>NC_135478.1:79103671-80303671 GCF_052094955.1 Ictidomys tridecemlineatus | reverse complement strand
CTGATGGTCACTGTTTCCTCTGCCTTTCTATGATTCCCCCTTAGTAATTCTTTTTGACCACACAATATTGTGTTGGGTTGTAGACCTCACACATTGCAATGTTATCCTAAAGCTCAATCTGACTCAGGTGCTTTGCTGGCCCAATGGTGAAAAATGAACTCAGTAGTGTGAAATCTAATAACATTCAAATCCCTCCTTCAAAATTTATTAAACATAATTTTTGTTATTTTTAAAATTTTTTATTAGTTATTCGTGGACCTTTATTTATTTATTTATTTAAATGTGGTGCTCGGAATCAAACCTGGGCCTCACACATGCAAGGAAAGCACTCTCCAAATGAGCCACAACCTGAGACTCAAATTTTATTATTTTTAACTCTGTTAACAGACTGCAAAAAATACATCCGAAATTTTATTTCTAATATTCAATTGTAACATTGTCTCCCTTACTCTGCTAAATAATACTCTGATCTCACCTTCTATGATCAATTTTTCAGTTTCCACAAAAGAGTGATATTATACAGCATTTATCTTTGTGTCCCAGACCTATTTCTGATAACATAATTATCACCTCTTGTTGTTGAAAATGACAGAGCAAAAAAATACAAGAAATATTTAAGTTTCTGGGCATGCTATTAGTGTATAAATATATACTTGAATTCAAAGCTCAAATTATACCCCCAGATATTTACAATGATCAGTTATCAATTAAAACTGGTTGAACTGTTATTTGAATTATTATTGATGACCCTGTGTTTTCTTGCTAGCATCTTGTCAACAACTCTGTTTTATCACATTTCCCAGGCTGTTGCCTCCCATGTTGGAAGAAACTCCCAAAGGCAGAAGACTTACGCAGGCCTTGGTCCAGAGGAGTCTGCCTCTGGCCACCAAACAGTGTTGTGCCAAATGAAAAGTCCAACAAAGGTACTGTGGAAATCTTGAAATTGTGTCCATTCTGCAATAATGATTCTAGTTGATTCAGAGTTCCAATTCTTCTTTTATTTAACATGTACAAATTTACATGCTTTGAGTCTTTCAGCAGTGCTATAGCTCCAGAAGTAAAGATCTAGTTACCTTTTAATTTTGTGCACTTGGTTCTTTCAACTGTTGATGGACATCTGGGTTGATCATACAATGTATTTATGGTGAATGCTACAAACATTGAAGTGATTGTATCACTATAGTATGCTGACTTGTAGTTCTATAGAATAAGCAGGGAGGGAGTGTAATAGCTGAGTCCTATGAGTTCCACTCTTGGGCTTTTCAGGAATCTGCACATTGCTTTCCAGAGTTGTCATAATAATTTACAGACCCACCAACATTGTGTCAGTGTACCTTCTTTCTCCTATCCTTCCTGGTATTTCTATGCTTATCCAGTTTTCCCAGCACTATTGGTTTAAACCATAATCTCCTCTCTAACAAATATTTTGGTGCTGTTGTCTGGTATCAGGTGGATATAAGTATCAGGTGGGTTGTCTCTGTGTGGTATATTCTATTCAAGGATCTTCATGATCTTCATATCTATTTTCAGTTCAATAAGATACTGTTTTTGCTACTCATCTCTGTAGTAAAATATAAGATTGGTTATTACATTTTCTTGCTTAGAATTGCTTTGCCAAATAATTGTTATAATATAATTATAATAATATTATTACTGTTGTTATCATCATCATCATCTCAAATGAATTTCAGGGTTGGTTTTTCAATACTGTAAGGAATATCATTGTAGTTTGAAGGAGATTGTATTGAATTCATTGAACCTGGATATTGCTGTTGATATTATGGCCGCTTTGACAATATTAATTCTGCCTATCCAAGAATACAGAACTTCTTTGCCCCTTCTGAGGTCTTCTTCCATTTCTTCATTGTTCTATACTTTTTGTTGTAGAGATCTTACATCCTGTTTGGTAGATTTATTCCCAGGGCCTTTTTTATATTATTATAAAAGAAATGGTTTTCTTGAATTCTATATCAGTTGCATCAATGTTGGAGTATAGTGACAATATTGACTTATTTGTGTTGATCTTTTATCCTGCTACTTTGCTAAATTTATTAGTTCTAGAATTCTTCTGGTGAAAATTTCTGGGCCTTCTAAATATAGAATCATGTCACCAGGTAATGTGGACCATTTGAATTTTTCATATTGTATCCTATTAATTTCCTACTTTTGACTGATTGTGCTGACATTTCTTCAGAAAAATACATTGAATAAAATTGGCAAAAATAGACATTCTTGTTTTAATATTTAAGGAACACCGTTCATTTTTATCTCTGTTCAGTGTGATGTTGGCTTTGGATTTCTCATATATGGCTTTTATAATATTGAAACTAAGTTCCTTCTATTCCAGGTTTCTCCTTTGGTTTTAAAATGAATTTTTTCTCCTTTTTAATCATTAGCTTTTCTACATCTATTTTATGAATCTTGTTCTTAATTCCAACTATGGGTGTGCTAGTCAGCTTCCCCCAACCCACTCTGTTGCCTGTGGAGCAAACTTTCCATGCTTCCTGGGCTTATGGTCTGGGCAGCTATTCACAGCAGCCCATTTTTACACCAGCTCCTTCAAATTCTCAATCCCCTTCAGCTGGTCCTGGGAGGCACCAGACTCAAGGAGGAAAGGACCAGATCTTTCCTGCCCATCTCTGACTTGAGTTCCCCTGGGAAGAATGCTCTCCATGCCTTTTGCTCTAGCTCAGCAGGCAAAGCCTAGGTGCTGTGGCAGGTGCCTTTCAGGTCCATGTGTGCCTACCTGCTCAGATCTCCCAGCTCCTGCCTCCTGCAGTGGCAGCATCAGCTTGGCTGTGTCAAGGTGGCTCCTGCCTTGCTCTCTTGGGACAGCAGGAATCACAGATCTCCCTTCATGTACAGTGTGCAGTGCAAAGAAGCCTCTTCTTCAGCCAAGAAAACGTTGCCTCTATGATCTCAGGATTTTCACACTGAATCTGTCTATTTTGTTTCTGTGCATTTTTCCTCTTTCTGTTATCTAGCTGTGCCACTATTCCTGCTGCTGCTGCTGCTGCCACAATCAGCTTGGATCCAATGTACTTTCTTTTTTTTGTCTTTGTTTAATGTAGCCAAGTTTCGGATTCTCTAAGACTCCCTGAGTGTTCATTAGTGAGTTTTAGTGAAACTCCTCTTTTGCTCACCTGGGAGGAAGGAGTATTCACACTGTTTGCATTACAGGTTGTGGAGCTGCAAGAAATAAAGGTTCTCTTTATCTTAAATTTGCTTTTGTCTTGTAATGTATTATTTCTTTTGCTTGAGTTTTTGACTTTATATGCCTGTATGATTTTTTTCCATTCACGATTAAGTTTTGGTGACTTCCTTTATTTCCTCTCTCACTGAAAAGCAGTCTTTTTGCCTTCTAAGTCTGGCACTGAAGAACTGTCGTGGGTGCATCCTTCCTCCAATTTGCCAACTTCTCTTTTCCTGACAGCAAATTTGCACAATTTCTCAGCATGCCAAGGAATGTTTGGGGCCAACATATATTTTATCTTGATGAATACCTCATGTTAACTTGAAAACATTTTATTCTCTCACTGTTGTATGAAGTATTTGTACAAATGCCAAATAGATCTATGTGATTGAAAATGGTTTTGGTAAATTCCTAGGGTTGCCATGTCTAACTACCAGCTTTCATGGGTTGAAGTAATGCAAGTGTACTGTCTTAGAGCTCTATTCCCTAGGAACCCCACATTGACCTGTTAGCAGAAACATGCTACTTCTGAAAACTTTAAGAAAGGATTTTTTCTGCCCATTCTTAACTGTTACTGGTTTGTTGGCCATCCTTGATCTGCTTGGTTTTCAACTGCAGCACTTTACTCTCTGCTTCTATCATCACATGGCATTAGTCTCTCATGAATGTGCCCCATCTTCATGAGAACAGATGCCCTATTTGGGGCATGGCTCCACCCTGTTCAAAGAGGATAATTTTAATTGCTAAGATCACAATGACTCTCATTTCAAACCCAGTAAAATTTGGAGGTACTGTTTAAGTTCTAACCTAACCATGTTTAGAACTTAAACATGTATTTGCGTGGAAGTAATTTGACCCATAACAGAAATGATTGATTCAAAAGTATACTTTTTCTTTACTTCCTAATGGATCTGTTAAGTGTTATAAAGGAATGCTGAAACCTTCTAGTGTAACAGTAGAATATTTAATTTCTCATTGTAGTTCCTTCAATTTTTTGTCTATTTTGTTTTGTTTCCTGGTATGCTCCTTCTCTTGCCATTCAGAAACAATCATGTTCCAGCAGTAATTAAGCCTGTGTGTGTTAAACAACCATCTCCATACACTCTAGACACAGGTCCACAGTTAAGAAGCCCCTGGAGTGTTTCTTCAGCAAACCAATATACTGACACTCTATATTTCCCTAGATTGCTATAAGGTCATAATGGAGGTGGTATCCATTGATTTGGGAGGAGACCAACAAAATTATATTGCTGAGGTAATGTGACCCTTCTTTGTCTAAGATATAAGTGTTGTTTTATTCCTTTTAATTCAAATTCCAGCATGAAAATATGACAGTGTTCATTATAGGTGACTCATAGGTGGTGGAATTACAACTACTCATCTATTCCCTATGAGAATGATTCAAGATGACATTCACATATGAGAACAACTATTGTCAAATGATTGTAGTGAGCATTTTCTTCAGTGGCACTTTTCCTTGATAGAAAAAGAATTTTCTGCATGTCATCAAATTGTACCTGAGAAATCCCTCATGCAAAGCTCATGTCTTTTCACAGATGCCCTCTGCCTTACTTTGTGATCTTTGCCCCAACTGCTGTTTTTCATCTAGTTAACTAATGTCACCATAACCAACAGTAGATTTGTGAATATGATCTTCTGCTCACACTGTCTTCTTTTCTGTAACTACAGGTAGCCTCTGCCACAAATGAGCAAAGTAAGTATTCTCAACTCCCTAACATGCTGAGGAAAACCTCTGAATTTAGATAGGTCATACATTTTTTTCCTGTTTCTATGTAAAAAGTTATCCTGGATTTAGATTTTGTTTGGAATTGAGGATTGGGATTTGGTGACAAAGTGATTATCCAGTGAAGGATTGTGGCCATCTACCATGATCCTGAAACAGCTGTCTTTTGGGTGGTGTGCATTTATGTGAATGAGCATGGGGTGGTATCTCTGAGCATGTCCATGTGTAATAATTGTGTATGTGTTTGTGAGGCTATGAGACCTTCTTCAGAAATTCTCTTCTAACATGCCCAGAACAAGCATCCATTTTCTAAAAATAAAAACCCACACTAATGCATGATTTGTTTGATATAATTTCTTTCCACTTCATGACACCCAAATATAAAGTTGTGGTTTCTAGGCCCTCTCTGTAGATAAGAGATTTTGCTGAGCCAAGAGTACAGGTTCTTCACTCTGTAAGTGAAAGAAGCTTTAAGAATTCAGGAAATTATCCTGATGGTGATGCTTTCGGATAGGGAACTGTATACATCACTTAGCGATATAACACATTGCAGGTGATTACAATATATAAGTAATAACTAATCTCCTACAGAGATGTGAAATATTTTGCATACTTTTAAAGTGTCCTCAGTGGTCATCTCTAGAGACAAACATACCTCTAAAGGTACAAAATAAAAAACACACATATCACACCTGGTTCCAATCTACTGGAAACCCAAAGGTTGTGCTTCTCATTCATTCTTGTTCTTATCTTTGCTGTATATTTTCACTGATGTCCATATCAAGAAATGCCCTGAACTATTCATAAGCAATAAATCAGTGTACTAATCGTTATTCTGCATCCTCCTAGTTCCCCCAAATGGCATGATGGAATTCATTCCTGGAGAAAGCATGAGTTGAGAGACCCCATCAAAAGCCATGATAAGGTTGCTTATCTTCCTCTGAAATCCAAGTGTTGCTCTTTAGTTTCTCTTTCTCTTGTAATATGATATGGTTTCCTTGAGATGAAATACACAATTTCCTGAGTGTGCAGATTCTCACCGGGGTGTCTGTTGCCAAATGAGACCTCACTGAAGGCAACATTAACAAGAAACAGTATCAACTGCACACTGTATGATAACAAGCTTTGTTCCTGGCTGTGGTTTTCCCTCCTGGCCATCGAATTCCTTAATTATCACCTAATATAGACCTGTGACACAAATCCCCTAGAAAAGCTTGTGTCATTTGGTGAGAGTGCATTTGCTATGTGTTCCCTTGATTTGCCCACATTCTCAGTGGATTTTTTAATGTCACCAATTAAACAAAAGATTTGAGCACACGGGACAGAGCATGGCTTGATCTTCATAGTGACTCCTTTTCATATTTACAGGAGGATTCAAGAGGATCCATAGTTGGTATGTATCCTGGCCTCACTCTCTTCCTGTTGCAAAATGTAGATGATGCCAAGAGTCGGAGAGTCTTCCTTCCTTTTGAGTGGAGAGTCTCAAGTCATTCCACTTCGTCCTTGAGAATGAGAAGTGAGGGGGTTGCGGTCTAAATTAATTAAAAAAAAATCTATGGCATTCTGCATATTTCCATGAAACACCTGAGTGAATTTAGCAAAGTGGTTTGGTCAATTAGAGTTTTATACATGTGTCTCTGTGTGCATTCATGCAACATTATTCTGAGTGTGACTTTGTGTTCATTTTTGCACACTTGTTGTTTCTCTAGATATATACATGCCAAGATGCCAATGTCCACATGTTTAAACAAAAAAAGGTATCTCCATTAGATCATGATTTTGTATATGTGTAAATAGATCAAACTGTAAACTTTCCATGTGTGCAGTTCGTTCCATACCAATACCTCAATTAACATGCAAAACATATCCCATCAAAACCCAGAAAATTTTCACGACACTAAGGAAAAAGCTTGGGTTCATTCCTGTCACTGCACCAGTAGCAACTTTGTTTAATAGCAAACCTCACCTGTCAGTAGGCCCTGTATTTAGTCAGTGCATGTGATTGTTCACAACACTTCACTCATGAAAAATTTTCAAGTTCATATACATTTTCTGTGAGAGGTGTCAGAATTCATCTTCCAATCCCCATTCTAGGCACAAGTTTCTGGACAGGGCCAATCCTTAACAGGGACCCTCAGGTCCACCAATACACTATGCTCACTTATGGTGGGTATCTGAGACAGACAAGACACACAGGCCAGAGGTTACTGTAGCCAAGGAAGGGCTTACTTTGCATGTTCCAACTGACACTAAAAGCTACCTTATTGGGTCTTTTTGTAGACATTTCTTTGTAGAAACATGTTTTAACTGGATGGATTTTCATGGGGCCTGATCAGCACAACTGCAGCTCATCTAGTTACAGAGCAAAAGGTGGGCTCTAATGAAGGTCCAGCTCAGCAGAGCAGTGATGTTCGATCCCTAGTTTAGATCTGTGCTGCTCCCTGTGTGGCCTGCAGGATATCACATTGACAGTATATATGATAGGTCTTCATACTGTCAGTCTCAAATGCTGTCTAGGTCCTTCTATTCATACATACATGGATACTGATACTGACTGGTCACTGTGAGGATAGAACTACTGTGGTCATAATTCCTTCTCATCCCTGAACTCCTCCCTGGGCAGAGTGTCTTCATCTTAGTCCATGTCTTCATTGATAAATGCAACTCTATGCTAAGATCTCCCTTGTCAAGCATGTGGGGCTCTACAATAAACCAGGTATCCACCTGGGATCTGACCAGGACCAGCCAGAAGCAGTAGGTAAGTTAAGATAGCATTGTGTCCAAGCTTTTCACACACATATCTCATGAGCTCTAGGTGGGACGTGCTTGACCTTGTGCAGAGCCATCTGGATCTTAATGTTGACTTTGTTTATGTAGATTCCTCAGGCCCTCAGAGAGTTCCTGGCACTTTTCACTTTTGTATGACTCCACAGTCTACTTATAAATGAGGAGTATGAGGAGTAAGAACATGCTCCCAAAGTGCTGCCCATGGAAACCCAGGGGAAGGAAATTATTGCCTGCTTCATCTTTGAACTTCAGGTCTTGGCCATCCAAAATAACAGTATTTTAAATTTTATTTTAATTTTAAAACAAAACTTTCAAAGTGGCCAGTAGACCCATGTGCATAAAGCAGAGAACATTTCCTTTTGTCTTGTGAGCAGCTAATCGGATGCTGGCACAGTATATATTCTGCGTGTTTATATTCCTGAAACTGTTGGCATTACAGTTTGCATGTCAGCTTGGTCTGTTTCAAGGAGACAGTGATAATGTTCCAATGGAAGAAAGCAATTAAATTATTTGACTCCTTACAGCTCCACTCTCTCATTAGAAGGTTTGCAATTGTTTGCAGCATCCTGTTTGAGGCCTCTGACTCCCCAGAACTCAGAGAGGGTCTGAGAACCCAGAACAGAGATGAGGATGATCCTGACTATTAATATTAGTATTACTATGTTTTTCTTTCTAATCAGGAAACCCAGAAACTGAATAAATTATAAAGTTGGGTGTGTTTAGCTTACAGTTCTGAAGATACAAAAGCATGGCACTGGCAAACACTTGGCTTTAATGAGTACCCTTTAACCTGCATTGCATGATTGGTGGTGTCAGCAGGGATGCAGGTGCAGGAGGGAGACATCACATGGGGAGACAGGAAGCCAGCAAGGATCAGATGATTCATTTGCTCTTCTTATATAACAGGATCTAACAAGGGTTTGAGAAATCTATATTCTTCCTTCTGACTCTCATACCGTCAAATGTCCTCAACACCTCCTAGCAAACCCTTCCTCACACAGATTTCACAAATCTTATTGTGGCCATTCTGAGAACCAAGCCTCAATCACACAATCCAGTATGGGATAAAAAACATCCAACCCTAGCAACCATCATAAGCTTAATTGTGTAGAAGAAAGCATGAGTCAATCTTAAGTAACTCTGTTGATGGTGTCTGTGTCTCTAAAGGTTTGACATGGAACAAAAATTATGATTCAAGCAGTGATGAGGAAGAGCCTGCAGGTAGGAACAGCCCTTGGGGTATGGCAAAATGGGAAAGGTTTCCTGGTAGGATTTGAGTTCACCTACTAATGTGGGAAATGAGGAATGGGAATAAAATAGAAATAAACAGAAATATGTGTTATTTTCATAAAAATAAGATGTTAGTAGACCTTCTGACATCCTGTTCATAAGAAGACAACTTTTGCTTTGCCAGTTAAACACAATCTTCCATGTTAAGTACCATTCTGTCCTAAATTCGCCTCTAATAAACATCAAGTAGCTTGGCTTTTGTTATTTTTTTTTGCATCATGCATGAAAGAAATAAGATCTGCACTTTAGGTTTGACCGACAATGGAGAGAATCTAGTGGGACATACTTTCTTAGAAGCACTTTGAAAACCTGTAATTGAAGCTCTCACTAGTGATAAGCAGTGAGTATGAAGTCACAATTCCACTCTGAATGCTCTCTTTTTAGAGCAGCACTTTCTCTTCTGTGTTTTGTCTATTTCTGGTTGAAAATAAACTCCCAAATGTGGGAGACTTAAAAGAATATTGTTTCAGTTCTCCTTGAACACGCCACTGTGTTCTCCGGTAAAAGAATGGAGAGAAGTTCCTCCTTGAACATGTTTCTAACCTCAAGTCTTGATCTAATTCCCAAGCCCTGGGACTAGGAGGAAAATCTGAATTTGCTTGTATTTAAGAGGCCTAAGTCCAGAAAATCAGGGAGACTGTGGCTGCCTCTTGGAGGAACAGGATGACACAGAATCCCTACCAAGTACAGTGGCAGAATGTGAACTGGAAAAGAGCTCTTGGGATGCTAGATCTATTTCTCATTGCAGAAGTGAGGTGATGGAGGCCAGGAGACAGGAATACAGACAAGAGGAAGAATGGAGAGCTTTTACTGTGGGTTCTAGAACACCAGGAAAAGGAGCAACTCAAGTTCTCACCTTGACTTTAACTCTTCCTTTCCTTTTTCTAAGGCCACATCATCACCATCAAGGCCATGGTCCACAGAGAAAATATGGAAACTGATTCAGAGGATGAGGAGGAGGAAAAAAGGACCAGAAATCTGCAAGTAATTGATTTTCTATTGGTTTCTCTTAATTATTCTTTCTTATGTAAAGGCTGTAGATTTTCCATGTTTTATCTTTCCCACATGTTATTACTTTTCTAAAGGTGCTTTCCTTATCCAGATCTTTGAGGTTCTTGGACCTTCAATGTCTGTTATATCTCTCTGCACTAACATTCTTAGTCTTTCCCTGTTTTTTTTTTTAACCACAGGCAACACCACTGAATCATGCAGAGCAATACTGCATACCCATACACTGAGTGTGAGTTGTAGGGAGCATCAGAAGAATTGAGTTGTTGCCTGATGCATGAGACACAAACAATATGGTTCTGTTTTACTGACCACTGAATAGCTGGGTTCTCCTGCCTTTGCTGGCTCTGAGAATGCTTGAGGTTTCCTAACATGAATTGTTTCCAGGGGCCCTCTTCTGATTTAATATGTGGGCTCAATGCAGCAAAAGTGACAAAGCAGTTTAGGAAAAGGAAATGTGAGTCTGGAAAGAATGGGAAGGATAGAAGAGGTCAAATCAGTCCACATATTCTCCATTGCTTTCTTAAGTTTCTTTGTTGCACTTTATGCAATCAGTCAGAACCAATTAGTGCACTGAAGGTTCCATAGTTGCATGTGACCATGGCCATGCAAGGAAGGTACAATTTGGTTGAAATCAGTGCAGGAAGCTCTCTGAGGAATGGCACTACAGAGGGTAGGGCTGGAGGAGCCAGGGTCCTTGCTCCACTGTGTGTCATCACAGGTGCTGCTCCTCAGGGTCCCAAATGTGTGCTACTCAGCCTTTACACCCAAATGTCCTAGAGAACCCTTCCCATTGCCTCATATTCACTCTCTAGGGAAGCAGACTCAGAAGGTACTGAAGGTGAATGTCCATGGGAATTTGCTCCTGAGGACATTCATAGACACTCTTTCCACAGACAACACTCTCAGCTGAGGGCAGCATACCAGCCTCAGTGCTCCTTGCTCAGACCCCAGGAGAGATCAGGGCCCAAGTTCATCTTGCATATCCTGAGGACAATTGTGGTCCTGGCCACTCTCTGTGGCCAGCAACTCATCCCAAGTGACCTTTTTACCTTGTTCTGTTTTATAGACCCCATAAGACACTGGGAGAGCAGAGATTTGGCCCTGGGACAGGGGAGAAATGATTCCTGCAGTGCACAGAAGCTGAAATTAACCTGTAAGACTCGAAGCAGGAGCTTGCTTTTTGGTTCGAACGACATAACTATGTATATTGTATAGAATTTGCAGATTTATATGTTCTTTGTTTAATAATTTTAATATTAGTACTTCATGCTAAATTTTTTTAAATTATATTTACTTGGTAACAGTTTCTTTTTAAATTCATTCTGTAAAATAAAACACACTAGAGAAGAGAGGTAGGAGGGAAAGGGAGGGGGAAGGGGAATATCAGGGAAGATGGAAGGGGAGACCCTCATCATTATACAGAATACATGTATGATGATGTGAGGAGAACAAAAAAGAAGTGTGTCACATTAGATTGGGTAGAGAGAAGTGATGGAAGGGGAGGTGAGGGGGAGGGGGGAAAGGAAGGTCAGCAGAATAAAATAGACATTAGTATTACTGTATGTATATACATGACTGCATGACCAATGTGATTCTGCAACCTGTACACTCAGAAAAATGAGAAATTATACCCCATCTTATTCAAAAATATATGTCAAGATCATTGTACTGTCATGTTTAACTAATTAAAACAAATTTTTAAAACACACACACTAAATGAGGAATATGTTCCTGAGGCAGATCTTGATGAATTACAAAGCTTTTATCTGGTGACTTCCATCACCATCACTCCTCTCCTCCCATACCCCACTCAGTTTGCTTTTTTGGTTGTTTTTTAGATTGGTATTATAACATTCACTAAATTATTGATGTGGGTGAATAGATGCAATAAAGAATCAAATCATTAAATTACAAGATAAGTTAAATCCCAACTAAATTTCATAAGTGTTTAATTAATTTATCCATTCATTATCTAACTGAATCTCAAGTCAAAACACCCAATATAAGAAAGGGCTGGGAAACAATTGGAAATATTCATTTATGAAAAATTGTGGTTTTACATTTTATATCCTTTTTTTCAATCAAGAACAATATTTTTTTGTAATATCACATACATATAAAACAAGTTGGAAAACTACATTACAAACTTGTAACGATGGCTTTAAATACATTAACTGACATGTTTCTCATTGGAAATAGGTTGGTTGCTGTATATATAGTGTATGAAAACTACTAATATAATAAAGTGTAGATAAAATATAAATGTTTGCTCTATGGTAACATATGAGCATCACTCTAATCTAACCATGCTAAAAGTTACATAACACTGTAAAAAATGTCTTAAAACTATATACTTTAATAAGAAATAAATTCAATAAAGAATGATAATACAGGGACTTGGGTTGTAGCTAAGTAGTAGAGTACTTATCTCACACACATGAGGCCATGGGTTCGATCCTAAGCACCACATAGAATAAACAAAATATATAAAGGCCTTGAGTCCATCTACAACTAAAAATATTTTTTAAAAAAAGAATGATGGGGTGGGGTTGTAGCTTAATGTTAGAGCACTCGCCTAGCATATGTGAGGCAGTGGGTTCAATTCTCAGAGCCACATATAAATAAATAAAGGTCCATTGATAACTAAAAAAGTATATATAAGTAAAAAGAATGATAATATTGAGAACCAAGGCATTCAGTATCAAATTTGCCAAATTTGCATTGCGGTCATGTGGCACACATCATATAATTCAAAGCCTCAAGTCATTTGTCCCTGTGATGTCTTCTTTCACACACACACACACACACACATACACACACACACACACACAAACACATTTCTTCATCAGCCGTCTTGTATAGTAAAAGTGTCTAGCTTTTGTTCATTTTTTATGCAATACACTTTTATCTACAATTTCATTACATGCATACAGCAAAAAGGAAATTATGGGTTTTACATCCTTCATGATAATTTTATATACACTGAAGTTTAAAACAGTACTTCAACAGTTTGCCTTGTAATGTGACACAGAATGATTGTATCTTGTTCTCAAAATTTTAATAAGGAGATATAAAATACAGGTTCAATAATTTTAAATCAAATATCCATCTTTTAAAAAATAGTGTTGCAGCATTGTTCTTTGCATTACTTTGAAAACTTTTTTTAAGTTTTTCTCTCATGGCAGAACCTTCTAATACTTCATATGTGAGAGTCAATTTTTAAAAAAATTGCAACTTCTGCTCTTGGAAGGGCTCTGTAGTGACTGAATGGCATATGAATTTTTTATTGATTTTATATATTTACATATATGACAGTGGAATGTATTCCAATTCTTATTATGCATATAGAGCACAATTTTTCATACCTTTGTATATTGAGTATGTTCACACCAATTCATGCCTTAACACAATTACTTTCTGGGTTTTTTTTTGCATTACAATTCTTATCCCACATATATACCACAATTTTTTCATATCTCAGGTTGCATATAAAGCATGTTGACCCCCAATTCAAATCTTCATACATGTACTTTGAATAATGATGCCCATCACATTCCACCATCCTTTGTAATGCCCTGCTCCTCCCTTTACCTCCCACTCCTCTTTCCTATCTAGAATTTATCTAATCCTCTCATGCTCCTCCTCCCTACCCCACTATGAGTCAGCCTCCTTATATCAGAGAAAACATTTGGCATTTATTTATTTATTTATTTATTTGTGGATTGGCTAATTTCACTTAGCATTACCTTCTCCAACGGCATTCATTTACCTGCAAATGTCATGATTTTATTCTCTCTCATTGCTGAATAAAATTCTATTGTGTATATGTGCCACATTTTTTAATCCATTCATCCACTGAAGGGCATCTAGGTTGGCTCCACTGTTTAGCTATTGTGAATTGTGCTGCTATAAACATTGATGTGGCTGTGTCCCTGTTGTATGCTGTTTTTAATTCCTTTGGGTATAGTCCAAGGAGAAGGGATAACTGAGTCAAATGGTGGTTCCATTCCCTGATTTCCAAAGAATCTCCATACTGCTTTCCATATTGGCTGCACCAATTTGCAGTCCAACCAGGAATGTATGAGTGTAGATTTTTCTCCACATCCTCACCAACATTGTTGTTGTTTGTCTTCATAATAGCTGCCATTCTGACTGGAGTGAGATAATAACTTACAGTATTTTTTTTTTTGAGAGAGAGAGAGAGAGAGAGAGAATTTTAATATTTATGTTTTTTAGTTTTCAGTGGACATAACATCTTTGTTTGTATGTGGTGCTGAGGATCAAACCCAGGCCGCATGCATGCCAGATGAGCGAGCTACTGCTTGAGACACATCCCCAGCCCAAATTTAGAGTAGTTTTGATTTGCATTTCTCTAATTGCTATAGATGATAAATATTTTTCAAATATATTTGTTGATTGATTTTATATCCTCTTCTGAGAAGTGTTTTTTCAAGTCCTTGGCCCATGTGTTGATTGGGTTATTTGAGTTTGTTTTTGTTTTGTTTTGTTTTGTTTTGGTGCTCAGCTTTTTGAGTTCTGTATATATCCTAGAGATTAGTGTTCCACCTGATGTGTGAGGGGTAAAAATTTGCTCCCAGGACATAGGTTCTCTGCTCACCTCACAAATTGTTTCTTTTGCTGACAAGAAACTTTTTAGTTTGATTCGACCCTATATATTGATTCTTGCTTTTAATTTTTGTGCTATAGAAGTCTTATTATGGAAGTTGGGGCCTAATCCCACATGATGAAGATTAGGGCCTACTTTTTTTTCTATTAGGCATAGAGTTTCAGGTTTCATTCCTAGGTTCTTGATACATTTTGAGTTTAGTCTTGTGTAGGTAAAAGATAAGGGTGTAATTTCATATTGTTGCATATGGGTTTCCAGATTTCCTAGTACCATTTTTTGAAGATGCTCTCTTTTCTCCAGTGCATGTTTTTGGCACTGTTTTAATTATAAGATAATTGTAATTTGGGGGGTTAGTCCCTGTGTCCTCTATTCTCTATCACTGGTCTACAAGACTGATTTGGTGTGAATAGCATGCTGTTTTTGATACTATTGCTCTGCAGTGTAGTTTTAAGGTCTGGTATAGTGATGCCATCTGCTTCACTTATCCTGCTAAGGATTACTTTACGTATTCTGAGTCTCTTATTTTTCCCTATGAATTTCATGATTGGTTTTTCTATTTCTATGAGAAATGTCATTGGAATTTTGATGAGAAATGCCTTAAACCTGTATAGTGCTTTTGGTAGTATAGTCATTTTGATAATATTAATTCTGCCTAACCAAGAACAAAGTAGATCTTTCCATTTTCTAAGGTCTTTTTTGATTTCTCTCTTTAGGCTTCTGTAGTTTTTATTATACAAATCTTTCATCTCTTTTGTTAAGTTGATTTCCAATTATCTTATTTTTTTAGGTTATTGTGAATGGGGTAGTTTTCCTCATTTCCTTCTCAGAGGATTCTCACTGATATACAGAAATGCCTTTGATTTATGGGTTTTGATTTTATATTCTGCTACTTTGATGAATTCAATTACTAGTTCTAGAAATTTTCTGGTGGAGTTTTTGGGGTTTTCTAGGTATAGAATCATATTGTCAGCAGATAGTGCCAATTTAAGTTCTTTTCCTATGTGTATCCCTTTAATTTCTTTCATCTGTCTAATTGCTCTGGCCAATGTTTCTAGAACTATGTTGAATAGAAGTGGTGAGAGAGGGCATTCCTGTCTTGTTCCAGATTTTAGAGGAAATGCGTTCAATTTTTGTCTGTTTAGAATGATGTTGGCCTGAGGATTAGCATAGATAGCCTTTAAAATGCTGAGACATGTTCCTGTTATCCCTAGTTTTTCTAGTGTTTTGAACTTAACTGGGTATTGTATTTTGTCAAATGCTTTTTCTGTGTCTATTGTGGTGACCATATGATTTTTACCTTTAAGCCTATTGATGTGGTGAGTTATATTTTTTGATTTCTGTATGTTGAACCAAACTTGCATCCCTGGGATGAATCCCATTTGATCATGGTGCACAAACTTTTTGATATGTTTTTGTATTAGATTTGCCAGAATTTTATTGAGAAATTTGCATCTATGTTCATTAGACATATTGGTCTAAAGTTTTCTTTTTTGATTTGTCTTTGCCTTGTTTGGAGATCAGGGTGATATTGGCGTCATAGAATGAGTTTGGAATGACTGCCTATTCTACTATATCCTGAAATAAATTGAAGAGTGTTGGTATTAGTTCTTCTTTAAAGGACTTGTAGAACTCGCTTGTGTAAACATCCGGTCATGGGCTTTTCATGGTTGGTTAGCCTCTGATGGCGTCTTCTATTTTCTCACTTGATATTGGTCTGTTTAAATTGTTTATATCTTCCTGACTCAATCTGGGCAGATCATATGACTTAAGAAATCTGTCAATTCCTTCAATGCCTTCGATTTTATTGGAGTTTAAGATTTTAAAATAATTTCTAATTATCCTCTGTATTTCTGTAGTGTCAGTTGTGATATTACCTTTTTCATCATGTATGCTGGTAATTTGAGCTCTCTCTTCTCTTTATTAGCGTGGCTAAGGGCCTATCAATTTTATTTATTTTTTCAAAGAACCAACATTTTGTTTTGTCAATTTTTTCAATTGTTCCTTTTGTTTTGATTTCATCGATTCCAGCTCTAATTTTAATTATTTCTTGTCTTCTTCTGCTTTTGCTACTGATTTGTTCTTCTTTTCCTAGGGCTTTGAGATGTAGTGTGAAGTCATTTATTTTTTGACATTTTTTTAAAGAAATGAACTTCATGCAATGAATTTTCCTTTTAGTATTGCTTTCATAGTGTTCCAGAGATTTTGATATGTTGTGTCTATGTTCTCATTTACTTCTAAGAATTTTTTAATCTCCTCCTTGATATCTTCTGGAACCCACTGTTCATTAAGTAGCATATTGTTTAGGCTCCAAGTGATGGAGAAAATTTTGTTTTTTATTTTGTTGTTGATTTCCAATTTCATTCCATTATGATCCAATAAAATGCATGGTAGTATCTCTAAATTTTGTATTTGCTAAGAGTTGCTTTGTGGCACATTATATGGTCTATTTTAGAGAAGGATCCATGTGCTGCTGAGAAGAAAGTGTATGCACTTGGTGGAGGTTGAAATATTCTATATATGTCAGTTAAGTCTAAGTTATTGATTGTGTTATTGAGTTCTATAGTTTCTTTATTCAACTTATGTTTGGAAGATCTATCCAGTGATGAGAGAGGTCTGTTAAAGTCAACCAAGATTATTGTGTTGTAGTCAATTTGACTCTTGAACTTGAAAAGAGTTTGTTTGATGATCATAGCTGCATCAATGTTTGGGGCATATATATTTATGATTGTTATGGTTTATTGGTATAGGGTTCCTTGAGCAGTATGTAATGTCCATCTTTATCCCTTTTGATTAAATTTGACTTGAAGTTCTACTTTATTTGATATGAGTATGGAAACCCCTGCTTGCTTACACAGTCCATGTGAGTGGTATGATTTTTCCAAACCTTTTACCTTCAGTTTGTATATGTCTTTTCATATCAGATGAGTTACTCAGAGGCAGCATATTGTTGGGTCTTTTATTTTGTCCAATCTACAAGCCCATGTCTTTTTTTTATTGGTGAGTATAAGCCATTAACATTTAGGGGTTACTATTGAGACATGGTTTGTATTTCCAGCCATATTTATTTTTGTTATTTAAGTTGACTTGGTTTTCCTCTTTGATTAGTTTTTTCCTTTACTGCATACCTCCCTCTGTTGATTTTCATTGCTGTTTTTCATTTCCTGTTCATGAAATATTTTGCCAAGGATGTTTTTGTAGCACCAGTTGTCTAGTTATACATACTTTTAACTTTTGATTATCATGGAAGGTTTTTATTTCATTTTCAAATCTAAAGCTTAATTTTGCTGGATACAAGATTCTTGATTGGCACCAATTATCTTACAGAGCTTGATATATGTTGTTCCAGGATCTTCTGGCTTTCAGGGTCTGGGTTGAAAAATCTGCCATTATCCCAATTGTTTTCCCCCTATATGTAATCTTATTCCTTTTTCTCGTGGCTTTTAAAATTCTCTCCTTATTCTGTATGTTGGGCATTTTCATTGTACTGTGCCTTGATGTGGATCTGTTGTGATTTTGTACATTTGGCATCCTGTAGGCTTCTTGAATTTGGATTTCCAAATTATTCTTCATCTTTGGAAAGATTCTGGTATTATTTCATTGAATAGATTGTATATTCCTGTGATTTGGTCCTCTATGCCTTCTTCTATCCCAATAACTTAAATTTTAGCTCTTAAATAACTCTGAAATTTAAAAATCGTTTTTTGGACTTTTCTTCTTTTCATTACTTTTAAAACATTTTCTTAAGTTTTTCTCTCATGGCATAATCTTTGTATACTTCAGATATGAGAGGAAATGTATTTTTAAAAATGCCTTCTGCCCTTGGAGGGCACTACAGTGACTTAACAGTACATGAAATTATAATACTTTTCAAATCACTTCACCAATGACTTGCCTGACCGAGTTCATGAATGTTGCATCAGCACACAGTTCATTCATAGAGAGTATGAATTTTCTATGAGAAGAAAAGTTTCCTAGAAGTCTTTCACTGTAACTCCCTCTGTCACTGTGTAGTCAAGGGCCATATGTCTCCCATGGAAACCTTCTTACCAGTCTCTTGGGGTAGACATTGAAAGATGATCAGTGCTTGGAATGATTTGGTCCCTAATACTTTACTATTATTCAGTACAGCTTCTATAACCACTTTCATCCACACAGGAGTGGAGCTGTTGGACAAAAAGCTGAGCTGGAAGACAATGTTTTATTTGTATTTTGTTTGCCTAGATGGTAAGACAAATGAACAAACAAGTCCCTCATCTTGCTGCACTGACCACAGTCAAGCAAAGGCAATGATCACTTAAGTGATCCGCAGGCAGGATGGTTAAGTCATTATTGGGCAAAGAGTTCAGAGATAGAAGTTGATAGGTTAGTTTCCTATGAACTCTACCTTCGGTCACAACCCTTTGGAAAGGATGGAGACACATATTGTGCCTTCAAACTTTAGTAGACACTGCAGTTCAATAGGGCACTCAAGGACTGAAGTGGCTGGTGCCAACGTGTAAGGTATTTGTAGGGTGTGTAGATCAACCCAGCCTCTGGCCCTGGAGAGACAATCACAGCAGTAGTGTGGGGAGTTCCTTTTGGCATGACAGAGGTCTGTATTTGTCTGATCAAAGACATTATGGTAGGGTTAGCTGGAGACGAGTACTCAGGGTCACTGGTGACAGAAAATGTGCAGCTCCAGTTATGATCCTTGGAGCAGCCAGGGCTGTTGCCACAAGAGAAAATTCAAGGGCTGGTGATTTAACATTAGCACCTCTGCAGGTGTCATTCAGAATCAGAAGCTCATACCTGCTCTCTTTAGTTTTACTTTGCTCTATTCTGAGCATCTTCTACATTGATTAGTACATCCGAATCTTCATGTATATGCCCCCAATTCAGTTTATCCTATTTCCTCCTCTTTCGATTTATCTTTTACTGACCCTTTGCCTCAGGCCATTGTTTTACGACCATTTTCTGTCTCAAGCTCTTTAGCTGTAAATTCTCTGGGGCCAAAGTTCCTACCAAGAAAATTAAAATCTAGATATTTAAATTTTTTGATTTTTTTTTTTACACAAATAGAGCACATCTTTTCATTTCTCTGGTTGTACATGATGCAGAGTCACTCCATTTGTTAAATCATACCATACAAAGGGTAGTAATGCCTTTCTCATTCCACCATCTCACCCCTACACACCCTCCCCTCAACCTGCTCTCCTCTGCTCAATCCAAAATTTCTCCTCCTTTCCTTGAGTCTCCCCCAGAATATTATGGACCTGATCCACTTATCAGAGAATATATTTGGAACTTATTTTGTTCTATGATAGTCTCCAACTCTGTCCATTTACCTGCCAATGCTATAATTTCATTCTTCTTTAAGGCTCAGTAATATTCCACTCTGCATATGTACCAGTTTGTTTATACATTCAACTGTTGAAGGGCATCTAGGTTGTTTCCATGAATTACCTACTGTGAATTCAGCTGCTATGATCACTGATGTCACTGCATTACTATGGTGTGCTGATTTTAAGTCTTTTGCATGTACACCTAGGATTGGGAAAACTGGGTCAAATGATGGTTCCCTCAAATTTTTCTAAGGAATCTCCAATCTGCTTTCCAAAGTGGTCACTCCATTTTTTTAGTGGCAAAAATCTGAATATTCTTTTACAGACACATTCAGTTTCTGTCATAACTGAACAATAGTTCCCAAATAATCAGGCAATTTTTCACTCTTTTTCTTTTTGTACTGCCATTTAATATGTGTACATGTCTTTAGGTACTCTAATTTCTTCCTCTGTCAACTGCTAGAAGTGGCTGAAGATCCTGCAGAATTTGGACAGGCTGCACAAGAGCTTCTTGTCCTTCACCAACTGCATCAGGTTGTCTTGGATTACCACTTCCCCTGACCATATTCCAGACTCCACAGATCACTTCACCCAATGCCATGACACCAGCACCAGACATCAGGAATGGGCAGGGGCAACCCCTGGGCACTGTCTGCTGAGGACTCAGTGTGCCTCTCTGTACTGGCCCCTGCTCTGGGTCCAGAGCTGAGCCCCATGGAGGCTTGTCTATGAACTACAGTGAAAGTTGAGGAATGTGTATATATTACACTATAAGGAGATATAGTGACATATGCCACAATGGTTCTGGTGGCCCAGCTGTATGGACAATCTTATGCCCTAGATGTATGCTAATAGAGGAATTGGTGATGAGACAAAATCTGCTGTTTAAGGAAAGCCCTACAGAACAATCCTAATGTAGACCATGGGAGTTTTGGAACAGTCATGTCACCTGATGTAGAGAATTACACACCGTTTGAATTATAGCTCATGGAGCAAAGCCTGGTAGGTACAAAACAACACCAGTCATCACTTGAACATGAGGCCATAACTGTGTGACTTTCCAGTTACATAGCATACACAGCATGTATGACAGCATGTATGACTCCGACAATGAAGAAGACGACTCTGGGTAGGTTACAACACTCCAAGAAGAGCCAGTGGGCGCAGGTGCCTGGGGCCGTCAGCTTACACCTGCTGCTCTGCAGATCCGAGGAAGGTGGGTATAAAATCAGAAAGAAAAAGGAAATGTGTGCAAGTGTCCGACTCGTTTGGACAATAAATATCCCAGTGGCCTAAGAGGCAGAGGCCTGGGACCTCTGGGCTCTGTGCTTTCTCGGTGTATAACCATCTTTGATGACTCTGCTATTTAAAGATGCTCTTTCCTGGAAGGCCAGGTCTTTCCCACCTTGGCCACAGGCTTGGGTTATGTTGGGTAGCACCTCCTGGGAACTGTCCCCCAGAGATGTTGGCCAACATTGGAAGCCACAGGACTCTATCTCTCAGGCTTAAGCCTGAGCCTGGAGATAAAGTTCCTCTGGCATGTGCCACGTGGCGGTGAGCAGTGGACCCTCCCCCTCTGCACTCCCCAGACTTGCAGGTGGGGACCTGGGTCACAGGACACTGCCTGGAGTGGGTGGGTGAAGGAGCATTTATTTCCTCTTGGATTACTGCATGTGCACCAGCATCCTAGAAGGGAAGGAGAGGCTTAAGCTTGGCTCATGTCAGTCTCTCCACTTCGCCCAAGGCCAGTGCTTCAATTTGCAGCTATTTGTGAGGACTCTACTCTGTCCAGCTGCCCCATGAGCCCCCCCCCCATGGCCAGGCAGGAAGTGGCTGCTGGGCTTGCTACAAACCCGCCCTCACAGCCCCACTGGCTCCTAGGATTGAGCAGGCCCAGGACGGAGCCTCTGGGCAGCAGGGCCAGAGGTCACTGCTCCTTTCAGACACTGTTCCAGCTGGACAGGGCCACAATGTCCCCGTACTCCAGCCATGCCCCTGCCTGTTCCCTGTTCCTTCCTTCCCAGTTCATCCATGGCTCGGTGCTAACCCTGATAGTCCCCATTTATTCACATGGCTCCAATTTCTTGCCTCACTTGAAGACTAAAGGGGTTTGGACAAGGCACATTACCTTTCAACTTGGGTTCACTGTTTCTAAAGGACCCCCCAAAATTCACTGGGGCTGCTGTGAGGATTCAATATTGAATATTAATTCAACATTCAATATTCCAAGTCCCTAAGCTCATCCCAGGCATCCAAGAGCCACTTACTACATGAAATTGGTTTGTCATTACCTGCCACAGGACCCCGCCCTGCCTCCAAGCCCACGGCAAAGTGTTCCCACCATAGAAAGGGATCCATCCACTTATTTCTTCAGTTTCCTAGACTGAAGCAAAATATGACCAGAAGAGTTGGCATGAGGATAGGCAATGGGCATTATTCGGGAGAAAGAAAACAGGTAGTAAAGGGAGCAGCAGGGAGGGAAGACCCAGTCATGCACAGAACGTTCTGGAGACAGTGGCTGCCTCCTGGAGGATCAAGATGTCAGAGGCTTCCCTTCTTGTCACGTAGTGGAATTGGAGGGCTGTATATCAGAGACCCCTTCCTTCCCTCACTGCACAGCGGGGCCACCCAGGCCCTAGAGATGAGGACACAAGAGGGCCCCAAGGTCAGACCCCATGGATCCGGAGGCCCAACGTCCTCACCTCCACTCTGCTCCCACTTTCTTTCCCGTGGCCACCCACCCCTCATCACCACGACGGCTCCTAGACACTCAGAAGACTACTTTGCCAATGACGAGGCCTGAGAGAGCGACAACCTGCCATTTATCCCCCCTTCTCATCTCCTTTGTATCTTTTCTGAGCACCTGCTTTGAGCTTTTGCCACTTCCTTTTCTGATCTTCATCCTGAAAGACCTAGTAGGCCCATCCAGGGAGCTGAGATCCCTGGTCCTTTCACTGTCTATATAACCTCTCTCTCTGGCTCTCCTCTTTTTTAAATAAGGCTCTGGTTTCTGTCCCCAGACTGCACCATTGAACTGTGGGTGCCGAGGCAGGGAGCTGGGCTAATGGCCAAAAAGCTGGGCCCCGGCCCTGATCCTGGGGGCCACAGATATATTCTGTTTTTCTCTGAGTACCCCACGCAGTTCTGCACTGGGTGGCTTTGGACATACATGGTCTTTTTCTGCCGTCCAGCTATTAAGAAATTAATTTTGAGTCCACACAGAGGAGCCAGGATTTCAACGAATATGAAAAGGAAGGAGAACGAGTGTGGAGGGGCAGGCGGGGGTGCGGCCCAGGGGGACATGTGTGTTCCATTGCTGGCCTGTCTTTTTGGCACATCAGGAAAACCAGCAAAAGCAAGGAGAGGACTGGCATGGCTACCAGCGTGTGTGAGCACCCAAGTGGAGATAAGAGGAGTAGTGAAAACCCATTCAGGCAACTGAAGGGAGTCTGGAGAGTATTTGCCAGGAAATGGAAACCCACTTGTGGGAACTTCTACCGTCACCTTCGACGGCTCCTTAATCTGGAGGACAGAGCTTATGGGTGCCTGCAGGGCTACCACATGCATGACTTCAGGGGGTGAAGAGTGCTCCCAGATTTACTCAGTGACTCGCTCTGCAGGACCCAACTGTAATAAGTCACCAAACTTCTTTCATTCAAGAGGAGAGTTAGTGCTAGAATCCTCCATCTCTCTGTGTGTGTGATGAAAAATGTAGGTTGGTCTTGACCACCTTCTCTTCTGGCCTCCTGGGAGAAGGGTGGGGTGGACAAGGGCAGCACAGGCTCCTTCTCCTGCAGGCACAGCTTGGCAGGTCCTGGCATCTGGTAGAAAACATGAGAGGGTCCAAGACCGGTTGGGATCTGCCCAAGCCCTGGGAGCCCTTAGAGAGAACTAGGGTGGCCTCACGGCACTGTACCTTAAGTTGAGCTTCTATGGGACTTATCCTTCCATACGCTTTTCATATGTAAAACTCAAAAGAGCGTGCGCGGCATGCGCGTGCATACACACACACACACACACACACACACACACACACACACAGAGGAAATTCGATGCCATGCTAACTGGGTCTATGTTAAGGTCAGGATTACAAGTTGCTTGTCCCTTTTATTTTCCATAGTGATAAAAGAAATAGTTGAATTATTACAACTTAAACAGAACACGGGACTACATTACGCCCTAAAATTTATTTTTTAAATTTGCTACAGCATAATGGTCTTCTTTTGGTTGAAAGGCATATGCAAGATTTGGTAGTGATAGAGGGAAGAATGATCATTTCCAGATAAAAGAAAGCTCCAGGAAGCTCATATTTAAAATGGGGGTCTCAGGAGGATGCTGCTGAGGGTAGGGCTGCAGGGCAGGGTCCTGGCTACCCTGGGTCCTCAGGCCTCCTGCTTCTCAGGGGGCCCAGCTGTGTTATCCTTTGCACCCCCCCACCTTTCCCTCTGCCTCAGGTCACTGTCCAGGGGAGCAGGCCCCTCTAAGGCTGCCCAGGGGGATGCCCAGGGGAATTTACTCCTAGAAGACATTCACAGACTCTCTGCCCACAGACGACACACTCAGCAGAGGGCAGCACAAAGACCTCGCTGCTCTCTGACCTAGACCTTGCGGAGGTCAGGGCCCATTTGGACACCTGGGAGGACAGACCGTGGCCACGGGACCCAGAGGAGCTGCAGCTTGCTGAGTGATGGGAGGGAGGCTGGAATCAGACAGGACATCCAAGGAAAGAAGCTGCCTCCCGCCATCCTCTCCCACGTCTGAAGAGGGCGCTCAATTTGAAATGGAGACATTGTTCTGAAATGGGAAGCTGCTCCAGTCAGACAGGAGGTCAAAGGACAGGAACTGCCCTGGGGCCTGTCCTTGTGACAGCTAGAGGCAGTTGATTTTGGGTTGTATGACCTCGGATCAGATTCAGAGATGTGCTCCCTACTCGGTGCTGGAGGTTTGCATCTTAGACCTTCTGCCAGCCCCTCCCCCTCTTTTTGAACTTTACCTAAAGCTCATGGGGAAAAGCGGCCCAAACAAAGGGGACCTGGGGCCCACACTCCACGCCCCGAGAAGTCCCCAACCTTGTGTCCTGCCCCAGTGAGAAGTCCCCTCAGCCTCGTGTCCTGCCCCAGTGAGAAGTCCCCTCAGCCTCGTGGCCTGCCCCAGACTTCCTAGCAGAGATCCCTGGACTCTGCCTGTCCCCGCTCAGCTCCTCCCCCCTCGAGGGCACCGCCACGCTCCAGGTGCCAATTATGTGTAATCACTGTGCTCGGAATGGACACTAGTGACTGATGTCACTCTTTAACCTACTGAGTCAGGCATTACCTGATCCTCCTAGGAGGCAACTGCGGTACTTGAGTAAGCAGGGGACGCTGGCCTGAGGTGGCCACAGGAATGCTCCTGAGGAGCCACATCTCCTAATGCGCTCACTGAGCTTTACTAAAAACTTAGCATTAATTTAAAAGCCAGGAATACAGGTTTTTGTTTTTGTTTTTTGTTTTTTTTTCTCTCTGAAAAGCAAATTCAAGCCCAGGGAGCTTCCTCTGAATTTTACCAAATAATTCGCTGGCATCAGGCCGTCCCCTGGCCACTCCTCCTGAGGTCGCTGGGGAGGCCAGGTGGCTGCACAGCTCTGCACCATCAGGAGAGCCCCAGCGCCGCCAGACAGGAAAGGGGATTACAGGCCACCGAGCAGCAGCCACGTGAGAGACAGGAAGGGAAAGGACCTGGGATTTCAGGGCAGGGTCCCTGGGCTGGTGCTGTGGGTGGAGGGGGAGAGGGACAGTGCCATCAGGTCAGTGGGGTGGACATTTGGTGACAGGGTCGCTGAGACTGGATGCTCCTCGGGGAGGGTGTGGGGTGTGGGGTGTGGCCACAGGCTGTGGCCATGGAGGGGCCCCTCAGGAGGACAGGGTTGGAGATGCTGAGTCGTGCCGCAGACACGTCCCCTTCTCAGCAGGTCCTTTGTCCTCCTGCTCAGTCAGTGGCTCAGATCAGTGGTCAACAGACCTGGGCGCAGGCTGGACTCTTCCACTAAGCCACTGAAGCCCCAGTCCAGTGGGCCACGGTGCCCCTGATGGCTGCTCCCCCAGGACTGGGCTGCTGGACACCAGGCCAGCTCGCGGTGGCAGCACCACATGGGCAGGAGGAAGGGCCCCGTCCTGAGCCACCGGGGGCAGCTGATGTGTGAGGAGGGGACAGGGGCTTCCTTTCAGGAAAATGACATAGCGTGCAGCAGGGATGGAAACCCGGAGGCGGGTGCCTCCCTGGGCTCAGGGGCCTCCCCTGGACTCAGATGCCTCCCCTGGGCTGGGTGCCTCCCCTTGGCTCAGGGGCCTCCCTTTGGCTCAGGGGCCTCCCCTGGGCTCTGGTGCTTCCCTGGGCTCAGGGGTGTCTCCTGGGCTGGGTGCCTCCCCTGGGCTGGGCGCCTCCCCTGGGCTCAGGGGGCTCCCCTGGGCTGGGCACCTCTCCTGGGCTGCCCTGGGCTGGGTGCCTCCCTGGGCCAGCCTGCAGCAACCTTGGGGTGAGGAGAATTGGGAATGAAGTGAGGGAAGCCCTTGGGTCAGGAGTCCAGAGCATATAGACCACAGCTGACTTGGGTTCAGGATTTCTGTCACCAGGAAACCAACGACATTTCCCTGTCTCGGGTCCATCACCCCTCAGTGTGTGACTCTGGGCAAGTCACTTCCCTGACCAAGAGCTGCGGGGCAGAGCCCTTGCCCTGCCGCCCACGGGGCTGACGGGGGGTCACAGGAGAAGGCAGGGGACAGTCGCCCACCCCACAGCAGCCTGCCCAGGTGAGGGCTGGAAAGGAACTTCCCATCTTCCATGACTTGTAGCCACCCGAGTCTCCTCACTGGAGGCCGTCGTGCGTGGCTGCCCTGGGCCTCTGGTTACTGTCTGAATTCTCTGTTCGCTTACGAAGCACCAGTCATTTTCCTTCAGGTTTTATTTTATTTCTGTATTTGCTTCTATCTAATAGGCAGGCCCTGTGGAAGTCCCCTGTAACAGAGCAGGGGACCTCCCAGGACGGAGAACCCTTTCCTGGGTTCTCAAGCTTCTAAGTGGATCTGAGTTCAGCCACTGGCCCCAGCGTGGGCACTCAGTCACCGTACCGCCATGTCTCAGTAGAGCTGTATCTCCCACCAGCCCAGGGGGCACCACAGCTGCCCCCACCCCAAGACAGCGGGGGAGCCGGAGAACAGAAGTGGAACCCGGGAAAAGCTGACTCTTTCCCATGGCCTTCTGCCACCAGGGCATCAATAGCCGTCCCTTCTGAACACATTTTCCAGGATTAGGGTTCAAGGGACCGAGAAGATCACAAAAAGTTTTCAAATGCATAATATAGCACACAAGGGACCCAAAGTCATGGAGACCCCCTGCCCGTGTCCCGCAGAGGTTCTGCAGCACGAAATGGGCATCTGGCCAAACGAGGGAGCGGCAGGCACTGTCCCTCTGACTTCTGCACTCAGGCCCTACAGGGGACCCCGCGGTGACTGCAGTCTGCACAGCAGGGGCTGAGTTTGGGCAAGGAAGCCCAGGAGCAGGAGTGTGCACACCCAGAGCAGGGGCAGCCCGGCCCTTTCTCAGCCAGTGAGACAGATCTTGTCTGTAAGACCCTGGGAGCCTGGAGACCTTGACAGAACCCACTAGCCCCCGCGCCAGCAGGCCACCTCCCAAGGAGCTCCTCAGTCTGAACTAACTGCTCACCACCTGGGTGTGGTCAGTGAGGGCAAAGCTGATTATTCTGCAACTGTCACGGGGGGCAGTTGGCTTGGAGTGTTCCGAGTTCCGAGTCAGTTAGGAGTCAGGCAGACCACTGGGGGTTTGGGGTGGTCACATGACCAGAGAGGAGCCAATCCTGGGGGAGGGGGAAATTTGGACACCTCTTCCCCCCGCCCCACCCTGAGCCTACAAGAGGGTTTTATCACAGACAAAGGCATTGACTTGCCCTTTGTGTCAGAGATTGAAAGGTAGAGCCAAGCGCTGAATCAGAATTTGGGTCATTCTCTGGGGCCAAGCACTTTCTCTAGGACACCAAGTTATCTTCCTGTAGCTACATTGGGGTAGGAGGATTTGGGAAAGAGAGTGAGGTGAGCCCTTGATTCAGTGTCCAGGGCATGAGCTGGTGGTCTCAGGTGTTGAAGGATCTCTATCCCCAGGAAACCAACTATGTTCCCTGCCTTAGATTCATTTGCTCCTCAGAGACGTGACACTGGGCAAGTTAACATCTAAAAAACTTTAGTGCCTTAAGCCATAAAACAGACCTTGAGCTCCTACTGTGCCCACCCTACATCACTTGAGATAAGAGATTGTTCTGTGAGCCATAAAGCATCATACCCATGCCAGTGTGGGAAAGGGAGGAAAGCTCTGGACTCCCCTGACTTGTTGCCTTCCAGGTATCCTCTCTGAAGCCCACCAGGATTGTAGATCCTGCTTGTTCTTTCAGACATGTAATAATCGAACACTAGTGTAGGTGAACTTGTGAAGCACCAGTGATTTTTCTTCAGGTTTTTTCTGTATTATTTCAGCCTCCTAAAAACTATGAAGCACATTCTATTAACATTTCTGACATCACAGGACAGGAAACAGCCACAGGAGCTAAGGAACAGTCCCAGCTCCATGTGACTTTGATTCCAGGGCCTCAGGTACCAGCACCCATGCTCTTGGTCACTGTTTTGTCCTTGATTTCTACATTGCCTCATCTAAATAAATTGACTCTTCCTGCAGAGTCTTTGGTTGTTTTCAATGCACACCAAGAATGCAAGATCCATCTGAACCAAGTCCTATTTTGAACTGGATACCAGCTAAATGTTAAGAAGGTCTAAAGTTTGACTTGGGATTAAATTATTAATAATACTTTTATCGGGAAGATGTCAACAGCTCTCCCTTTTAAAAAAATATTGCCGAATATTAAAAAAGAAGAAAAAAAGATAATACATTGAGATAAAAGTTGCACACAGGGATTGATCCTGGGTGGTGTCTCCAGGAGTTGTTTAGCAGCATCAAAATGAGCAACTGGCAAATAACAGGGAAGTATCCATCCCACACAACCCACTCCATTAAAGTCCCTGTGGGAACATTCAGTCAAGAGGCTGACTCAAAGAGTAGTAATTTAGTTTGTTTGGTGCGTCATATTTAGAGACAAGCTATAAAAATGTCATGCCATATTTTGTAATTGAGATATAACTCACATTCCATAAAATTCATTTTTTAAAAGCATATAATTCAGTGACTTTTTTTTTCTTTTAGAATCTATACAGGTTTTGCAATTATCATCACTACACAGTTCCAGTAACTTTCATCACCCTGAAAAGAAAACCCTATACTTAGTACCAGTTAGTCTTTTCTCTCCACCCACCTCTCAGTCCTGGAAACCTCTGTTCTACTTTGGTTCTATGGACTTTTCTCCCCTCGACATTTTATATAAATTGAATTACATGACGTGGGCTGCCTTTTGTGTCTTCAAGAAGCCAAAGGTTTTTCAAGATTCACCAGCCTTTGTAATGCATCTGTACTTCACCCTTTTCATAGCTGAATAATCTCCATTGTGTGGATATAACACCGCGTACCTATGTACTGGTTGATGGATAGTTGGGCTGTTTTCATTTTTGACTGTTATTTGGCTCTTTGGCTGATGTGAATCTCCATGTACAAGGAAACAAGTGTTTTCAATGAAATCTAATAGATCTGTTTATGCTTTCCTGGACTGTGCCACAAAAGGAAAGACACATCCTATCTAAGAAGTCATAGCCAAACCCAAGATAACTTAAGATTTTACTCTTATTATTTTGGTGTCTTAAGATTTTGGTAGTTTAGAGGTTACATTTAAGTCTCTGATCTATTTCTAACTTCTGTGTTTGGTGTGAGGTAGAGGTCCAACTTCATTCTTTGCCTGTAGATATCCAGTTGTCGCACAACATTTGTTGAAAAGACTGTTCTTTCCCCACTGAATGTGCTTTGTGTCCTCTTCCAAAAATCAATCCACCATCAATGGGGGAGGGTTTATTTCTAGGCTCTGGATTCTACTCCCTTGATCTTTATGTCTATTCTTACAACAGTACCCTGTGAACTTGAATATGGGAACTTTAGAGTAAGGTTTTAAATTGGAAAGTGTGATTATGTCATCTTTGTTATTTTTATGTGTCTGGTCCCATGCGTTTCCATATGAATTTTGTGACTATCACTTTTTGCAAAAAAGGCGGCTGGAATTTTTATAGAAATTTGAATCTGTAAAATGATTAGTAGAGCATAGCACCTAAACAGAAATATTCAATTCTATGAACATGTATTCCTTTGCATTTACTTACAATTTTAAACCTTACTGAGGTATAATTAATACCTCACAATTTTACATAAATTACACACATTTAATGTAAACATATTGGTGAGTTTGAACATGTGTATATGATTGCAATTCTATCACCATAACTGAGACATCAAATATATCCATCAAGTCCAAAAATGTCTTAGTGCTTTAGTTTTCCAAAACAAAGTTTTTCCAAAACTTAAAAAAAAAAGACCTTTGAAGGTGTACAGTGCAGTACTGTTCATTACAGGTACAATGTTGTACAGTTGAACTCTAGAGCTTAATTCATGTCACTTAACAAACTTTATGCCCACTGAAGAACAATTCCCCATTTCCTCCTCCTTCCAGCCACTGGCAATTATTATGGTATTAATTGATTCTATGTCTTTGATGGTTTTAGTTACCTAATTAGACTAGTTGGTGGTGCTGGGGATCAAACCCAGGGCCTCACGCATACTCTACCACTGAGTTACACCCCCAGCCCTTTACTTGAGCCAGGGTCTTGCTAAGTTGTCCAGGCTGGCCTTGAACTTGTGATGCTCTTGCCTCAACCTCCCAAGTAGCTGGGATTACAGGTGTGCGCAATAGTGCACTATTTGTCTCTCTGTGACTGGCTCACTTAGTATAATGTTCCCTAGGCTCATCCATGTTCTCACAAGTAGCAGGATCTCATTCTCTAAGGGTGAATAATATTCCATCATCTATATCTCTATATAATGTACATACAATGCGATCTATCCCATTTTCTTTATTCCATTCATCTATTGACATATAGGTTGTTTCCACACCTTGGCAATTGTGAATAATGAGATTAACGTGGAATTGCAGATTTCTTCTTGACATACTAGTTTTAATTATTTTGTATATATACCGAGTAGAGAGTGCTGAATTGTGAAAACATAAGAGGGAGTTTTTAATTTTTGAGAAACCTCCATACTGTTTTCTGTAATGGCTCTACTAATTCATATTGCAGCCAACTGCACACAAGTGTTCCCTTTTCTCCACACCTTGCCAGCACTTCTCTATCTTTGAGAAGATGCCGTTTGAACAAGTATGAGATATCTCATGATGGTTTGGTCTGCATTCTCTTGATAACCCATGAGGTTGAGCACCTTCTCATAGATATGGTGGTACTTTTGGAGAAATGTCTTTTCAAGTCCTTTGCTCATTGTGTGTGTGTGTGTGTGTGTGTGTGTGTGTGTGTGTACGTGTGTGGTGTGCTGGGATTGAACTCATGGCCTTGTGCATGTGAGGCAAGCACTCTACCAACTGAGCTACACCCCCAGCCCTCCTTTGTTCATTTTTAAATTGATTTTTCTCTACTGAGTTGCAGGAGATGCTTCTGTTTCATGACAGTGATACAGATCCTTCTGTGTCACTCACTAGGCATCAGGCATTGCTCACTTTATGAATATAATTCTCTCTTCTAGTGATGTAATCCATAATTATAGTTACATTGGCATTAATGGAATGAAATAGATTATACATCTCTACATGTATTTCTAGTCAAGCTGTTTAGTTTCAGAGCTGCATAATGTGTTTTTGAAACCTGAGTGATTTCGTAAAAAGCAGTTCAATGTGTCTGACAGACTAAAACCCAAAGTTGCCCATAATCTTGATTTTTGTTTCTTCATTATGAGACTAAATCCCTGGAGAGTGATGACATTTAGTAGTTGTTCAAAAAGTATATTTGAACAAAAAAGTGAATACAAAAAAGAAAAAACTATGAACATTTACCTGCTCAAACCTATGGGCAAATATGGTTGAAAACATTTCAGGGTTTTTTACTCTCTTTTAAAAAAATTTTTAGTTGTAGATGGACACATACATTTATTTATTTTTATACGGTGCTGAGGATCGAACCCAGTGCCTCATGTGCTAGGCAAGTGCTCTACCACTGAGCCACAACCCAGCCCCAGGTTTCTACTCTTATATTGAAACTTTCCATCCATATTCCCATATTCCCTGTCATAAACATGGGAGTTCTTAGAAAGAGCCACATAAAATGATCTCCATGTCCAGTTAATTCCTGTTTCATCTTTACTTTTCTCCCATAGTGCCTATTTGGTGGCTGGTTAAAAAGAAGCAAACACAGAGTGGTAAAGATATAGTTGACAAAGTTTTGGTTTGATAAAGAAGTTTATAATTGCATATTAGATAATATGACTTGTAAATATTTTCTCCCATTTTGTATGTTGTTTTACTGTTCTTTATAGTGGTTATTTGATGCTCCCAAGTTTTTAATTTTTTTCTAAGTCAGATGTAAAAGTTTTTTCTTAAAAGTGTTGCTTATGCTTTTGATGTCCTTTCTAATGACACATCAACAAACTCAAGGTTATAAAAATTTACTCCTGTATTCTAAGAACTTTTCCCAGTTTAAGCTATTACATTTAACTTTTTTAATGCGTTCAGAGTTAAATTTTGTAGGTAGTGTGAGGTATGGGTCTAATTTGTTGTCCATGAATATCCAATAGTCCTAGCAATATTTGCTGAAAAGACTATTCTTTTTTTTTGGCACTGGGGATTGAACTCAGAGGCACTCGGCCACTGAGTCACATCTCTAGCCCTATTTTGTATTTTATTTAGAGAAAGGGTCTCACTGAGTTGCTTAGTGCCTCACTTTTGCTGAGGCTGGCTTTGAACTCAAGATCCTCTTGCCTCAGCCTCCTGAGCTGCTGGGATGACAGGCATTAACTACCACGCCCAAATGAAAAGACTACTCTTTGCTCCAGCATAGTCTTGGCAGCACCCTTTAGAAAGTAAATTGACCATAGATAGAAAATTTATTGTTAGACTCTCAATAATTTATGAGGCAAGAAGATACATACTTATTTATGTATCTTTCCTAATATAGCATCACGCTGTTTAGATCACTACACCTTTGTACTTAAGTATTGAAATGGTAAAATGTGGACCTTTGTGTAGTCAGCTTTCTGTTACTGCTAACAAATACCCATGATAACAGGCATAAAAAGATCAAAAGGTTCTAGGTCTTTTGGATATATATATATATATATATATATATATATATATATATATATATATACCAAGGAATGGGACAGCTGGAAATATGGTGATTCCATTCCTAATTTTAATCTAACACTTGCATAATACAGGAATATAGCTACATAAACATTTATAGCAGCACAATTAACAATACCCAAGCCATGAAATCAACATAAGGTACTCTTCAATAGATGAATGGATTAAGAAAATACGGTATGTCTATCCAGTGGAGTATCATTCACCCAGAAAGAATGGAATCTCACAGCATTTGCTGTTAAATAAGCCAGATCCAGAAAGCCCAAGATCAAATATTTTCTCTGATATGAAGAAACTAGTCCAAAATAAGAGAGAGTGTGGGGGGCGGAAATTAGGGGGGGACTAGGTTCCATCAAGATAGAATAAAGATCAGTGGAGTAGAGGTAGGGGATTTAGGGGATGGGGAGGGAGGGACAGGATAAGGGAAGAAGAGTGAAATGAATCTGACCTAATTTTCCTATGTACATAATGGAGACACCACAGTGAATCTCACCATTGTATATATCCAAAAGGCACTAAAAACCATAGGAGTAAAATACAGATCAGTGAGTGGAGGGAAGGGAATGGAACAGTGGAAAGGAGGGTAGGGGGAGAGTGCTGGGGACTGAATTAGAGCAAATTATATTCTATATTTTTATAATTATGTCAAAACGAATCCTAATGTTACATATAATTTTAAAAAGCCAATAAAAAAGAAAAAGGTTTCTTCTGACTCACAATTTTGGAGGTTTCAGTCTGTGGCTGATGTTTTTAGACCATCATGGTGGGAAAGCTTGGAAAAGGAAGCTCATTTGCCTCATCGTGTTCAAGAATAGAAAGAGAGGAAGAGAAAGAGACTGTGGTCCTGCAATCCCATGCAAGGGCATGCTCCCAGTGACCTACGACCTCCCATAGGCTCCTTCCCACAGGCTCCTTCACCACCTGCCCACAGCACCAAGCTGAGGTCGACCCTCGAACACCTGGGTCTTTGGTGGGCATTCCAGATCCAACTTTCTTCCTCTTTTTTCAAGATTGTTTTGGCTATTTGGGATTTCTTATAATTCCATATGATTTTCAGGATTAGCTTTTTTAATTGCAAAAATAGTGTCAGAATTTTTAGTGTGTGCACTGGGGATTGAACCCATGGCCTCATGCATGCTAGGTAGGCACTCTACCACTGATCTATACCCCTGGTTCAGTACTGAGGAATGTCACTGAATCTATAGATCATTTTGAAGGGAAGTCTTCCAATACATGAGTATACCACATCTTTCCAATTACTTAGGTCTTCTTTATTTTCAATGTACCTAGTGTATCAGACTTGTACCTCCTTGGTTAAATTCATTCTTAAGTGTTTTAGTCTTTTGGATGCTACTGTAAGTTAAATTATTTTCTTAATTTCATTTTGGACTACCCATTGCTAGTGTGTGGAAACATCCACACACAGTGACCTCACTTAGGTATGGGAACATGTACTGAGAATATGGTTAGGCAACATCATCATTGTGAAAATATCAGAGTTTATTTACACAAACTAAGATAGTTGCGATGTCACTAGGTAATATAGTTTTTATGGGACCAGTATTATATATGCAGTCTGTTGTTGACTGAAATGTTATGTGGCATACCACTCTACTTTGTTGTTCTTATTTTTTAAGTTTAAAAAATCAGAAATGAATGTTGAATCATATAAATTGTTTCCAGTATGAATTAGGAAAGGTATGTTTTCTTTCATGATGAGGTTATAGCAAAAAAAAAATTCACCTAGATGAGAATTAGGGGTCACCAGGATCAGGAAAAAGTGTCACATCTAAGGACAGTCAGAGGAACTAATCCAGGAATCTGGTGTCTGCAGGTGAACCCCTAGGGAATACCCAGAAGGTCTTTTACAGTATAACTATTCTGAGAGTACTGGAGACTAATCTCTTTTGGGTGAGATTTGTGTCTCTCCAAGTCACTTTTGATTATATCACTTCACAGTTCTATGAATGATGATTTGTCAGCATTTGAGATCATTTGTTCTGCATAAATAAATATTAATAAAACTTCATCCAATGTGAAGGCACATAGAATTAAAAAACCACATCCCTCTGCACATTGTCTCCCACATAGATTTTGTGTAATAACTGTGCCACTTACAAAAGCACTGTGAAGAGAGACTCCAGAGGCAAGGATGTTTCAAGAATGAGAGGGTTGGGGGCACACATGGATGGAGTATGGAACCTGCAGAAGAGAAGAGGGGGAGGGAAGATGACCACAAGGAAAGGATCTTTGCATGTGCCTGAGGCAGTACCATGTATGATGAAAAGATGGGGAGGGAGCAGCAGAATTTTCATGGACCATGAGAGTGTCTGTGGATGGTAGTGAGTGAGACTTGGTTCTTGTGATAATTGCCCATGGCTGAACATGATTATTCCTGATATTAAAGTCATGCAAACAAGATGATAAGGCTTTCCATGAGGCAGCAGTGCTCCTGCAATCCTGGCTGTATATTAATATGTATCCCAGGAAGTCAAGAACATTTTGATTCTTGTGACCTGTTTAAAATAGGAAAGCCTTGATCAAGGCTTTTAGGTTTGGCACAAAGATGGATGGTTGGCTAAAGATCAATGTAAGATACTATTAGATTCTCCCCAGAGAAGCCTCACATGGCTGGGCAAGCTCATAATGGATTCTAAGAGTGGTGATTGGGTCCTGACAAAAAAGACAATGGGAGGCCACTAACAGAGACTTTGACTATTGTGAAATATGGCATCTGGTATGGCCTAGAATCTAGAGAGCACAATAATCACAAGTTAATCAAAAAGCAACAGTAACCAAGAACTTATAAGATTCCATTTTAGGTAAATAGATAATGTAAAATTAAAGAATGAAAGAAATGATACAGCATGTGCAAGAGCTGGTGGAAAGATGTTTGTCAGCTTTCTAGTACTGTAACAAATGCCTGAGATAATCAATTTATAAAGACATGAGGTTTATTTTGGCTTATAGTTTTGGAGGCTCCAATCCATGATCAGTTGCTCACATTGCTTTGGGCTTTGATGAGGCAGCATGTTATGATGGAAGCATAGAGCAGAGCAAAACCACTCACCCCATAGTAAGGAAACCAAAAAGAGGGGAAAAGGAAGGGCTTCAGTCTTCCCATCTCCTTTGTGGGTATGCCCACTGATGACCTTGAGACCTCCTGTTAGGCCCCACCTCTTAAAAGTTCCATCTCTTCCAATTAGGCGCCATGGGCTGGGATCAACCTGCCAACACAGAAGCTTTGGAAGGATCTTTTAAGATGTAAACTACAGTGCAAGACAAAGTAGATTTCAGAAAAATATCATGACCTATGAGGAGTGACATCTCACTATGATACACAGGTTGATCCATCAATATAATTCTAAATGCATGTGGACCAAATAACACAGCTTCAAGATGCATGACAGGAAAGCAAAGTAGCCAAGTCAATGATAATAACTGAACACTTCCATATTTCTCCTTCAGGTAATCACAGGAAAAAAGTAGGTAGAAAATCAGTTAGACTATAGAAATGCAAACAAACTAGAACAGCTTGACCTCAGTCACACTTAGAGCACCCCACACTTGAAACAGAGACCACACTTTCTTTACCAGGGCACCAGGATACCATAAACAAAACAACTTACATGAACACATTTAACATAAGTGAAATTAAACAAGGTATGTGTTCTCTGACCACCGTGATTTTAAAATAGAAATATATTAGGAAAAGACACCTGAAAAATTCCCAAATATTTGAAAACAATAAAAGAAACCGACACACTTTGAAACAACCTGTTGTTAAGGTTTAGATATGGTGTACTCCAAAAGCTCATGTGTGAGACAATGCAAGAAGGTTTGGAGGAGAAATGATTGGGTTATAGCCTTAATCCAAACAGCAGATTAATCCTGATGGGATTAACTGGAGGCAGGTGGGGTGTAGCTGGAAGAAGTGGCTCATTGTGGGTATGGCTATGGGGTACATAAATATTATACTGTCATGTGAGCTGCTTCCCTCTGCCACACTCTTCTGCCATGATATTCTGCCTCATCTTGAGCCCCAAGGAATGGAGCCAGATGTATATGGACTGAGACCTCTGAAACCATGAGCCCTCAAATAAACTTTACCTCTCCTAAAATTGTTGTGGTCAAATCTTTTAGTCACAGTGGTAAAACAGCTAAGAGCCCCTGGATCAAAGAGAAAGTCACATGAAAATGTGGACAATATTGCAGATTATATATATATATATATATATATATATATATATTACATATCAAAGTTTGTAGATTGAAACCAAAGCAGTATGTATGGGGTTTCAACCTTAAGAAAGTGCTGAGAAGAGCAAAAACATATCGGAGCCAGGAAAACCAGATGGAGGAAATGATAGAGAAAAGCATTAATCAATGAAATTGCAGCCTCATTAGTTTCCTATTTTCATCAGTGCAGCATGCTGGCTAGTAAGTAAGTGGACAGACCTGGAGACTATCACGCTAAGTGAAATGAACCAATCTCAAAAGATCAAAGGTTGAGTGTTTTTGCTGATATGTGGAAGCTAAACCGCAATAAGGGGTCAGGGGAAGAAAAGAAGTTCAGTACTTTAGACAAAAGTGAAAGAAGGGAAGGGAGTGGGGTTGGAATAGGAAAGACAGTGGAATGACCCTGACATAATTTCCTATGTCCATATATAAAAATACCTAAACGAATCCTACCCTTGTGTACATCTACAAGAATGGGGTCCTAATTAGAAGAAGGTATAAATATGCATGTATAATTTTATCAAAAAGGATTGTACTGTCATGTGTAAGTTAAAAAAATTAAAAAAAGAAATAGGAAAATGGTACTACAAGAATGGGGTCCTAATTAGAAGAAGGTATAAATATGCATGTGTAATTTTATCAAAAAGGATTGTACTGTCATGTACAAGTTAAAAAAATAAAAGAAATAGGAAAATGGTAAAAGGAGAATCGATGAAGCCAATTGCTGATACTTTCAGAAAAAGTATAAAAATTGACAGACCTCTGGCTATGCTGATTGAGAAAGATTGAGATTTAAGAGGGCTGGGGAGGAAGCCCAGTGATAGAGCACTTGTCCAGCATGTGTGGAGCCCTGGGTTCCATCCCCCAAAAAATAATAATTAAAAAGGAAATGTGAGGAACAACTATATCCATAAATTTGATGATTTAGATGAACAATCAAGTTCCTTGTAACACAAAACCATCAAAAAACTCAATCCATATAAGAAGCTCAATCCATATAAAAATTTTGAACATGCTTATTAAATAATAAAAATTAGGGATGGGCATGGTAATTGCTCTGTGTTGATAATTGTTCAATGCATACATGAATTAAAACATCACATTGCACCTCTTAAATATGTACAAATATCATGTCAATCAAAACATTAAAATACATATATATATAAAATATGAAATATATATATATATAAAACTCACACTTGGGAGTTAAAATCATGCCCATGAAGGCCCAGCTGTTTCTGATTCCCCCCTCTTCCCTCTCTCTTCTCTTCCTGGTTCTTTTTAGGCAGTATTAGAAATTGAACCCAGGGCCTTGCACATACTAGGCAAGTGCTCTACCAGCTGAGCTACACCCCCAGTCCTCCCCTTATCTTTCTGGATCAGGTACTCCCTCTCCTTCCCCTCTGTCAAGCCACTTTTTTTCTCCCCATCCCCTGCCAAGAAGAGCCCCCCACTGGCTGGCAGGACCGAGCTGCACCCAGCACCATGAGTGAGATGTGTTGCTTACAGGGGACACCATCACAGGACTGGACTCAGGGAGGCCAAGCCTTTATCCAGGAATCCATAGAGGTGACTGAATCCTTTTGAAGAATATCTGGATAGTCCCACTACTCAGAGAGATCCTGGAAACAGTGCAAGAATCAGAAGAAAAAGAAACTGCCGGAAAAACAAGTTTATACCTAAGACTCCAAGTAAGGAAGAAACTGAGAAGGGGGGTGGAGATACCAGTTTGCATCAGGAGACAACAGAAGTGGATGTTTAGCCACGATTCTGTCTGGAGAAGGGGTGGATCTAACTCTAAGCGTTGGGTGCAGCCTGCCATTGTGGAGGATCCCCACCTCATTTGCTAATGAACCACAAAATACTCAGGATATAATTGAATTATGCAACAGCTGCAAGTCTGCAAAAGATGTCTCTGAAAAAGAAGACAAGGACAAAAACAAAAGTTGCCAAAGAAGATGCCATCCAGAGACTCCAGCCAAGACTGTGTGGACTCCACTGGAGTAGACTGACAGGTATTTATTGCAAACACTGAAAAAGAAAAAGAGACAGAATCCTCTTGCTAAAACTAGAACAGGGGATTCTGAAATTAATGACATCCATGAGTAATTCAAGAAGTCCCTCAGATGACCTCACATCCCTGAATGCTATTAAACTACCTATTTGGGGATGGACCACGAGGTTGACCAAACTGGGAAAGCAGTTTCCATCCACAAAGCCAGTAGCATACAAATCCCTGCCAGAGGGTCTCAGAACATATAAAGGATGAGAAGAACACAGGGACCTGCGGAGAGATTCATTCTCAAGAAAGATGGTACCCGGGTGGGCTGAGATGATAATGAAGGTAGCCAGAACAGGTGTCTAAATGACATCAGGCAAGGGCTGAGCTGCACCTCAAGCAGCCACTGGAGCACAGTAGACATGGGAACTCAGGTCCCTGGAGCCACCACCTTGGAGCAGCATCGACTCTGATGGTTCTGTCATTGTCACCAGAAGCTGCAGTGGAATCTCTATCCTCACCCAGGGTGACAGCATTGATAAGCAGTCAAGGTGGTAGTGCAGGAATGACCTCCAGGCCAGCGTGGCACCAGGTGCCCCAGAAGCATGCAGCCCAGTTGCCTCTGCCCAGTCTATCTGGGGCCTTCTCCCTCATGTTTCTCCATCCAGGCCTCTCAGTAAGTCTTCTTGGAATAATCTCATGATCTCACAGGCAGATGGCCTCAGCAACCTCCCTAGATAAATGAGCCTTAGCCACCAAGGTGCGATTGAAGCAGCCCACCCACTTACCCTTGGCTCGGTCCCAGCCCCTACTATCTCCCAGCATTCTCAGCAGACAAGCTTCATTGTGGCTCCTGCAAGAAAGCTCCTCCCACTTCTGCCTCTTCTGTCTCTAGCCTTGCACCACCTGTTGCAGTCCGTGAAGACCCCCTGTCTGAACAGGTCTGGGTTTCTTGCTGTTCCCCTGGATAGTATCCTAACCCCAACCAGCAATTTCAACCTCTCCCTCACATTCGCTCACTAGTCTACTGCCCCCAAAGTGAGAAAGAGCTGCCTCGGCCATCCCGGTAGCTGCTTAGTGGCCCATGAGGCCTAGAGTGGATTAACCCCGGCATGATTGGGGATGACAATGCCAGTCCTGCTCAGCAATCCAAGGGACAGCACGGGAGCAGGCAGATGAGGCTTGTGGTTTGGTATTCATCAGCACCTTCTTTCTAAGCTCCATCCTAGTGGGTGATGACACAATATGTGGTCCAGATGCCTTTCCAGCAACCCATGCTGGTCTCTGAGAGCCAGTCTATGCAAGAAGGCCTCTGGGAAGTGGCTGTATCTGTGGCCCAGCAGGGTCCTCCAGCTCAGCAGAATGGTATGAGCCATTCTGTGGGGTTTCAGTGACCTCCCTGCTTTGAGCAGCCCCAGGACGCCTCAGTCTCCCCTCTCTCTCTGTGGTCCCTTATACATGCCAGAGCTCAGATACTCAAGAGTACCACCCTCTGGGCCAGGCATGCTGGTCATGGAGCCAAACATCTCTGATAGATCCTAGACTCCTCCAGAACCATGGTCTACTGGGCTCAATGGAAATATTACAGCATGGACTAGTGGGGTCAGACACCTGGAGGCCTGTATCATCCTGACGGGAGCCCCCAGGCCAGCGCTCAAATGAGTGGTACCCCTGTCATACCTCCTAGCCAGTCTCTAGTACCCTTTCCTTGATCAGCCTCAGTGGCCTCAGCACAGGACTCAGTCTCTTCCTGTTCTCACAGTCTCCTCACCTTTGGGTCCAGCACAGGATGGTGGGCACTACTCCCTTTTGGGTCAGCCCATCTGCCCTCTGTTGCTCCAAGGTCAGTGGACTTACCATGGACAGAGTGAGCTAGAACATGGAAACCGGAATCAGAGACAAACATACAATTCTGCCTCTAGTGACCTGGGGATGGCAGGTGTTGCCCTGAGGTGGGTGCTGGAGGTGACTGATCTCCACGGAGCACCTCCCTTACTGAGGTGGACACACTTCACTCAGTTCACCAGGTCTCGTACCATGATCCAGTGATACCAGGATGCTGGGGTGGAGGTGGGGGTTGCTGAGAACCCGCTGACACTTGCATGTTCCTGCTTCTTTGTACACTATTGTGGCCATGTCCCCTCCCCCCAGCTCCACATGTTTCCCTTCACCTCAACAACTCCAGGAATAACTTCAAAGTTCAAGTGAGCCCCAAAGAACAAAGGCACGAGGATCCTAGAGCCAGCCACCTCCCTTGAAGAGGAGCGGGCAGAGTTCAGACAGGGTAGAGAAGGCCTGAGGATCGTGGCTGACCAAGGGGAAGAGTAGTACGTTGGAGATGCCACCCTGGAGCCCAAGGATGAGGGATGGAGAGAGACAGATTCTCACACTGGCACTCGACTCTCCACCCTCCTGCCAGGGTCCCCATTTTCCCCTAACTTGTCCCCTTCTGCTTCCCATCCTCTTCTCCCATCTTTAATATCTTCTCCCATCTTTAATCTCTTCTCCCATCTTTAATCTCTTCTCCCATCTTTAATCTCTTCTCCCACCATGAAATTTCTTTCTCATTTTCTGGTCTGGTAGAATTGGGAGGGTCCCACAATCTCCTAGGCTCTCTTAAAAAAAAAAAGAGAGAGAGAATTTTTTTAATATTTTTTTTTTAGTTCTCGGTGGACACAACATCTTTGTCTGTGGTGCTGAGGATCGAGCCCAGGCCGCACGCATGCCAGGCGAGCACACTACCGCTTAAGCCACATCCCCAGCCCTTCTTGCCTCTTATTTCTCAACAGTCCAAGGTTTTTCCTTTGTTGTAGTCTTTATGAATACATTTATATGGATAGAATTAAGAAAAACAAAATTGGTTTCCCTGCTTTCTCCCTCCCTCCATCTTGGCCCCCCAGACCTCACAGAGTCAAACCCTACCTCGGATGCACTCTACATTGTTTTCTGTTTATTTGGGAGATTATTGGGGAAAAGGTTGAATTTTTGCTTTTAAATATTTTTTTTAAAAATCTGTCACTGGGAGGAAGAAGATGATCTGGCTGGCTTTGTGAATCACACCAAACATTCAAGGAATGATTACTACTAATTCTACCAAACTCTTCCATAAAACAGAAGGCTTCCCAAATCAAGTGCAAAGTCAGGAAAAAAACCCATGAAAACAGACCACATGGACACACCCTTATGAACATAGGCCCCAAAATCCTAAATAAGTAAAATCAAATCTAACAAAATTCAAAAGTGCAATTAGGACTTATCCCAGAAATGCAAGAGTCATTCAACATCCATTCAAAAAAAATCCATCAGGAGCCTGAGGCAGGAGGATCATGAGTTCAAACCCATCCTCAGCTACTTAGCGAGGCCTAAGCAACTCAGCAAGACCCTGTCTTCAAATAAAAAAATTTTTTAAAAAGGGCTTGGGATGTGGCTCAGTGGTTAAGTGCCCCTTGATCTGGGGCTGTTTCTCTGATTGGGACTCAAAGGGGACTATTTCTGGGGCTGTCAGGGCTCTAAGAAGGCAGCCACATTACTGGCAGGGGCTGTGGCAGGGCCAGGCAGGTCCTCGGTGTCTAGCACTGTTGCCCCCAAAGCGTGAGAGCTCACACCTCCCCGCCATTGCTCCTCATCTGCCCAGTGGAGAAGGGAGATGAGCATGTTGAGCTCGAAGAGCATGAGAAGCGAGGCCAGGCAGGCAGCCTCCAAGGAAGCCTCGCTCAGAGAGAGCTCAGGTCCAAACAAAGGGAAGAAAAACAGGGGCTCTGCCAAGGCCTGGAACAGTACCACGGTTCTGGGAGGAAAGAAGCCCAGGGGCAGACCCATGGACCTGAGAGGGCACCTTGCAGGAGTCCTTCCAGAAGGAGCAGGAACCGTGAGGCGTCCCCTGTCTCCAGGAGCAGTTCCCTTCTGGGACTGGACTGCTTGGCTCCTCTTGTACTGCCCACCTCTTACCCCAGATGCACAGACATGGCCCCCGGCCAGACACCTGTGCCCTCGCCACCATGGGACACAGCCCAGCAGCTGCTCCAGGGCCTCTGTGGCTCCAGTGGGGAGCGATTTTCCTCCAGCTTCTGTTCCCAGCCATGTCTGTCTGTCTGTCTGTCTGCCTGCCTCTCACATTCTGTGCCTGCTGCATCCCCATTCCCTTGGTGGGGGACATTGCTGTCTGGGCTATTCTCCTGTTCCCTATGGCTTCCCATACAGAGGCCTAGGAGGGCTCCTCTGGCCTTAAAACGGGCACAAACCTGGTCTCCCTTTGCCGTTTGCCCCTCTTTGCTGGACTGGAAGTAGGTGGAGTGGCCAATGGAGGAGAAGTGCTCAGCCCCCAGGTGGCTCCAACGAAACTCCTTCCTCAGGTGGGGCTCATACCCACGTCTCTTGCCTCCTCCCTTCATCTGATTTTGCACTTGGTTTGGTACAGGAAGGAAGGCTGGAGTTGGAGCCCCTGTCCCCTGGTCAGAGGTCCTGCACACCTGGCCTTCCCCCTGGGATCTGAGTGTCTCCTTTGGTGGTGGAGATGAAGTCACCCACTTCCCAGGTAAGGCCCAGGTTCCCTAAGCAGCTCTCTAAGGCAGGCCAGAGGCCCACTCACCCCTTACCCCTCCTGCCCACTTCCACTCTAGGCTGTTCCCTTCCTCAGATGGGCGCTGACAAGGACAGCTCCGCCACTCCTGCCTTTCCCACCCCTCCCCAACTGGCAAGGTTTCTCTGCTCACAGACTAGACTGCCTCTGACCAGTTGTCGTTTGGCTCAGTGTTTCTTCTGTGGCTGCTGCTACCCATCCCCCCTCTCCATGGGGAAGGCAGGCTGGAGTACCCACTGCCCAGCCCCAGCAGAGGAGAGGGAGAGGGTATCGTCCATAAAGGCTGTAGGGGCCACTTTCCCCACTGTTCTTGTCTGGGAGATTTGTCCCAGCCTAGGACTCCCCCCTCTCGCTTCCTATTTGTAGTTACTTGAGTAAAAAATTATCTTTTTATTAAAAAAAGAATCCAACTTTATAATTGTGGTAGCAAACTACTCACCAAAAGATGTCCGAGTCCGAGTCCTTGGAATCTGTTGCAATGTTGCCTTACTTTGGGAAGGTTGCAGATGGAACTAGTCACCTGCCCTTAAAATAGGGACACTGTCCCGGATTGTCCAAATGGCATTAATGTGAACACCAGTGAGTGGAAGTGGAAGGCAGAAGGAGAGTCACTGTCAGGGTGACAGAATGTGAGACTGGTCAGTGGGTCCTTGCTGGCTTTGAGGAAGAGCAAGGCCCCTGAGAAGCTGAAGAGGACAAGGACGTGGATTTTCTTGTAGTGCCCCCAGGAATGCAGTATCACCAGCACCTTGACTTTTTAGCTCCTCCAGATCTATGTCAGACCTGTAACCTTGTAAGATACTACATGGACACCAGTTCAAGGTGGCAGGTTTGCAGGAATGGTTACACCAGGTATGGGACGCCGATAAAACAGCACTCCATCCTAGAAGCAGACTTAAGTAAAATCATGGTCATTTCAATAGAGGCAGAGAAAGCATTTGGCAAAAATTTTGGCATCTACTCATGATAAAAAACTTTGAGAATTAAAAAGGACCTGTCAACCTGGTGAAAGGCACAAAGAATATAGTGAACCACACGTTTAATTATAAAACACAAACGTATTTCCTTTTCATTCTTCAACAGTATACAAGACTTGGTAACTGCCATCATTGTTTTAAGCAAGAATATTCCGTGGGTGACACACCAGTGAGTAAGAAGGAACAGAACACTTGGGCTTAAAATATCTTCCTACAGGATACTTATTACAAATGGAAATACAATACTTATTACAAATAAACTTAAAGTGATCCAAGCTGTCATGACTAATGGAATACAGCAACACCATATACTTCCTGATAGGAAGATATGGCATCACTTCTGCGCTATTTCTACCAAAAATGCAAAGCATGGATTTAATCATAGCTCTATGATGTGTTTTTTAAAATATGATTTCCAGCCTGTCCTGTATTTTTTTACATTTATATAACCTTTATTAAAATATAATTTTATTGTTAATCTCTTACCATTTTTATTTCCCCCCTTTTGGTTGGTGCGTTACAATTGTACGTACTGATATTTGTTGTTCCATGTTCTTCCCTGCATGCAATACCAACAATATAATAAGGCTAATACTTCTCAGCACTTTTGTCCCATCTATTCTCATTGTGGGAACAACTATGTCCAGCAAATTTCTAGAAATAAAAAATGAGAGATTCCCTCTTTATATTCTACATTTCTTATCTTTTCATTTCACTGCTTTAGTTTCTTCTGATCCACCTACCATTTTATGAGTTCTCTTAAGCTGTGTCAAACGTGATGCTACAATTATCCTGAGTTATTCTAGATACTGTTTTTTAGTCTTAGAATTGGCAAGTTCTTTTCCACAATTTCCTCGAGATTCCTTTTAATTTTACCTCTCCTGTTATTCTGGGTTGATAACTTGTGTCATTTTAGCCCCTACAATTCCATTTACATTGTTTCTGATTTCCCTCTTATATCCAGTTATTTTTCATTGAGTATTATATATGGAAAATATAAGAGACTGGTGTTAAAGATGTTATCCTGCAGAGAGACTCTGCCTGTGGTGGATGACTGTGAGGTATTAGCAGTCTGGTTTCTGTTCCTGGATGGTCTTATCTACTTCAAGATTCCCCTAGGGTATAGACCACAGTATTTTAAACCAAAAATTGTATAAGTCACCAATAACCAACCCTCTGTGCAATATATACCCACACATCTATCAAAATAAATCCAACTTTTCAATTGCCTACTGTGGACTTTGGGTATAAAAAATAGCATTTTTCCAGATTTCCTTCTAAATATTGGTACAGTTTGCTTTGCCATCTCTTTAAAACATATGATTTGTCCAGCTTTTTCATCAGTATTCAGGGAAATAGCTGATATACAGCCATCCCTCTATATCTATGGGACATTGGATCCAAGATCTCCCAGGACACAAAAATTTGCAGATGCTCAGTCTCTTATATAAAAGTGTTAATTTGCATATAACCTTTTCTTCGTATATTTTATCTCCAGATTACAAATACCGAATACAGTGTAAATAAACATATTGAATTATTTTGGTTCTACTGACAAAGAATTTTTAAGTCTGTTCATGTTCTGTAGAGAGGATGCCCCCCCACACACACACTTATTTTCAGTCTGAGGTTGTCTGAACCACAGATGCAGAACTCACAGATCTGGGGTGCCCAACTGTATGTTATTCACTATTGCCAGAATCAGGGAGTGCATTTTCTCCTAAGTTATTATATTGCTACACAGGATGCATTCCTGATAGGCCTTTAATTTGCACTCTCCAGCCCCTTCTCCACAATGTAAAACAGATATTGATGTGTATGACACATTTACAAAAATTTTTATAAGCCTTTGGAATGGTAAGATTTCCTTTTTGCACATACTGAATACCCAACTTCCTTCACCTAATGTTCCCCCCTGCCAATACTAGGGATTTGAAGCCAGAGGGGCTCTACTATTGAGCTACATCCCCAGCCCTTTTATATTTTTATGACAAGATCTCATTAAATTTTCCAGGCTGGCCTCAAACATGCAATCCTACTTGGCCTCCAGAGTTACTGGGCATATACCACCATGCCCAACTTGCATTTCACACAATTTTATAAAAGACTAATAGGCTAGTGAAACGAGATATGCCCCAGTTTCAGTAATATTTTCATTCATCTTAGAAATTAATCAGTAGAACATATTAAGGCACTCAATGACTTTAATCTGAATAGCTTTATTGATATCATTTTAAGTTTAATAGCATTAGGAATGACATTTGTATATATGCAAACTTTTTCTATAAATTAATAACAGTTTTCTACTCTTTCTTTCCAAATTAATCTTTTAGATTTCTAGAAACAACATAAACCAAATTCTAACTTCAAAAAAAGAACATTTGCCTTAGCCCTTGTTTAATTATGGGCCTATCTCCTCTATTTATCATGGTTGGCTGTGTATCTCAGTAGAATTTTACCTATATTACAAAAAATTTTCTTAAATGATTTATTATTTTTAATAAGACAGGCACAAATCTCAAAACAAAATCAATTACCATATAATTAAAGCAAGTTATTTCCTAGCATACCTTCTGTTATATTAGAAACTAATCTCTGCCCGCCCTGCCTTGCCCAAGTACCATTGTGTTTAAAGGAGTATGAGAAAATAAAGTTCTCATACATTTTTTACATTTGTTTTCCTGAGTCTATTCAAAGAATCCTGTTAAATGAAAAGAGCAACCTGTGTGGTTCCCGAGAAAGCATGTGCCATCATTGGTAAGGTTAAACAACAGATTGAAAACTCTGATGATGGTGCAGTTAATATGGTATCACACTTGGACAGCAAGCAAAAGAAAGGCCAAGAGATGTTAATATCCTTTGTGGTAGAAGTGGCAAAAGCTGTCCATGTTCCCAAATTGCCAATTTAAATCACCATGTTCTCTTTATTAAATCTGTTCAAAAATATAATCCATAGATGACTAATGCCCCCTTCTTTTCAATTATCAGCACACCACTTGGAATGCACAGTGTTTGGGCACATTTAATTACTTAAGCTTTGCAACATTTGAAAGGGGAATTGCAAGACAATCCTCTGTCAGTTCTTTGCAGGCTGGAGAGGCAGCCTTGGGTCAAGTCAGGGGTAGTATTTTAAGTAGAAAGCTCCACTGATTTGGACCCATCAATCTGTCAACATAAATTCAACTTCTTACTCAATTGCCTCCTGTGGCATTTGTGGTATAATAAGCAATCCCAAATACCAGAGTTAATATCTCTAAATTTCTTTCTGCTAGATATTGGTTTTGTTTTCTTCTTTGCCATATCTGATGCTGTTCAACATTCTCCCATGTGCAATAAAAAATGATTACAATTTAGCTACGAATCTATTTCAGATATCCAGCTTCAAAAGTTTTTTTTTAAAGTATGAATTGTGGTTTTCAATATCACATCTTCTACAGCTCAAAGGTAATAGAGTTAGCTAGTAAGCTACTTGGCTGATCGTGAAGACTCTGGCCCACAAGGTAAGCCAGTTTATGGGCATAGTGGCAAGGAGCAGGAACTTGGATGATGCCCTTTAGTAGAAAGAAAATTTTTTTTTACTTTACACTCAAATGGACATTTACTATCTCTAAGTTTACATTGTCATAGATATCAATTCAGAGGTTAAAAAGTTGCTCAGTTTTGAACAACACATTTTACAGATTTGAAGGGAAATCACAATAAAATACTCACTGACAAATTGTAGTACATGTGGCACAGTTTGTAAGTTAAACGCTGGACTGTATCCGGGTCCAAGCAGACGGTGTCATAGATAACATTATAATGAGTGGGAGTCACAGTACCAACTGTAGAAGACTGACTCACAATGAAAAAGTCATACCTGCAATTACAGAACACGGGGGTCTCCACTTATTTTAGAGAAGAATATAACCCTAGTATCAGATGAAAATATTTCATTTACTAATTTACAGAAATCTGTTCTATAGACAGTTTCCTTTCAATTTAGAAGCCTGTCTAACAATGATTTGATAAAGCAAATCCATAAAGGACCATTAAGTGCATGTAGATAATAACTTTCCTGAGATGGAGACTTGAAATGTAGGTACTGATGCCCAGGGAAAGAAACAGAATTGGCACATTGGGTGGCAATAGGTGCAGAATTTTAAAGATGAGACTTCTTGGGCCAGGGATACAGGCTTCTTAAGAATTGTTGGAAGGAAAAAAAAATAAAAGAGGTCAATATGAAAAAAAAAAAAGAATTGTTGGAAAACACTCATACTCTGTAAATGACACAACTGGCAAGGTTAATCTATTTCCATCTGTTGTAAATACTGAATTTTATTTTTATGTGTACAGTCCTATGTAATGCTTTATTATACTTTTGCCTTTTGAATTAGTTCTTTCCTGTATTAGACTATATTGATCAATGTTTCTGCCTTTCCTTAATGTAACTTCATTTCTTCCCTCTATTCATATGTTTTATTTCCCATTCAGATTTCATATAACACAATTATGGAAATGAAACATCTACATCTAAAGTTAACCAGAAGCTCTTGTTTTCCCCAGTAACTGAGAACCTTAAAATGTTTTAATTAAATATGATTATAGTTTTACAGATCTAATATTTAAAAAACACACACACAGACTTCCATAAGAATAGAACTCTACAATGTTTTAATATACCTAGCAGTTATTCATTACTTAGGAAGTCAAGGCTTTCAGTGAGAGCTGGGTAGATCTGCTCATGTGGACACCATATGTTTACCTAAGCATGTTTGTATTTTAGGTACGCTTGTTGATAGCTTAGAGGGCTATCAAATTCTAGTTTGATATTTTGGAGGCCGTTTGAAGATACAATATCACTGTATTGTTTGTATTACTGGTACTGAATAATTATTGTTTATAAATATAAATAATAGTATTCTGACCGCTTTTAAAATTTCTTATTCTTGCTATTCTTAAATTTCAACTAAATGGAGACTCATTTTTATTGTTTTTGCTCAGATTTTATTATTTTCAAACATGAAGATTCAGAATCTGTCTGTCTGTGCTTATTACTTCTACCCATGTTTTTCCTATAGAACCTTCTATTTGATACACAGCAAGTCTTATTTTGCCTCATCATTTCCTGAGCATTTCTTTCTTAGCTTCCATATTTTAAGGCTCACTACTGCATCATGGATACTTAATGTATTTTCTAATTAACCATTTCCTTTCCAGGTAAACTTCACTTTGATACTTCCTCCAATTTCTTTATTTTTGTAAAGCTTATCATTGTTAACTATCCAAGTCCAAATTGACCTTTTAATTCAACATTTCTTAGTTACTTTTCTTATGACTTTTATTCAATGACTTCATTCCATCTTCCCTTTTAAGCATACTTTACTATGGAATGATTGCAATCATTTCATTGTCTAAAAGTTTTGGATGTCTGATCCTGTTGTCATTTTGTCTGCTAATTCTAACTCATGGTGGGTTGCTTCCTTACATGAAAAAAATTCATAAGTGACTGCTCTGATTTATTGCAGATGTTCATGGATAATACAGCTGACAATATAAAAGGATAATAGAGCTGACAATATGAAACTAAACTATTTTGTGGCTTATCCAATATTACTTTATAATGTATTATTTGTCCATGTTCTTACAGGATAAGTGTCATAAGAGAAACTGTTTTTTTTATATTGCCCCCTTTAAAAGCATCAAGACATTTTTAAAAACTAAAAACCTCTTCAGGTTATTACTTAAATAGACATTCTCATGGGGCATATTTCATATTTGATTTGTGATGACTCCCAGCTGTCAAACACAATTTGCTATTCTTTAAAAAAATTTTTTTAGTTGTAGATGGACACAATACCTTTATTTAATTTATTCATTTTTATGTGCTGCTGAGGCTCAAACCCAGTGCCTCATGCATGCTAGGCAAGCGCTCTGCCACTAAGCCCCAGCCCATTTACGACTTTAAATGAAGGCATTCTAGGCCACAAAATTACTTTTATTTTGCCACAGAGAAAAAATACTTAAGAAACTTAACCATAAGACCAATCACAATTTCTAAATCCAAATGAAGAGTCCCTGGTCAAGTGTGAAAAAATATATAGATCAAATTAGTTGTCACGGATGAGAAAATGCTTCTAAGGTGAAGTAACTGGGATGAAGGGATTTTGCCAAGGTGAACTGAGAAAGTTATAGATGCAGATATAAAAGTAAAACTCTCTTACCATTGCTCCCTGGTTACCATCATGTCAACAACAGTTCCTGGAGCTGGATTTCCAAGTTTTCGATTGTGTTGAAGAAAAAACCTGGTGTTTATTCGTTTCTTCACCACAATGAAAGTTAACTTGATACTTGAAAAATTAGGATAAATTAGGATGTTTACTCAATCTCATCTCAGAAGCATTCAGGGTGCTAGAACCTCACACGCTTAGGACCTATTTAAAAGCCTGTGGACAGCAGCCCCCCTCCATACAGCCCAGTTTAAACACTTGGTTGCATGTACCCAAGTGGGGCAGTAGAACGAGGAGGAGTCTCTTTAGAGCCACCCACATCCTAGGTGAAGGGACCCTTCCTCTGAAGCTCAGAACCAGTCCTGCTGTCTCTGCTGGGCAGCAAGCCCCACAGTCAGAAGAGGCTGCGGACACAGCTAGGAGGGAGCCCCAGCACAGAGACTTAAAAACTCCAGGATCAAAGGAGTGACATCTGAGAGCCATGGACAAAGTGTTCATGGACATCTGTGAATCTATAAGGCAGACGAGCACTCCACGCAGTGCTCCATGAAGGGAAACAGGCTGCCACCACACTCTGCACCCCGACTCCGTGTGAACCACAAAGTCAAAGGGCTGGGGCTGTTAACTGCCCACCCAGCCACTGAAGCCCACTGTGTGAATCAAGCCCCTTTTTTTCTCTTCACATGTCACTTAGATTCTTTTTCCTTCCCGAGAACAGCTTTTTCTTACATTATCTGAACTGGACAATTTATGTACTCACCTATATGGGCACTCATTTTCTAAGTAGCCCACGAGCTCAGATATTTCATGGTCAAGCAAGGCCTGAAGCTGACCATCTCCCACTCCATCCCGATAGACCACAATAGATTCTGGTGCATGTGGTACATTTCTAAGCCAGGAATTCAAGGCACCTGAAAGGAACCCAGAAACATGTAAGCACACCTCAATTGGGACAAACTGGCCTCTGCTATTTTTGACAATGTCAGGGTTCACCTTTCAACACTGTAGCTTTCAGGACAGTTTCGCTCACAGACTCCAACTTCAGAATAGTCCAGGGGTTTCTTTCATTTATTTTAGTCCAGGGGTTCTACAACAATAGTACCATTGAAATTTGAGTGGTATGGGCGTGTGTGGTCATGTCATACACAATGGGGTGTTTTGCAGCATTTCTTGTCTCTACCTGCTGGACTACATGCCAGCACACCACCATCCCAGTGTGGCAACAAAAAAGTGTTTTTGGTCATGAATGAATGGTCTCTGGGGGCACTATCTCTACTTGTGAAGAACTACTGATGTAGAATGTTGGCACACCAACCCCAAGGCTGACGTTGCAAACAGTTCTTCAATCCATCCACAAGCTCCTCTCCTGGTGCCTGGAAGATACATTGAGAGTACCACCTGTTTTCAGAAAAAAAATGAGTTAACTGGAATCTTAATTTCATCATTTGGATTCTGAGTTAATCTATGACAAGAATATATACACGTGTATATATGCGCACACACACACACACCAGTAGCCAAAGGATCCAATTAAGGAACAATCCCTTCACATATCTACAATGATCCAGTATTAGTCTCTTTTGATATCTTAGGCATCTTATAAGGGTTTTTGAATACACACAAACAAGAACTGTTAAAATTATTATGAATTACTCATTTTGGGGCTGAGGTTGTGGCTCAGTTGTACAGCACTTGCCCAGCAATTGTGAGGCACTGGGCTTGATCCTCAGCACCACATAAAAATAAAGGTATTATGCCCATCTGCAACTGAAAAATTATTCTAAAAAATTACTCATGTTGTCCACATACATGACTACTCTAGTTTCACCTGCTGGGGAATGTGACCAAGTGAAAAATCTTCTCCTGGAGATTTCTGCTTTGGGGTCAATGTCTTAGGCAAAGGGCTCACCCATAATAATAATCTGAGGAAGCAATTTGATTTGCAAGACTGACAGCCAGTATGACAACTTCAACATGTCCAGTAAAATAAAAATGGCTGGGTACTGTGGTGTACACCTGTAATCCAAGTGGCTCAGGAGGCTGAGGTAGGAGGATCATGGGTATAAAGCCATCTTAGCAAAAGCGAGGTGCTAAGTAACTCAGCGAGACCCTGTCTCTAAATAAAATACAAAATAGGGCTGAGGATGTGACTCAGTGGCTGTGATCAACCTGTTACCACCCACCCACAAAAAAATTCATAAAATGTCTCAAGTTGCTCTCTTTAACATTTACTTCAGAATGAGCTCACCTGACCACCTGACATTATGTGCTCTACTTATTTGTCTGCCTCTTTATTAACCTCCATGAGTTACCATCAACATTTGGTTCTCTGTTTTCCCTGCTGTACTGCCAGTATTTAGATCTAGAAATTACTTCAGAATGTCCACTGAGTGACACTGTTTTCCCATTATTGCAACATTTTCTAATTCAAAGAAAAAGCAGTATAAAATGTTACTGTGTGGAAATAGAGAATCACTGGGGGAAATGATGTCATCTGTGGAAATGAGGGTGGATTTTCTCTAAAGAACACTCTGAAATAATCCTCTAGTGGGCCACAAACATCAATCATGGGGGCAGGGGTAATCTGAGGGCCACATATCATGTAATACACAAGGGCTACAAACTCATTTTAAGGTGTGGTGTGTATTCTACTCTAAGGATGGGGGGAAACATGGCTCCAGAAGAAAAGGGGAGTTGTGGAAATACAGATATACATCTCCTTTTGTGGTTATATTACATAGAAAGGCCTGAAGAAGCCAAGATTCTATACTTCCAGGCCTCTGGTTGGAAGATGGGGGCGGGGCATGTGGAAAGGAATGTGCACAACCTCTAAGAGGCTAGACTGGCCTGCAACTGACAGCCAGCAAAGCATCGAGACCCTCTGTGCTACCACCACTAGGAAATGGCTTCTGCCTCACCCACGAGAGCCTGAAGAGAAGAATGTGGCTCGGCTGAGATTTTAATTTCTATCTCACAATTTCAGAGTCTCACCCAAAGAACTAAATATAAGCAGGTATTGTCATCTGCTACTTTTTGCTCTGTTAGATGAAAACAAACAAAAAATCCCCCCACAAACTCAACCATTTATGCAGAATATTTTGGGAGCATAATTTTGCCAGAAAACTGGGACAGCTCATGGCTAAGAACTACTCGTCTGAACTCCCAATAAATATGAGTCAGGTCACCTCTTCGGTTGGGTGCACAGACAATCAAATGTCTACCAAAGCTTACTCACTTGGTTAATTCCTCATCGATGCTTGCCACAAATCCTGCAATTGACTTCCGACGACTTACAATATCGTGGAAACAATCAATACCGATGAACATTGTCTTTTTCAACTTTTTTTTAATAAAAAAATAAATTTAGAACAGAATGTAAACAGAACTTAATTGTTATATTGAAAAACAGACTCTTAAATTTCACTATTTACAAATAAAAGAGAAGGTAATGAAATCCTACATACTCCTGTCTCCACCTTCCAGAGGGCTCGTCCCATCTTGCAATTCATTTGCTGGGCAATCTTTATGGCCATGGTTTTTAATGTCCGGGCTTTAGTCAGGGTATGTGCCACCATACACTGGCTTGGAATTGGAGATTTAACACACAAGTATTTTTTTATTTCATCATACCTGTTTTTCCTATCATCAGGCAATATGCAAAGCACCTTAAAAGCAAGCAGACATGAAACTCTTTAAGACAGTAATGATAAGAGAAATGAAAGCCATTTCAAGGCAGAACACTGATAAACTAGAGTCTACTAAGTGACTAAGTCTAAGGAAGTAGAGAGTGTAGAATCACATCACAAGGAAAAGGCTGCAGAATTGTCAAACTGGGAAGTGTGCATCCAATGCTTAAGCTTGAAAAATCCTTTGTTCCATTGACTTGATTTCCAAGAATTTAGGGTAAAGTTAACAAGGATGGGTTGAAAGTGTCCACAGAAGGATACCAGGATCAGGAAAGTCACCATTTGCAGGATGATCTTTATAGATCGGGTACTTACTAGGTACTCTACTTGTCCCAGTTTATTTAAATCAACATCCTGTGCTTCCTGATATCATGGATTGAGAAAAACCCACTACCACATCTATGGTATTTTGCAAGAATGCATGACTGGAATCTAATTATGAGGAAATGAGCAAATCCAAATTGAGAGATATTAGACAAATGGATTAGTCAGTGGATTAGACAAACATTTTTCTGTCTTACAACTAAAATCCTAAAATGCAGGCATAAGATTTTGTGTATGTACTTATGCATGTTTCACAGGTGTACGTGGTATGTGTTCAACATGACTAATCATCAGGGAAATGCAGATCAAAGTCATATGAGGCATCACCTCACTCCATTGAGGATGACTGTGATCAAAGGTGTGGAGTAGGGCACCCTTGCACTCTGCCAGTGGGAATGTCAACTAGTACAGTCTATCATTGGAGACAGAAGGGAAGTTCCATGAAAACTAAAAGCAGAACTTCCTTTTGATCCAATGATCCCATGCTGGGTATATATGTAAAGGAAACAAGTTCATGAAAGAAGTATCTGTGCTCCTATGTCTACTCAGCCCTATTCACAATAGCCAAGATATGGAATCAACTAACATGTCCAAGAAATGAATGGTCAAAGAAAGTAGTATATATACACATAGTGAATGCTACTCACTATAAAGAGAGAAATCTAGTCATTTGTGATACCACAGATGAACCTGGAGGATAGTAAATGAAATAAGCCAGGTACAGAAACAAAAAGCATCATATAAACTTCACTTGTGTGTATAATCTAAAAATGTTGATCTCAGAAGTGGAAAGTAGGACAGTGTTTACCACAGGTGGGTTGGTTACCAAGAATGAGGAGCCTGTAAGGGTGTTGGTCAAATAACACATAATTATAGTTAGGTAGAAGGAATGAGTTCCAGAAATCTAGCAGGAAGCACGTTGACTATAGTTAATGGTGTATATAATATTCTTGAAAAAAATGTCACGAGAGTAGATATTAAGTGTTCTCACCATAGACACAACTATTAGGTAATGCATGTTAATTAGCTAGAATTAACCATTCCACAATGGAGACATACTTTAAAACATGTGGTATCCAATATATATATATTTATTGATTTACCTCTTTTTCTGAAGAGCTAAGACATTTCATTTGAAAATGGATATTGGCTCAGAAAAGGTGTTTGCCTCCCAAGATTCCCTATAGCAATTAAAAAAGTCTAGGCTTCATATAAAAGGAAGAAAAACATACTGGCCTCATGATTAAGAAAGCCTCCCTGGTGAAAGATCATCCTGAGGGAAGGAGGGGGATGCAAGATGAATTAAGGAAAAGAATTCAAGAAAGAAAGATGGGATATTACTGTAGTAACTCAGACACCAGGTAATGACAACTTGGTCTAAAACAATGGATGGAAGAATCATTGAACAAGAGGAAGGACTCAAGCTAGAAGAAATACTATACTAAACAAACATTTACTTAGATCATAACTGGAGATGAAAATCATGATGATTTTTATAACCCATTTACATTAAATTTATATGTTATATCACTTTATAAAATAATTCCAAATTCAAAAGCCTGAGAAGGGGCTAGGATTGTGGCTTAGCAGTAGAGCGCTTGCCTAGCACATGCAAGGCCCTGGGTTCGATCCTCAGCACCCCATAAAAATAAAATGAAGATATTGTGTCCAACTACAACTAAAAAATAAATATTTTAACAAAATAATTGAAAACTGGAAAAATGTAAATGTCCAAGTATAACGCTATTAAAAAAAAAGCCTGAAAACATTAGCAAAAGGAATAGCTAAGCCCTGATAGTGCACATTCAGCTACACTCTAGAGATACATTGGCATTTGTTGGTTAGTTTAGGGGAACATGGGCAGCCTTCTAAATTTTAAAGTACATGTAAATGCAGATTTAGAACTAAAGAATACACACCAACTAGACACTTACCATTTCTGGGCCATCTTTGATAAGCATCTTTAAAATGTCTATATAACTAGAGATAGTGTTACCAGGTACTTCTAGAAAATAAACATATCATCAATCCTCCAGTGGAAATGAATAGTGAAACACAACAAATATTTCATGCAATGAATATAAATAAGCCATGATAAAAATGTCAAGATTTCCATTTTAGTTGTTTTTCAAACTAATTTGTAGGTCTGGTTTCCTTTGTAATGAGCTGGGATGTCACCATTTGGTCATCAGAAGTAAAAAGCTAAATAGATTGAAAAAAATTCATTCTAGGATCCCTAAGAGAGGTGAGGACACAGGACAAATGGCTGCCCCCAAGGACAAAACACAGGTGATCCCAAGAGTCAGAGCTTGCCAGAGAGGCTCAGAGCAAACAGGCCCAAGGCAAAGCAGAGACCTAAATTGTCATGGACAATTTATTGAAATTGGTGGATGCTCAGTGTGGACACCTGGGGAAAATTAAAAAACTGCAGGTGTACTCAGGCCCAGGGAGGACCCCATAATTTGGAAACTCACTTCTAGGAGATCAACAGGTTCTCTAAAATATCAGAAAAATCCCCTGGTGATTCCAAAAGAGGAGGGGAAGAAGAATCCTTCTGAAATATTTTAGAAAACTCTTCTTCCCAGCAAGGCTGGCCTGCAGGGAAAACCAGTTACCAGAGCCTAATCTGCACGAGATAAGCGAAATAGCAACTCTAGCACACTCTGGCCATCTGGTCCTGCCTGACCAAGGAGAGAAGAACTTAAGCACCTGTGAAATTCACAATCCACAGGCTCAACCTCAGCACAGAATGACACCTCATTATAGGAGTCTAGTTTCCCTTTAACTTACTACCACATGACCATTTATAGCACACACTGACCCAAAGCATCATATCCAGCCATCAAGGAAAAATTAGGCACACCAAAATGCAAAAGCACAAGAGAGAGACAGCAAATATCAGACAAAACTCTCAGATCAGAAATTGAGCACAATTTTTCATAACTAAAAGGAGTGATTAAAAAAAACTTAAAAATCAGATGTGTCCCCACACATAAAACTCCTTTAACATTTTACTCAAAGTTTCTTACTAATGTGATTATAGAAGAAAGTCAAAGCAATAAACCTCTTTTTGTAGATGATATCTTTGAAGAAAATCTGAATCAACAAAATCCTGAAATGAATAAGAGGTTACAGTAAGGTTTCAGGATACAAGGCTTAATATATAAGAGCTAAATGCTTTTTTAAAAAAAAAAATACCAGCAACAAAAGTAGAATTTGAAATGAAAAAACAACAATATTCACACCTCAAAATGAAATACTTAGGTATAAATCTGAAATCAGAATCATAAAATATGCCTAAAACCTACGTAAGGGAAACTAAAATTCCAATAAATAAATAAACAAATAGAATGGAGCAGTATTCCATGTTTATAGATAGACAACTTAGAGTCAATGCAATGCTAATCAAAAATCAGTGAATAATTTTGTGAATATTGGCAAACTAATTTTTAAAACTTATGAGAAGCAAAATTTTTTTTTAAATTGGAGCATCACAGCTAACCAATACAATATTGAAAAAGAACAAAGGTGGAGGAATGACCTATCCAACATCAAGACTTAATAGTAACCTACAGTAATGAAGACAGTGTGTGGTTTTGGGGATGGCATAGACAAATAGGTCAATGGAAATTATATAGCCAGAAATAGACTTAGGTCAATAATCAGAGGAAAAAAACCAACACAATAAGGAATCTTTTCAACAGATGATCCTGGAACAAACAGACATCCATGTTCCAGAAAGAAAATCAGTCTAGACACAGACCTTACATCCTTCCCAAAACTAATGCAGAAATGTATCACAGACCTAAATGTACAACCTCAAAATTAAAAACTCCTAAAGTTTTATAGGAGAAAATTCCCATGACCTTGGTTATGACAACAAGTTGATACAACATCAAGGGCAAAATTCATGAAAAAAAGAAATAGATTAGTAAGACTTCATTAAAATTAAAAACTTGTGCCTTGTGAAGGAAATTGTCAAAGAGATGAGAAGACAAGCCACATATCAAAACAAAATATTTGCAAAAGACATCTAACAAAGAGCTGTTATCTCAAATATACCAAGCACTCTCAGAATTCACCAATAAGAAAACAAGCTGATTTTAAAATGAGCCAAACATATAAGACCTCACCAAGGAAGATAAATATGGAAAGATCTAACAAATAAGCATGTGAAAAGATGCTCCATATAATGCTATTGAGAAAATGCAAATATAAACAACTTAGAGTCAATGTCACCCTAGAATCACCTGATCCCAGAACACCTGTAACACCAAATGCTGGTGAGAAATTGGAGCAGTAGGAACTCTGATCATTGCCAAGGGGAATGCAAAAGTACAGACACTTTGGAAAACAGTTGGTAGTTTGTTAAAAACTAACACTTTTTCATGATATGATCCAGTAATTGTGTTTCCTGGTATCTATCCAAAGTTGTTAAACACTTGTGTCCACACAAAAACTGGCACATAAATATTTAGAGCATCTTTATGCATAATTGTCAAACCTTGGAAGAAAACCAGATGTCCTTCAGTAGGGGAATGAAAAAATACTGTGGTACATCTAGACAACATAATAACATTTAGCACTAAAAAGACATGAGCTATCAAGCCATAAAAAGAAGAACTTTATGTACATTATTACTAACTGAAAAAAGCTAATCTGAAAAATGTACATACTATATGCTTCAACTGTATGAAATTCTGGAAAAGTGAAAACTATGGACATAGTGAAAAAAAATTAGTTGAGACTACTCTGCTTGGTATTATAATGGTGGATATATGTCACATACATTTGTCGAAATCCATAGAATGAATTTCATTCTTGATTTGTACAATGTAAACTATAGATTAAGCAATTGTAATGGATTAATATAGGTTTATTAATATAGTTTCATCAATTATTTTTAATGCACTGCTTTAGTGGGAGATATTGATAATGGAGGAGGTAGGGAGTACATGGGAAGTCTCCATACATTCTTCATTTTTCTGTGAACCCAAAATTGCTACAAAAAGATTGAACCATTTAAAAATAAGTTCAATTTTTAGAAACATGATTGGGACCTTGGTTCTTTTAAAAAATTCTTTTTAAGTTGTAGATGATACAATATCTTTATTTCATCTATATATTTTTATGTGGTGCCGAGGATCAAACCCAGTGCCCCATACATGCAAGACAAGCACCAACAATGAGCCACAACCCCAGCCCCTTGTTGTTCTTTTTTTGTACTGGGGATTGAACCCAGGGGCACTAAACCCCTGAGCCACAGGCCCAGCCCTTTTTATATTTTATTTAGAGACAGGGTCTTGCTAAGTTACTCAGAGGCTCACTAAGTTTCTGAGGCTGACTTTGAACTTGTGAGTCTCCTGCCTCTGCTTCCTGACCACAAGGATGACATGCTGTGCCACTGCATCCAGTGGGACCTAGTTCTTAACAGTCCCCATCCAGAACTGGAGACTAGGTCCCACTGGATGCAGTGGCACAGCATTCCTCAACATGTATTCTAATAGCCACAAAGCATGTCACAAAAGTCTGTTCTAGTGTTTGTTGACTAAAAGAAATTAACATTTACTTATAGGGTTTCAGAGTTTTGATAAAGAAAATGATTCCTCCCAGTTGATATTTCAGAGATTCTACTTTCAGATTGTTAACAACCGATTTCTAAATTGGAAATTGCCACTCTACTTACATTTTTGCTTTTTCTAATGTAATGCCCATGGCAGGGGTGACCGAGCTTAGATTCTCCTCTAAGATCTTGGCCTCAGAAACACAGTTCTGAGTATGAAGTATTACCCAATGTTTTAGTGACACCGCTCTAAGTAAGGATGTACTTTGTGATCCTTTTAACCAGTCTGCTACTGGAATAGCCTCAAATTAGAAAAGAATGATAAGACATAAATTACTTTTTATCGACATCAACATTATCCAAGGACATTTCCATTGTATATCTGTGCAATTTCTATTGAAATCTCTCAATTCTTAGCTTAAATAATGTGTGGATTACATATTTAAGATATAGATTAGCAAAACTTGGATTCTATCTTGGGTGTTATGAAGTTTTAGTTGAGAGTTCATTAGACTAAGATGATTCCAGGATTTCAGTTTCCTCAGAGGTACGTGGAGACCTAATGTAAAAAGTAAAATAAAACTAGGAACTTTACCAACCAGAAACTGCCAACCAACATCTATGTAGGGTCTTTCTACTCTAGTCAAATATGTTTTCATTGTACTTCTACATCAGCCTGTGGCAGCTCACTTCCCACACTGCTGCCATGAAACTCTGAACCTCTTCTGGTTCTGAATGCTGCTGGATTCATTAATCCTTCTTTGCTCTAATACTGTTAAAACTTCAGTCTTTTCCTTTATTACAGGTTCCTCTGCATCATTTCGATTCTATGTATCTGGTCCTTAAAAATATACTTGGAAGATCAGTCTTCCAACTGCCAGGAGCAAATGTCCACAGATTTAGATAAAGAGATGAGAGAGGTCACTATAGCCAAGTGCTTTACACATATCCTTATGCAGTGTTTGCCTGTCATCTCACTGAAAGAATAGGTGTACTGAAAAGAGCAACAGGCATAGCTATAAACATGACTGAGTTGGTTCCTTTGTGTATTACTCTATTTGACTCCACCATGACATGCAAATCCTGACAATTCATCTTACCGAATCTTTATATTGGAAGATTCTTTCTTCTTTCAAAGTTCTTCCCGAGATAGACAAAAAGTCTGGGTCAAGCACAAACCTCCAGCGACTAAGTTCTCTTTGTGCATTCTGGTCTCTGAAAATATAAATATTCCCATTGTGATCAGATCAAGGAAAATAAGCAATGGCAATTAGATATATGCAAATCAGGACTATTTTCCTTGAATCCATTACTGCCTGTTCTCAGGGTTGAAATATTGAAATTCAGCAGTGGAGGTGTTTCTGTTCATGGTGGGAGTTCTTGAGATTTTAGAAACTGGAAAACATCATGATTTGGATATCCATTATCCAGCCTTCCTGCTGCAGGATGCCCAACTGTCTGGGAACACCCGTCAATCACTAACAGAAGCCCCCCCCCCCCATCAGCTTCCTAAGAGGAAGGGCTTTGGGCAGAGAATTCCCCCTTTCTTCTCATTGAGCCACTTCTTGAATAAAGTCATTTGCCTTGCCTCAACTCCTTAGGTGTCAACTTAATTGGTCAAGCAAGGGGCAAGCAGCTGGATCTTAACAATATTGCAGATGAAATCTGAAATCATCTTGCCCCTGGACTCACATGTCTATAGGCAATTTAGAGCCTCTTTCATTATTCCTGTATCTTGGTCCTCCAACATTGCCCAATCAGAAAAACTGGAATTGCTCCCCCTCTCCCCCAAAGAATAGCATTTTTTTCTGCAATAGTCATTTTTTAATAGAACAGTCTGAGATGTCAAGGGATATACACACAGAGCTCAAACTCAGTGCACACGACACTCAAGCACAAGCACAGTCAGAAAATTAGCACTTACACTTGTAGAGAGTTCCTGAACTCCTTCAATACTCTTGACCTGTTCATGGGAGCTGGTCTCGTTTTTGCAGACAACTGTCTCATTATTAAAGATCCTCTCTGTATGGTACCTGTTAGATCTTTTAAAAAAAGATTAAAATACAGCTACACAAGCAAAAATAAATTTATATTAGAGAAGACCTAGGTAGTGGAGGTAGTGGGAACCACAACTGACGAACTTAGGGATTGCAATTCTGGGTCATAGGCTTCTGAGAAAAGACTATTTCTACATCATTCAATCAGTGACTTTTTCTCTGGTATTAAAAATTCAGAGACTGAACTGGGCAAGTGCTCTGCCACTGAGCTACATCCCTACCCTTTTTATTTTTAGGGAGGGTTTCACTAAGTTGCTTCAACTAGCCTCAGATTTGTCATCCTCCTGCCTTGGCCTGTGCTGCTGGGATTATATGTGCACACCACGGCACCAGATAAATCTGACTTTTAAAGACTTGGGTTGTCTTTTACGGAGACTCCATCAGTCAGCATTACCTGTCAGGTAGCACAGCTGAGGGACCAGACGTATAGGAGAACGTGGCATGAACCTCCGGCCCTTTTTCCATCTTCCTTGGCTGACCCAAGAGTGGCTGTTTGAAGTCAGTGATATATTCATTGTATTTCTGCTCAAGAGAAGCAAGGAAGACAGGTGTGACTATCAGAAAAAAAAAAACACATAGAAAACCTGACAAAGAGATACAAAAGCACATGTTTTTGATCACATGGATGCCTGGAGGTGTGCTGGTAATTACTTTTCCGTTAGCTGTTAAGAATGCATGAAAAGGACTTTTTAAGTTTTCTTAATGTTGATGTGCCAGGGATCATGTAGATATGGTTCCTATAAGCAGACATGGCAGAGAGAGAGTCGGGCTCCCACAAAGCATTACATTGAGGTCACTGTTCTCTTCTCTACCCTTATACACAGTGATGGCTGAGAGACTTAGTCATCAAGATTGGGTGAAAAAATATTTGCTGAAATTTCAGGAAACTCGTAGTTTTTGGAAGCTTGGCAACCCCTTTCAATGAAAGTGTTTTTCACAAGTCTCTGCTTAGGGCTACTTAAAGGAGTATATAGTGATCACTAACCTTGCCTTGAAAACTCCTAACACACACCAAGAACTTTTAAGAAGACTCACACTAATGGGGAAGGGCAAATCCTGACCCCTTTTAAAAATTTCTACATCTAACATTTCTTCTCAGTCTTCTCCCCTAAGCTCATAGTTCCTGTTTCCAGGAGGAAAAGACATTTTAAAAACAAGATGTCACAACTTCTTACACTGATGCTGCAATTCCCGAAAAACAAACAAAAAAAAAAATTAGCAATCCTGCTAGAGCCTTCCACATCACTTATCAGCAAGGTCCTGGCAGATGACAATCTGTCACATGGATTCTGGCATCAGGTGTTTCTCAAGCACCTGGGAATTTCAAGAAAGTTCCCATACTCTGAAGAAGACAACCTCAAATTCAGCTTTTTGTGACTATTCTTAAGAATTGAAACTAGGAGGCTAGCTTAAGACATTGATACAGAAGATATAGATGTCTTTTCCTTAAAGAGGCCTGTAGTTATTTAAAACGCACCTGGGATTTACCTGTGTCCCTCTCCTAGAACTTTCTCATGGTATGCAGTTCACTGATTTTGCAGTTTGCCACTCCATCAGAGCCTCTCATACCTCCAGCCCACCCAAGCCAGCTTCTTCCAGGCTCCCCCATCCCAGAGGATGATGCCATCATCCACCCATTTTTGTCTCCTTTTTCTGGCACCCATAAGATCCACACCATCAACAAGTCCTGCCTATTCCTATTCACCTCTCCAAGCCAGGACACCATCATTTACGTGAGTCCCTTTAATAAACTCCTCACTGGATTCCTTGCCTCCATTTTTACCTAGACGCTGCCTGTGCTCTCTCTGTATATATAGATGAAATAGTATTTAAAAACAGATCACTTGAGCTGGGGATGGGGCTCAGTGGTAGAGTGCTTGCTTAGCATGCTCAAGACCCAGGTTCAATCCCAGGGCCACAAACAAAATACCAACCCCCCCCAAACAAACAAACAAACAAACAAACCAAAAACCAAACAAACCAACCAACCCCAGATCACTTGATCCATCTACATATTACCATTTGATCACAGTAATCTTCAAGTTTTCCCAGGGCTCAAAATTCTATACAAGGCGTCCCCTACCTCACCCTCCAATAAGGGTGCAGCCCCAGCCCTGTTCACACAGTTCCCTTTGTGAATCATCTTAATTCTCCAGAGAACATACCAGTGCTGAGATAGGGAAACACCGTGAAAAGGGGGCTTTCACTGTCCCCTTCCTTTTCTTCTCCCTGATCTGCACACAGCTCACTCCCTTATGACATGCACATTTCAGCTTCTCAGGAGCTTCCATGACCACTCAATCTACGTAGCCATGAGAGAGGCCCCATATATGTAAGAGGATCAGAATAGTTTTTTCTTGTCTGCCTGCTGTGAGAACCCAAGTTCCTCAAGATCAGGAGGCTCCACTGTCCTAGCATGCGCAGCCAAGAGGCAATTGAGGCACTAACTGCTTTCTGGATGGAAGACACAAGGCTGAGGGTGGCATACACTCCAGGGTACTATCGTTCCCTTGGACACCCACCAGAGTGCAGTCATTATCAATGGCTCCACGTGACTACATTTTGGGTTCTTATATACAAATATAAGCTTTTCTTTATCATCCATCTGCAACTTGTTTCTAGTTGCTACAAGTATCTGGCATTCTTTAAATGATCATTCTTCATCTGCCAAAACTAGAAAGTCGATTGTATCAACTGGTGCTCCCTGGTTTACTAAGTTTACTTATTTCTTTGTGAACACTCACATTTGAGATTGTGGAACCCATGATGTGCCTTAGCACATCACTGAGACATCACATCAAGTGTAATTGATCATTTTTATTCTTTTTGCACCAAGTACTACAGAGTTGAGACTTCTAGACAAGTACATTTTTCTATCTGAAGACTGACCATATTTTATTTTTATCCAATAGTCCATCTACATGTTGAAAACTACTCTAGCCACTTCTAAGGCTGACAGAGTGGCCCTTCTAGAGCTGTCTAATGATGTCACTTTGCCCCCTACACAGGCACTTGAACACATGGATAATAGATAAGGCAGCCCTAGTCCCCAAAGGGGACTATGTTAATACTGTATATCTAAGGTTCCTAAGTAAGACTTCTGAGAAGTTGATTCTACTAAGTTTGAAAAATTTTAAGATTCAAAATTTTTAAAATAAGATTTCCTACCTGTTTGTAGTATTGCACATAGGTGATTTGGCCACCATCTGATTTTGGAAATGTATCTCTGGGAGTCTGATACCAATCGATAGCATCCACCCTATAGGTTCTGTTGTTGTATCTGTGGTGGAACCACAAAGTAAGAGTGTATTCCTGATAGTCATTGCACACGAAAGTATTTTTAATCCTCCAAGTAATTGTAGGGTATATCAATACTAACAAGATTTGATTCACATACTGTACAACTCACCCATTTAAGTGAATGAGCCAATGGTTTTCATTGTATCTGCAGAGTCGTACAATCAACAATCTTAGTATATTTCTACCTCCCCAGAAAGAGCATCATAACCATAAGCAACCATTCATTTCCACCCTAGTCTCCCAGCCCTAAGGCAGCCAAAAATCAACTTCCTGCCTCTGTACAGCATGTAGTCTTTCCTGGCTTTCACTTAGCTTAATGTTTTCAAGGTTCATTTAGGCTGTAGAAAGTGTTGGTAATTGATTTTTTAAAAAATTTCCAAATAATATTCTATTGGAATCAGAAGCAGTGGCCTGTGCCTATAATCCCAGTTACTAGAAAGGCTGAGTCAGCAGGATGGCAGGTTCCAGGCCAGCCTGGGAAACTTAGCAAGATCCTGTCACAAAAGAAAACAAAGGGCTGGGACTGTAGCTCGGTGCTAGAGCACTTCCCTAGCATGGGTGAGGCCCTGGGTTCCAAAATCTTTATAACACACACACACACACACACACACACTCACACACACTCACTCACACAATACATATGTATATGCACAAATACACACATTTTCAGTTGGATGGATAAACATTGTTTATTCATACACCAGTTGAGGGACCTTAGGGTTGTTTGTTTATAGTTGGGTTATTATGAATTATGTTATGAACATGTAAGTATGAATTTTGGCAGATAAAAGTTTTCAGTTCCCTTAGGTTTATAACTAGGAGTGGGGTTTCTGGGTCATGTGGTATGCCATCTTTAGTCTGACATTTCCTCAAATGACATTTTAGAAAGAAATTATATTATTTTACATTTCTACCTCAATGTAGACAGTGGGTTCTACATTTCCCAGATCCTTACCAAGTTGTTGATATCCACTTTCATATTAGCCACCAACATGGAAGTGAAGTAGTACCTTATTTTGAGTCTCAATGGCTGATGATGTTGAGCATTTTCTCATGTGCTCCCTGGCCAGAATATCTGCTTTGGAGAAAGGTCTCCGTAGAAAGATCTACTCTGATGATGTGTCCATTTTTTAAAAAAATTGGTGGGCTTCCTTGTTGGGTTGTGTCCTTTATATATTCTAGATACTACTACTTCTAATACATGTGACTTGCATGTATTTTCTCCTTGTCTGTCAGTTGTCCTTTCACTTTTTTGACAATGTACTTAGAATAAAATTTGTTAACTTGAAGTCCCATCTACCTATAATGTTCTTTATCTCTGTGCTCTTGATGTCCTGTCCAAGAAGAGTTTGCCTAATCCAAACTCAAATTTTACTCCTACTAGCTTAGCTCTTACATACATGTACACATGGTCTATTTTGAGTTAGTTCTTGAATTAAATTTGGGTGAACTTTGTGCATTGTGTGAGGGGTCAGGTGGATATCCAGTCACCCCAGCATATAACTGAAAAGGCTTTTCCCTCTTGTTGAATTAACTTGACATCCCTGTAAAAATAAGAAACTGCAAGGGTGAGGGCCGGCTTCTGGAGTCAGCTCTGAAACAGTGGTCTGCGGGTCTATATTTGTGCCAGTATCACCCTGTCTCAATTGTTGTCACTTTTTAATAAGGCTGCAGTTGGGAAATTCGAGTTCTCTAGCTTTCTTTTTAAGATTGCTTTCCACCGTCTTATCAAGTTAATACTTCTGTGTAGAAGGAAAATTAAGATAAAAACTTCCTTCCAATAAAATGTAGCCAATGGATTATATGTAAGAGCTAATTTTTAAAATAGCTTATCATTCACCCAAAAAAATAAAAGGGAAGAAATGCAGAAAAAAACATGCTGCTCTGGGCAAGCAGACCCATTGAATGGGCGTCAGGGACTGAGGGACAACAAGAGCCTAGAGACTCTCTCCCAGGCTGTAACCAGATGGGAAGAGCAGCAGATGGTTCTTATGATTTTCATGCTATTTCTAGTCCTAAATGTCCACCTTCAGTGATTCAAGAAGTACAGGAACATCTTGTGTGTGGGGTGAAGGGAGTAATCAAATTGATGATTATATAAATTTGTTTAAAAAATAGACTTACCTTGTAAAAACAATTGACCCAACTAATTCTTCTTTGATTTTGGCAAATTCATTTTTCTCCTTTAGTCTCATTATGAAATCATAAGCAGTTTCCAATCGGAGTAGTTTATGGCTCAGGTCGGCACACAGAGTAAGGCTGTTTTCATATGGAAAAATGGAAGTAATATAACCAGGCAAGACTTCCAACCTGCAGGCACAAGAAACCGCATGAGAGTATGATGGTCAGCCTCTGCACAGGAAGCAAAGTGTTCAATGCCTGAGCTCTGGGTCTAAAATAGGTACAAGTCAACTGGTTTTGATCCCTTAATTTTAGCAATAATTGATCTTTCCAAGGACCTTCAAATAAAGATGGCTTATAAGTAGCACATCTCTTTGTTAATTGTTATTGCTACATACAGGCTTAATGCATCATCTCTAACTTTTAAAATAAATTTATAGACACACATATCCCAACAATAGAGATGCATATAATATATAACTGCTACTAAATTTCAGACATTTATCACTCAATTTTTAATTGATTTAGGCTTCCTGTATTGTTTATACAATAACTGAATACTTTTAGGTTTATGTTTTTCATACTAGGTCCCCCCCCCCCTTTTCTAATAAAACCAAAAGTTTAATTGCTTTGCTAGCAAAGGAGAAACACAGGGGGCTCCTGTCCCAGAGACCAATTCTGCCCATCATAGGAAACAGAGGGTTTTGACAGAGGCAATTCCAGGTGTTCCTGGTCCTACTTCACTTGTTATTTTGGGAGATAATCATTTCTTAGCTCTTCCGATGCCATCCCCAAGTCTGAATTTCTTCACTCCTGTGGTGGGTATACACTGAAGGACAGATAACTGGATGGGGACCAAGAGTAAACCTGTCCCCCCGACCCCAGGTTAAGGAGATAGAGAGGGAGAAGAGAAAAAAAAAGGTTCATTTTAAAATAAGCCTCAGTGGCAGAGCATCATGCTGGTTTTTTTAAGGTTAATTTAATCTTTCTTTTTAATTTATACTAAATTGAACTTTAATTGATCATGGTGGGTGGGTGGTACAATTTAAAGGGTATATCACTTTAAAATCATACCAGTTCAAATAGAGCAACTTTCTAAAAACAATATATTAAGTCTATAGAACATTGTATTTTCTACTTTATACAAACCCATGGTCCAACATAACACATTTCTTCCTGTAGTCATAATAGTGGTGGCCGATTTGTTTAAAATTTATCTGCCTCAGAGTTCTAGAAATTGAAATAGAATTTATTGAAAAGAGTGAATGTTACTAAGCCTTTGGTCACATGTAAGATACATTAGGAAAACAGTCTGCCAATGGTTTTGGTTCTATTTTCAATTAAGACAAAGCACCCGATAATAAATTACATGAAGATTATATATTCATATTCTCACACATGCATATATATCTCAAAAATGTGTATATAAATACAAAAAATATATATTGGTTTTATACACACACACAAATTATATATTATACATTTTTGATAGCAGGGATTGAACCCAGGGGTGCTTAGCCACCGAACCACATCCCCAGCCCTTTTTAATATTTTATTTAGGGACAGGGCCTCTCTAAAGTGCTGAGGCTGGCTTTGAACTCACAGTCCTCCTGCCTCAGCCTCCAGAGCTACATGTACCAATGCTCCCAGGGAAGATATAAAGGCTCATGTAACCTCAATTTTTCTGGCTCTTTTTAAAAGATAAATTATATGAATCTCAGCAGAATGTCCTTCATTCCCAGAACTGAACTTAAATATCTTAAAACTTGGGACACCTAGTTTGTAACTCTGAACATCTGGTCAACATAGTGACTCCAGAAGAAGGGGCAAGCAGGTGCTCCAGAGAAAAACACCCATTATGCATCTGATACTCTGGCAGGTACCAAACACCGGAAATGGGTGTGGGCAGGGAGAATGAGTGTTGGAGATGAGCCACAGAGCTTGCCCCAGTGTCACTTCTTCCCCCAGACTTCTCACCGTTTCAATATATGGAGGCTGTCAATTCACAAAGTGTGAGAAGCACACAGCTCTGTTCACCAGCACTGATGCCTAAGTGAACCATGAGTGTATCTCATGGAGACTCAATCTTGCCAACACACCTTCTTAAAAGAACGTTGTAATAGCGCACACAGCGCACATAGTCAAGGTGGTTGGGCGGCAGTTCCTTGGAAAGCTGGAGTGTGATCTTCACAGTGCTACGGATTGGGGTATAGCTGACAAATTCCATCTCCTAAGGAGTAGGAAACAAAAAAGTTCCAGACGTTCTTTCAAGAAAGAAAAGTTTCATTGAATAACAAGCCAACATGACCCTTAGATATCCAACACTCCACTATGATGCCTGTGTGTAGAAAACACGGTTCACAAAAGCCAAGCTTTAGAATTTTTAACTTAAGCTCCTATAAATAATTTAATTTATTAATGATGAAGTTCAAAGAAGATAATGAAAATGCATGAAAGGAAAATGTCCTTATCCAAACATTTTTTTTGCTAAAGTTTGAGAGTAAATGAAAAAAAAATTTTAATCAGCATTTTCCAGCCACATTGTGCTTCAATTTCATTTAAATTCCCCTTAAGCACTAACATCAGAAGCATTATTGATCATTCATATTGATCAAATGTGACACGCAGGTTAGTTACAAGTCCTGTGGGCAAGAGATCCTCAGAACTTCTCTTACACGCTCTTGTACAGAAACAGTTTTGTGATAGCAAAGTGTAAATGCAAGAGAAAGAAAAGGTCAGATATTACTTAACCTGATTTGTTAGCCTTTGAGTTAACAATAAAGAGTTTCCATCAAATATATGGCTTATTCCCAAAACCCTTTCATGTTGAAAAAGTAACTGTGAACGCAGATTTGTATCGTCTACATCTGGTTTGAAGTCAACGTTGTACTTATATGCAATCCACTGGGGACATGTCAATCGGAAATGGTTTGTTATGAGTCTTACCACTTTACCTTCTGAACCTGAAAAAAATAATGCACATGACAAAAATGGGACAAACTGACTGATTTGACCCCAAATAGTCTGGACCCTATGATATTTGGAAACAAACTTAGGTAAACCACAGGAATAAGAGTAAACAAACATTTGTACACACCTGATCTCCAGAGTGCCTGTCAATTTGGTGAGAACTGATGTAAATATAAATTTAGAGAGTTTTAACTTTAAGATTAAAATATTATATAAATCAAACCCCAAACTAAATCTCTAGAGCTACCAAAAGGAAAAATAAGCCACTATGGATAACAGTTGTAATTTTTTAAAGCTCAGGACAGCCAAAGAACTGAGTCATTCTATTTTATGGGCTTTTAAGGAAAGATAAGTAGTCTACCCAAACTCTACAATGAATTGTCATTTCTGCAAAATTGAATGAAAGGCGAGTGGCAGCCCGAGTGAAATATGTCTATGTAGAGTGATGGGGTGAAGCTGTGTAGAATCTCTTAAACACACACTATTGGTAATCAAGAGCTTAAAATGAACAGCTCCATAAAATGTAATGGTTATGGGCCAACACACCTGTTTTTGAGTGTCTAACATACTCCATGTTCTGCCTGGTATTCACCACAAGATCTTGAAAAACTCCAGCACGCCTCATAGCCTCACCGATAATGCCTGCAGTCCAGCTTCCAGTTGAGGTTCTCCTACATATGAATACATGCAAAGGCTGCAAATTTATACAGCAAAAAGGGAAAAGAACAATGTAACCCCAACTATCAAGCTAAACAATCAAGGTTTAAAATGATGCCACTGAAGATCCAAATGTCATTTCATGGACAGGTTGCAAGAAGTTTACTAAGAAAGTTTCCCAATAATCTCTTTTATTGGTACTTGATTTATTCCTGTTACACGATTTGTTCACCCTCACAAGATTTGGAAAATACTCCGATTTCTGGTGGCAGAGCTTCATAGCTCAGCTCCTGGCACTATGTGCTGCCCTCTAGTGGGCAGCAGAAAGTGCCAAATGAATGAATGAATGAGGTAAAAAAAAAAATAGATATCTATCTATCCAGGCAATTCCCTTTTAGTATGGAGGAACTGACCTTTCTATGTAGAAAAACTGGAAAGGACCTCAGCCTATTTCATTACCTTCTATGATTTATTTAAATATTCCACATAGGCAAGATTTGAATGAAAGTGAGAATAGTGCATTGTGAAAGATATCTGTAAATCCTGTTTCCTTGAATGGCCAAGAGTCCATAGTTTGGATGACCAAAGTGTTTTACTGCTGAAATGTTACTTCTGAAAACTATTATTCTTAGTTTATGGTCCTCTTACACAGTATTAAGAGTCTGTATTTCTACGGGAGAATGACTATTCACTATATTTTATGTATAGAATTTAGAACTAGCTCCTGACACATCCAGCAATCAAATTCATTTTCAGTGGAAGAAAGCAGCAGTTATCAATTATTGGCATTTGCTACACACCACGTACTTTATACATGATATTTAGTCACAACTGCAGAACTGTGATGGGGGATACAAGTGTGTTTTAATGTGATTGTATTCAAACTTCACTGTCTTGGTTCTGATTTTGTATTGATATATTAAACATTTTTCTGTTTCTTATTTAATGTTCATAGGTTTAGCCTATCACAAGTTATTTGGCTATAAGAAGTGAGGCAGAGAATGGGGTAGATCCCATTAGCCACACCCTTGGCAAATGACAACAGCTGAGCCTGAGGGCTCACCCGTACAATGACAAAACCTGTCACCTGCAAGGATGCTGGAAGGCAGGAAAACACCCAGTGGTTAAAGAGCTGCTCAACCTTCTCAACACAGCAATTTAAACAGACAAAAGAATCATGTTCCCAGAACTCCTGGCTAACTTAGGGTTTATCTGTACAAATATATTATCTAACCTTGAAAACAATATTGAATTGCTCATGAATAATGTTCTCTGCTTCTTTTTCATTAGCTTTTCAAATGTGAGGCAAATAAAACACCAACAGTCAAATAATTCACTGCAGGAAGGGAGATCGTTATAAGCTGCCCATGCTCCCCATCCTGCCAAGCATCATGGGAATATTGGAGCTTTCTGTTGGTGTGTGCACCTTCCCCCGACAATCCTCCCCTGCCCCTCACACACTCTCCTTCCCTCATCTCACCTGGAGCCTGGACCCCTCCTTCTGTACCTCTTGGCTGCCCAGGTGCAGCTGCTTGGACCTCCTCTCGTGGTGGGTAGGGGCCACGCTGCCACGCAGCAGCCTGAGGGGCCTGCAGAATTTCAGGAGATAGAAATAAAAAGTAGTGTTGCCCTGTGTGTTCAATCATCATCCAGATGATATTTGCTCGGGACCCAAAGAAAGCCTCTCCCTTGGAAAAGCTTACATTCCAGTAAAAAGTAAATTTTGAAAAAATAACTTCTGTTGCACCTTGCAGTTATTATGAAAATGAAAAAAATGCAGAGCAAAACAGAATTGGGGGGGGGTTTCTGGGAAGCTGGGTGGGAGGGGAAAGTCTGTTCCAACTCATGGGGAGCAATGAGGAACCTCAGGGGACACTGACATGGGATCAGACTTGAAGGTGAGTGAATAAGCCATAGAGGCGGGAGGGCAAAATTTCTGGGGTGCACAGGTAGAAATGTTCAAGAAGAACGAGGATCCAGTGTGGCTGGAAAGGTGAGACACAAGATGAGAAGACAGTGGGATTAAAAAAAAAAAAAAAGGGAGGCCATTTGAAGGAACTTGCCTTTCACCTTGAAAATGGGAGCCTTTCCAGGGTGTTGGGCACAAGAGCTACAGGACCTGGTTTGCCTGGTTCCTTGTTAGGAATAGATCAAGTGGGAGACAAGGGCAGAGGCAGGAAGACCAGTCAGGCCACTGCAGTGTTCAGGGAGGGTTGCGGATAACTGGGACCAGAGGGAGGGATCCAAGTGCTGAGAAGTTGGTGGATACCAGATAGGCTTCTATTCCTGGCTTTGGGTGGGAGTGAGACACAGTATTCCCTGGTGGTCTATGGGACAGGTTTGCCATAGAGTCTAGGATGAACCCAAAGATGTTGGCCTGCACAAATGGATGAACGGAACACCTTTGAATGGTGGGAATGACATGTTTGGTAGGGGAAATTGGGAGGGTGGAGTGTCCATGAACATCTGTGAGGATTGTGGGGCAGTGCAGGAGAGGTTCTGGCTGGAGATCTAGATATGAGGACTGTCCACATACCAGACATTTCAAGCCATGACACTGGCTAATATCGCAAGGGAGTGAGTCTAAATGGGAGAGAGAAGAGGACCCAGGGCATGTCTTGGGAGCAAGGAGGAGAAGCCGGCCAAGAACAGTTTAGCAGGGGTGGCAGGGTTGGAGGAGGAAAACAATGATGTGTATGGTGGCTAGAGGGAGTTCATCAAGGAGGGCACGTTCAGGCAGGACAGAAACAATCTGCGGATTCGGGGAGGCAGAGGGCACCATAGAGCCTAAGAGCAGTCTCAGTAGAGCCCTGAGGAGAGCCCAGCAGGAGGAGAGAGAGAAAAGAGAAGAACTGGGGGTCAGAATGGAGACAGTTCTGCAGCAGGAAGTGGGTGGTGAAGGTGGGACTGTTGGGGAGATTACCTGCTGAACAGGAGGAATCTCATTTGTATGCAAATGCTTTAGATGAGCAATACCCAGCTGCCTTGAGTAGCTGACAGGGGAGTTGCTGGAGGGATTCCTGGGATCAAGGACTGCTGAAGGATCCCCAATGAAAGCAGAGCTAGTGCCTAGGGCCTCAGAGAAGGGGCTGAGACCAGGGGTTTTGATGCTCCTGGTTGAGGAGACAAAGTTAGGAGGTCATTGACATTGAGGTCAATGCTCTGTCTCAATGACCTGGGAGTCAATGTCAAAGACTTGAAATTAGGACTAGAGAGGAGATGGTGAGGCTTGAGGGCAGCAGAAGAGGAGAGGAATAATACAGAATGGGCAGGTTCAGATGTGTCCTGCCAATGCCAAGCAGTACCCAGTCCCACTAGAGGTCACCATCAATAGGGGTAGGGTTCTCCTTTACCAGCGCAAAGTTGATATGCACTAAAAGAACACAGAACATATCCACATAGCAGGGATATCAAGTGTTAAACAAGACTGCAAATTCTATCTGGTTCAGGTGGTTGAGGACTTTAATGAAGATGCTCGTTTCCAACTCATTTCCAAAGAGGTATCCTGGGCTCAAGTCAAGAACTTTAGAAACCTTTGTGATCCCTCTGGGTTGAAAGGAAAAATCCATTTGCATGTGGTAAAAACCAGGCAGGGAAACAGCAGAGAGGAAGTAGGTGAGAGCTCTGCATCCCCTCAGCCAAGAAATCTGACTTTCCTTAGAAATCTATCAGTTCTCACTTAACAGGAAAGAACTCTATACTGGACTAGAGTGGTAGAACCTAGGCTTTTAAATTCTTTTCACCCCCAGCAGGGATCTCTTGCATATAAGAAACAATTAACTTTACAGCACTCACTGCAGCAGCTCCAGGTGCCTCAGGTTGGGGGATAGGCTGATCGGCCCTCCTCCTGGCTCTGCCAGGCATTGTGCCCCTGCCCCTGCCCCTGCCAGGCATTGTGGTCCTGAGGGCGATGACCCTGAAGGAGAAAAGCCCTGAAAGAACATGATTGTAACAGATATCATTGGAAAGTCTCCTGGTAATCTAAAACAAAAAAACAAAAGCAATTAATTAGGTAAAAAAAAAAATGAGGCATGGGGTAACTAACTACACACGTTTTCCAATCACACCAATGAGACGGATTGCTCCCGAGTTGGCAGAGAAGTGACAGAGAACCTGCTAAAACACTGCTGGAAATTGAAGAATCACACCTGGCATGGTGGCCCAGTTTGTAATCCTGGTGACTCGGGAGGCTGAGGCTGGAGAATCTCAAGTTCAAAGCCAGTCTCAGCAATTTAGTGAGGCCCTAAGCAATTGAGCGATACCCTGTCTCAAAAAAAAAAAAAAAAAAAAAGACTAGGAATGTGGTTCAGTGGTCAAGTGCCTCTGGGTTCAATCCCAATGGACAGGATTCTTTTTCTCGTACAGATTCCCAAGATGGTGCCTGTCACTGTGCTTTTGTTGGTACAAGTCAGTACCGGTTCTTCCCACTTATCACACACTGGCATAGCATAACATCCTCTGTACCCGACACTTACACTTGAGCTGCTGCACCCCCAGTTGGCCCTGCACCCAGGCATCCTCTCCCCTGGCCCTTTGCCCTCACCCTGAGACTCACCTGGGTCGGAAGAGGTCCACCTGTTCGCTATGCAAACCTGCCCAGGTTTCCTTGCCTGAAACTGCAGCGTCTGAGCACCTCTGATCTGGGTCGATTGGGGGGCGCAAAGCTCCTCTCCAGGAGAGGTGCACACTTGGCTCCCAGCCTGTCTAGGGTAGCCCTGTTCCGGGCAGCGGTCAGAAAAATGGCAGGTGGTGGCGGGAAATGGGAGGACCTGCCTGGCCTCCTGGGGAGATGATCCATGCAGCAGGGCAGCCGCTGGCCCTTGCTTGCTGGCTCAGCTTCAATTTCAACCCTGCGGGGCTGGCCTCTTCCGGAACCGCCTCCACACGAAGCCCGCAGTGGAGTTGCACCTGGAGGACTCCCAGATGCTGAGTCTAGTGGATGGGAGAGGGGATGGCTCTCCCCGCTTACCTGCCCCACCTTGTCTCGCCTATTAAGCATCCCCGGATTTACCTGCCAGGTAACTTTACAAAACGATATGCACATGGGCCCCAGAAACTTAGCCCTTAGCACTGAAGAGCTTTAACCTAATCCCTGCAGTGGCCAGCACAACTGAATGCAGCTGCTCTGACCTCCTTGGATTCAAAGAAGATAGCCCAAATCCACTCGGGGCACTGATCCCTATGAGTGGATCTGCAAGCTTTTAGTATTTTGTGTCCCTTAAAAATATATCTGTAGTATCAGCCTTACTGGTTGTTTCCGGGTTTCTGTCATTCTTTGGCTTTGCTGCTTTATTATTTTTTTTTAATCACCAATCCTTTCTTCTAACATTTTTACAGCTGCATTGTTTGCATTTAAATCCTTGACACGCACACATCAGATACTCATTTTAATTATACAACCATTTTATTTATGTTATATTGAGACATAGTTTTTTTTTTTTGTATCTGTATCGGTACATGTGGTAATTCAGTAAATATACAGAATGTGTGATAATCAAGGTAATAAGCATTTCCATCTATAGGGAAAATGGCGTGAGTCAGGCTCCCTCACCCTGATGTCCAGGAAGCAATGGTTAAGATGTCTTATTAAATTCAGGAACAAGGGTGCACGTGTTTTCTTATTTAGCTCTTGATATCATACTTGGCAAGCTGCTAGCTTCATTTTAATCCTGTATATAAACTAAATGGGACTTTCCACTTCATGGATTCCCACCCACCCATCAAATAAAAGCATGTCAGATTGCCCTTCTGCTCCGTGTACCTTCTTAGGCTGCCTGAACCTGCCTCAGATTGAAGCAGTTGTACTACACCATCTCTTCAACCATTAATTTTTCTGTGCTTGGAACATACCAGATTGTTTTAACCTACAGTTACCTACTCTGCTAAAGAAGAACCAGAACTAATTCTTCCTCTCTATGTTTTGTTACCCATACTTGAATTTCTCCGCATCCCCCTGTCTCCTTTCCTTCCCAGTCTCTGGTACCACTATCCCTTTTTGTTCTTTTTGAGACTGATTCATTAGTTTCCACAAATGACTGAGAACTTGTGGCATTTCTCTTTCAGTGTCTGGCTTATTTTACTTAACATGATCATCTCTAGTTCCATCCATGTTAATGAAAATGACAGGATTTTTTTTTTAAAGAGAGTGAGAGAGGAGAGAGAGAGAGAGAGAATTTTCAATATTTATTTTTTAGTTCTCGGCGGACACAACATCTTTGTTGGTATGTGGTGCTGAGGATCGAACCCGGGCCGCACACATGCCAGGCGATCGCGCTACCGCTTGAGCCACATCCCCAGGCCCGAAAACGACACGATTTTTATGGCTGAATAATGGTTCATTTTGTGTGTGTGTGTGTGTGTGTGTGTGTGTGTGTATATATATATATATATATATATATATAAATAAATTTTCTTTATCCATTCATCCACTAGAGGGCATCCAGGTAGGTTCCATGTTTTAGCTATTATCAATTGTCCTCCAATGGACATGGGAGTTCAAGTATTTTTTTTTTTTTTTTGGTATAATGAGTCCCTCTCCTTTGGCTCTATACCTAGTAGTTGGGTTGCTGGATCACATGGTGGTTCTATTTTTAGTTTTCTAAAGAATCAACATACTGTTTTCCATAATGGCTGTACTAATTTATGTTCCTGCAGTATGAGTTTTCTTTTCTTCATGTCCTCTTTAGCATTTGTTATTATTTTTTTTTATTGTTGGTCGTTCAAAACATTACATAGTTCTTGATATATCATATTTCACAGTTTGATTCAAGTGGGTTATGAACTTCCATTTTTACCCCGTATACAGATTGCTGAATCACATCATTTACCCTTCCATTGATTTACACATTGCAGCAGAATACAACAGACACTAGAATGGCAATGTGTAAAGCATTTGTTATTTTTTAAGTAATCTTTATATTACCCACTACTTCAAGATTCCACCAATGTCCTATAGAAAACTTCTATAGGTCTAATTCTGATGTCAACTATGCACTGAACTGTCCATAGTACACCGACAACACATTGTTCTGTTTATCATATCTTGAAAATATTCTAAAAACTAGGAAAGCCTAACTCTTCTTGAAGTTGACTTCAGAATTATTGCATTGGGTTGCAAAGTATAATCATTTATGGTGTCCTCTTAATTTGGGGCTTTATTGAATTTAGACATTGGTTTTGTTCCTCTACATTTCAGAGTCCTCTCTCTGATTTTCCAGAAAAATCCCTGTGCTCAGAAGTGATTATAAGAAAGCTGTCCATGGTGTCAAGTTGCTGCTGAGAGTTAGTCATGGAAACCAGCCTTGGGAGTCTGCTGCATAGTGACATTTCTCATTGAATGTTCTAATTTAAGATTCTGATCATCTGGTGGAGAGTAAGCCAGAAAGGAGAAAATGGAAAGAAGAGGAGGAGAAGAGGATAAAATGCTAGTGCATTGGGTTGGATGAGATACTCCCAGATATCACAGTATCCAGTGCAGCCTCCATCCCAGTATCCAGCCCAGGGCAGAGATGGAGCCCGTTCTCAGTACATGTTGCCAGAATCTGCATTAATCACAACTGGTCTGCCTCTTTCAGTAAGTACTTACCTCCTTATGGTTCCTGGGACACTCTCCAATAGGCCTTCTTTAATGTCTTTGAGAAAAGTGGTACAGTTTTGCTGCTCACTGGTATTTCAGGTCATGATACAGAGTCATTCCTGGGAACCACACATTTCTATATCTATTTATTATTAGTCTTTCACCAATAGAATGCAAGGGTCACCTTGGAGGGAACCTGGTCTCTCATCTCATAGTCTTTGGCAAGCAGTAGACACTCCATTAATAAGTTTAGAGAGAATAAATAGATGGATGATTAAACTTAATATAGAATCGAACAGGAAGCAGTCTACATTATAATTCTCATATACAACCCCATATGTCATGCAGTTCTGATTATTGTTATTTCTGAATGAATTAACACCCCCCAAAAAATGCTCTTAGTCTTCTGTCTGGAAAAAATGAATGGGAGAGAACAGTGGGAGCAAAAGTGTCATTTAAGCTGGAAAAATTATGAATACATGGAAACAAATGGCAGATGACTAAATACAACTCAAGCATGTATCAGAACTAGGTCAACTATATGCACACAAAAATTTATTTATACCTCTAATTAGAAAACATATTTAAATACCAAATAACCCTAATAAAAGCCACCCAATGGAGAAGAATAATGAAATAAAAGGTGAAAATGCATGGAAGCAATAAATAAAATGAAGTGAAGTTTCTTTAAGAAACTAATGTAGTCACTAAACCACCAGGTAGCCTAATTAAGACAAAAAGGAGATTCCACAAAGTTGAATAGAGAAGGAAGAAATGATCACCAAGGAAAAATTATCAGAGGATAATGAGTACATGTTTGCCAGTTAATGGAGAAACCTGGGTGAAATGAAGGGCATGCTACCAAATAGGCTACAAAGAATAAGCCTTGGCTGACCTTCCTGAGAAAAGTACACCCACAACTCTCTCCCATTCCCTGCTTCCTGTCGCACCTCCTCACCAGGTGAAGTATTGAAAGTCATTATGAGAGGTGACTGTCCTGATCTGTGGGCAGAGAGATTCCTCCACCACATCCCTAGGACTCACTATAGTGGTGACCAGGAGGAGGACACTCAGGGAAAGAGCACTGGTCAGGGCTGGCTCTTGTCTATGGTGTTTGTATTTAAGAAGAGGAAACTGAGATCCTCATGTGTCAGCAATATGTTGATTAGAACCCTCATTATTAAACATAAGGATGAGAACTTCTGAAATAATGGCCACCAGTGATTTTCGACCCTGGCTCTACATTGGCATCACCTGGTAGCTTATAAAAATACAAATTCCTGGAGCTAAGGGTTCAGCTTTGTGTAAAACACTTAGCTAACTTAGTTAGCATGAGTTTAGGCCTTGGATTTATTCCATACCCCCCTTCTCAGTATTCATTCTGCAGAGCTCCTGCCTTAACTGGCATGAGGTAAAGCTAGCCACCTGCATTTCTGGAACCCCACAGATGATTCTGATGCCTGGCCCAAGGGGGAAAACATTAAATTAACTGTAGAAACTGGGATGAATCCATTGTTATGGGTGAATCAGAGGTACCACTGGCCCTGACCTTGACTCTGGGTCTCATAGTTGACAGCCCTCAAATGCCAGGCAGTGCACTGCTCTTCTGATCACAGAAAAGCTGTGAGGATAATGTGACTAGCTATTCCAACAGGTCTCCAACTTGAATACATAGCAATTGTGATAATAATAACCATTACCCAGAAGGCTTGGGTAAGAACAGATTCCCAGGTCCTGTTCCTCCTAGTTCCTGATTCAGAGATGGAGATCATCCAGTGAGGGCCACGAAGCAACCAAGATAAAAACCACCATATCTGCTACAACCTGATCTAGGAAGTGCTCCACAACAGCCCCGCCATGCTGTCTCTCTGTGCCTGTCTCTCTGGCTCACTTCACGAAAACGATGACCTCTGATTCCATCCATGCTTGTTGCAAATGATAGGATTCCATTCTTTTTTGTGACTGAATTGCATGCTGGGTGTATATGTACCATGTTTTCTTTATCCATTCATCAGTGAATGTACACCTGGATTGCTGCAATTTCTTGGCTATTGTGAGTAGCAAGGAACATAGGAATTCAGATGCTTCTCTGAACTACTGGCTTCATTTCTTTTGGACCCAATAGTGGGATTTCTGGATCATGGGGTAGTTCTATTTCTGGTTTTCTGAGGAACCTCTATCCTGTTTTCCATAGTGGCTGTACTAATTTACATTCCCATCAACACTGTGCAAGTGTTCTACTTCCTCCACATCTCCACCAATATGCGTTTTTGTTGATCATTTTGGCAATAACCTTTCTTCCTAGAGTGAGGTGATGTCTCATGGTGGTTTTGATTTGTGGTTCCCTGATTATTAGTGATGTAGAGAATTTTTCATATAATTTTTGATTATTTGTATGCTTTCTTTTGAGAAAAGTCTGTTTAGGTCCATGGCCCATTTTAAAATCAGGTAATTTGTATTTTTGCTCTTGAGCTTTTAGAGTTCCTTATATATTCTGGATGCAACCCTTATTAGATGTCTACTTTGCAAATATCTTCTCATTCCATAGATTGTGTCTAGACTACGTTGATTGTTTCCTTTTCTATGTAGTTTTGTAGTTTGATGTATTATCATTCATCTGTTTTTGCTTTTGTTTCCTGTTCTGATTTTGGGGTCCCCTTCAAATCTTTGCCCATTCTAACACCTCACAGTCTTTCTCCATGTTTTCTTCTAATAGTTTTATAGTTTTTGATTTTACATTTAAGCTTTGAATCCATTTTGGGTTGAGCTTTGTAATTGGTGAGATAGGGATCTAGTTTATTCTAAATCTAGCCTACTTCAAATACCCGATGTGATGCAGAGACAATGACAAGAAAAATATGTATACATTCTGTACAGACACAATTTTATTTTATTTTTTTAGAATATTTGGACCTGTGGTTGATTGAATATGCTGCAGCAGGACCTGCAGATATGGAGGACCAACTGTCTGTGGATGTATGAGAGGGGATATATTGGGGAACTTGGCAAAGTCTCTGTGAGCTGTAGATCCAGGGAAGCCAGTAGCATAGCTCAGTCCAAGTCTGAAGCCACAGAACCAGAAAGGCAGATGGTGTCCCTCTTAGTCTGAGGCCAAAGACCTGAGAACCTGTGGGGCCGCTGGTGCAGGTCCCAGAGTCCAAAGACTAAAGAACCTGGAGAGTAATGTCCAAACGCAGAAGTGTGTCCTAGCTCCAGGAAATAGAATGTCTCCTCCTCCTCCTCCTTTTTGTTCTATTGAGGATCTTGGCTGATTACCCCTTGCCTGCCCTCATTGGGTGAGGATGGGTTTTCCTTACTCAGTCTATTGACTCAACTGCCTTTGCACTCAGTGGACCCCTCATTCTCCCCTTCCAAGTCTCTCCCCATTTCTGGCCCCTCATCCCTCATGCTCACAGTCTACCCAGAGCCAAACTGACTGCTGAAGGGCCAGGATCTCAGAGCCAGGCTTCAGAGGAGAGGGTTAAAGTTTCCCATGCCTAGGAGCCAGCTTCACTGGCTCACATCATTGCCCAAGGCTGATCAGTAACCCACTGCTATATAAACAAGTGGCCAATCCTGGGACAGCAGTGCCTGCAGCCATTGCCAGCATGTTAAGCCTCAGCACCAGAGCTGGGACCCCTATATTATCTAAAATTGCTGATATTCTGTCTTTGCTGTCTGTTGGGTAATGGTGATGACCTTTGGGCTGAGAGCACGTGAAAGCCTAAAGGGTTTTCACATGGACATGAAGGTTAGAAGAAAAAAGCATCTTCAAGTGACAGAGGTGTGGCATAACACAGAGAACAGTAATTATGTGCACAAATGTCACTGTCTTTCTACCAGAGTCATTTTCTCATGTGTGACATGGATAATATTTGCAGAGTTAACATCATCACAGCACCATCAGGGAGCAGAGCCAGCTCTGGGAACTTCAGAGTTATCCTGTTTGACCTCTCTAGCCCCTGGCACAAAGGAAGAAAGCCTCAATTTTATTATCTCATTTCTTTTATTTTCCTTTTTTTTGGGGTGCACACTTAATCTTTTGTGTTCATTCATTCATTTTAGTAATGGGCTTGCAGGGCTGTGGAATTTCTAGTGAGCACAGAAATTTTTACTCACTTCACAGTGAGTGCGTGAAAATAAACAGAACTGTTGGGACTGAAGCCAAGGAGCCTAATATCTCATGTTCCTTCCAGATCTCATTCTTAAAATAAAATTATGGGTTTTAAAATCTTTTGTAGAAGGATGCTGAATCACAACTTCAGGAAATGATTCTGTGAAATATTTTACCTGAAAAAAGGAACTGCCACATGTCCCTTTATCCTCTTCCCATTAGTGAGCCTCAAGGAACCCTAGATAGTAAAGAATTCTCCATTCTTCTGGTCATGGGAACCTGTCCACCTCCCTTTCTATCACAAAACTTGTGCTCATGTCAGCACCATGGCCAGAGCACCTGGGGCATGTTGGGTATGTCCCCTGGGATCTAACCCCTCCTGTGTCTTCCTTTCTGTTCACATGATGCTGAGGACCCACCAGGGCACTTTTGGAGGCTTCATGGCTGCTCAAGATGTGGCCTGGTGGCCAATGTGTCAAGAGACTCCTAGAAATAAATTTCCTTTTCATAAAAAGAATAAAGGAAACACTGGGAAGGAAGATATGTTCTTGTTTCCCTCTTCACCTTCATTTAATCAGAAGAGATGCCTTCTCTGAAGTATATGATGGCAGCCCTGGTTTGCATACACAGAGGTACTAAATAAGAGCTTCTTCAACAGATGTGCTGATACATGGTCTACGTACTTAGGGGCATTAATGGAGATTGGGTAAGAATCTGGGCAGAGTAATTTAAGTGGACAACAATGATCAGCTACACTGGACATCAGTTTTCACTGAGGTGTTCATTTTGTTATTGCTTTGTTGGAACAAGCAAGGCTCACCCAATCCTGTAGCCCCACAAGAGCTCAAAGCTATCCTTTGGTCCCAAATTCCTGAATATGAAAATGTGACCTTATCAGTGTACCTGAGGAACAAGTGGTGCAAAGGCCCCACCCCTCAGCTGTGGTTCTGTCATCTGTGCCTACTCAAGAGATCCCCTTTCTTTCCTAAACTTAAGATCAGTAGGCAATGGGATTGAAAGGGGGTAGATTAGGTTCCCATGACCAGAAGAATGAAAAAGAATTCCTTACTGTCTAGAATTGGATTCCTTGAGGCTCACTAATGGGGAGAGGATAACGGGACATCTGGCAGTTCTTTTTGTTTGGGTAAAATGCTTTGTCTGCCAGCTCTTCCCTGCTATAACAAGGTCCCTTCACTCTCACAGCTCCACACTCACCCTGGCAGGGGCTCTCCTGAAGGGACTCTGACCTTGCCACGCACTGCCTAGCCTCCCATGGTGGGTGGGAAGTGAGTTGATGCAGCCACTACAGAAAATAGTATGGAGGTTCCTCAAAAAAATTAAAAATAGAAGAATATGATCCAGTAATTCCACCTCTGGATTCTTTGGTCACAGAAAATAATTCACTATCTAATCTGAATATGCTCTCCCATACACCAACATACTTATAAAATATGATTTTAATATTTTGTGGAGGAAGATCCCTACAAAGAAAAAAGTGCCTAAGGTCCATGAAAGTCATAATGCTGTCCCCTAATGTCAGCCTCCAGATGTAGATGGCATAACAAACCTTTATTTGCTTAGACTGTTTTCCATTACTTGTAGCCAAAGCATTCCTACCTGCTGCATGTGAGAAGGGCTTTCCCTCTCTCTCCAGTTCTGTACCACATTTTTCTATCAGGGTCCAGGAGCAGCTCTGCTTGAGACTGCCATACTGATAAGTGGTCATTAAGTGACCATCATCTTCTGACCCTCTCTTCACGTCCTTCAGGACTCAATCCCATTCCAAAGAGTCTGCCAGGGCACAGCACCCAATCAGCTCCTCCTCTTTGCCCAACTGTCTTTTCATACCCTCACCACCTGCACCTCTCCATTCTCCTCCAGGCCTGCCCAGGGGGGATGGATTGCAATGTGTGGCTTTGAGATGAGGTGTGACTCCAATCCAAGTTAATGCATTTGTTTTCATCACCACAATTTATTCTACTATCATTGTAAATCAGGCACTAACCTTTGGGATTACATCTTAAGGAAATGAAGGATGTTAAGAAGCAAAATGATCCTTAATAGCAAAATTGCGATCAACCCAAATATTCAATAATAGAAGATCATATAAGTTACAGAGCATTCATACTCATGAAATCCTTTTGTAGATAGGGAGATCAATGATCTTTCTCTATTTATTGACATGGGAAATGCTTGCTTTTTACGTGAAGAATCAGATTGATTACTTTTCAGTTTGTGTGCCTGGAGAATTGTGTGGATTTACATAGAGGGGAACAGTATGGATCAGCACTGTCTAACTTGGGTACAGACTCCAACAAAATACAATAGAATGGGAAGCCTGTCAACAATAGGACTTTATTTCTCACAGTTTGGGAACCTGGAAGTCTGCCATCAAGATGCCAGGATGTGGATTCTGGTGAGAGCTGTCTTTTAAGTTTCAGAATCCCCATTTCTCCTTGCATCCTCCAACAGCACAAAGAGGGCTGGAGAGCTCTTTGGGGTTCCTAATCCTCCTCATGAGGCCCTGATCCTCATGACCTCATCACTAGCAGGGCATTGGGGCTTCCGCATACTAGTTTTATGGGAGGACACAGATACTCAGTCCATAACAAGCATGATATTTTCCACTGCAATTAAAAAGTCTGTAACTTGGTTACAAAATAATTGTAGGATTGTTCAAGAGACCATTCTGGCTAACTCCACTGAACTCCATTCCCCCAATGTTCCCAAGCATAGGCCTGAACGTGGTAACACCAGGAACACTGAGGAAATAAACATTTGGGAAGAACACATCCAAAGGGGTGTTACTGGCCCAAGAGCCCCAAGTTTCTCTCTACCTTCTTAATTGTGCTGGGAAAATTCCATTTGCCCATCTGTACCCTCTGACCACACCTCTGCATCCTACTCTGGGTCCTTGAGGGTGAGTGTGAGCTTTCCTAACCCCATTAGTACCTCCTTTGCTCTTGACTTCTAACTGGGATCAGTCAGAGAGTCACCTGCAAGGGAGACGAGGAGAGTGGGGTAATGGTGCTGAGCCCCCTGTGCTGATGTCACAGCTCCTGTCAAGACAGTCCAGTCCAGGAACATACCTCTGATTATCCCCTGTGATCCCGAGGGCTGTATTGTCAATTTCATGGAGTAGCCAACAACCTCAACATCTCAGTGGCTTCTAGAATAGACATTTTGTGACTTTGCAGGTGGGCTTTGCCTTTCTCTTGGTCTTGGCTAAACTTGGTCCAGGCGGCCAGCTGGGTTTAGATTTCCCTTGTGGGTCTCCTCTTTCTGGATCCATCAGAGCATGTTCTTCTCATGGCAAATGACAGAAGCATAAAAGGAAGGGTGTGGCATGCCAGGCCAGGTCTGGCGCCTGCTTATATCACACCCGTCACTGAGTTCTATTGATCTGAGCAAGTCCTTTGGCCTTGTCCTAAACCAGTAAGGTGAAGATGTACCCTCTGTCTGTTCTTCTGGGAGACACCTACCTCAATGTCACATGGTTCAGAAAGAAACACTAGAACACTAGCTGTGGACAGGGCATTGAAGCAGAGCTTCTTGGAGGAGCTGGAGGAGCTCCTGCCACCTGATGGGCAAGAAGGAGGGAGCGTGGAAGAGGGGGAGGAGAAGGGAATGGAGCAGGGACTGGAAGAGGAGGAAGAGGTGGACCCCCGGATCCAGGGAGAACTTGAGCACTTACATGAATCCACGAATGCCGTCAACAGATGGGAGGCTGAACTTGAGGATGCTGTCACAAGTTTTGCTCTGTTCTGGTTGAGGCAACATTGAAACTGAATGAAACTGCTGAAGAAAATTGGCCAACCCAGGGAGAACTCGAAGCCACACTGGGAGGCTGGCTCAGCTGGAAGCTCAGCAGCCACATGGGGTTTCCAGAGGGCCACAGAAGTGCTCCCTGTTGCCAAAGAGACCCTCTCCCTGGCCAAGCAGTGCTTCTGGAGGATGACCAGGGGCAGTTCCACTCCTCTTGGCAGGAGACGGTGAATCTTGGAGGTGGAACAGGCCAAGAGGAGGAGAGAGCTGGCTCATCAGGAGACTGCAGCCAGGTAGGACGCTGCCATAGGCTGAATGCGACAGCTGGAGGAGAAACTAAATAGGGCCCTTGATAAGTCCAAACCTCACTCTGTGCACCCTGAACTACTGGAGAAGACTGTGGATGATCTTCAGACCAAACAGGCCCTGGCAAAGGGCGAGTACAGGCAGCCCTGAAGAACTTGGAGAGGATCTTGAACTAGATCCATGAGTAGCCACGCTCCAGCACCTTGGGGCCTGGGTCTGCTGCATGGGGGACAGAGGGCAGCAGCACATCTGTGGAGGACCTGGTGGGGAGCCAGCCTCAGCCAGATGCTGCTTCTATAGCTTCTTTGTGGGAGTAATGCTGGCCTAAAAATGGTGCAGGTTGGCTGACACATCCAGGGCTGTGGTCCACATGCAAATCAATATTTATACATGAAACTTAATAGATGCCAAATTTTAAGCACCTACACTAAAATACACTAAGGAAGTTTTAGTGAACTTGAGGGCTGAAGAATTTCCATGTGGTAAAAACTCTTGGGCTGGTTTTACAGAGCAGGGTTGTTGCAGATGGACTCTGACCAGGGTCACAGGCTTTGCAGGGCAGTCCCTGTATCAGTGCTGAGGAGCAATTATTAGTTCCTGTGAAAGAAAAAAGCCAAGAAGAGGGCTGGAAGTTTAGCCAAACTGAGGGGCCCAGTTTGTATCTCTTTCCCTTTTGACCCTCTGTTAGGGGAAACTGAGTTGTTCTCTCTCATTATATCTCAGAGCATCTAAATATATATATATATATATATATTTTAAAAATACATACACACAACAAAAACTTAATACTTGGAGCACACCTTTTTGACTTAGTGAAGGCTTAAAATGAAGTGCAAGAACACAATTCATTTCCATTACTTGTGGTATTCAGAGGTGGGTTTTAAAAAAGCATATTGTGCTGGGACATTTGCCAAAACAATTTTCTAGGAAGGCTACCATGCACTGCGCTCTTTTGAGGGGAGGGTAAATGTAAGTGTGGGGAAGGGGAGATAGGGGTAGCAGGGACAGGTCATAGAAGGGGATTTGTGGCTTTGGGGAGAAGGTTCTATAGCATAACCTTATCCTGGCAGCCAAGGAGTTTTATTTCGGCAGAAGTTCACGTGAAGAATAGGTGCCATTGTTATATCTAGATTGACAAGGTGTTAATTTCTCTGTAGGTTGTAACTTTAAAAATAAATTATGCAAGGTTTTGCTGCACCAGTATTCCTGAGAGGAGATTGTCCTTTAAACTAGGAAAAGGAGTGGCCTGTGTTAGCTAAGGTTGTTAAATAGAAGCAATGGAGTTTGTTATGCTAATAATATAAGTGTTAAGAGGCTCTTCTTTATTTTCATGATTATGTAAATTTAGAGCCCTATATTTGATTTGTCCTGTTTCAAGAAAATTTAGCGTTTCTAAAAGAAAACAACCTCCTCATTTCAAATTGTCTGTTAGCTGTCAGAGCTCTATATTTTGGTCCTTTGTATATATCTCGTCACATTGTAGTGGTTTCTCCTTTTTTATTGACTGATACAGTATCCAGATTACAAGCTTATTTTGTACTTGTCTTAATATCTTGAGTATAATGAAAACTGCTTAAGGAAAAAAATTCCTAAGTCAAACTGTCTTCAGTCAGGTACTGCCCGCACCTGTAAATAATTCATGCATGCGTTATTTTTATTTGAGATTGCATTACTTTAATATATTTGTGTTATCACTTATTCCACATTCCTCATCTTACCCACTGTGACGATGACAACGGTTTCTTGCTAGGACCCTGAAGAATCCAACACTCCATCCTGGAACTGAGTCAACAGGATTGAACACTTCTCCTCTGGGCACAGTTTGGGGTGGATAAGAACCAGATTTACAAAGCAACACCTTCTCTTTGCCGAGCTCATACTCTGCTCTGTGCCCTGTGCTCAACTCTCTGTGTGTGTGTAACCTCATGTAGTGACTAAAACCAATCGGGGCTGGATGTTCTGTTTTTATTCCAATACAAAGAAACTGAGCTCAAGTCAATCAGGTAGAAGGCCCAAAAGACAGAATTTCAACTGGCTCCTCCTGGCTCCACAACCCTTTCTTCTTGTGCTTTCCAGCCTCCTATTGCCAAAAAAAAAAAAAAAGGTACTTTGTAAATGTAACCTCATGACATCTTCACCTTATCTTTGTGGAGAGGGTTCATTGAGAAGACTGAATCTCGGGGAATTGAACCTAATTCTTCAGATTTCTTAACTATAAATTTGTAAAGCTGAAATATAAATCTAGTTCTACCAGAATCCAAAATCCATCCTCCTTCCACACAGCTCATGGCTGACCACATCTACTCTCTTACAAGACTCCATCCTGAGCAAGTTCCAGAAGGAACTCTGGCTGGCTCTGCTCACAGCATCCTGGACACAGGTCGGCCTCCTCCACCCTTGGCATCATCTTTCCTCTGATTGATGTCTCCTTCCCAGGCTCTTTGAGCTCTCCACTCCTGTTCAGTGACATCACCTGTCATTCATGTTTTTACAGGCCTCTGAGGAAGAGAAAATCCACATGGATTTCAGAATGGCTCAAGATGTAAATGACTGGTCAAGATTGACTTGGCCACTCTAAAGGGGGAGTGGTATTGACTGGACAAGGGGTATAAATCTCATGATAGCCCAGAAAACTCACTTATAGAGCATCCAAAGCTCTAGGTAGAAGTCCATTTTTAACTAAAATTTAGAAGTCATCTTCATCTTAAAATAGCCACAAGCTACCTGCAAATCTCATCTGGAGCAGTCAGTCGCCTCTATCTGCTGGATCAAAGTTCAGTGGCTTCCTTTGGAATTGAATTAGGTGGGAAAATAGCTCCTGTGCCATTTGGTTATGAAAATGGTAATGATGATGAAGGTAATGCAATAGCTAATATTCATGGACCACTTTACATATAGTATTTCATTTTAATATTCACAAATTCCCTTCACTGGCTGTCCTAGTCAGTTCTAGCTGCTACAACAAAATACTCTAAACTGGGAAGGTTAAGAAACAATTATTTATTTCTCCCCATCTGGGAGGGTGAGAAGTTCACGGTCAAGGTACTGATAGACTGAGTTCTTGAAAAGACCCTCTTCTTGCTGGCTGTCTTTTCACTGTGTCCTCACTTGGCATCGAGCAAGTAAGTTCTGGTCTGTTTTTCAACTTCTGAGAAGACTAATCTCATCTTGGGAGCCATGCCCCCCTGGCCTATCCAAACCTGATTACCTCCCAATGGTCCCACTTTTCATGCCATCACACTGGCATTAGGGCTTCAATATACAAATTTGGAGGAGACACAAACATTCTATAGGAAATGCCACCATGGGTCCTGGGCATGTTTTATATCTTCTCTGTGCTTCTGTTTCCCCATGCTGAAAATGGGCAAAAATAACACCTGATCCATGTATGTGTGAGTGTGTGTATGTGTGTGTGTGTGTGTGTGTGTGTGTGTGTGTGTGTGTATCATTACTTTCAATTTAAAAACAGGTTGATTAGATGATATGTGCAAGTAACTCTAGATTTTTTAAAAAAATGTATATAAAACCATTACTATCCAAATAAAAGCTGAACCAAATTCTAAGAGAAATTTTCAGTGTGGGCATAAAAAATATTTCCCAGCTAGAAAATAAAAATTGGAGTTTGTCCTGATGATGTAAACTTTTTAATGAGTTCAAATACATACTTATGAAATTTAACTTGATAATTTAGAAGCAATTACATATTTATATTATGCATAATATGAGAAATACATATTACTATATTGTGCTTCCGCATTTACAAGTCAATTTTTAACTAAAATTCTTCAGTCAAATTCAAGAACTTTTTTTTTTTAACGTGCAAAGCGAATTTTGAGTCTTCAAAGGCAGTTTCCAGAACTCAGGTTCTGTTCCCTCTGAGGAGAGGGAAAGATGGGTCTTTGTGAATTAGCATGATCTTGACAAAACAAATGAGGCTTTCAAGTGGCTTAGTGTATTTGCAAGTTCATCCTATAGGTGTATATTTGTGACCACCACAACATAGATTTCTTTTAAATGACTACACAACACTTTTGCACAACACCATCCATACATTCAAATATAAGGTTACCTTCCAAGGAATCCTGGCCAAATCTGAGTTTACATTTTTTAATATTTATTTCCTGAGTTCACCATGTCATCTCTTAAGACCTCCAAATCTTAAGAAATCTGAAATCTTTTAAAGCTAATATGTTCCCACCCTAATTGTCCATAGCATGTCAAAATTAAGTTCTTGAGAATCCCTCACCCCCTAAGCATTCCTAAGCTGTCTCTTGTATAGGAAGGTGGGAGGGAGAGCCCAACTAGAAGTAAAACATAAAGATGGTGCACCACAACGACAATGGTGAGGGTCCCTTGGTTGCTGGAATCCTTTGTTATGGGCTGTTTTTAATTTTGTTTGCAGATCTGTACTTTCTAACTTATCTATCATAAGCATGAATTGCTTATTTTTTTGTGAATTGCTTATTTAATAAGAGATAAAATAAGCAATAAAGACTGTTTACCTTTGTTATTAGAAAATAAAGAGCTTGGCCAATCCCAGGCTCCAGGACCAGGCAGTCAGTACCCTGACTCTAGAGGCAGGCATGATCTAGCAGGGTGTCCATTTTTCTTTCCCATGTAGCAGGAAATGGGAACTGAAAGAGGACGCTGAGAATTTCCCAGCCTGAGAACCTGTGTGAAGGCCTATGGTGGGGGACATAAACTCATCTCCCTGCCATTTTCCCAAAAGCACTATGATTTCACTAAACTGAGGAAGTGGAGGAGCTTCTTGTCCTGGCCACTCCAGAGGAAGGTTCAAGATAAGTGCCAATTCAGCCGTGTGGCATGGGGGAGGACCTAGACACTGAGCCCCAGGACCATGTACTTGGCAACCCAACCCCAACTTTATCACCCACTGGGAGAGGAGCACTGGTCTGTGGCTGCATTGGCCCATCTGGTGATCATGCTCCTTCCAGGGTCCTGGTGCTCACTGCAGCCTACCAGGTAGCACCTCCAACCAGGCTCAGGAGGATGCAAAACTAGATGCAAACACTGGTCTTTAAGAGAGGACAGGATGTTCTTACCCAGCCCTAGCAAGCGAGATCCTAGAGATGCCATCCGCACTTGCTCACCTGCTGGTACAACTCCTATCTAATGCCCTTGCTTTCCCCTTCAGAGGCCCAGGGAGGCTACCACCCTGCTCCAAACTTGGTGGTATGTGGAGCATTTGTATGGGGGCCGTGCCACTGCCTGCCATTCCAGAGAAGAGTGCCCCTGAGGAGGCACAAGCATGGCCCTGTACCTGTGGTGCAGATACTGTCAGCCAAACACCTGCATGTATCATCCCAGTCCCCACCTTCTCCAGCCCCAAGAGGACCCTTGAATTCACCTAGCAGCCAAATAGATCTTTGAGACTTCCAATTGCTTTCTCATTTATCATCTCCTGAATTTAACTTGTGCTTTGAGGAAGGCAGGAGTCTGATGCAAGAATAATCAAGATAATAATATTATTATTATTATTATTACAAGGTAATAATAATAATCAAGGTAATAAGCAAGCCCCTGTGGTAAAGGGGCTCCAAGGACAGAGGAGTCTTTGCTTCTTTCTGAGGACCACCCTCCCAGGGCTGGACTCTGGTCATCTTGCTTAGTCTGATCTGGCTCTGAATCCCTCTGCCCACATGGCCCATTAGAGGACCAGATAGGTGCACCCTAGAATGAGCCAGATCTCTCTCTGTCTTGTGTTGGTGTCTATTTGGGATAACCTCTTGAGTGCCCAGGGGCTAGGGTTTCTACTCCAGTCTTGTCACTGAGTATCATGTGAAGCCTTCCAAAACTGGATGAACATTCAGCCCTCAGCCTAGATTCTGAGGTCCTGTGAACTCTCACTATGGCCTAGTGCTCCATAATTAGACCTGGACCCTGGTCCCCACTTGGTCTTCAGCCTCAGAGGAGGGAAAGGGACCCCTCTCCCTGTCTTCAGCCCAAGCTTCCAGGACAAAGCAATATCCAACTGTTGGAATCTGAAGGTGGCTTCTTCTGTTGATCAATCCTTCCTGCTGGCTACCACATGACCACCAACCTCCCCTATACCCCATGGAGAAAGGTAAGTGGTCTTTCCTTAAGACAGGGTAGGAAAGAAGGGAAGAAGCCCTTAAGGAGAGAAATTAGACTTTCCCAAGACAGGAGGGGTATATGACAGAGTGAGAAAAGTCAGAAGAGCCACTTACCTAGAACAGTGAGCTGGGTCCCACTACCGAAGCCATACCACAGTGATTAAGGCTTGGACTAAAACCCACAGCATCAGCACCTGGGGTCTGCCCCCTAGGGGCTGGGCAAGAGTGGAAACTATTGGGTGTGATGGGTGGGGTTGTGTCCTTGGCGTACTGCAGGTTGTTGACTGTTCTCCAGACACTCATCGCCCTGTCCCAGGCATGCATTGCACATGGCTTTGAAGATATCCTTTGTTTGTCCCCTATCTCTGAGGTTCTCAGTGCTGACAGAAAAGCTAAGCATAGTTACTGCCAAGAATCCCATAGTGGAGCGTATTCTGAAGTGGCTATGTGATGTGGGAGAGAATCCTGAGCTGGCTTGGACCTGTTCAACCTTTCCTGGCCTCATTTTAGAACTTCTTAATCTCCTTTAGACAAATACCCAGTCCTCCAATCCTGAAAGTTTCTTCGCTGGACCCACAGACACTGGGTCATGCCTGACTTAAGGAACTTCCATATGGAGACTCTTCTACTTGCATTTCTCTCCATGGAGACATAGTGCAGTCCCACCACATTCATGAAACCTTGCATGATCTCTCAGACCACTCTTTGTATTCATTCATACTTCCATTTATTAATCCATGCATCCATCTATTCATCCATCCATCCATCCATCCATCCATCCATCCATCCATCTATTAATCCATCCAAAATGTCTATGAAACACCCAGATACACCAGGAACTGTTTTGCATTCTAGAACATGGTAGGATTCCCTTGGCTCTCACCCTCATATTTTCCTGAAACTTCTCAAGTCTTGGTCTAAAAGGCCATTGTCTCAATCTGTAGGTCTTTCCCAGTAACCTGGGGTCTCTGCAGGAGTTCCCTTTTTCTGGACATTCCTTTCTCCTTGATTATGGAGATGGTCCACTCTCTTGTTGCTATAGCTTTCTTTTCTTTCTGACCCATGCATAGCTGATGACCCTAAACCATGACCACGTGGTTTTCCTCTGTACTATTCCCACTGTCTTTGATTTGACTCTTATGATGCACTCCACAATTGCCCAGGGGTCTCAGATCTCTATTTCTTGCTCTGAAATTTCTTCTCAAATCCAGATCTACATTTATTTTGATTCCTGAACCTATCTTTGCTTGAATGTCTGGCAGGCACCTGGAACTCAACAGCTTTCAACTAAATACATTTCCTTGAAAATCTGATCCCTTGCAGTGTCTTCATTTCAGCAATTTGTCTCCAAGTCAGAGGCCTGGAGTCATCTTAGAATGCTTTCCCTGACTGAATCACCTTGTGTCTCCTAGACCTTATACCACAACACAATAGACCATTAAGATGGTCAAAAGAAAAATAAAAAGAAAATTACAGAAGTTATACTCTAAGAATTGATGGTGTCTTTGACAAATGTGATTTCATCTTTAAAAATAAAGTACAATGGAAGATTATGCATTGCATTGGGATCACCATGATTTTAACCTTAGCATCAGGACTATTTGACAATGGATGTATTAAAGACATTTACCTAGGTTTTTTGAAATTATTGTAGAATTTGTGTACAAGTCATACCTCAATCACTGTGGTATATCTTTGGTGCTGGGACCCAGCTCGCCATTCTAGGTAAGTGACTTTGCTCAAACTGTCCCAATACCCTCCTATCTTTGGCAACTCAGAATTTAGTGTAATATTAATATGAATCCAACTCTTGTTTGTAAATAAGAAATGAAACATTTATCCTTGCAAAAACTTATTCAAGGAAATTTCCTCAACTTATTAAATGATGTCTTTCAAAACTTACAACAACAATCATACGTAATGGGAAAAAAAAAAGACATTTGTGTCAGAAAATAAGAAAGTTGCTCACTCGAACTTTTCTTTTTTTAAAAAAAAAAATTCAATGTTTATTCCAAAGGTTTAGGTGGACATGATATCTTTATTTTACATTTATGTGGTGCTGAGAATCAAACCCAGTGCCTTGTGCATTCTAGACAAGCACTCTACCACTGAGCCACAAACCCAGCCCCTCACCCACAATTTTCAATATTCAACAGATACTACACAATGTAATGAGATGAAGGGGAAAAGTTATAAGTATTAAGAAAAGAGAGTGAAAATGTTTTCTGAAAATGATGTGCTTGTCTGCTAAAAAGTAGACCAACCTACTTAAGATAATTATTTGAACTGTTAGAATCCATACAAGATTTAAAGAGGCTGAGCATAAGAGTGACATGTAAAAATGATCAGGTTTCTTTGCTGCATAAGCAGTAACACTTTAGAATATAAAATTTTGGGAAATTTTCAATTAAAAAATGTATTTGACTCCTGAACATATCTTTCAAATAAATAACTAAGATTTATAAATTAATAACTCTAGATTTTCAATGAATTAAATACAAGACTACTTGACTAGTGAACATAAAAGTGAGTGAATGGAAAGTGTGTCATGTTTCTGGATGAAAGTGCTGAGCTTTATAAAGGTATCAGTTCATGTCAAGTCAACCATATATTCCTAGAAATTTCAAACATAACACCAAAAGAATGATTTTTGAGAATTAGTGAACTGACTCCAACGTTCAACAGGAAGAAAGATCGAGAGTATGTGTGGATATTTTGCAAAACAGTAATTATGATGGGTTGTTTCCCCTAGAAGATACAAAAACATATTATAAAACTAAAATAATCAAAACAAAATAGAAGGATACAGGAATAAACCAATACTTCAAGAGAAGCACATAAAGGATGTGATAAGTCATTATTTATCATTTGATAAAAGTCTCATTTATATTCACAGATGTCTTTCCATTTAGCAAATAAACAAAGTTATATGCATATAGCATGAACTCCAGATAAAGTTAAACACACATGCACCCAAACAACAAAAGTAATAGATCAAAATAGAAGAGTGATTTTATCATATCCAAATAAAAATCACCTTCCTAAATTTGACATGGATCACAGAAACCATCAACATAATGCTAAACCAATGTGACACAATAAGATTAACAACCACTTTATGGTGGAAGACCTCATAAACCAAAGTTCTAAAATAGACCAAGGGAAAAATATTTAGAACACATTTTCTAAACAAAGGTTAAGTTTCTATAGATAATATAAGCAGATACAAGCAATGGAGTAAAAAAGCAGGCAACTTTATGACTTCTTAATTCACAGGAGGAATACACTAAGTAAAAAATAAGAAAAGATAAACATTTAACCAATAATGCAAATAAATAATAAATCAAACACATTCCCTTTATTCTCTACACAAGGGTAAAGTAAAGAAAGATCAACAATAGCACATTATTGGCAAGGAGGTAGGAGAAAGGGCACTCTAATTCACTGTAGTGAGTATAAATTGGAATAGCCTTTTGGAAGTAGTTTGGAACTACCTGAAAAATTTCAAAAGAGTTCTTCTGAGATCCAGAATTTCCACTTTTAGGCATTTAATCTTTAGAGATACAGAAGTACACTAAGCTCACCTTCAAAACCCAAATTTTCAATGCATCATCACTTGCATATTTTCTAGTGGAAACAATCTACATGATCTTTAAAAGGGGAATTATTACAAAATTCTGGTACACTTAAACTTTCTCTAGATAACTATTTATACGAATACCATAGATACATAGGAACTAACCTAGAAAAATCAATCATAGATAGCTTAGAAAGCTAACTGCAAGGTAATATAAATAGTGTGACTTTATTTTCAAAAAATAAAATATCAACACCAACTCTCTTCCACTGAGCATGTGTGTGTGTGTGTGTGTGTGTGTGTGTGTGTGTTTTCAAGAATGCACATACAGTGAAAGAGTTGAACTATACAGAACAACAAGACAGTGCCCATGGAAAGTGGAATAGGTTTTCAGGGAAAAATGTTAGAAGAGAGAGGGTAACAGAAAATGTCTGCTGTTTATTTTTATACTTCTGTATATAATATACTTCTTTCTCTTCTTTTTATATATTTTTGAGTTTTACATGCATATATACCTTCATTTTATTTATTTATTTATTTTTATGTGGTTCTGAGGATTGCACCCAGTGACTCACATGTGGGAGGCAAGTGCTCTACCACTTAGCCACAATCCAGCCCCTACTTTTTTAAAAGGAAAGTACTAATATATTTACAAAAACTGTTACTATTTTATTAGAATTATCTTAGAAAAAATGAAATATTTCTCCTTGAGAACATTTTCATAACATAAGAAAACTAAAAACTAAAATTTAAATGAAGTGAAACTACACCAGCTAGAGACAAACTATGAAAATTAAAAAAAAATAAAAAAAAAACTTCTTCAAATTTAAAAGACTGGCTTTTCAAAATGCACACATATATTAAGAACATCATTAGTAACATTCTATAAATTACCAAATTACCATTTAAAAATGAGTTTTCTTATTACAAAAGATGCTTCAGAAACAGTTTTTATGAAATTGATTCCTTTCTCATGATATTATTAAAATAACATTATTAAGCAGTGACTTGTTGCCAGTTTTAATCTTTCAAATATAGTTTTGAAGTTTGTGAAAGATGCTTTAGTATGATGTGCCACACTGCTATGTCACACCTTTTCTCATGGTTATTTGGGTTATCTCCAATTTTTCCCATTATCAATAACATTGAGCTACATAGATGGCCTTGTTTATAAATCTTTGGTTATGGCTTTATTTTCCCCCTTCAGAAAAAATTTGAGAAATGTAATTACACACTTTAGATAAACCCAGTTTCTTTCATGATTTGGTGCCTATTCCTAAATTTATTGTGCATTGAAACCCTTATAAATAGTCCATGAAAGTGCCCATTCCTCCCAGGTATTATTGCTCTGAATTCATTCATCAATTTCATAGCAATTTTGGCTTGTGGACCGGTGCATTCTCCCCATGCCCAGGAGCAGTCTGTGGTCCCAGTTCACCACCTTCCAGATCCCCCGCTGCTGCCCCATCTCTGTCTTCTGTCTCTGTCCCTGGACTCAACTCTAGCCTCACACAGACTCCAGACCTGAGCTGGTTTTTCCAAAACACAAGTTTGAATCGGACTTAAATCCCCCAGAGCCTGCACCCAGACAGCAGAACCTAGTTTGGGGAACCAGACCTAGGTGTTCCACCTGCTTCATTTCAGAAGCTCCCTGCTTCCCTTGGTGCCCACCCGCTTTTCTCTCCATGGAACTCTAGTGTCTCTGCTGGGCTGTAGCATCACTAGCCAGCACCCATTCATCTGTGAGACCAGATTGGGCTTCAACCCACAGAGGGAGCACCTCTTCTCTACCTCTATGGCTTCTAGAAAGGACCACGAGTCTGTCTCTCATAACTAGACAGTTCCCTTGGTGCAGGCCAGTCCTCTCTGTTGTCTCCAGGCCTGGTATGCAGGAAATGTTAATGAACAAGGCAGTGAGGGCACATGCTTGGGGGAGATCAAGTGAAATCCATACTTCATTCTCAGGAGAGGGCTCTGCAGAACACTCCTTCTCTTAGACCATCATAGGACAGAGCTGGGGATGTAGCTCTGTGGCAGATGTGCTTATCATGGGCCAATCACTGGGCGCACTCCCCAGCACCTCCCTTTTTTGTCACAAAATACAAGACATGATCATACATCTACAGCTCTGTGGAGGAAGCAACCCCCAAATTCAGCCCTGGTTGAGAATCCTAGGCTAAGGGTCTGATGACTGGATCCCTGATTCCCACCTTCAGTGGTTCAGCCAAACCATAAGGGTGTAGAGTACAGCCAAGAGGAAGCAGGGAGAAGGAGGAGTGGAAAGGCTGATCCCTGTGCAAATGGGAGATACTAATAATGGACTAGGGGGAGTGAGTGAGGCACTATCCTTAGTGCAAAAATACTGAGGAACCAAGATAAATAATACTTCAATAGAATGTTGAAAATTAATTCAAACAAACTCACAATGGACAAAAATCAGCACTTTAGGCCAGTGTCTCAGACTGATCCTTTCTTACCACTTTTGCTACATCTGCTGCCCTCCTCCTCTAGCACCCATTCCCAGCTTCATCTGAGACTCTCATGTTACCCCAAGACTCTTTGCCTGCTCCAAGGGCTCTGCAGGTTGGACAGACTGCTTTGTGGTCAGGCTACTGGGCCCAAGGCCCGCTCCCAGTTGCTGCCGTTGTGGCCTCTATCATGGGCATCTATTGCCAGGTCCAGCAGCAGCAGAAGGGTCCAGTACCCGGTGGCCTACCCTGGGCCTTGTCTGCTCTCAGGGTCAGAGGCCCTTGTGGTATGGGGTCTGTAGAGGGGATAGTCCTGGTTCTCCTGATGGCAGTGGCTGCTACAGTATATACAGTTCCATGAGGCCCTTGGCCCTTTCCTCACCCTGGACTGGTTCTGGTCCCTGTCCTCAGTTGGCCTGATCCAGGGCCCATAGCTGTTACCCCTGGGGGTCTCCTGCAGAGAGACAACTGCCAACTGCCCTGCTATGATAAGGATCCAGGGCCGAACTGCTCCTCAGGGCAGCCCCCTGTCTGGCCCCATCCCTGGAGACCTCAGTGGGGCCTTCCTGAACCACATTTTGCATCTTTCCTTAGTTCCTCCAAGGGTGTCATGGGTTTGTGGACTGTCACCCAGGGGCATAGAGAGGATGTGGAAATTGGCTGAGTGCTCATTGAAACAGGAGCCCCAGAAGACTGGATGTCAGAAGAAGGGGACAAGGTTGTGGCTTTTCTGATCAGGCCCCAGGCTAGACTCCTACACTTTGCACTCTGGCCAGTTTAGACCAACCCTACCTTGGCTGGGTTGGCCAAACCTGGCCTGCTCCTGTCTGGCTCTCTCTTGAATCAGGAAAGGATCCTCCCTGCAGGGCATGATTCTGTAACCCCCAGAGAAGCAGGTGGTGAAATCAAGATGTTGAGTCCCTTCAGGCATAGGTCACTTCTGGGTTTCAGTTTTCCTTCCTGTAAAATGGGTAGAATGTTATTCTGCATCAGGGAGGTTATGAGGGTTAGTGAGACCAGCAGGTGTCTGATGAATGCTGGCTTCCTTGTTTGCTATCGCACTTTGGGTTTCAGAACAACTCTTGAGGTACCCTTGGGGCAAGTGTCCCTGTTTTACAGGTGAGAAAACTAAGACCCAGAGAAGATGAATGTAGGGTCTAAGTTTGTTCAGTATGTGGGGTGCAGGATGAGCTAGAAACTAGGAATGAACTTCTTCCTTACATTTCTAGTCTTTGGTCCACCTGTAAGACTTGTGCCTGGTTCCCTGTGGAGCCAAAGTTTGAGTTCTGTTAGGCAGTGATGGAGGAGGAGGAGGGGAATAGGCACAGGCTTAGAGTTGGGGTGCATTGAGGGAAAGGTATATTATTCATAATTTAATGGTTAATAGTGATGCTTTAGCACTGGAAGAGTGCTTTACACACTTTAACCCTCCCCTATTTGAATATGAAGAAGTTTATGTTCTGGCAGTTTCCCTACTTTTGTGATGCCATAAGGCCAAGACCAAGGATGTTTGCAGAGTGAGCAACCTTGGAAGGTAGAGAGAGTGTTTCCCTTTGGAGCAGAGAACAGCTAGTCTTGATGTACTAAATAAAAGGTTGTATTTTGAAGCCTGGTGTTTGAATGGCACCAGGACATTCTTTGTTTATGATGACACTGTTCTCCAGATGGTGTCAGGCTGCTCAGTGCATGGAAAACTCAAATTTCAGAGTCAGGCCTATGATAGCTGCTCAGTTAAACATGGGCCCAACCTGAACATGATTGAATAGAGTTTTCTTCTGCCTTACTTGTGCACTTGTGCCATTTGGGCTCCTTCACCTCTCTGCATTCTGATGCCCTGAAGACTAGTATACAGATGTCTGAGTTCCTTAGGACTTTGGACTTTAGATCCTGATGAGAAAGCTCCCTGCTGTGCTGCTCTTAGGACTGCAGTGTGGATTTGTTCTTTTGTTTTCCGGATGCTTTTTCTGCAGGAAATTCATTGAAAAACATTTAATGTTAATTTATACATAATATCTGTACACATTTATGGGTTACAGTGTGATCTTTATGTATGTGTATTCATATTTATACATATATTTAAAATGACTGGATCAGGGTCATTGCAAATGCATTGTCTCAAACATTTATCATTTCTTGTGTGAGGAACTTTTAAAATCCTCTCTATTAGCTACTTTGAAGTATTCAATGAATTGTTGTCAACCATAATTACCTTGTTATACCATAAGATCTTAAATGCATCCCTTGAAGTTCAGAACTGCAGCCCTGTGGGAATTTGTCTTGTTTTGTTTTAGCAATTATTAAAGGGGCCTCCTAGGACCAACCAAGGTAAATTTTCTGAAAGACTTCTTTGAGGAGTTTTTTGGTCCATGCTTTGAGTTATAAACTAAATAAAATACCTGCTATGTTTGGTCAAAATCAGTCTAGCCATATCCATGGGGTGTGGTAGTGGAAATGGTATTTCCAATTGTTGGTATAGATCATGGTTGTCAGAAAAATGTTAATGGGGCTCTGCATTTCTTCATTTCTCTTGAGCCATAGTGTTGAACACCTTCATTCTGGGCTGTATTACCAAGGATGTTTGAGAGTGAGCAACCTTGGAAGGTAGAGAGTGTGTTTTCCTTTGGAGCAGAGAACAGCTATTCTCTAAATAAATGGTTTAGGGTGCTCAACTCATGTGCAAAAATGCCACCTGACATTCTTTGCATGGCTTTGTGGAAATAGTGCAAGAAAATGCTGCTGTTTGGCCACCTGCTATTGCTGTGAGTGGCAATATGTTCTTTGTTTCTGATCTAGGAGTCTTTTGTGTTCTGCAGCATCTGTGAAACTGTGGCTGGCTAGCATTTTAGTTTGAAAATATGGTAAAGTCTCAGAACCTTCACAATTATCAATGATGATCATGAAGAAAAGGAAGAAAGAGATAAAGTGAAGGATGGTAATCATGACTGAATGATTTTGCTTAACTCATCAGATCAGATTTCAGGGATCTCCAGGCTGGATCTTTCCATTGCACAATGTTGTTTCCTCCTTTTCTGAGGGCCAGGAGTGATGCTAATAACCCCACATATCACTGACCTTGTAGATAAACAAGGTGGCATAACAGGGGACAACCCCTGGAAGTTCCCTGAGCCAGCTCAGCTTCTCTCCTGTTAGGGTGTATGTCTCACTCCTGCCTCTGTCCTTGGACTCCTCACATCCTGGGGACTAGTTGCAGGTTCCATCCTACTAGTCTGGGCTGCACAGACCTTCCACAGCACTCCCCATATGGGCACGACTCTCTCACTATTCAGGACCCAGAAGCTGTGGCTTCCCCCAGGGACTGTCCTAGATCTCAGGGAGAAAAAAAAAGACTGTCCCTAAACATAGCATCCCCAGCTATACCATCACCCAGCCACAAGTCCCCTATCCACCTCTAGCTCCTGCACCTGCAGCAGATGTCTCACCATAGAGCACATCCTCACATGGTGGCCACACTCAAATTTGGAAATCCGGGACTGGCTAGATCCTGGGAAATTCTCAGGGGACTGGGCAGGGGATCTCCCCAGCTTTTGCAGGTGCAGCTCTAGATGCCCATGCCTTCCCCTGCTCCAGACTGACATACACTGAGAGCTGAATTCTGGCAGTGACAAAAAAATCTTGGTCTAGCTGGCCTTTTTCTCAGTGGAACCTGGCTTGTCTCTCCTGGGGAAAAGGGATAGGTATGCCCTTCTAGTTCCTCCCCTGTCAGAAGGACTTGCTCTAGCTTCCTGCTGCCTGATTTCTACTCACAGGCCTCAGAGACTCTGCCTGTGGCTATAGGACATGCATCTTTCCTAGGCCCAGGTGTCTTCAGCTTCCTGCTCCATTTTATCCCCAATGGTTCTTCTCATGTCATGTGATTGTCCCACTGCAGAGTAGAGAATTGCAGATTCTGAGGCAGAGGATGACTGAGTATTTGTGTGGGGGCATAACAATGGTTCTGAGTTTCACAATTCTCAGTTAGGGTCTAGCTCTCTAGATCCAAGTCCCCTTGGAGTGGCCTCTGAGAACCTAAGAACCCTGGCACCTGTGGTGATCTTTGGTGATATGGGTAGACCCTTTCATAGCTCTCCCTCAGGTACCAGACTTACTATCCTGGCAAGGATCTTCTAGTTTCTTATATTGATGAGTTAGTGGGGTTACAGAGAGGGACGGTTTCACATGTTAAGACACAGAGCATGTTTGTGTAAAGTCAGTGTCCTGGCAATTGGCCAGTACAAGGCAGAGACCTAAGAGAACCAGGCATTTTATAATTGGGATGGAGTCAGCCTGAAACCCAATGGTGGTGTTTAGGGAAATTTCAATTCTTTAACTTCAAACTCTCCATCCAACTGCTTAGAATGCTCCCTGACAGAGAGAGTTCAACAGGGTGCAGCAGCAGAGACCAGCCGGGAACTGAGGACCAGAAAGAGTTGAAGCTCTTCTGCAGGGAGGAGGCCTGGTATCCAGTGGAAGGCTGCAGGGGCAGCTACAAGAGAGGGGATGCAGGGATTAGACTGTGGTTCTGCATTCTTGTTGTGTTAGCTTTCCATCATTCTAACAAACACCTGAAATAATGACCATTTTACCATATGAATTAAAAGACAGGAGAAGTGCTCATAGGTTGAATCAAGAATGGAAATGAGCATAAAAATGTTAGTATGCACATCATACTTGTGACAACAGCATCATATGCAAGAATAGATGAGGGGACGAGGAGAGGGAACATGGTAATAGAACTCAGGTAGCATCATTGCAAACTATGTTGGTATTGATTTAAAGTAGTTGGTGTAAAGCATGTAGAAACCATTATGAAAATAAATTTAAAATGTAGATAAAAGGCTATGAAAGATAACCAAATTGGTATGATGGGGAAAAAATAAACTAATCACAATGGGAGATGCTAGTGAATAAGTAAGGAACTTAAGAAAATGTAAAACACATGTAGAAATCCGCACATTGGTAGAAATCTGTCATTATCTGGGATGACATTAGATGGAACACATGAGTCTTGGTTTCTCAGTATCTAAGAAGCCAGCATCTGCACAAGGTTTAACAAAATTTCTCTAAACTCTTGCATGTGGGGAGATAGTCTTGAGTTTGACAGATTGTCTTCTAACAGAAAGAAAGCCCCTGCTAACAGGAAGTTGACCTCCCATGACTTTGAGTGCATTATGAATGCCACCTATCTGAGACATAGGACAGGTACGTTTTGGCACCACTGGCACAGAATGAGGCTGGGCATCCTGACAACAGGCTCTCCAGTGACAGAAGATTTGGTGTCCTCTGGAGGAGGGCTGCTAGTCTGTTAATCCTCAACCAGCAAGTGTCAGTGGAAAGACATTCAGAGGAAGCCAAGAGAGAAGCTGAGGTTACATAGGCAGAGTTCAAGAGTGAGGCCAGCCCTGGGGGTGAAAAGGAGGAGTCCAACTTAAGTCCCTGAGTGGGCATCAGAAGAGTTTTAACTGTATCTGGGGCTGCAGTGACACCTTCTGAGGGTCAGACTAACACAGGGTCACCCCCAGGACACAGGCAAGAGCCAAGGCACAGAGGACCTGAAAAATGCACTGAAGGAGGCTGATTGTATGTGTAAGCATGGAAGACCATGCTAGTTGAATTTCCTTATGGAGATCATGCTGAGGTTCAGATGAGGGAGCACAGTGTGAGAAGATGGGGCTCCTAGGGTCTATTTTCTTCTCCCAGCATGACTGCATGTGCCTCCTGCTAATCTCAGGGAACTATTTACCACTGTCCAGAAGTCAATGCTGGGAAGGCTCCTTTATCCTATGGCCTTCCAAAGATGCCTGCACAGTCTTCTCTGGAATTTCCTCCCACCTCCAGCCAAATTCGTAACTCAGGAAGAATTTTCTATGTGGTCTTGCATGAGCGAAGGGGGCACTTGTTCACTTCTCCCTGCATGGAGTATGGACAGGCTCCTTGAGGAGACTCTCAAAGTGACACTGACTCTCATCAGCCTCAATTCATAGCCCTAAACCTGGAATACACCTTGGTTCAGAGGCAGGATCATCTCTGCTTGAGGAATCCTTGAGAAATTATCTTTAAGAGCTCAGCCCTAGAAACTATGACACTGATGAGCTTCACAGACAATAAAGGACCTAAAGTTGATTTGTCCATTAGGGCTGAATTATGGTGCTTTTAGACATGCCACATAAAACATGGATGACTAAAAACATGGCTATTAATGGTACATTGCAGAATGAGATGTGTCAAACACAATGTTTGAGGCTAAAATTGGTAGTAAATCCACAAAAGTATAAACAATGAATAAGTAAATGAAAAAGTAATGAATAAGTTGAATAAGTAAACAATGCAGAACATGTGAAATGCTTAAAAGCATGTCAACAACAAAAGGAACATTAAATGAAATGTCAAAGAGGAAACTAAAGTCCATCTGGGAGCTACTGAGAGAACTATGAGGAATGTGAGGGTCCATGGTGTCCTTATGCTGAGTCACTTGTCATCAGTGGTCTCTCAGCAGGGAATACCCTGCCCATGGACAGGAACATGGAAGGGCAACAGACTGTCTGAACTAGACCCAGATTAAAAAAAAAAAAACCAGCTCAGAAGAATTGGAAGAATGTTAAACGTGTCAACAACTGGAAATTGACTATAACCATTGTTCAGGGAAGTCAAGGATGATACTTTGCTCAAAGAAGCTTGAAGAAGGTTGAATGCTGAACCTCCAACTCCTCAGAATCTTCTTTTGACCCCACAGTTGATTTGTCTTCCTATTAGTATTATGCCCAGATGATTCATAATTTGCATGGTGACCAAATACACACTTACCCTAAAAATCTATAGGTGAATGAGAGGGGTCTCAGAGAGCCCAGCTGTGATGTGCATTTGAGGACAGAAATCAATGAAGAGAGATCTCCCACATGGGCATTCAGGGACTCTTATGTTTTGGATATAGATGTCCCACAAAAGCTCATGTGTGAGACAATGCAAGAATCTTGAGAGGAAAAATGAAGAGGTTGTGAGGTGTAAATTAATCCATGGTTAATCCAATGATATAGGTGGTAACTATATGCAGGTAGACTATGGCTGAATGAGGTTATCAGTGGGAATGGGACATTGTGGTTCATATTTTGTTCTTGGTGAGCTGAGGTCTCTCTGCTTTCTGATGGTCATGACTAAAGTTGCTTTTCTTTTCCATGTCATCTGGCCATGGTATTCTACCTCACTTTGGGCCCAGAGCAATGGAGATGGCCCTATATGGACTGACACTTCTGAAAGCATGAGGGGGTAAAATTCCTCCTCTAAATTGTTGTTGTTGAGTTTTCATCACATCAGCAACAGACATATCTGACTAATCATGGACCAGGAAGGCCATTCTATACTCAGAAAGCTGCTCTAATCCTGCTAAATTCTGTGGTAAATATATAGATGCCTCATCTAGTACTACTCATTCTTTGCATTAGATAAAATGAACATAGAGTCAGATGTTCTAGTTACTGTGAATTATGAAAGAATTGAAGTATCAGAACCATGTTGGAGGTGAATCCAAGGACATGTGAACAACCTGAGCTCTCCTCTCTATGCAGTGGCTCAACAGATACACATATGCATGCATAAGTCACAGGATTGCAGGGCTTCAATTTTATCCTCCGTGGCTAGTATAACAGAAAGCATTCCTCCTATTACCAGAAATACACATATAATCAATTTTGAGAAATAAACTGAAGCTATGAAATTTCTAACTAAAAAAGGCACCATATCCTACCTGGGATAACCAGAAACTCATTCCTATATCCATATGATATCCAGGCCGCATCCACTAAGATAATATTATCCAACAAACCGCCCAAACAAAAAATGCTCATCTTTTCCCAATAAGATAATAAAATATACTTTTTTGACCTCAAGTATGTTCATTTCCCTCCATTTTGATATCCTGTAAGTTAAATATTGAAATATAAAGTTAACTATTTTTTTTCTTTTTGGTACCAGGGATTGAACTCAGGATCACTAGAGCATTGAGCCGCGTCCCCAGCACTATCTTGTATTTTATTTAAAAATGGGGCCTCACTGAATAGCTTAGTGCCTTGCTTTTGTTCATACTGTTTTTGATCTCATGATTCTCTTGCCTCAGTCTCCTGAGCAGCTGGAATTACAGGCATGTATCACCATGCTCGGCTGAAGTTACCTATTTTTAACACACCTATGTTAGATGACACTAGGATCAGACAGAGGAAGGAAATCATATTCAAACACATTCACATTAAAATAAATATTTTCTCATAGAATTCTAATTCCTGTGTTCATCATTGATACTTTCTTCACTCCCCATTTCTAAGTCCCTTGACCACCAAAAAGTACTTTGGCTAGTGTTGATCTCTAGCTAATAGTGCCAGGTGGAATGGCCCAAATCATCACTGCAGACAACACAGGTGCACCAATAGCCCTGCTGAAGTGGATTGTGTTGGTTTTCTGACCTTAACTGCAGTCTAAGGAAGGAATAGAGAACATGCTTCTTTCCATGCATTGCCTCTTTATTTTGAGTCAGCCGTGGCAACCTAATTCCCCTGATTATCAAACCAATCATGTCCAATAGCCCCAACTTGGTCTAATGATTCCTTGTCATGAGTAGCAAAAGGGAGGCTTGGACCCAGGTTAGAGCAGTCATTCTTGTGTCATGTGTGGAGCTAAGTCCTCTGCACTAGACCAATATAGGGTTGAATTACTGAACTGGGAAGCAAACATTGTGCTAGTGGGTCACTAGTGTGTGGAGTCACTCCCAGTCCCAGGCCCTCATTCCAGCTCCAGGAATCCTGCCTATGCCACTAACATCATCATGTATTGAACATGGGTGAAACCAGTCACCAAAATTCATCTTCGACTCCACAGAAGCCAGTCAACCTTTTTGTCAGACCTGGTGTTTTAGGATGTTGGGGGAATGTAAGAGTAGTAATGGCAGGAATATGGCTCAATTACTGCCCTTTATTGGCTTGACATAAGCATTGTGCTCAGAAGCCCTATGTTGAATACCATGATGGTGGTTAAGGTGTTCACTAAGTCCATGGATAACAGTTTTGGCAGAAGCACTGCAGGCAAAGAAAAGAAGCTCCCTCAAGGGTAAATGCATGTTTCACTGAGAACTAATGTCAATCTGCCATGATGAAAGATCTAGTGTCATCAATCTGCTCTGAGGTACCTGGCTGCTTCCCATAGGAAATAATCTCATATTAGACTCAGGGTTGGATTTGGCTGTTGCCACCTGGCTGTAGGCAGGTCACCTCTGTGAGTGAAAATCTGTTTTCATGACCACATGAATAATCTCTCTTCATGAAAGCATGAGCATTGTGTTCATGACTTGAATGGGAAAACATATTTGTGTCTAGGGATGGAAGCCATCTGAGATACACCAATTGAATTAAGATCCACCTCCTCATCAGGATTATTTCCTTCTCAGGTCACTCTTTGTTGAATATGACCGGGCACCAAAATACATTCATGCTGTTTTTGACATTGCAAACACAGAGTTTGTTTTTTTTACTCTAAAAGCTTGATGATCAAAAAAGTCACTTAAAATCAACATTGCATTTCTATGAACACAAATATAACAATGGCAGGAGCTTGTAACAGTGAACAGTGAAAAGACTGCTTTTTTATACCCCCAAATTAGATTATTTATATAACTTCTATTTTTATATATGAATACACAACTAGTGTAACTCTGCATCATGTATAATGACAAGAATGGTCAATTATATTCCATTTATATATATATCCCAAACCACTCTACTGTCATGTAAATCTAAAAAGAATAAATAAAAACTTAAGCAATTATACTATGTAGATTTAGAAATGTTGTGTTATTATATTACTTAAATTATGGACTTTCATAAGATAGTTGGTCAAACTGTAGTTTTGAAACAAACATCATTTTCCTTCAAAGTTGAATTTATTCTAAAAATCATGAATCATATTTATATTATGTGCTTGTAAATATCAAAGGGTAAATGTTATTTCTGTTAACAACTCAGTGGTTAGAAAATTACCAATCATGCTTTGGCTATTTGGTTAAGTAAATCTACCTTAACAAATGTAAATGAGAAAATAGAAAACAAATCAGACATTTCTGAGAAAATGTCACTGTCCAAATTAACATGTAACATATTTCAAAGAAACGACATGAGAAAAAGAATGTAAATTATATCATAAAAAATGTTCATTCAATCTTTGTGGAAATGATACTTTTTTGATATAGTGGGTTATATAACATTATTAAAATAATTATGCATGCCTTGTTAATTTTAATGTGGTAAGGAGACATTGCATAATCAGGTTTTACTGTATTATTATTAGACATTATTGAACTGCAGCCCTCAGGTAGCAGTAGTGTCACACTCACCTTGTACCCAAAGCCTCATCTCCACCCATGGGACATACATGGAACTCCTGGGAGAGTGTCTGGTACTGGAAACTTGGAGATATGGGGCCTTTACCATGTGTCCATGCAGAGTACTGGGAGCAAGCCCTGCTCTTGCTTGTTCCCAGATGCAAATTATCCACTATGCTGAGCCTCCTTGACCTTCTGACTGGAAAATCACACAGTTATGGCCTCATGTTCAAGTGATGACTGGTGTTGTTTTGTGCCTACCAGGCTTTGCACCATGAGCTGTAATTCAAAAGGTGTGTAATTCTCTATATCAGGTGACATGACTGTTCCAAAACTCCCATGGTCTACATTAGGATTGTTCTGTGGGGCTTTCCCTAAACAGCAGATTTTGTCTCCTATCACCAATTCCTCTATTACCATATATCTAGGGCATAAGATTGTCCATACAGCTGGGCCACCAGAACCACTGTGGCACATGTCACTATATCTCCTTATACTGTAATATATATATACATTCCTCAACTTTCACTGTAGTTCATAGACAAGCCTCCATGGGGCTCAGCTCTGGACCCAGAGCAGGGGCCAGTGCAGAGAGGCACACTGAGTCCTCAGCAGACAGTGCCCAGGGGTTGCCCCTGCCCATTCCTCCTGTCTGGTGCTGGTGTCATGGCATTGGGTGAAGTGACCTGTGGAGTCTGGAATATGGTCAGGGGAAGTGGTAATCCCAGATAACCTGATGCAGTTGGTGAAGGACAAGAAGCTCTTGAGTAGCCTGTCCAAATTCTGCAGGATCTTCAGCCACTTCTAGCAGTTGAAGAGGAAGAAATTAGCAAAGTACCTAAAGACATGTACATACATTAAATGGCAGTACAAAAAAGAAAAAGAGTGAAAAATTGCCTGATTATGTGGGAACTATTGTTCAGTTATGACAGAAACTGAATGTGTCTGTAAAAGAATATTCAGATTTTTGCCACTTAAAAAATGGTGTGATCACTTTGGAAAGCAGATTGGAGATTCCTTAGAAAAATTTGAGGGAACCACCATTTGACCCAGCTTTCCCACTCCTAGGTGTATATGCAAAAGACTTAAAATCAGCACACCATAGTAATGCAGTGACATCAGTGATCATAGCAGCTGAATTCAGAATAGGTAATTCATGGAAACAACCTAGATGCCCTTCAACAGTTGAATGTATAAACAAACTGGTACATATGCAGAGTGGAATATTACTGAGCTTTAAAGAAGAAAGAAATTATAGCATTGGCAGGTAAATGAACAGAGTTGGAGACTATCATGGAAAAAAATAAGTTCCAAATATATTCTCTGATAAGTGGATCAGGTTTATAATATTCTGGGGGAGACTCAAGGAAAGAGGGAGAAATTTTGGATTGAGCAGAGGAGAGCAGGTTGAGGGGAGGGTGCGTGGGGGTGAGATGTTGGAATGAGAAAGGCATTACTACCCTTTGTATGGTATGATTTAACAAATGGAGTGACTCTGCATCATGTACAGCCAGAGAAATGAAATGATGTCCTCTATTTGTGTAAAAAATTCAAAAAATTTAAATATCTAGATTTTAATTTTCTTGGTAGGAACTTTGGCCCCAGAGGATTTACAGCTAAAGAGCTTGAGACAGAAAATGGATGTAAAACAATGGTCTGAGGCAAAGGGTCAGTAAAAGATAAATCGAAGGAGGAGGAAATAGGACAAACTGAATTGAGGGCATATACATGAAGATTCAGATGTACTAATCAATGTAGAAGATGCTCAGAATAGAGCAAAGTAAAACTAAAGACAGCAGGTATGAGCTTCTGATTCTGAATGACACCTACAGAGATGCCAACGTTAAATCACCAACCTTGCCTTTTCTCTGGTGGCAACAGCCCAGCTTCTACTGGGATCATACCTGGAGCTGCACATTTTCTCTCAGCAGTGACCCTGAGTACTCGTCTCCAGCTGACCCTACCATAATGTCTTTGATCAGACAAATACAGACCTCTGTCATGCCAAAAGGAACTCCTCACACTACTGCTGTGATTGTCTCTCCAGGGCCAGAGGCTGGGTTGATCTACACACCCTACAAATACCTTACACGTTGGCACCAGCCACTTCAGTCCTTGAGTGCCCTATTGAACTGAATGTTGTGTGAGGTGCAGTGTCTACTAAAGTTTGAAGGCACAATATGTGTCTCCATCCTTTCCAAAGGGTTGTGACCAAAGATGGAGTTCATAGGCAACTAACCTATGAACTTCTATCTCTGAACTCTTTGCCCAATAATGACTTGACCATCCTGCCTGCTGATCACTTAAGTGATCATTGCCTTTGCTTGCCTGTGGTCAGTGCAGCAAGATGAGGGACTTGTTTGTTCATTTGTCTTGCCATCTAGGCAAACAAAATACAAATAAAACATTGTCTTCCAGCTCAGCTTTTGGTCCACCAACTCCACCCCTGTGTGGAGGAAAGTGGTTCTAGAACCTGTACTGAATAATAGTAAAGTATTAGGGACCAAATCATTCCAAGCACTGATCATCTTTCAATGTCTACCCCAAGAGACTGGTAAGAAGGTTTCCATGGGAGACATATGGCCCTTGACTACACAGTGACAGAGGGAGTTACAGTGAAAGACTTCTAGGAAACTTTTCTTCTCATAGAAAATTCATACTCTCTATGAATGAACTGTGTGCTGATGCAACATTCATGAACTCGGTCAGGCAAGTCATTGGTGAAGTGATTTGAAAAGTATTACAATTTCATGTACTGTTCAGTCACTATAGTGCCCTCCAAGGGCAGAAGGCATTTTTAAAAATACATTTCCTCTCATATCTGAACTATACGAAGATTATGCCATGAGAGAAAAACTTAGAAGATGTTTTAAATGTAACGCAAAGAAGAAAAGTCCAAAAAACGATTTTTAAATTTCAGACTTATTTAAGAGCTAAAATTTAAGACTTATTGAGATAGAAGAAGGCATAGAGGACCAAATCACAGGAATATACAATCTATCCAATGAAATAATACCAGAATCTTTCCAAACATGAAGAATAATTTGGAAATCCAAATTCAGGAAGCCTACAGGATGCCAAATGTACAAAATCACAACAGATCCACATCAAGGCACAGTATAATGAAAATGCCCAACATACAGAATTAGGAGAGAATTTTTAAAGCCACGAGAAAAAGGAATAAGATTACATATAGGGGGAAAACAATTGGGATAACGGCAGATTTTTCAACCCAGACCCTGAAAGCCAGAAGATCCTGAAACAACATATATCAAGCTCTGTAACATAATTGGTGCCAATCAAGAATCTTGTATCCAGCAAAATTAAGCTTTAGATTTGAAAATGAAATAAAAACCTTCCATGATAATCAAAAGTTAAAAGTATGTATAACTAGACAACTGGTGCTACAAAAACATCCTTGGCAAAATATTTCATGAACAGGAAATGAAAAACAGCAATGAAAATCAACAGAGGGAGGTATGCAGTAAAGGAAAAAACTAATCAAAGAGGAAAACCAAGTCAACTTAAATAACAAAAAAAATATATGGCTGGAAATACAAACCATGTCTCAATAGTAACCCTAAATGTTAATGCCTTATACTCACCAATAAAAAAAAAGACATGGGCTTGTAGATTGGACAAAATAAAAGACCCAACTATATGCTGCCTCTGGGTAACTCATCTGATATGAAAAGACATATACAAACTGAAGGTAAAAGGTTTGGAAAAATCACACCACTCACTTGGACTGTGTAAGCAAGCAGGTGTTTCCATACTCATATCAAATAAAGTAGAACTTCAAGTCAAATTTAATCAAAAGGGATAAAGATGGACATTACATACTGCTCAAGGAACTCTACACCAATAAACCATAACCATCATAAATATATATGCCCCAAACATTGATGCAGCTATAATCATCAAACAAACTCTTTTCAAGTATAAGAGTCAAATTGACTACAACACAATAATCTTGGTTGACTTTAACAGACCTCTCTCATCACTGGATAGATCTTCCAAACATAAGTTGAATAAAGAAACTATAGAACTCAATAACACAATCAATATCTTAGACTTAACTGACATATATAGAATATTTCAACCTGCACCAAGTGCATACACTTTCTTCTCAGCAGCACATGAATCCTTCTCTAAAATAGACCATATAATGTGCCACAAAGCAACTCTTAGCAAATACAAAAAGTTAGAGATACTACCATGCATTTTATTGGATCATAATGGAATGAAATTGGAAATCAACAACAAAATAAAAAACAAAATTTTCTCCATCACTTGGAGCCTAAACAATATGCTACTTAATGAACAGTGGGTTCCAGAAGACATCAAGGAGGAGATTAAAAATTTTTTAGAAGTAACTGAGAACATAGACACAACATATCAAAATCTCTGGGACACTATGAAAGCAATACTAAAAGGAAAATTCATTGCATGAAGTTCATTTCTTAAAAAAAAGTCAATAAAAAAATGAGCTCACACTACATCTCAAAGCCCTAGGAAAAGAAGAACCAATCTTTAGCAAAAGCAGAAGAAGACAAGAAATCATTAAAATTAGAGCTGGAATCAATGAAATCAAAACAAAAGGAACAATTGAAAAAATTGACAAAACAAAAAGTTGGTTCTTTGAAAAAATAAATAAAATTGATAGGCCCTTAGCCACGCTAATGAAGAGAAGCCCAGGACTAAATGTTTACACAAGTGAGTTCTACAAGTCCTTTAAAGAAGAATTAATACCAACACTCTTCAATTTATTTCAGGATATAATAGAATAGGCAGTCATTCCAAACTCATTCTATGATGCCAATATCACCCTGATCTCCAAACAAGGCAAAGACAAATCAAAAAAGAAAACTTTAGACCAATATGTCTAATGAACATAGATGCAAATTTCTCAATAAAATTCTGGCAAATCTAATACAAAAACATATCAAAAAGTTTGTGCACCATGATCAAATGGGATTCATCCCAGGGATGCAAGTTTCATTCAACATACAGAAATCAAAAAATGTAACTCACCACATCATTAGGCTTAAAGGTAAAAATCATATGGTCACCACAATAGACACAGAAAAAGCATTTGACAAAATACAATATCCAGTTAAGTTGAAAACACTAGAAAAACTAGGGATAACAGAAACATATCTCAGCGTTTTAAAGGCTATCTATGCTAATCCTCAGGCCAACATCATTCTAAACAGACAAAAATTGAATGCATTTCCTCTAAAATCTGGAACAAGACAGGAATGCCCTCTCTCACCACTTCTATTCAACATAGTTCTAGAAACATTGGCCAGAGCAATTAGACAGATGAAAGAAATTAAAGGGATACACATAGGAAAAGAAGAACTTAAATAAGCACTATTTGCTGACAATATGATTCTATACCTAGAAGACCCCAAAAACTTCACCAGAAAATTTCTAGAACTAGTAATTGAATTCATCAAAGTAGCAGTATATAAAATCAAAACCCATAAATCAAAGGCATTTCTGTATATCAGTGAGAATCCTCTGAGAAGGAAATGAGAAAAACTACCCCATTCACAATAACCTAAAAAAATAAGATAATTGGGAATCAACTTAACAAAAGAGGTGAAAGATCTGTATAATAAAAACAACAGAAGCCTAAAGAGAGAAATCAAAGAAGACCTTAGAAAATGGAAAGATCTACCTTGTTCTTGGTTAGGCAGAATTAATATTATCAAAATGACTATACTACCAAAAGCACTATACAGGTTTGATGCATTTCTCATCAAAATTCCAATGACATTCCTCATAGAAATAGAAAAAGCAGTCATGAAATTCATAGGGAAAAATAAGAGACTCAGAATAGGTAAAGCAATCCTTAGCAGGATAAGTGAAGCAGGTGGCATCACTATACCAGACCTTAAACTATACTACAGAGCAATAGTATCAAAATCAGCATGCTATTCACACCAAATCAGTCTTGTAGACCAGTGATAGAGAATAGAGGACACAGGGACTAACCCCCCAAATTACAATTTTTTAATATTTAAAAAGGTGCCAAAAACATGCACTGGAGAAAAGAGAGCATCTTCAAAAAATGGTACTAGGAAATCTGGATACCCATATGCAACAATATGAAATTAAACCCTTATCTTTTACCTGCATGAGACTAAACTCAAAATGGATCAAAAACCTAGGAATGAAACCTGAAACTCTGTGCCTAATAGAAAAAAAAGTAGGCCCTAATCTTCATCATGTGGGATTAGCCCCTAACTTCCATAATAAGACTTCTATAGCACAAAAATTAAAAGCAAGAATCAATGTATAGGGTAGAATCAAACTAAAAAGTTTCTTGTCAGCAAAAGAAACAATTTGTGAGGTGAGCAGAGAACCTACATCCTGGGAGCAAATTTTTACCCCTCACACATCAGGTGGAGCACTAATCTCTGGGATATATAAAGAACTCAAAAAGCTAAGCACCAACACAAAACAAAACAAGACAAAACAAAACAAAACAAAACAAAACAAAAAACTAAAACAAATAACCCAATCAACACATGGGCCAAGGACTTGAAAAAACACTTCTCAAAAGAGGATATAAAATCAATCAACAAATATATTTGAAAAATGCTTATCATCTATAGCAATTAGAGAAATGCAAATCAAAACTACTCTAAGTTTGGGCTGGGGATGTGTCTCAAGTGGTAGCCCGCTCATCTGGCATGCATGTGGCCTGCGTTCGATCCTCAGCACCACATGCAAAAAAGATGTTATATCCACTGGAAGCTAAAAAACATAAATATTAAAATTTTCTCTCTCTCTCTCAAAAAAAATAAATAAAAATAAAACTACTCTAAGTTATTATCTCACTCCTGTCAGAATGGCAGCTATTATGAAGACAAACAACAACAATGTTGGTGAGGATGTGGAGAAAAATCTACACTCATACATTCCTGGTTGGACTGCGAATTGGTGCAGCCAATATGGAAAGCAGTATGGAGATTCTTTGGAAATCTGGGAATGGAACCACCATTTGACTCAGGTATCCCTTCTCCTTGAACTATACCCAAAGGAATTAAAAAGTGCATACAACAGGGACACAGCCACATCAATGTTTATAGCAGCACAATTCACAATAGCTAAACAGTCTAGCCAACCTAGATGCCTTTCAGTGGATGAATGGATTAAAAAATGTGGCACATGTGCACAATAGAATTTTATTCAGCAATGAGAGAGAATAAAATCATGGCATTTTCAGGTAAATGAATGGCATTGGAGAAGATAATGCTAAGTGAAATTAGCCAATCCACAAATAAATAAATAAATGCCAAATGTTTTCTCTGATATAAGGAGGCTGACTCATAGTGGGGTAGGGAGGGGGGGCATGAGAAAATTAGATGAATTCTAGATAGGAAAGAGGAGTGGGAGGTAAAGGGAGGAGCAGGGCATTACAAAGGATGGTGGAATGTGATGGGCATCATTATTCAAAGTACATGTATGAAGATTTGAATTGGGGGTCAACATACTTTATATGCAACCTGAGATATGAAAAAATTGTGGTATATATGTGGGATAAGAATTGTAATGCAAAAAAAACACCAGAAAGTAATTGTGTTAAGACATGAATTGGTGTGAACATACTTAATATACAAAGGTATGAAAAATTGTGCTCTATATGCATAATAAGAATTGGAATACATTCCACTGTCATATATGTAAATATATAAAATCAATAAAAATTCATATGCCATTCAGTCACTACAGAGCCCTTCCAAGAGCAGAAGTTGCAATTTTTTAAAAAATTGCCTCTCAAATATGAAGTATTAGAAGATTGTGCCATGAGAGAAAAACTTAAAAAGTTTTAAAAGTAATGCAAAGAACAATGCTGCAACACTATTTTTTAAAAGATGGATATTTGATTTAAAATTATTGAACCTGTATTTTATACCTCCTTATTAAAATTTTGAGAACAAGATACAATCATTCTGTGTCACATTACTAGGCAAACTGTTGAAGTATGTTTTAAACCTCCCTGTATATAAAATTATCATGAAGGATTTAAAACCCATAATTTCCTTTTTGCTGTATGCATGTAATGAAATTGTAGATAGAAGTGCATTGCATAAAAAAATGAACAAAAGATAGACACTTTTACTATAGAAGACTGCTGATGAAGAAATGTGTTTGTGTGTGTGTGTGTGTGTTTGTGTGTGTGTGTGTGTGTGTGTGTGTGTGTGTGTGTGTCTGAAAGAAGATATCACAGGGACAAATGAGTTGAGGCTTTGAATTACATGATGTGTGCCACATGACCGCAATGCAAATTTGGCAAATTTGATACTGTAAAAAAATTGATAACTGTTGTAATATCTGAGTAATAAGTTTTAAAAAAGTTTTTAAAAACATGTCATCATGGACTAATTTTGGTTGTTACAGTCATCAATGTCAACCCAAAAAATTCACAGGTAAAAATTTTGTGTGATTGAAACACCAGTTGACAGATAAACTTAGAGCTTTATTCTATTCAGAGAAGGCAGATGCATTGGAAATCTTTTATTTTTTTTTAATGCTGGAGATAATTGTATACCTATCAAAGTTTTTACAAATATGATGTTTTAATTTCCATTCTGGACAACAGTGGTCAGCAGAATCATCAGTTGGCACCTTCATGGTGACCTCTCCATCACTTTGTCTCACTTGAATTGTTTTAATATTATGCTCTGCAGTAGTCAATTGTTTGTATTCAGCTAGTTTTCATTTAATGTGCCACTGCTCTGTCTATGTGTTACACATTCTGTTGTGTTGATTTATTTACAATACAGGCTGTGCCATTATAATTTTAACTTTGTTGTGTTGGTTGAATAACTTGAAATAATTAAACACTTGAAGTGACAGTGAAAAACGATACCAGTATTTCTTTCAGCTTCATTTTGAATATATTTAACCTGAATATTTTGGATGTTTATCAAAGGTCTTTTATGAGGAAAGTAAATTTATGAAATAATAGATGCGTAACATATATGAGTAATGTTGGCTTTGAACAAATTTTGAAAACTTAGTTGACAAAATATTGGATCACCTGAAAAGAAGCATGAATTTTGAAATCTGAATGCCTTGGTTCTCAGTATTATCATTCTTTTTTCTTATATATACTTTTTTAGTTATCAATGGACCTTTATTTATTTATAGGTGGTGCTGAGAATCAAACCCAGTGCCTCACATATGCTAGGAGTGCTCTACCATTGTGCTACAACCCCACCCCATCATTCTTTTTTAAAAAATATTTTTAGTTGTAGATGGACTCAATGCCTTTATATATTTTGTTTATTCTATGTGGTGCTTAGGATTGAACCCATGGCCTCACATGTGTGAGGTAAGTACTCTACTACTTAGCCACAACCCAAATCCCTGTATTATCATTCTTTATTGAATTTATTTCTTATTAAAGAATATAGTTTTAAGACATTTTTTACAGTATTATGTAACTTTTAGCATGGTTAGATTAGAGTGATGCTCATATGTTACCATAGAGCAGACAATTTATATTTTGTTTACACTTTATTATATTAGTAGTTTTCATACACTATATATACAGCAACCAACCTATTTCCAATGAGAAACATGTCAGTTAATGTATTTAAAGCCATCGTCACAAGTTTGTAATGTAGTTTTCCAACTTGTTTTATATGTATGTGATATTACAAAAAATATTGTTCTTGATTGAAAAAAGGATATAAAATGTAAAACCACAATTTTTCATAAATGAATATTTCCAATTGTTTCCCAGCCCTTTCTTATATTGGGTGTTTTGACTTGAGATTCAGTTAGATAATGAATGGATAAATTAATTAAACACTTATGAAATTTAGTTGGGATTTAACTTAGCTTGTAATTTAATGATTTGATTCTTTATTGCATCTATTCACCCACATCAATAATTTAGTGAATTTTATAATACCAATCTAAAAAACACCCAAAGAAGCAAACTGAGGGGTATGGGAGGAGAGGAGTGATGGTGATGGAAGTCACCAGGTAATTCGTCAAGATCTGCCTCAGGAACATATTCCTCTTTTAATGTGTGTGTTTTTAAAATGTGTTTTAATTATTTAAACATGACAGTACAATGATCTTGACATATCATATTTTTGAATAAGATGGGGTATAATTTCTCATTTTTCTGAGTGTACAGGTTACAGAATCACATTGGTCATGCAGTCATGTATATACATACAGTAATACTAATGTCTATTTTATTCTGCTGACCTTCCTTTCCCCCCTCCCCCTCCCCTCCCCTTCCATCACTTCTCTCTACCCAATCTAATGTGACACACTTCTTTTTTTTCTCCTTACATCATCATACATGTATTTTGTATAATGATGAGGGTCTCCCCTTCCTTCTTCCATGAAATTCCCCTTCTCCCTCCCTTTCCCTCCCACCTCTCTTCCCTAGTGTGTTTTATTTTACAGAATGAATTTAAAAAGCAACTGTTACTAAGTAAATATAATTTAATATAAAAATTTAACATGAAGTACTAATATTAAAATTATTAATCAAAGAACATATAAATCTGCAAATTTTATACAATATAAACAGTTATGTCTTTTGAACCGAAAAACGAGCTAGTGCTTCGAGTCTTACAGGTTAATCTCAGCTTCTGTGCACTGCAGGTATTATCTGTCCTGTATCCCAGGGCCAAAATCTCTGCTCTCCGAGGTGTCTTATGGGGTCTATAAAACAGAACAAGGTAAAAAGGTCACTTGGGATGAGTTGCTGGCCACAGAGAGTGGCCAGGACAACAATTGTCCTCAGGATATGCAAGATGAACTTGGGCCCTGATCTCTCCTCAGCATACTGAGGCTGGTATGCTGCCCTCAGCTGAGAGTGTTGTCTGTGGGAAGAGTGTCTATGAATGTCCTCAGGAGCAAATTCCCATGGACATTCACCTTCAGAACCTTCTGTGTCTGCTTCCCTAGAGAGTGAACATGAGGGAATGGGAAGGGTTCTCTAGAACATTTGGGTGTAAAGGCTGAGTAGCACACACCTGGAACCCTGAGCACCTGTGATGACACAGGGTGGAGCAAGGACCCTGGCTCCTCCAGCCCTACCCTCTGTAGCGCCATTCCTCAGAGAGCTTCCTGCACTGATTTTAACCAAATTGTACCTTCCTTGCATGGCCATGGTCACATGCAACTATGGAACTTTCAGTGCACTAATTGGTTCTGATGGATTGCATAAAGTGCAACAAAGAAACTTAAGAAAGCAATGGAAAATATGTGGACTGATTTGACCTCTTCTATCCTTCCCATTCTTTCCAGACTCACATTTCCTTTTCCTAAACTGCTTTGAAACTTTTGTTGCATTGAGCCCACATATTGAATCAAAAGAGGGCCCCTGGAAACAACTCATGTTAGGGGACCTACATTCGAAGTGTGTAATCTTAACCTAGTAAAGGAAGGGTAAATTCATGCATGCTCAGAGCCAGTAAAGGCAGGAGAACCCAGCTATTCAGTGGTCAGTAAAACAGAACCAGATTGTTTGTGTCTCATGCATCAGGCAACAACTCAGTATTTCTGATGCTTCCTACAACTCAAACTCAGTGTATGGTTATGCAGTATTGCTCAGCATGATTCAGTGGTGTTGCCTGTGGTGAAAAAACAAAAAACAAAAAACAGGGAAAGACTAAGAATGTTAGTGCAGAGAGATTTAACAGACATTGAAGGTCCAAGGACCTCAATGATCTGGATGAGGAAAGCACCTTTAGAAAAGTCAAAAATGTGGAAAAGATGAAACATGGAAAATCTACAGCCTTTACATAAGAAAGAATAATTAAGAGAAACCAATAGAAAATCAATTACTTGCAGATTTCTGGTCCTTTTTTCCTCCTCCTCATCCTCTGAATCAGTTTCCATATTTTCTCTGTGGACCATGGCCTTGATGGTGATGATGTGGCCTTAGAAAAAGGAAAGGCAGAGTTAAAGTCAAGGTGAGAACTTAAGTTTCTCCTGCTTCTGGTGTTCTAGAACCCACAGTCAAAGCTCTCTATTCTTCCTCTTGTCTGTATTCCTGTCTCCTGGCCTCCATCACCTCACCTCTGCAATGAGATATAGGTCTAGCATCCCAAGAGCTCTTTTCCAATTCACATTCTGCCACTGTACTTGGTAGGGATTCTGTGTCATCCTGTTTCTCCAAGAGGCAGCCACAGTCTCCCTGATTTTCTGGACTTAGGCCTCTTAAATACAAGCAAATTCAGATTTTCCTCCTAGTCCCAGGGCTTGGGAATTAGATGAAGACTTGAGGTTAGAAACATGTTCAAGGAGGAACTTCTCTCCATTCTTTTACAGGAGAACACAGTGGCCTGTTCAAGGAGAACTGAAACAATTTTCTTTTAAGTCTCCCACATTTGAGAGTTTATTTTCAACCAGAAATAGACAAAACACAGAAGAGAAAGTGCTGCTCTAAAAAGAGAACATTCAGAGTGGAATTGCGACTTCATACTCACTGCTTATCACTAGTGAGAGCATCAATTACAGGTTTTCAAAGTGCTTCTAAGAAAGTATGTCCCACTAGATTCTTTCCATTGTCGGTCAAACCTAAAGTGCAGATCTTATTTCTTTCATGCACAATGCCAAAAAATAATCAATAACAAAAGCCAAGCTACTTGATGTTTATTAGAGGCAAATTTAGGACAGAATGGGTTTTAACATGGAAGATTGTGTTTAACTGGCAAAGCAAAAGTTGTCTTCTTATGAACAGGATGTCAGAAGGTCTATTAACTCTTATTTTTATGAAAATAATATGTATTTCTGTTTATCTCTATTTTATTCCCATTCCTAATTTCCCACATGAGTAGGTGAATTCAAATCTTACCATGAAACCTTTCCCATTTTGTCATACCCCAAGGACTGTTCCTACCTGCAGTCTCTTCCTCATCACTGCTTGAATCATAATGTTTGTTCCATATCGAACCTTTAGAGACACAGACACCCATCAACAGAGTTACTTAAGATTGACTCATGCTTTCTTCTACACAATGAAGCTTATGATGGTTGCTAGGGTTGGATGTTTTTTATCCCACACTAGATTGTGTGATTGAGGCTTGGTTCTCAGTATGGCCACAATGAGATTTGTGAAATCTGTGTGAGGAAGTGTCGCGACCCCCTTGCCCGCAAGGAAGACGCGACTCAGGAATCTTCTTTCAGCAGTTTATTCAGGCCCTTGACATTCTTCTAATAATTATTCTAATCCCCGGAATAATACTCAGATGCCCCTCCCAGCCTTAATAAAGCACCGCGAACCCCAATGCGAAGTAGCCACGTGGACCCTTCTCACAGGGTGCTAGAAAATGACACGCCAACTTTCTCTGATAAGGAGTTGACAATACGCCAACTCTCTCTGATATGGAGTTGTCCTTCACAGACCACAGCGGAGCCAGCGCCATCATGTAATGGCGACCACAGTCCGCAGGAATGGCTCACCACAAGGAAGGGTCTACTTGGAGGTGTTGAGGACATTTGACGGTATGAGAGTCAGAAGTAAGAATAGAGATTTCTCAAACCCTTGTTAGATCCTGTTATATAAGAAAAGCAAATGAATCATCTGATCCTTGCTGGCTTCCTGTCTCCCCATGTGATGTCTCCCTCCTGCACCTGCATCCCTGCTGACACCACCAATCATGCAATGCAGGTAAGAGTGTATTCACTAAAATCAAGTGTTTGCCAGTGCCATGCTTTTGTATCTCCAGAACTGTAAGCTAAACTCACCCACCTGTATAATTTATTCAGTTTCTGGGTTTCCTTATTAGAAAAAAAACATAGTGATACTAATATTAATAGTCAGGATCATCCTCATCTCTGTTCTGGGTTCTCAGACCCTCTCTGAGTTCTGGGGAGTCAGAGGCCTTAAACAGGATGCTGCAAACAATTGCAAACATTCTAATGAGAGAGTGGAGCTCTAAGGAGTCAAATTTTAACTACTTTCTTCCATTGGAACATTATCACTGTCTCCTTGAAACAGACCAAGCTGACATGCAAAGTGTAATGCCAACAGTTTCAGGAATATAAACACCAGAATATATACTGTGCCAGCATCAGACCAGCTGCTCACAAGACAAAAGGAAATGTTCTCTGCTTTATGCACATGGGTCTACTGGCCACTTTGAAAGTTTTGTTTTAAAATTAAAATAAAATTTAAAATACTGTTATTTTGGATGGCCAAGACCTGGAGTTCAAAGATGAAGCAGGCAATAATTTTCTTCCCCTGGGTTTCCTTGGACAGCAGTTTGCTAGCATGTTTTCCCTCCTCATACTCCTCATTTATAAGTAGACTGTGGAGTCATACAAAAGTGGAAAGTGCCAGGAACTCTCTGAGGGCCTGAGGAATCTACATAAACAAAGTCAACATTAAGATCCAGATGGCTCTGCACAAGTTCAAGCACGTCCCACCTAGAGCTCATGAGATATGTGTGTGAAAAGCTTGGACACAATGCTATCTTCTTAACTTACCTACTGATTCTGGCTGGTCCTGGTCAGATCCCAGGTGGATACCTGGTTCATTGTAGAGCCCCACATGCTTGACAAGGGAGATCTTAGCATAGAGTTGCATTTATCAATGAAGACATGGACTAAGATGAAGACACTCTGTCCAGGGAGGAGTTCAGGGATGAGAAGGAATGATGACTACAGTAGTTCTATCCTCACAGTGACCAGTCAGTGTCAGTATCCATGTATGTATGAATAGAAGAACCTAGACAGCATTTGAGACTGACAGTATGAAGACCTATCATATATACTGTCAATGTGATATTCTGCAGGCCACACAGGGAGCAGCACAGATCTAAAGTAGGGATCGAACACCACTGCTCTGCTGAGCTGGACCTTCACTAGAGCCCACCTTTTGCTCTGTAACTAGATGAGCTGCAGTTGTGCTGATCAGGCCCCATGAAAATCCATCCAGTTAAAACATGTTTCTACAAAGAAATGTCTACTAAAAGACCCAATAAGGTAACTTTCAGTGTCAGTTGGAACATGCAACGTAAGCCCTTCCTTAGCTACAGTAACCTCTGGCCTGTGTATCTCCTCTGTCTCAGACACTCACCATAAGTGAGCATAATGCATTGGTGGACCTGATGGCCACTGTAAAGGACTGGCCCTGTCCAGAAACTTGTGCCTAGAATGGGGATTGGAAGATGAATTCTGACACCTCTCACAGAAAATGTATATGAACGTGAAAATTTTTCATGAGTGAAGTGTTGTGAACAATCACATGCACTGATAAATACAGGGCCTACTGACAGGTGAGATTTGCTATTAAATGAAGTTGCTACTGGTGCAGTGACAGGAATCAGCCCAAGCTTTTTTCTTATAGAGTGTCGTGAAAATTTTCTGGGTTTTGATGGGATATGTTTTGCATGTTAATTGAGGTATTGGTGTGGAATGAACTGCACACATGGAAAGTTTACAGTTTGATAAATTTACACATATACAAAATCATGATCTAATGGAGATGGCTTTTTTTGTTTAAACATGTGGACATTGGCATCTTGGCATGTATATTTCTAGAGAAACAACAAATGTGCAAAAATGAACACAAATTCGCACTCAGAATCATGTTGCATGAATGCACATGTATAAAACTCTCATTGACCTAACCACTTTGCTCAACTCACACAGGTGCTTCAAGGAAATATGCAGAATGCCATAGATTTTTTTTAAATTAATTTGGACTTCAACCCCCTCACTTCTCATTCTTAAGGAGGTAGTGGAATCACTGAGACTCTCCACTCAAAAGGAAGGAAGACTCTCCGACTCTTGGCATCATCTACAATTTGCAACAGGAAGAGAGTGAGGCCAGGACACATACCAACTATGGATCCTGTTGAATTCTCCTGTAAATATGAAAAGGAGTCACTATGAAGATCAAGCCATGCTCTGTCCCGTGTGCTCAAGTCTTTTGTTTACTTGGTGACATTAGAAAATCCACTGAGAATGTGGGCAAATCAAGGGAACACATAGCAAATGCACTCTCACCAAATGACACAAGCTTTTCTAGGGGATTTGTGTCACAGGTCTATATTAGGTGATAATTAAGGAATTCGATGGCCAGGAGGGAAAACCACAGCCAGGCACAAAGCTTGTTATTATACAGTGTGCAGTTGATACTGTTTCTTGTTAATGTTGCCTTCAGTGAGGTCTCATTTGGCAACAGTCACCCCGGTGAGAATCTGCACACTCAGGAAATTGTGTATGTCATCTCAAGGAAACCATATCCTATTACAAGAGAAAGAGAAACTAAAGAGCAACACTTGGATTTCAGAGGAAGATAAGCAACCTTAACATGGCTTTTGATGGGGTCTCTCGTCTCATGCTTTCTCCAGGAATGAACTCCACCATGCCATTTGGGGGAACTAGGAGGATGCAGAATAATGATTAATATACTGATTTATTGCTTATGAATAGTTCAGGGCATTTCTTGATATGGACATCAGTGAAAATATACAGCAAAGATAAGAACAAGAATGAATGAGAAGCACAGCCTTTGGGTTTCCAGTAGATTGGAACCAGGTGTGATATGTGTGTTTCTTATTTTGTACCTTTAGAGGTATGTTTGTCTCCAGAGATGACCACTGAGGCCACTTTAAAAGTATGCAAAATATTTTACATCTCTGTAGGAGATTAGTTATTACTAATATATTGTAATCACCTGCAATGTGTTATATCGCTAAGTGATGTATACAGTTCCCTATCCCAGAGCATCACCATCAGGATAATTTCCTGAATTCTTAAAGCTTCTTTCACTTACAGAGTGAAGAACCTGTACTTTTGGCTCAGCAACATCTCTATCTACAGAGAGGGCCTAGTAACCACAACTTTACATTTGGGTGTCATGAAGTGGGAAGAAATCATATCAAACAAATCATACATTAGTGTGGGTTTTTATTTTTAGAAAATGGATGCTTGTTCTGGGCATGTTAGAAGAGAATTTCTGAAGAAGCTCCCATAGCCTCACAAACACATACACAATTATTACACATGGACATGCTCAGAGATACCGCCCCATGCTCATTCACATAAATGCACACCACCAAAAAGACAGTTGTTTCAGGATCATGGTAGATGGCCACAATCTTCCACTGGATTATCACTTTGTCACCATATCCCAACCCCCATTTCCAAACAAAATCTAAATCCAGGATAACTTTTTACATAGAAACAGGAAGGAATGTCTGACCTATCTAAATACAGAAGTTTTCCTCAGCATGTTAGGGATTTGAGAACACTTACTTTGCTCATTTGTGGCAGAGGCTACCTGTAGTTACAGAAAGGAAGACAGTGTGAGCAGGAGATCATTTTCACAAGACTACTGTTGGCTATGGTGACATTAGTTAACTAGATGGGAAACAGCAGTTGGGGCAAAGATCACAAAGTAAGGCAGAGGGCATCTGTGAAAAGATATGAGCTTTGCATGAGGGATTTCTCAGGTACAATTTGATGACATGTACAAAATTCTTTTTTTATCAAGGAAAAGTGCCACTGAAGAAAATGCTCACTACAATCATTTGACAATGGTTGTTCTCATATGTGAATGTCATGTTGAATCATTCTCACAGGGAATAGATGAGCAGTTGTAATTCCACCAACTATGAGTCACCTACAATGAACACTGTCATATTTTCATGCAGGAATTTGAATTAAAAGGAATAAAACAACACTTATATCTTAGACAAAGAGGGGTCACATTACCTCAGCAATATAATTTTGTTGGTCTCCTCCCAAATCAATGGATACCACCTCCATTATGACTTTATAGCAATCTAGGGAAATATAGAGTAACTGTCAGTATATTGGTTTGCTGAAGAAACACTTCAGGGGCTTCTTAACTGTGGACATGTGTCTAGAGTGTATGGAGATGGTTGTTTAAAACACACTGGCTCAATTACTGCTGGAACATGATTGTTTGTGAATGGCAAGAGAAGGAGCATACCAGGAAAAAAAACAAAATTGACAAAAAATTGAAGGAACTACAATGAGAAATTAAATATTGTACTGTTACACTAGAAGGTTTCAGCATTCCTTTATAACACTTGACAGATCCATCAGGAAGTAAAGAAAAAGTATACTTTTGAATCAATCATTTCTGTTATGGGTCAAATTACTTCCACGCAAATACATGTTTAAGTTCTAAACATGGTTAATTTAGAACTTAAACAGTACCTCCAAATTTTACTGGGTTTGAAATGAGAGTCATTGTGATCTTAGCAATTAAAAGTTTCCTCTTTGAACAGGGTGGACCCATTCCCCAAATAGGGCATCTGTTCTCATGAAGATGGGGCACATTCATGAGAGACTAATGCCATGTGATGATGCAAGCAGAGAGTAAAGTGCTGCAGTTGAAAACCAAGCAGATCAAGGATGGCCACCAAACCAGTAACAGTTAAGAATAGGCAGAAAAAATCCTTCCTTAAAGTTGTCAGAAGTAGCATGTTTCTGCTAACAGGTAATGTGGTATTCCTAGGGAATAGAGCTCTAAGACAGTACACTTGCATTACTTCAACCCATGAAAGCTGGTAGTTAGACATGGCAACCCTAGGAATTTACCAAAACCATTATCAATCACATAGATCTATTTGGCATTTGTACAAATACTTCATACAACACTGAGAGAATAAAATTTGTTTTCAAGTTAACATGAGGTATTCATCAAGATAAAATATATTTTGGCCCCAAACATTCTTTGGCATGTTGAGAAATTGTATAAATTTGCTGTCAGGAGAAGAGAAGTTGGCAAATTGGAGGAAGGATGCACCCACGACAGTTCTTCAGTGCCAGAATTAGAAGGCAAGAAGACTGCTTCTCAGTGAGAGGGGAACTAAAGGAAGTCACCAAAACTTAATAGTGAATGGAAAAAAATCATACAGGCATATAAAGTCAAAAACTCAAGCAGAAGAAATAATACATTACAAGACAGAAGCAAATTTAAGATAGAGAGAACCTTTATTTCTTGCAGCCCCACAACCTGTAATGCAAACAGTGTGAATACTCCTTCCTCCCAGGTGGGCAAAAGAGGGGTTGCACTAAAACTCAATAGTGGACACTCAGGGAGTCTTAGAGAATCAGAAACTTGGCTACATTAAACAAAGAGAAAAAAAAGAAAGTACATTGGATTCAAGCTGATTGTGGCAGCAGCAGCAGTAGGAATAGTGGCACAGCTAGATCACAGAAAGAGGAAAAATGCACAGAAACAAAACAGACAGATTCAATGTGAAAATCCTGAGATCATACAGGCAACGTTTTCTTGGCTGAAGAAGAGGCTTGTTTGCACTGCACACTCTACATGAAGGGAGATCTGTGATTCCTGCTGTCCCAAGAGAGCAAGGCAGGAGCCACCTTGACACAGCCAAGCTGATACTGCCACTGCAGGAGCCAGAAGCTGGGAGATCTGAGCAGGTAGGCACACATGGACCTGATAGGCACCTGCCAAAGCACCTAGGCTTTGCCTGGCTGAACTAGAGCAAAAGGCATGGAGAGCATTCTCCCCAGGGGAACTCAAGTCAGAGATGGGCAGGAAAGATCTGGTCCTTTCCTCCTTGAGTCTGGTCCCTCCCAGGACCAGCTGAAGGGGATTGAGAATTTGGAGGAGCTGGTGTAAAAATGGGCTGCTGTGAATAGCTGCCCAGACCATAAGCCCAGGAAGCATGGAAAGGTTGCTCCACAGGCAGCAGAGTGGGTGGGGGGAAGCTGACTAGCACACTCATAGTTGGAATTAAGAACAAGGTTCATAAAATAGATGTAGAAAAGCTAATGATTAAAAACGAGAAACAATTCATTTCAAAAACAAAGGAGAAACCTGGAATAGAAGAAACTTACTTTCAATATTATAAGAGCCATATATGAGAAATCCAAAGCCAACATCACACTGAACAGAGATAAAAATGAACGGTCTTCCTCAAATAATAAGAACAAGAAAAGAATGTCTACTTTTGCCACTTTTATTCAATGTATGTTTCTGAAGAAATGTCAGCACAATCAGGCAAAAGTAGGAAATTAATAGGATACAATAAAAAAAATTCAAAGTGTCCACATTACCTGGTGACATGATTCTATATTTAGAAGGCCCAGAAATTTTCACCAGAAGAATTCTAGAATTAATAAATTTAGCAATGTAGCAGGATAAAAGATCAACCCAAATAAATCAATATTGTCACCATACTCCAACATTGATGCAACTGATATAGAATTCAAGAAAACCATTTTTTATAATAATATAAAAAAGGCCCTGGGGATAAATCTAGCAAACAGGATGTAAGATCTCTACAACAAAAACTATAGAACACTGAAAAAGAAATGGAAGAAGACCTCAGAAGGGGCAAAGAAGTTCTGTGTTCTTGGATAGGCAGAATTAATATTGTCAAAGTGGCCATTATATCAACAGCAATATCCAGGTTCAATAAATTCAATACAATCCCCTTCAAACTACAAATGATATTCCTTACAGTATTGAAAAACCAACCCTGAAATTCATTTGAGATGATGATGATGATGATAACAACAGTAATAATAATATTATTATATTATAATATTTATTATTATTTTATAATAATAATAACAATTATTTGGCAAAGCAATTCTGAGCAAGAAAATGTAATAACCAATCTTATATTTTACTACAGAAATGAGTGGCAAAAACAGTATCTTATTGAACTGAAAATAGATATGAAGATCCTTGAATAGAATATACCACACAGAGACAACCCACCTGATACTTACATCCACCTGATACCAGACAACAGCACCAAAATATATGTTACAGAGGAGATTATGGTTTAAACCAATAGTGCTGGGAAAACTGGATAAGCATAGAAATACCAGGAAGGATAGGAGAAAGAAGGTACACTGACACAATGTTGGTGGGTCTGTAAATTATTATGACAACTCTGGAAAGCAATGTGCTGATTCCTGAAAAGCCCAAGAGTGGAACTCATAGGACTCAGCTATTACACTCCCTCCCTGCTTATTCTATAGAACTACTAGTCAGCATACTATAGTGATACAATCACTTCAATGTTTGTAGCATTCACCATAAATACATTGTATGATCAACCCAGATGTCCATCAACAGTTGAAAGAATTAAGTGCACAAAATTAAAAGGTAACTAGATCTTTACTTCTGGAGCTATAGCACTGCTGAATGACTCAAAGCATGTAAATTTGTATATGTTAAATAAGAGAAGAATTGGAACTCTGAATCAACTAGAATCATTATTGCAGAATGGACACAATTTCAGGATTTCCACAGTACCTTCGTTGGGCTTTTCATTTGGCACAACACTGTTTGGTGGCCAGAGGCGGACTCCTCTGGACCAAGGCCTGCGTAAGTCTTCTGAGTTTGGGGGTTTCTTCCAACATGGGAAACAACAGGCTGGGAAATGTGATAAAAAAGAGCTGTTGACAAGATGCTAGTAAGAAAACACAGGGCCATCAATAATAATTCAAATAACAGTTCAACCAGTTTTAATTGATAAGTGATCATTGTAAATATCTGGGGGTATAATTTGAGCTTTGAATTCAGGTATATATTTATACACTAATAGCATGCCCAGAAACTTAAATATTTCTTGTATTTTTTTACTCTGTCATTTTCAACAACAAGAGGTGATAATTATGTTATCAAAAATAGGTCTGGGACACAAAGATAAGTGCTGTATAATATCACTCTTTTGTGGAAACTGAAAAATTGATCATAGAAGGTGAGAGCAGAGTATTATTTAGCAGAGTAAGGGAGACAATGTTACAATTGAATATTAGAAATAAAATTTCGGATGTATTTTTTGCAGTCTGTTGACAGAGTTAAAAATAATAAAATCTGAGTCTCAGGTTGTGGCTCATTTGGAGAGTGCTTGCCTTGCATGTGTGAGGCCCAGGTTTGATTCCGAGCACCACATTTAAATAAATAAATAAATAAATAAAGGTCCACGAATAACTAATAAAAAATTTTAAAAATAACAAAAATTATGTTTAATAAATTTTGAAGGAGGGATTTTAATGTTATTAGATTTCACACTACTGAGTTCATTTTTCACCATTGGGCAGCAAAGAACCTGAGTCAGATTGAGCTTTAGGATAACATTGTAATGTGTGAGGTCTACAACCCAACACAATATTGTGTGGTCAAAAAGAATTACTAAGGCGGAATCATAGAAAGGCAGAGAAAACAGTGACCATCAGTAGAGGCTGTGGTTATGTATGTGGCTTTTGTTCAAATCCTACCTCAAAAATTAAATACCTGTGCAGTTAAATAAACCCCTTCTCAATTGTTTGCAAAGAGTGTGTATCTGATCCACGTAATGGTATAAGGCTGACAATGATCACATCCATGCATCTTTAAGAGGACTGATGCTTCATATAGGTGCTAATGTGTCCTGTCATTAAATAGGACACTACATTAAATGTGTGGAAAAATAAGCTCAATCGTTGACAGTGTTTGAACAGAGAAGTGTCAAACAGAGGTCATCCTCCAGGGCAATGGGTAAAGAAATTCTATTCCTCATTCTTTACAGATGGATATCTTTAAAGCTCATGGAAAATATCTGTGACCTCCTGTGTCTCCATATCAGCATAAAGGGATGGGTGGAGCAGAGTCTGTCCACCACAATTTTGAGTTTAGGTGTTTGTAATTTAGAGATTTTATGTGACTTGCCCAGATTCACAAGAATGTTGAGCAGTGGATGTGGGACAGGAATGTAGCTATTTACCTGGCACCAGAAATCTCTGAGCATTTGAGTCCTCTAGCATATATCCTAGAACCAGGAAGCCAGAACTCTTCTCAGTTCTTTTCAAATACTCCTTCCTTCAGGTCTCTTTGGCATGAGGTTTCAGTAGCAGACACCATGAAAAATGTTCAAGTTATAACCTGGGCTCCTGTCTCTTCATTACAATTACTGACTTTAAAATGATGATTTCATGCAAATGAAGCCTATCTGAAGGTCAATGGTAGAGTCCACACTTGTAGCCATCCTCCCCCAGGGTCGTCTCACTGCCAGCTGCCTCCCAGTGAGCCTTCCTGATGAGCAGTTGACCATCTAAATCATCAGAGTTCTCTGGGGCTCACCAACTGTTTTGAGAACTTAGGACATTCTAAACCAACTGCCACTTGATGGCTGTGCCCAGAATAAAGTTTCCTTGTGCTTTTCCCACCTGGATGGCCTGTTAGTGGGGATTAATCAGGGAAACGGATACTCTGGGCTGATGCTTTGTTGTTTCCATGTCAGAAGCTGGCCTGCCACATGTCTGCAGTCTAATATTCTGAGCCATCATCTGAGCAGTCAGACAACGCCTGGTTGAAATGTCATTTCTCCAGATGCATCAGCTCTGCTCAGGCATATTACTGCTTCTGGCTTTCCAAGCCTTTTCCTAGATCCTGCATGGCCAGGGGCCAGAGACTTATCTGCCTAGATGGAACCACCACTAACTCTAACCTGTGAACCTCAACCAATGGATCCTCCCCCTGTAGACCACTGAGGCCCTCATATCCTCCATTATCAGACATCCACCCCACTGACCTCAAGGCACTGTCCTTTTTGCCTCCTTCCCAGTAGTCCCCAAACACCTGAGATCCTGTAGTCATCAAACAATTGGAAACTTTTCCTGAAATCTCAGTCCTCTTTTCTTTTACAAATGTCTTGATTTAGACTTCTCTAACATTATTTTTAGATGTTCATATACATTGAGATGGGTTTGGTTTCTAATTGTCCTGTCATGGGATATATATTGCCTTACTTAGCATCCATATACTCTCTCTCACTTTATTTCTTCATCTCATAAAAGCAAGGAGGGTGTCCTCCTCCTGTAATTCACTTTTTTTTTTGTAATTCACTTTAAGTGCACACATGTTATTGGAATTAGGAATGGTTCATTTTCTAAATTTAGAAAAACATTTTCAGTAACCAGGTCAATAGAACAAGCAAATATATGAATTGAGTGATAAAACAATATCACCAAATACTTCAATCTCAGGAGAGAAGATTCAGTGTTGAAGATGAAAAAATCAAGAGGAAAATATATTCAGTAAACATTAACTGCCCTTTGAAGAAACAGCCTTGAAAATATCACTGACAACATACCTTCCCCGCAGCAGTTTAGATTTCCCATGGTCGACCAAGAACTCAAAACCTCCCTAGTCTTCTCCAACCTTAACTGACAGCACCTCGCTCACCACACCAACTGAGTGGAAATGGAAGGTAAGATGTGCATCCCACCTTACCACAGTGACTGGACAACATGGAACTTTCATTGTGAGCACATGCTATATTCTGAGCTGCTACTTGTTCTCTTAGTAAGTGTATTTTCATGTCCAAGTGTGTTGTTGAATAGTTTGTGAATTGCTTCAAAAACTGAAACCTAGTCCCACATATTAATATTTCTTGTTTATGAAAATAAGTTAAATTAGGAAAAAAGGATTTACTCCCAAAATTATTTCACTGATCAAAAAATCATGGGATGAAAGGGACGCATAGCTATAGTTTTGAGAATCAAAGAAGATTCCATTCTTGGTTTTTAATTCTAAGCCTACACATGTCTCAATCTTTCTGAACCTCCAAACATTTGTAGATAGACAAAATTAAAATGTCTTTTTGATTCAGAATGAAAATATATACAAAGTATTATTCTTTAAGAGTTGAAGAAATTTTCAGGAAGGAGAAATTTGAAGATCACATCCCCCTTATTTTAAATTTGAAAACAAAACTGTTTTCTATTTAGTAGGATTTAATCCAGTCATTTGAATTAATCTTCCTCTTCCATGACTCCTGCTGTGGAATTCATTCTTTTGCTTCTCATCCTATCCTGTCATCTCATACCACAAAACTCATGGTTGAACATGCACATGGTGAGGTCTATACAAACAATGTATGCAATGCCTTTGCATTGTAAAAGCTATCTATGCTAAATCCAAGGCCGATATTATTACTAAATGAGAAAAAGAGAAAACATTCCCTCTAAGGACAGAAACAAGACAGGGATGCCCTCTTTGAAACTCTGGTCAGAGCAATCAGACAGATGAATGTAATTAAAGTGATTTGCATAGAATAAGAACTCAAATCATTACTATTTGCTGATCACATACTTCTATATTTAGAAGATCCAAAAATTCCTACAGAAAGCTTCTAGAACCAATAAATACATTCATCAAATTAGGATATAAAATCAATACCCATGAGTCAAATGCATTTCTATATATAAGCGATTTATCCACAGCAAGAGAAAGTAGGAAAACCTCTCCATTGACTCTAGACTCAAATAAGTGGAATACTTGGGAATCAATCTAACAAAAGAAGTACAAGACCTCGACAATGAAAAGTATAGAACACTAAGGAAAAAAATTGCAAAAGATCTTAGAAGATGGAAAGATTTCTCATGCTCTTGGATAGGCAGAATTAATATAGCCAAAATGGCCATACTACCAAAACTTTTACAAAGATTTAATGCAATTCCTATTAAAATCCCAACGACATTCTTTTTTTTTTTTTAATTAAAAGCACCAGGCAAAGGCTAATGCTCTCCCACATGGGGTCTTTCCCCTGGGGTCTCTCCTGACCCTCTTTTTGGCTTATGCTTTCCCTCAGGGAAGTCTTTCTCAGTGGACCTTCAGAACCTTCTTTTTGCTTGGGGCTTTATCTATCTCCCAGGTTGCATATGCCTGGGTGGTTCTCAGGATATTCTGCCTGGCCCCAGCAACTCAGGCAACTCTGGACAAGGCAACTCTGGGAACTCTGGACACACTGGTAACTCTGGACACATTGAAGAGCCATTCCCTCCCGGCACGCCACTGTAGCCCACAAGCTGGGTGGATAGGTCACTAGACTAGGCACCTGGGGTTCAACTGCTGCCACTGCTGGGGCTGTTGCTCCTGCTGATTCTGATTCCATTACTACAGGGGCTTGTAGAGATGTTGAGTATGGGCATCCCACTGGGATTGGCACTGGATGGGGCACATACATTTTCACATGGGGTTGCATTGCCTGGAGCCAAGGACATGGGTGTCCTGGCACATAAAGCAAAGGTGCTGGGCTGGCATCTAAGCCTCCAAATGTGGCATGCCCTGTGCTCCAGGTGCTACCACCTCTGCCTGCTCCTCTCCTTCCAGGGACCATGCCACAGCACCATGCTGTTGGGCTCCCATAACAGGTAAAACCTTTGAGGGCAATGGATCTGCCAAGACTGACCTCTCAGCTTGAAGTAGCCTCTCACAAGACAACCTGAGTGAAGTGCAGCTGAGTAGAAGCATCATCACGGTCATCATACAGCCGCTGGAGCTCAGACACCAAAGCCCAGCAAGACGCCTCACCTTCCTCCAGTTGATCCTGCAGCAGAAAGGCACGACGCCCCTGCTGCTCCCGCTGCCTGGCCACGGCTTGCACGCCCAGGGCAAGGGCACTTCAGGTGCATTCCCTCTGAGGTCTCGAGGCACCTGAGAGTCCACCACCACAGTGAAAAGCTGCTCCTCTACCTTGTTCCAGGGATGAGAGCGAAAGGCCATGGAGAACTCTGGGCCACCACTGTTCAGGAGAGCTTCATTGTTAATGAATCGGACCACCTCCTTGTGGAGAAAGCCACTGGCATGGTCGCCAAATTCTACTGCCATGGCTGCTGTGGGCTTTATTTCTTAATTTCATGAAAATAAGGTGGATGGCCTCCCCCTGTTTATATATTCACTTTTCTATTAAAATATTTATTTATTTTAATTTGTTATATATGATGGCAGAATGCAATTCCTTTCATATTAGACATAGAGAGCACCATTTTTCAAGTCTCTGGTTGTACAAAATGTATTTTCACACCATTCATGTCTTCATATATGTACTTAGGGTAATGATGTCTAACTCATTCCACCATCATTTGTACCCCCATGCCCTCTCCATTCCCCTTTTTTCCCTTTGCCCTATCTAAAGTTCTTCCATTCCTCCCATGCCCTGCTATCATCATTATGAGTCAGAATCCTCATATCAAAGAAAGCATTTGGCCTTTGGTATTTTTGGATTGACTTACTTCACTTAGAATTATATTCTTCTACTCCAACCATTTATTTGTAAATGCTATTATTTTATTCTCTTTTAGTTCTGAGTAATATTCCATTGTGTATATAAATATAAGTTTCTCTGTGTATTCATCCACTGAAGGGTATCTGGTTTGGTTCCATAATTTAGCTATTATAAATTGTGCTGCTATAAACATTGATGTGTCTGTGTTCCTGTAGTAAGCTGTTTTTCTTCTAAGCCAAAGAGTGGGATAGCATGGTCAAATGGTGGTTATGTTGCAAGTTTCCATGAAATCTCCATACTTACTTCTAGATTGCTACACCAAATTACAGTCCCACAAGCAATGTATGGTTGTGCCATTTCCCCTACATTCTGGCTAACTTTTATTGTTGTTTGTAATCTTGATGGCTGCCATTCTGATGGGAGTGAGAATCTTAAGTGCAAGAGGTAAAATCAATAATTAATAATGGGATGGACAGACACTAAAAACTTCTCAGCAAAGGAAACAAGCAATAACGTGATGAGAGATTCTACAGAATGGGAAAAAGCCTTTACCACACAAACCTCAGTTAGAGCACTAATGTCTAGGATATATGAAGAACTGAAAAACCTGAACACCAAAAGCCAAATAACACAATCAATAAATGGGCTAAGGAACTGAATAGACACTTCATGGAAGAAGAAATAGAACCAATCCACACACATTGGAAAAAATGTTCATCATCTCTAACAATGAAAGAAATGCAAATCAAAACTACTATAAGATGTCATCTCACTCCAGATTGGCAATGTATCAAAAATATAGTCAATAACAAGTGTCATGAAGGATGTGGGAAAATTTACATTCATATATTGCTGGTGAGACTGCAAATTGTTTCAGCCACTATGTGAAGCAGTATGAAGATACCTCAGAAAACTTGGACTAGAAGCACCCAGCTATCCCACTCCTCAGTTTATACCCAATGGACTTAAAATCAGCATACCAGAGTGTTGCAGGACATCAATGCTTAGAGTGGCTCATTTCACAATAGCTAAACTGTGGAACCAACCTAGATGCCCTTCAACAGATAAATGGAGAAAGAAAATGTGGTACATATACACTATAGAATATTATTCAACCTAAAAGAAGAAGAAATCATAGCATTTGCAGGGAAATAGATGGAACTAGAGAATATCATGCTAAGTGAAATAAGCCAATCCCCCAAATCCAAAAGCTGAAAGTTTTCTCTGATAAGCTATTGCTGATCCATAATGGGGCTGGGAGGATCAGGTAGAATCAGAAAGGCACTTTGGTTTGTGTTGAGGAAACTGAGGGAAGAAGTGGGGCTGTGGGGATGGGAAGGGCAGTAGAATAAGACAGACATTATTACCCTGTATACATGTATGAGTACACTACTGGAGGGACTCTGCCACATGTAGTGCCAGAGGAAGAAGTGGTGCTCAATTTGTGTACAATCTGTCAAAATGCATTCTACTGTTTAAAAAAGATAAAAGAAAGAAAGAATAAAGAAAAAGACCTAGGGCTGGGGATGTGGCTCAAGCGGTAGCGTGCTTGCCTGGCATGTGTGTGGCCCAGGTTCCATCCTCAGCACCACATACAAACAAAGGTGTTGTGTCTGCTGAAAACTAACTAACTAACTAACTAACTAAATATATATTAAAAATTCTCTCTCTCTCTCTCTCTCTCTCTCTCTCTCTCTCTCTCTCTCTCTAAAAAAAAGACCCCAATATTTACAAGATAAAAAATTTATTTGGATTCACAAAGGTCTCCCATGTCACAATCCATAAACAACTGACTCCATTCCTTAGGTCTTTTTTTTTTTTTTTTTTTTTTTTAATTTTTTATTGGTTGTTCACAACATTACAAAGCTCTTGACATATCATATTTCATACATTAGATTGAAGTGGGTTATGAACTCCCAATTTTACCCCAAATGCAGATTGCAGAATCACATCGGTTATACATCCACAGTTTTACATAATGCCCAATTAGTAATTGTTGTATTTTGCTACCTTTCCTATCCCCTCATTCCTTAGGTCTTGAAGAAAGCGTGAACATCATGGCAGAAGAGTGTGGTGGAAGAATTCAGTTTAAGACATGGTCACAGAGAACTGGGGACTTAAGCTCTTCTGGGTTCTGTTGTTTGAGCCTCTAGGGGGCATTCTCTGGAGGAACAGGTGGCAGTGACAGGTCCACTCACCCCTGTGCACCCCTGTTGTGTCTGTTGGTGCCCTTCTTGTTCTGCAGGCCTAGCATGGAGCAGGAGGTATTGGAACCTGCTGGTTGCTGCCTGGGAGGAGAAGCTGAACTCTGAAGGCAAGGCTGACAAACACTGGCACTACCACCAGGAGAATTAGCTCTACAACATAGGGACATGGGCCCCATGGGCAGTGCTGCCTCTGCTTACACCTAAGAAGCTGTGGACACCAAGAGCTGGATGATCCACATAGGACTCAGACCTGGCTTCTGCTTCTGCGGGTACCAGTGCCCAGCATATTTATTGGCAAGGCTGTCTCCAGAGCTGACTATGGTGGCCATCTGTTCCAGAGCAACTGACACCAAGGCCAGCTGTGTCAGCTCAAAGACATACACAGAGCCTGTAAGAGAGGAGACAAGAGGGTGCCTGAGGATAAAGGTCCCATTCCAACATTCCATCCTGAGGCTCTGCCTGGGCTAAGTCAGGGTATGGGGTGGGTTCTATTTAGGGTCCTGTAAAGGGTAAGACTAGGGACAGGACTGACCATGTCATCTGTGTAGAGAAAGACGGAAGTAGGATGGGGAGCCAGGCCAAGTTGGAAATTTCCCAGAGCTCAAATACCTGATGTCCAAAGCACACTTGGTCCCCTCAAATCATCTTATGCTCTCTCATGATTCTGGGGGCAACTAGCACTTAGTGATAATGCAAACTTTTTCCTCTCATGGAGCAGCTGATTCGGGACCACTGGGGAGCCTTCTTGTGAGCATTGTGGTTTAAGAGAAGGCAAAGAGGCAGTGTTGGAGCCCCAACTTCCTCCATCTGCTATTTTGGGCATAGAATCAGTCTTAGTCTCCAGGGACCCAGGTCAGAGGTTCCTTCCAGAAATTGACCCATGACTACTGTGCTGACCCTACTGGGCTATCATATGCCCTAGGCCCAGCTCAGTAAGGCTGTTGACCTTCCTGAAGCCTATCCAGGATGGAGCTGGGCAGCTGAGACGACTGATAAAATCTTACTCAGTAGAAAACCCACCTTGTCCTCCTACACTCTGGGTCAGCCCATTAACTTGTGTCCACTGATTGCGATTTTGTTGCAATGTGACACTGCTAAATTTCATTCTATTTTTGAAATGAGTTAATAACTGGCATTATGTTTATTAAGCAATCTCCTGCTTTTGTTGATTCTTCACATTATCTAGTGTAACTTCATAGGTGGTGTCTGTTCCTCTCTTTGGGAGCCTCCTTACCACAGTAGACTGTCAACTGTCACTGGGAATTTCTTATTTTCCCCTCCCATTGCTTCAGTGTTGTACATAATAGTCCAAGTACCAAAAATCGGACTTGCCTAAGGAATGCACTGAATCCCCATGGTTTCTGGGAATTATGTCAGCATTGAGGTTGCACAGAGCTAAGCTCTTGAGGGTAGTAAGGCATCCCTGTAATCAGAGGGATAATGTCATGAAACCAAAGAAGCCTTATGATCACAGCATTAACCAGAAGTAGATGAGATCCATATCTGACAATAATCACTTTGACTAAACAAGGAAACACATGTGGGCTCAGCAAGGGTGTATATATGGTGAATATTCAGCCAGTTCATCCTACTGCCTGTGGGGGCACTGGCCAAAGTAAATCCTGGGTGGCTCAGGGCTTGGGAGGGTGGCAAGATCTGTGCCCTTTGGCTGCTTAGAGTCTAGCAGCAGAAATACTCCAGATTTTAATCAACAAAAGTGCCCTGTTTGTGATCCTTTTTTTGCGTGTGATGTTTGATTTATTCATCTTTTTAAAAAGCGCTTATGGAAAAACAAGCAGATTTTTGTTTCTAAGAGTTAAAAGTACTCTTCAAAAAATTAAATAAAAGAACATGGATTACATGTTTTTCTCATAAGCACTTAAATGAGTGAATGCACCACAAGGAAGCTATCACAGGCACATTGGGATACTCAGGACTGCAGCTTAACCCAGCTGATGGTCACTGTGGGTGGGGGTCTGCACTTGGGTACAGAATTGGGTTTCTGTTTATACCCAGGGGTGCAGGAGGTGTACAAGACTCACATTCACATTAGAATACCAACAACATCCTCTGGATACATGGTAGACTCTGCCTCACAGCTGAATTAGAGTTGCAGAACATGAGGTGACTGGAGGATATCAGTGGCCAGTGTACCCTGTTCCCTCAGTGACCATGGATAACTTAGTACCACAGGGCAGAAGGTAAGAAAACCAAGGCAGCAACACCTGGCCTTGACTCAGGGGACCAGAGGCCACGGCCTACAACCAGCACCTTTCTGTCCCAGGAGGTGGGCTGCAGGAGGCATTGACAGCACTGGCTCTGTCTACGGTCAGTGCCCTGACTGGGCTGCAGCTCCTGGATGGCAGGTGTGGGGATATGCAAGGCAAATGAGCACTGAGCTCTGGCCAAGTTGTCTGTGGAACAAACCACCCAATTGCTGTACTTATTCACTTCTGTGCACAAATCAAGAAAAGGACAGTTAAAATGCTCATGCGGTGTGATCTCTTAGAATCATGATCAAAAGAGGAGAACAGCAGCTCTCCTACAAAAAGAGGTTTTTGTAGATGTTAGAATCACCTAGTGACTGCAGGAGACTGGACACAGAAGGACTGGGCTGCAGAGAGAGCCACTGTCTCAATGGGGTCTCAAGAGGCACACACTGGCTGGTCAGTTTGCTTCCTAGTCACTGTGCTTAGAAACATTTTACTAATCCAAGGCTGTGATTACAATTTTAAGAGGAACTGCTCTGGCTGCCAGGGACCATCGTGTCTTTTATTAAAAGCATTGTTCTGACAGACACTAGGGCATTTTAGTGCTTCCTAGAAGGCGGCCACTGCCTCCTCAGCCTTGAGCATCTGAACTACCGACTGACCAGAGTTCCAGCCAGGGTGACCCTCACTGTGAGGTTAAGAATCAAACTGCATGTCTAGCAATGGCTCCTGAGTGGACCACAGAAAGCTGCAGTTAGGAACACCCTCCAAAATCAAAAGACAACATTTTCCAAAAATATTTTTTACAGCAGTATAACTAATTTACAAAAAACTACAAAAATCATATTTACCAGGACACATCTGTTAAATAAAAACATCATGTTAGTGTTCATTTGTGCAGGGCTATGTACAAGGATTCTGGTTCTTGCTCTCCATAGAACAATAGCCCATGCCCACTGGGGCCCAGCCTTGCAGGGCTGCAGGGAGGACAGCGGAGGCAAAACAGACCCAACACACATTGGCACCCTGCCCGCCCTGTGTCCCCCCAAACTTACCCTGGCATCATCCAATGTTCCTGGAAGCCCCATGGAGGCCAGTGGGAAACAGGGCTCAGCCTCCCCAGTCAGGGTGAGCAGTGACGACTCCTTTGAGCAGAGCATCCAGGCAGAAATAGAACCATTTCTGAATGAGAAAAGACAACATGAAAACCCAAAGTGTGACAGATCTGTAGATAAGAAAGCAGACTCCAATGAAAATTCTGCCCAATCCACACTGAAATCCACCCAGGAGCCCCCTGTCATGCGCTGCCTGCCACAGTCTAATGGAGCCTGTTAGGAGTTCCTCTTCCATGAACTTTCCAGTGAGCAAAGATGAGCACAGCACCCAGCAGCCTCAGGCCTAAGGTTACCACAGAGCTGAGAACCTGGGCAGCACAGGCCTGCTGTCCCCAAATCCCAGGCAGCACAGAATAGGGGCACAGGCAATAGGAACTGCGGGGCTGATGGGAGGGGCAGCAGCTCCAGGACCCTGGACCCCCAGCACAAGGTCTCTAACTCCAGCAGCGATGATGGCATCCAAGAGGCCATCCAGCTGTGTAAGTTGGAGAAAACCAGGAAGGAGGCCAGCAGAAAAGCCACAAAGAGCCCAGCTCAGCAAGAAAGGGCTGAAAGTTGCTAGAAGCCTGGGCACCTCACTGAAAAGTGCCTTCCCTGAAGCTCCCAGGAGAACACCCAGCAAGAGGAACTCAGCAGTCCCCAGGGACACAGACCTCATCCCAAGGAGCTTGGACTCTTACCACCTCTCCAAGTCACCAAAGGATGCCAAAGCTGCTGCACCTCCAGGAAGCACCACCACCAGGAGGGAGCCTATGGAAGTGACCTTGGCGGGGCAGACACTTCTGCTGAGCAGATGTGCACTGAAGCAATCCAGGGTGTTTCCAAGACCACCCGTGGAGGGCAGCAATGGACCTGCATCTGTGAGCACACTCTTCTGCTCCTCCAATATGCCTTCCCATCTAATGGGAACAGCAGCTTTGTGGACCATTATGACAGCATAGAGCAGGAGATCCAGATGTTTTTGGCTCTGAAGGCAAATTCAGGAAGCCTGCTGCTGAACTGGCAGAGATGCCTTCCCATTCATCCCTGGCCTCTCCTTCCATGGCCACTCACATCATCCCTTAAGGCTCTTTGATCATGTTAAGTAACAGGTGGAGGAGGGGAGAGTTGGGTCCGTTCCCTGGATGAAGGATGCACAGCCTCCTTAAGGAGACTCTGCAGAGTGCTCTACAATCTTATTTGCCTCAGGGCCTCAGGTATGATCATGGGCCTCAACTTGTTTAAGTGAAAGGATCCTATTTGATTAAGGGATATTTATACACCTACCTTCCAGAGATCCCTTCTAAGGTACCTGCACCTCAGCTTTGTGTCTTGTGTGATTTTCAGCCCTACGAAATCTACTCAGGCTGATACCTGAGGCCAGGTTCCTCCAGTGCCTTTCTTAGGTGAGTCTTGTTCTATGTCCTGGAGAGACCCAGAGATTCGGCCCTCAGACTCAGGTTATAGTCCAGGGCATAGGATGGACTCTCCTGACTTCCAGTTCAATGCCTGACTCTTAATCTTCTGTTCTAAACCCCCACCCTGGCCTTCTCTTTGTCTCTCCTGGGTAGCTCTACCCTCTGACCTGGAGTAGTACCTCTGCTGCTATCTGTTGATGGAGGAGACCAAGAGCTTGCCTTTCCCTCTAGATGACACCAAGAGCCTCGTGTCACCTGCAGTAATGTGGACAGGAGTGCTGCCTCACTGTGCCAGCTGCACCCTGTCCTGCACAGCACAGAGAGGTAGCTTCTGTCCCATGCATGGAAGGACACTGGTGTATTTCCTGTAACTGAGTCTTAGTATGAAAATCTGTCTCTAAGCCTTGTGTTTAATAGAAAGTGGAGCCTATTGAATAAACTATAGCTATTCTTTAATGTATCCAGGGCTACAGAAATTTTTGTGACACACTTTGGTGCATTTACCACCTTCACATTTTATGCAAGAATCAAGACTGATGCTTTCCTCTCCTCCAATAGCAGTAGTAGCAATGTCATCAGAACAGGTGTTGCTCTGGCACAGCAGGACAACTGTGTGTATATCACCATCACCATCACCATCACCATCTTCTTCCTCCTCCTCATTATCACCTCTGCTACAACTATTTTACTCCACCACACACATTTGCAGTGCATAGTGGAGGACTTCCGCATCAACTCAGTGTGTCCTTTTTTCAAACTGGGGACTTCCTTCCCATCTCTATGGGGGAAGTGTTCTCCCACCACACATAAAAACAACTATTTGTTGATCTCATTTTCCAAATTTCTCTAGAGGAAGGTCAAGACTCCAAGAATCATCTCACTCACTGAGATCTAGGGGAGACTTTTTTCAATTAATGAGACGAGACCCTTTCTATTATTATATCATTTAATTTGAAAACAATATTAAAAAGCCATACATGTAGATATAGTTGAGGCCCAAGGAGACTCTATTGACAGGATAACTGAGAACATTTCTTTCAAACTAAGAAAATTACGCTAAACATAGGTATTGCTTTTGTTGTAGCAGGATTTGTACAGGTCATCTAGGGTCAGGGGAGGGCATGAGGCCAGGATGGGAGGCACAGCTGGGCACACACTTTATAATGATGCACACATATACATATATGCACACACTCAGATGCACACAAGGGCAGAGATGTTTTTATTATGTGCATAGGCTAGAAGAGGGTCCCTATGTCGTGAGTAGATGGTTTTATGTTACAGGGACCTGGTCCTAGTTCTAGAGCCATCCCCAGGATGTGTACAAGAAGACCTATAGCCAACTTCTTTGTCTTGTCCACTCTGTGATGAGTGTGTAATTTCTCTAGTTGCCTCACTAGACTTGATGCTGCTGTGACATCCAGATTCTGGGAGGAGGAACTTACCTATGCAGTAAGTACAAACATGGTTAACATAGCCTTAATAAGTTATGTCCTCTGACCTATTCACTTGGGCAAAGGGGTGGAGAATCACCACCCTTAGAATCCAGGATCATGATCACTGAACAGATGTCTGCCCCTGATTTTCCTTTTGGTCAGGTTGTCTTTTGTGCCTATGCCCCAGCCTAGAAAATACCAAGACAGAATGGTCCTGCCACCCATAAATCAACACCTCATCATTTTGAAAATTATTCATTTGTGGTTAAAGCTAATTTAAGAAAGAAATGTTGAGGCTTTCATAGTTTAGCAGCTAGGACTAAACTTAAGAAATACAGAATTAAGTAAGTCCTCCAATGACTCTTCTATTATTCATTGATACCACATTTTTGAGTTTAGAATATCTTAACTGAAAAGCTACAAGAAAAAAAGTGATGCAAATATTTGTAGAACATTTAAAATCAACACTCATGAGTGAGAAATTAAAACAAATAAAATATCTAACTTCGGAGTTAACTAATATTTATTCTATAATTTGAAAATGTAGGTAACATTATTAAAGGATAAAACCTGATAGTAAAAAAAAAAAGGTAACAAAAACAATCCATCAGTTTTGATCTGTTTTTGAATTTGTGAGAAGAAGATCTTTTGGTTTGATACAAGTTGAGAAAACACTAGTGAGCGAATAAAAGGCATTTTAAAAATTATTCAAAACCAGCATGCATTCCTTGCTGTTCAACGGATGTTTTTAAATATATATGCTCCTTATTTTTTCTTAAAAATAATTTTGTTTTTTTCCCATTTTGCAGTTAATTTCAAGTTTTTTTTTTTCAAATAAGTGATAAGAATTTCTACCAAATATATGCCTGCCAAGTACTGAGGGACATAAAAATATCATAGTTTTATTTTGTTTTGAAAAACCTCAGGTTTCAGATTTCTCTAAATTGACAAGTCAAATTAACTTCGTGGAACCCTACCCTGCATACCAGGAATAAAGATCAAAGTGCTCCCTCACTCTATGCAGAACCCGCCCTCAGATCTAATGATTCACAATTAATTTTCTTATAAAAACCATGACACTTATGTTACCAGCACATTAAGTCCCTCTAATCCAACTGCCAAAGAGATAATTTAAAGCAATCATACTCGTCTATAAATATATTCAATAAAAGTTCTTTCTTTTCTCCAAGAAAAGTTTAAAACATTATTCACCTTTACTCTCCAAAGATTGAAAACAGAATTACAAACATTAAAATAAAAAAAGAAGAAAGGAAGGAAGAAAGAGAGAGAGAGAAAGAAAAACTTCACCTAATCAAGATCTGCTAAAGGTAGTAATTTATGGCAGCATATGTAATTTTTAAGCTCCATCTATCAAGGAACAAAATTGTGTTAATATGAAATGACATGAATGCCTTCTTCTTAAGGACACACCACAGGGGATAATTGATCCCTGAATTTCATAGTCAAGATTTTCCACATTAATAACATTATGACAGTTTTTACTAGTATATGATTAACTAAAAAAGTGCTTCCTTTCATGATCCTAGTAATCCAAAAATTTTAAAAAGTACATTATTGTAAACATCACACTGGACAAAGTGTATTCACTTTTAGTTTGAAATCATACATTTCGAATGGGCAGATGTTTATTTTCCATTCTTGTAGTGCTACTTTTAAAAAGACTTTTGTGTCTTACTTAGAATGTTGAGATCATTTCAAAGTGATCCATGATGAGTTTGCTTTCATAAAGTGTTCTATTTAATGTGCATAAAAGACTTAATTACCCAATTATATTTTACTGATTAACTTTAATATTTCATACAAATTAAATAGCTGATTCTTCTCTAAATTCAGGTGAACCAGAAAAAAATACAATCAAATAATTTGGAAGGAAAATGAATAAATTTATATTTTATATATAGATTGCTCAGGAAGAAAGCAAATAAAATGACAATTCCACATGTTGAATGTAACGGAATCTTAAACTTCCAAAAATAGCATATGAAATGCATATAAAACAATACAAAGGCGATTATTATAGACTTCAATACAATCAGTCATTACAATGGCAGACTTGTGAGAGTTTCATGAAGACACTGGAGATTAGTTTTTTTCAATTGAAAGACAATTGTGGGCTTCAGTGAAAAAGTATATATGAAGGTTATTTCCTCCATCTTTACTTGTGCAATGGAAATCTGCATTGCATACTTTATTTAGGAACAAAAGAATTGGTAACTTAAAGTGAATAGACACTATTTCTACATATTATTAGTGTTAGGGTCGGGCAAACGTCGGAGGAAGAGACCACCAAGAGACTTGTCTCATGCAAAAGGAAAAGGTTTGGGGGGGGAGCGGGGGGGGGGGGACCAGCATGCTAGGGCCCAGAGCTCTCCTGAGAGAAACTGGAGCCCAGAGTACAGCTTAAGCAGAGTTTTTATACAGTGTTTAAACAGGGAAGCTCATATGGCAGTTAGGGTGCAAGAGTGGGATTGTTACAAAATAACCATTACAGAATAATCATGTGTTTTGTCAGGGGGTGTTGGGTCAGGGTACATTTTGACATAAGTAACTGTTTTTAACATAAGTTTCGGGTTCCAGGAAAACAGAACTTAAACTTACAGAAAAGCAAAACTTAAACTTAACAGGAGAGAAACACTTAAATTTAACCTTTACATTAGGAATAAGAAGACATCACTGATTTGATGTCTTGTAATCACTGATAGTTGATTTTGAGTTGTTTATCTCAGCATTTGTTCTTATTAAACTTTTCTGAATGATATATCCTAAAACCATTATTGTGTCTTATGAACTACAAATAAGACAAATTCATAATAGTATTTCAAAATAGAGAAATCCTTCACAGTCTATGTTGACAATACGGATTCTTTGTCCACCTGTACCTGGAATCTATTTTGCAGAACAACATTGTTTATATCCTCATAGCTCAATTCTATGGAATAATTCTTTGCCAAATTTTCAAAGTGGTCCAGCAGAGAACCAAGATTTATCAAAATTCACCTGGCTTGTATGTGTTTCATATTATATCAATATAGTCAATTACATTGTGAGCTGTGCCTATGCAGAGTGCCACCTACCGCATTATGAATAAATCTCCTGAAAATCTTCTGCTGTCAAACAAAATTTAGAACCAGGAGGAAAACTGTGGGGGTCAATATCAGGGAAAAAAAATGGGTGGCATCTGATCTTCTGATCTCCCATTATTGCTAAACAGGTAGATCCAGGAATAAAGTGTATGTTTATTAATTTTAGAACATCTGTTCAGAACAAGGTTGAGATAAAAGAGCCTAAAACAACAACAACAACAACAAAAAACACTTAATTCCTATCCTTGACAAGGATCACCTAGCACAGCTAATTCCCAGTCCAGATTTCCTAGTTCAGCAACAGGTATCAGAATAAGTTCTTTAGTAGGATCCCATCTGTCTTAGAAAAACTCAAAATTTCTTTAATGATTAGCTCAAAAGCCACGCAGAGAACTGCACTTGCATTTTTCTTACTCTCACGGAGGTTGCCCAAGCATCCCCTGCAGCCCTTGTGCAGCTGAGAAAGGGTCAGTGGGAGGCAACAGTGTTGCTGGATTGCCTGCTGGCCCTAGGCATCTCAGCCTTGCTGCTCCTAGCTACTGAAAGCGCTGTGGCGGCTGGTTTCCTCCAGATGGCGCTCGTTGCAGACATGCCCTGAACAGGCTGCCCACCCCTCCCCCACCAATCTCAGGGTTCCAAACACACTGGGGTCTGACTGGTTTTCAGCTACTGAGCTTGTATGGCCTTCAAGGAGTGATTATAGTTGCTTTCAAGTATATAGATTAACAATAAAGTGCTTTAATGTATATTTTCATGATATAATTAACAAATTTGCATGAATGTAAGACAAAAAATTCTTGCAAATTGTCAAGCTAATATTGAGTGTTATCTTTGTAGTATATGAAGTTTGATGTCAATGTCTTACCAAATTATCTGTTCTCTGACACTGCCTGTACCTGGGCATCAGAGATATATGTAAATTGGCAGGTCTGCAGTATAAGTTGGTTGGCTAGCTGGAATAAGATTTATTCCCAAGTATTTTTAAAATAGTTTTTGTTGTAAATGAATACATTTTATATATTTGTATTTGATGCTGAGGATCAAACCCAGTGCCTCATGCATGCTAGGTTAGCGCTCCACCACTGAGCTACTAACCCCAGTTTCTATTCCCAAGTATTTGTGAGGCTATTGTGAATGAGATACTTTTCCTGATTTCTCTCTCTGCAGATGCATCACTGGAGAAGAGGAAAGCAATTAATTTATGTAAGCTGACCTTTTATCCTGCTACTTTGTTGAATTTGTTTATCAACTTTAGAAGTTTTCTGGTGGAGTTTTTGGGGACTTCTAAATATAGGATCGTGTCAACAGCAAACAGAGATAACTTGACTTGTTTTCCTATTTGTATCCCTTTAATTTCTTTCTTTTGCTGGATTATTTTGGTGATAGTTTCAAGGACTATAGTGTATAGTAATGATGAAAGTGGATACCCTGTCTTGTTATTGATTTTAGAGGAAATGTCTTCAGTTTTTATCCCTAAGTATGATGTAGGCCTTGAATTTGTCATATATAGCCTTTACAGTATTGTAATAATTTCCTTCCATTCCTAGTGTTTTAAACACTAGGGTTTCTCCAGTAGTTTCAACATGAATGGGTGATGGACTTTTTTGTATAGTTTTCTCGAATCACTTGGGATAATCACATGATTCTTATACTTAATAATCACATAATTCATGTGGTGAATGGCATTTATTGATTTGCATAAGTTGAACTACCCTTACATTCCTGGGATAAAATACACTTTATCTTGTTGTACTATCTTCCTCAGTGATTTTAAATGTGGCATGTCAATTTGTTATTTTGGATTTTCACGTCAATTTTCATCAGGTATATTGGTCTGATATGTCTTTGTCTGGTTTTGTTTTCAGGGTGACATTGGCTTATAGAGTGACATTTGACAGTGTTCCTTCCTTTTCTATTTCATCGAAAATTTTGATGAGAAATGGCATTAGTTCTTTTTTTAAAGTCTTACAGACCTCAGCTGAGATTTCTCTTGGTCCTAGGTTTTCTTTGTTAGAAAGCTTTAATTGCTGCTTCAATTATATTGCTTCATCTTGGTCTGTTCAAATTTTCCAGATACTCATGATTCATTTTTGGTCAGTCATATGTGTCTCGGCATTTGGCAATATATTCTAGATTTTCTAATTTATTGATATAAGTTTTCACAACAGTTTCTAATGATCCTCTGAATTTCAGAATTGTCTGTGGTGATATCTCCTTTTTCATCTATGATTGTGTTGACTTGACTCTTTCTATTTTTTTTAGTTAATTTGGCTAAGATTTTATCAGTCTTATCTTCTAAAAGGACCAAAAATCTCATTGATCTTTGGTAGTTTTACACTTTCATTAATTCTATTATGAAGTCAGTGTTAGTATAAGTATTCCAGGAAGAATAAAGAGATTCTTGGCCACCAATATCCGACATTAGGAAATGTACATCATTAATCACTATCTCTTCTACCTTACTGCCTACTGTAGAGTATATATGTACTATTTTATTCATATAAAATTATTAAAGGTGGATCTCACTATTGAAGTATGCTTTCCCCCTTCATATCAATGTAAACCCTTACTTTCCACTATTTTTACTATTTTTAAAAGTCTGCTTTATTTTTTTTTCAGTTTTTCTACCAGATATTTCCCCAGGAAATAGATGAGAATTAGCAATTAAAAATCAAGAAGTCACTGAATACCACGCTGAAAAGATAATATTTGAGCAAACTTTGAATGTTAAATTTAAAAAAATAGCAAACACTTACTTGAGTTGTACCGATTCTTGTTTCCTTTTTCTACTCTTTTTGAGTTAAAATGTGTCAAACATTGTTAAATCACACTTATGGCTTCTGTGGTCTTCTTCTTATGCAAGAGACCAAGTGACTATTATACTTCTTATGCAGTGTGATCATTTTAAATCTAAACTTCTCCTGTAACCATATTTTGACACCACAGCCAAAAAGAGAATAAGTGAAATGGAAGCTCAGACAATAGAAAATGAAGATTGAAAACTGGCCTTTGTCTTCCAAATTTATCATATAAACTAAAAAATATTTATTTGAAGGAAATTGATTAGATATTTTCCCTCCACATCTTTAATCACACACAAAAAAAGACTTCCCCTTGACATGGAGCAAAGCTAAAGAAATTATAAAAATATTGAAAAACTAACATCCTTTTGTCAGTAAGAGCTTATGTTCTATGATGTTTTCAAATGTTTCAAGAAACTAGGGTTTACATTAATATTGTGAGAGTTAAGTATCTTTTTTAATGTAGTATAATTTTCTTCTTGAAAAATTTTAAGGAGAACGTATAATTTTGAAAATAAAAAAAAGAACGTTTTTATAGATGCTAGTTTCCCCCGCATTGTCCAAACCTACAGTGATAATTTTGTTATCCTGCTTAGTGAATAGCCTCCATATCCTGTTTTAGAGAATTCCCATCTTGTGCAGTTGACCCCATCCAGCTACTTGGGCCACATGGCCTGGCCACCCCTGGCTTAGGCTAAAAAATACAGAGAAGCATTTGAGCATCTGCTTCTGTTGCTTTTGCCATTCTCAACCTGGTCACTGGTCCTCTTCCAGGGAACCAAGGGCAGGCTAACACCCAGGGCACTCTGCTCTGAGCAAGGCCCCATTGCTGGTGCCACCTGCTCCTGGACATTGTCACCACTTTACCACGAGTTTTATGGGCCCCCAGTCCTCCCCTAGCTCCTTTTGGGTGACTGAAGTCTGAATTCTCTCCTTGTTCCTAAGGTTTGGGAAGTTTTCTGAGCATTTCATTGAAAAAATTGTGCCCTCCTTTAGTTTGTATTTTGAAAACACCAAAGATTCTTAGATTTGGTCTTTTAATGTTATCTCAGATTTCTTCAATATTCTGGTCAGGGTTACTTAATATCTTTTCTTTATTTTTGACTCTATGTTCAGTATTATATACTTTACCTTCAAAGCCTGACATTCTGCCTTCAAAAATGATTTATTGAGTCTTTAATTTCCAGGATTTCCATTTGGTCCTTTTTAAGAATCTCTCTTTTTATTTAAATGATCATTCACTTCCTGTATTTCATCTCTAGTTCATTCCTTAAAACTTTTAAGTCACTGAACATTTTAAGTACAAACTTTCTAAATTCTTTCTTCATCATTTCCTTAACTGTGATGTCAATGGGATCAGTTGTTGATCAGTGTTGTGAGCTATTTGGAGATTGTTTGATACTTTACTTTTTCACTTATATGTCTATTCATCTTCTGGGATGATTATTGCTTCTACTTTTATACAAGGAACTATTTCATGAGCTGCTTTCTCTTAAGAGAACCTGGTTGGGAGAATATCCATTTGTTCATACTTACTACACTCAATGTGTGTCCTCTTCTCTTCTCACAATCAGCACGACATGAGAGAGTGGTATAAACATTAAACCCTGTTTTTTCAAGCACTTCAGAACAAACCATATACTAATCAACCTTATGAGAAACAAAAACTAGTTAAAACTGTTTTTCACAGTTCCTCTAACCCCAAGTATAAAATCATAGTAATGATCTGGAAGTTGTTGAGAAATTAATTACTAAAGATTGCAACATTACTATTATATTACATAGTGAAGAAGAGGGGAGTATAGATGAATTGCAGGGGGTGGGGCAGGGAAGAAGAGATAGAAAAATATCAACCAGGAGAAAAAAACATGCTGGTTGCCATTCTCCTAGCCAAAAAGATGCTGATCTCACCCACTGTTCTCTGAAGATCAGACCCCAGGATAACTACTCAGAAGTATTCTTTATAAAAATGTATCTACCTTGCTTCAGATGGTAATACACATTTATATGACCTCTGTTTCAGAATACTGTTATACAAAAACGATCATGAATATTTCTTATAAGAGCTTGTTGCACTGGAACAAAGAGAACCTGGGTCATGCAGGTGTCCTCCTACCTGCATGTGCTTCAATCTCCTGATAATCCCAATGACCTCCAGGCCCTCCTGAGCACAGAGTCCATCTAAGAAGTCACAGTCTGGGCAGCATTTGTCAATAGAAGCTAGGAGACCACACCATGAAGAATCATCCTAGGGGCTGAGGGTGAGTGTGAAGGGCTGTCCCTCCTCTCCCTGTCCCCTGTGGATAAGTGCTGCTTATCAAAAATCTCCTCCAGAATCAGCCTGCAGCTAAGGATAATTTGCATGATGGACAGAAATCTCTTAGATTGGAACAAGAGAAGACGTGACAAGCCAGCCCAGCCGAGGCCTCAGGAGGCAGACTCAGGGGAACCTCCACCCTGGTCTGCACACCCCTCCTTCTCGGGCTTCTCTGTTACTGCACAAGTTCTTCCTCAAGGAACCGACCCATGGAGCCCAGAGTTCTGGGATCAACCTGGAGCTTGCTCTCAGCTCAGCATGGCTCTGCCTTTGGGGGGCAGGATCCTCAGGATTTTAGACCCACACTTGCTTACTGGTTGCTGTGAGTCTGAGGGGCCATAGCTGCCAGAAGAGAGGGGCTGCTGCTCACATGGTCAATGACACCACCTTCCAGTCAGCCCATGGGACACTGGACTTACACTGAAGGGAGGGGGCTACCAGAAAGCCAAGAGCATCCTTGAAGTGAGCCTGGACTAGGCAGGCAGAAAATCCTTTGGAAATCTTTCTCAATGTTAATCCCACCTCTCCTTTTCTCTCTGTGGAGTCACCTTGGCCTCCTCTGACCTGACTCAGCCATCCTCAGTATCTGGCCATCAGTAAGACAGCTAGTAACACTGCTCTAAAGGCAAATTGGGGCATAAGTATGGACATTAGTACCAGCAGAAACCATGCAGGCTCCTTTACTTGTCAATTATGATGATAGCAAATGACATACACTATCCTTGGTCTGATTTCAGGTTTCAACATAGAAAACCCAGCCACCTGTCCACCAGCAGGAATCAGGTCACAGATGAGACTACTTCTGTACCACAGCACATGGCAGTAGGAGCAGCTGGCAGTGACTCATGGTGACACAGAAGGGTACGTGGGACAGGAAACACCTGCCCAGTGTTATTCTGTGTACCACTCACTGAGCCACGGGCATGACCTTGGTCTCCACTCACTCAGCTGGTTTCCCACTACATCCAAGCTATGGAATTAGAGTGGAGATACTGACTGGAAATTGAGTTATCCCAATGGATTTGTTAAAGCCAGGTGAGGTGGTACATGCCTGTAACCCCAGTAAACCAGGAGACAGAGGCAGGTGGATTCCAAGTTTAAAGCCAGCCTCAGTAACTTAGGGAGGCCCTAAGCGACTTATTTCTAAATGAAAAATTAAAAGAAGGGCTGAATTTGTTGCTCAGGGGTGAAACCGCCCTGGGTTCAAACTGCAGTACCAAAAGAAAAAGAAAAAATAATAATTTTTTTTTATTTTAAATTGAAAGTCATATCACTTCCATCCGTATCCATGAAGCAAATAGTTCACAGTTTTCTGGATGGACAGTGTCTCTAGAGAACCTGGTTTCTGCATTAGACACTCACACTCTCTTCCCTGCATTTGAACAGAGTGTGTCAGGAAAAGGACCTCCTTTGACAGGTTGGCCTTGACTGAGAAAACAAAAGATTGTGAGCCTGTAGGATGTCATGGACAGCATGACACATGCTGACCTGACCAAAGCAGTTCTCAGTGTCTGAGGACAAGTTTGTCCAACAGCTCATACAATTAAGAAGTGTGCACATGGGACTTAGGGGAGAGCAAGGACCACCATATTCTTACACCCAAGAAGAAATGCTCACATGCCTCCTAAATCTGATTGAAACTAAACTTTGTGTATCATAAAAGCAAGTACATGTTTGTCCTTGTGGAGATACAGTCTGGGACAGGGACGTAGATAATTTCATAGTGTACTCCCCTAGGAGGAGGGAAAAATGGCACCAAATGAAGCAAAGACAGGTCCATGAAAGAGATCAAGAAACCAGAATGTGTGAATGATCATGGGATTCAGCCCTAATCTATGGCTAGCCTTTCAATGCTATTAAATTTTTAAAAAATGGTCCCAATTAGTTTTACATAACAGGAGAATACATTTTGACACTTTGTACACAAATGGAGCACAACTTCTCGTTCCTCTGGATATACCTGGTGCAGAGACACACCAGTAACAAAATCATTAATGTTTACAAGGTAATAATGTCTGTCTTATTCCACCATCCTTCCCAGCTCCACACCCCCTCCACTCTCCTCTGCCCAATCCAAAGTTACTTCATTCTTTCCTCCCACTCCCTCTTAAGAGATCAGCATCCACTTATCAGAGAAAACATTTGGCTTTTGTTCTTCTATTTCAACATAGTTCTTGAAACACTGGGCAGAACAATTAGACAGATGGAAGAAATAAAATGGATATGTATATGAAAAAAAGAACTTAAATTAGTACTATTAGCTGACAATATGATCCTATACTTAGAAGACCCAAAAAGCTGCACGAGAAAACTTCTAGAACTAGTAAATGATTCAGCAAAATAGCAGAATATAAAATCAACACCCATAAGTCAAAGGCACTTCTGTATACCAGTGACAAATCCTCTGAGATTGAAATGAGGAAAACTACCCTATTTGTATAAACTTCAAAATAAAATAAGATGATTGGGAATCAAAGAAAAAAGTAAAAGACGTATACAATGAAAACTACAGAACCCTAAAGAAAGAAATCATAGAAGATACAGAAATATCTATCTTGCTTTTGGACAGAAAGAATTAACATTATCAAAAAGGATTGCCTTATTTTGCTTACCATGATATTCTTCAGCTCCATCCATTTTCAAGCAAATGCCATAATTTCATTCTTCTCTAATGCTGAGTAATATTGCATTGCATATATTTGCTATATCTTCTTTATCGATCAATTGTTGAAGGGAACCTAGGTTGATTCCATAGTTTAGCTATTGTGAATTGACCTGATATAAACATTGGTGGGGCTGCATTACTGAGGTATGCTGATTTTATGTCCTTTTGTATAAACCAAGGAGTGAGAAAGCTAGGTGAAATGGTAGTTCCATTTCAAGTTTTCTGAGGAATCCCCATACATCTTTTCATAATGGTTGCACCTAATTAACTAAAAAAACTTAACACAAAAAGAAAAACGAAACAAAACAAACAAACAAAACCAAATAACCCAAACAATAAATAGCTAAAGAACTAGACACGTCACAGAAGAAATACAATTGATTAAAAGTATATGAAAAAAATCCAATGTCTCTAGCAATTAAAGAAATGTAAATCAAAACATTCTAAGATTTCATCTCACTCCATTTAGAATGGCAATCATGGAGAATATAAGCAACAATAATTGTTGGTGAGGATATGAGGGGAAAGGGTATGATGATCAGTTTTTGATAATAAAACAACTTGCGTGGGTGAAAATTGAGAGCTCAAAGCAGCCAGTGTTTCTCTGGACAACTGTTTTTCAAGAATGTCCTGAAGTAAAGATTTACTTAGGTAGTATTTACTCCTGCATCCTCCTGAACCCAAGTGTCTGGCTGACACAGATGGCCTCAGACCTCAGCACCAAACACACTCACTATGGGATGACAGTGATCATGAGACAGGGAGGAGGATGTGAGGTTTCCACAGTGAAACAGACACATAATCATGAGCAAGGCTGAGAGGGGCTGGGTCAGCCATCCCAGTTCTGTAGGTTTTATCCACATTTGGATGAAAAGGGCATTGTGAAGGAGCCCTCAGTGGACTGCTGGTGTGGGGTACAGACTGGGTGAATGGCTCCCCCAATCAGGTCAATGGCTGCCTGAGCTGGAGTGTGATCCTCCCTGCAGGAGCTCCTTGTCTGGAGCATGTTCAGGCTCTTTCCACCCTCTGCAGGGCCTCTCCTCTCCCACCATTCTCACCCCTTTCTGCACCTCATGGGTCTCCACTCCATGGCGTCCTGTCTCAATCCCTCCCCTCTGTACACCCAGGCCTCTCCCTCTGCACCTTGCCAGACCCTGCAGAGGAGACTAGGCCTAGAAATATGGCCAGACGATTCTCTGAACCCTGCTGCAGGCCAGCAATAGGGGCACCACAGCAAACATTCCCAGAGGTTCTCAGCCTCCTCCAGAGTCAGGTAGATAACAGGAGACTGGCCTGAGCACCCTGGTGGCCATCTCCTATGCCCTAGACCAACCTATCAGGACCTCCAAGTCAGCCCCAGGACCATCAGAGGTTGGTGGACGCCTGCAGCTTTAAATACCTGACTTCACCTGCCCAAATATCTACATACCTAAAGATCCTTTGTCACCAAATTGATACTGTCTGGCTCCATCCTCATCCTTCATGGAAAATGAACAATTTACTATACAAATGAAAACTAGGATCACAATCTAAACATTGGGAAATGAGTATCATTCATTCATTCACTGAAATGCTTGTAAAGAGCTTTAAGTTTCACAATGACTAACCAATATTAAACACAGGCAGTAGTAAAAGAGAAAAACTGAAGTTTGTGGATAACATGTGCAAGTGGTGGCCAGGCAGGGGGATCAGCAGGGGAGTCAGGTCTGTCAGCTGCAGGATCAGGTGGAGGAGTGAGGAGTGCGAGGTGGCTTGCTGGTCTTTGGCCTCTAAGCTGCAATGGCTGTGTGAGGAGCATGATGATGCTACCTCTCAGCTGAGCTTCACTCAGGTTGCCTTGCAGCAGGTGATGGATGAGCATGAAGTACTATGTGGGAGGCTATTTCAGGCTGAGAGGTCAGCATTGGTAGGTCAGCATTGCCCCCAAAGTTTGTACCTGTTATGGGAGCCCAAAAGCATTGTGCTGTGGCATGGCCCCTGGAAGGAGAGGAGCAGGCAGAGGAGGTGGCACCTGGAGCACAAGGCATGCCACATTTGGAAGCCCAGATGCCAGCCCCAGCATCTTTGCTTTGTGTGCCAGGACACCCATGTCCTTAGTCCCAAGCAATGCAACCCCATGTGCAAATGTCTGTACTCTACATTCAGTGCCAATCCCAGTGGGGTTCCCATACTCCTCTACAAGCCTCTGTAATAATGAAATCAGGATCAGCAGGAGCAACAGCCACAGCACTGGCAGCAGTTGCACCACAATTGCTTCCTGTAGTGACCTATCCACCTCGCTTGTGGGCTCCAGTGGGGTGCCAGGAGGGAATGGCTCCTCAATGTGTCCAGAGTTACTGGTGTGACCAGAGTTGCCTGAGTTGCTGGGGCCAGGATAAATATCCTGAGAACCTCCCAGGTAGATGCAACCTGGGAGATTAAAAAAAAAAAACTCCCATGCAAAAAGAAGGTCCTGAAGGTCCCCAGAGAATGACTTCCTTGAGGGGAAGCATAAGTCAAAGCCAGAAATAGGGTCAGGAGAGGCCCCAGGGGAGAGACCCCATGTGGGAGAGCATGAGTCTTAGCCTGGTGCTTTTAATTAAAAAAAGAATGTCATTGGGATTTTAATAGGAATTGCATGAAATCTTTGTAAATGTTTTGGTATTATGACCATTTTGGCTATATTAATTCTGCCTATCCAAGAGCATGAGAAATCTTTCCATCTTCTAAGATCTTTTTCAATTACTTTCTTTGGTATTGTTTAATTTTTATTGTAGAGGTCTTTCACCTCTTTTGTTAGATTGATTCACAAGTTTTTTTTGTTGTTGTTATTGTTATTGTTTGTTTGTTTGTTGGGTTTTGCTTTGTGTTGAGGTGAGAGTGAATGAGGAGGTTTTCCTAATTTCTCTTGCTGTAGATTCATTGCTTATGTATAGAAATGCATGTTTCATGGGTATTGATTTTATGTCCTAATTTGCTGAATATATGTATTGGTTCTAGATGTTTTCTGGGGAATTTTTTTTGGATCTTCTAAATATAGAAGTATGTCATAAGCAAATAGTGAAAATTTGAGTTCTTTTTTCTATTCATATCCCTTTAATTTCTTTCATCTGTCTGATTCCTCTGACTAGAGTTTAAAGATTATATTGAATAGAAGGGATGAAAGAGGACATCCCAGCCTTGCTTGAGTTTCATTAGAGAAAATGCTTTCTGTTTTTCTCATTTAGAATGATGTTGGCCTTGGGCTTAGCACAGAGAGTGTTTACAATGTGGAGGTATTGCACCTTGTTTGTTTAGAGCTCATCATGGGCATCTTCAAGCATGACCTCTTGTGGTATGAGATGACAGGGTCAGGTGATAAGCAAAAAAAATGGATTCATCATCAGGAGTCATGGAAGAAGAAGATTAATTCAAATGACTGGATTAGATCCTACTAAATAGAAAAGAGTTTTGTTTTCAAATTTCAAATAAGGGGGATGTAATCTTGAAATCCCACCAGAAAATCTCTCCAATTATTAAAATACAATTCTTTGTGTATATTTTCATTCTGAATCAAAAAGAAGTTTTAAATTTTTCTGTCTAAAAATGTCTGGAGATTCAGAAAGATTGAGACATCTGTAGGTTTGGCATTCAAAGCAGAAATGGAATCTATTCCCATTCTCAAAATCATAGCTATGCCTCCCTTTAAATCCATAATTATATGATCAAAATATTTGAAGAGCAAAATCTTTTTTCCTGAATTAACATATTTTCATAAATACAAAATATTAATGTATGGGTCTAGGTTTCAGTTTTTAAAGCAATAATCACACACTCTCCAATAACACACTTGAACATGAAAATACACTTACTAAGAGAATAGTTGCAGCTCGGAATGTGGCATGTGCTCACAATGAAAGTTCCATGTTGACCAGTCACCATGGTAATGTGGGATACATATCTTACCTTCCATTTCCACTCAGTTGATCTAGTGAGTGAGTTGGTATCAGAGTTGGAGAAGAGTAGGGAGGTTTTGAGTTCCTGGTCGGCCATGGGAAATCTAAACTGCTGTGGGGAAGGTATGTTGTCAGTGATATTTTTAAGTCTGTTTCTTCAAAGGGCAGTTAACGTTTACTGAATATATTTTTCTCTTGATTTTTTTCATCTCTGACCCTGAATGTTCTCTCCTAAGATTTAAGTATTTGATAATATTGTTTTATCACTCAATTCATATATTTGCTTGTACTATTGACCTGGTTATTGAAAATGTTTTTCTAAATTTAGAAAAATGAACCATTACTAATGCTAATATCATGTGTGCTCTTAAAATAAATAAATAGGGGGAGAACATCTACCTTGCTTTCATGAGGTGAAGAAATAAAGTGAGAGAGAGTATATGGATGCTAAGTAAGGCAATATATATCCCATGAAAGTGCAATTAGAGGCCATACTCAATTGAATGTATATGAAGATCTAAACATAATATTAGAGAAGTCTAAATTAAGACATTTGTAGAAAGGAAAGAGGAGTGAGATTTCAGGGAAAGTTTCCAAGTGGTTGATGACTACAGGATCCCTGATGTTCGGGGGCTACTGGGAAGGAGGCAGAAAGGACAGTGCTGTGAGGTCAAAGGAGGGTCATCTGATAATGGAGGAAATGAGGATCTCAGGGATCTTCAAGGAGGATCCATTGGTGGAGGTTCACAGGTTGTAGTTACTGGTGGATCCATGTAGGCAGATAAGTATGGCCTCTGGCCCTGCAGGATCTAGGAAGAGGTATGGAAGCCCAGGAGAAGGAATATGCCAGATCAGAGCTGGTGAATCTACAGCAACCACGTTTTCAACCAGGCCTTGTCTGGATGCTCAGGTGATGGCCAGAATATTAGTCTGCAGACATGGGAGCAGGCCAGATTTTGAAATGGAAACACCAAAGCATCATTCCAGGGTATCTGTTTCCCTCCATTAATTCACATTAACAAGCCATACAGGTGAGAAAAGCACAGGGAAACTTCATTCTTGGAACATCCATCAAGTGGCAGTTGTGCCAAGAATGAAGTGGCAGTTGGTTTAGAATGTCCTAAGTTCTCAAACAGTTTGTGAGCCCTACAGAGCCCTGATGATATGGAACATCAACTACTCATGAGGGTGGCTCACTGAGAGGCAGCTGGCAGTGAGCAGACCCTGGGAGTGGGTGGCTACAAGTGTGTACTCTACTCTTGACCTTCAGATAGGCTTCATTTGCATGAAATCATCATTTTGTAAGTCAGTAATTTTGATGAAGTGGCAGAAGCCTGGGTTATGACTGAAACATTTCTCTTAGTATAATTCAACCTTCTGCTACTGAATCCTCATACTAAAGAGGCTTCAGGGGAGGAGTATTTGAGAAAGTCTGAGAAGAGTTATGGGTTCCTGGTTCTAGGGAATCCACTAGAGGACTCAATTGCTCAGGAATCTCTGGTCCCAGGTAAATAGCTACATTCCTGTCCCACATCCACTGCTCATCACTGTTGTGAATCTAGGCAAGTCACATAAAATTTCCAAATTACAAACACCTAAACTCAAAATTGTGGTGGACAGACTCTGTTTCATCCATTCCTTCAGGAAGACATATAGTCCCAGGAGGTCATAGATATTCTCCATGAGCTTTACAGATATCCATCTGTAAAGAATGAGGAATAGATTTTCTTCACCCATTGCTCTGGAGGATGACCTCTGTTTGTCACCTCTCTGTTCAAACACTGTCAATGATTGGGCTTTTTTTTCCACACATTTAATGAAGTGTCCTATTTAATGACAGGACACATTAGCACCCATATAAAGCACCAGTCCTCTTAAGGATACATGGATGTAATTATTGTCAGCCTTACACCATTACATGGATCAGATGCACACTTTTTGCAAACAATTGAGAAACAGAGGGGTTTATTTAACTGCACAGGTATGTAATTTTTGAGGTAGGATTTGAACAAAAGCCACATAACCACAGCCTCTGCTTATGGTCACTGTTTCCTCTGCCTTTCTATGATTCCACCTTAGTAATTGTGTTTGTGCATATAATATTTTGTTGGGTTTTAGAGCCCACACATTGCAATTTCATCCTAAAGCTCAATCTGTCATAGGTGCTTTGCTGCCCCAATGGTGAAAAATGAGTTCAGTAGTGTGAAATCTAAGAACATTCACATCCCTCCTTCAAATTTTATTAAACATAGATTTTGTTATATTTTAAAATATGTATTAGTTATTTATACACATTTATTTATTTATTTATTTATTTAAATGTGGTGCTGACAATCACACTCTGTGCCTCACCCATGCTAGGCAAGCACTCTCCAAATGAGCTACAACCCCAGACCCAGATTTTGTGATATTTAACTCTGCTCAAAGACTGCAAAAATACATCAGAACTTTTTTTTCTAATATTCAATTGTAACATTGTCTCCCCTACTGTACTAATATTCTACTCTCACTTTCTATGCCTTCAATTTTTCAGTCTCCATGAAAGAGTGATATTTTGCAAGCATTTGTCCTTCTGTGCCTGACCTATTTCACTTAATGAAATTATCAACTTTGTTGATCAAAATGACAGAGATCTTCTCACTGGGAAAAAAAATACAAGAAATATTTAAGATGCTGGGCATGCTCTTTGTGTATAATATATACTTGAATTCAAAGCTCAAATTATACCCCCAGATATTTACAATTATCACTTAAAAATTAAAACTGTTTGAATCATTATTTGAATTACTAATGATGACCCATTGCTTTTCTTGCTAGTACGTTGTCAACAGCTAACTCTGTTTTATCCCATTTCCCAGGCTCTTGCCTCCCACGTGAGCACCGGAAAACATCAAAGCACACAGAAGGGATCCACAGGCCTTGGTCCAGAGGGGCCCACCTGTTGCCCCCGAACATCCTTGTGCCCAAGGAAAAGTCCAAAAAAGGTACCTTGGAAATCCTGTCATTGTGTCCACTCTGCAATAATGATTCTAGTTTATATAGAGTTCCAATTTTTTTGGTTTGATGTGTACAAAATGATGTGCTTTGAGTCATTCAACAGTGCTGCAGGTCCAGAAGTAAAGATCTAGTTACCATATAATTGTGTGCACTTGATTCATTCAACTGTTGATGGACACTTGGATTGATCTTAAATATATTTATGGCGAATGCTACAAACATTGAAGTGATTGTATAACTATATTATGCTGACTTGCAGTTCTAGAGAATAAGCAAAGAGGAATGTAATAGCTGAGGCTTGTGTGTTTCATTCTTGGATTTTTCATGAATCCCCACATTGGTTTCCAGAGTTGTTCTAATAATTTACAGTCTCACCAGCATTGTGTCAGTGTACACTATTTCTCCTATCCTTGCCAGTATTTCTATGGGTATCCAGTTTTCCCAACACCATTTGTTTAAAACATGATGTCCTCTCCAACATATTTTGGTGCCCTAGTCTCAGGGATCAGGTGGCTGTAAGTATCAGGTGGGTTGTCTCTGTGTGGTATATTCTATTTCGTGGATCTTCATATCTATTTTCAGTTCAATACCATACTGTTTTTGCTACTCATCTCTATAGTATAATTTAAAATTGGGTATTGTGATGGCTTTCAAAATAGTTTTTCTTGCTCAGATATGCTTTGGTAAATTGTTGTTGTTGTTGTTATTATCCCAAGTGAATTTCCGGGTTGGTTTTTCAATACTGTAAGGAACATTATTGGTAGTTTGAAGGGGATTGTATTGAATTCATTGAATATGTATATTGCTGTTGATAGTATGGCCACATTGACAATATTAATTCTGGATATCCAAGAACACAGAAGTTCTTTGCACCTTTTAAGATCAACTTCCATTTTTTTCCAGTTTTCTATAGTTTTCATTGTGGACATCTTACACCCTCTAGGGTATATTCATTCTCGGGGGCTTTTTCAGATTATTGTAAAAGGGATAGTTTTTGGAATTTTATATCAGGGCCATCAATGTTGGAATATAGTAATGCTATTGATTTATGAGTGCTGATACATTGCTAAATTCACCAGGTCTAGAATTCTTCTGGTGAAACTTCTTGGCACCATCAACTTGGCTGTGTCAAGAAGGCTTCTGCTTTGCTCTCTGGGGACAGTGGGAATCACAGAGCTTCTTTCTTGCACCAGTGTACAGTGCAAAGAAGTCTCTTCTTCAGCCAAGTAAATGCTGCCTCTCTGACCTCAGGATTTTCAACTAAATCTGTCTATTTTGTTTCTGTGTATGTTCCCTCCCTATGTGATCTAGCAGTGCCACTATTCCTGCTGCTATAGCAGGTGCTGCTTCTGCCACCACCAGCTTAGATCCCAAGTATTTTGTTTTTTGAGGGGTTCTTTATTTAATGTACCCAAGTTTCTGATTCTCTAAGACTCCCTGAGTGTCCACTCTTGAGTTTTAGTGAAACCCCTCTTTTGCCCACCTGAGAGGAAGGACTATTCGCACTGTTTACATTACAGGTTGTGGAGCTGCAAGAAATAAAGGTTCTCTCTACCTTAAATTGGTTTCCATTTTGCAATGCATTATTTTTTTTTACTTAATTTTCTGACTTTATATGCCTCTATGATTTTTCTCCATTCACTATTAAGTTTTAGTGAGTTCCTTTAGTTTCCCCCCTCACTGAGAAGCAGTCTTCCTGCCTTCTAAGTCTGGGTGCATCCTTCCTCCAATCTGCCAATTTCCCTTTTCCTGACAGCAAATTTGCACAATATCTGAAGACACCAAAGAATGTTTAAGGCCAAAATATACTCTTATCTTGATGAATAACTCAGGTGAACTTGAAAACAGATTTTATTCTCTCATGGTTTTGTGAAGTATTTGTACAAATGCCAATTAGATCAATGTGAATGATAATGGTGTTGGTAAATTCCTAGGGTTTCCAAATCTAAATACCAGCTTTCTTGGGTTGAACTAATGCAACTATACTATCTTAGAGGTCTATTACCTAGAAATCCCACATTGACCTGTTAGCAGAAAGATACTACTTCTGAAAACTTTAGGGAAGAATTTTTCCTGCCCATTCTTAACTTCTACTGGTTTGGTGGCCATCATTTTTCTGCTTGGTTTTCAACTGCAGCACTTTACTCTCTGCTTCCATCATCACATGGCATTAGTCTCTCATGAATGTGCCCCATCTTCTTATGAGAACAGATGCCCTATTTGGAGAATAGGTCCACCCTGCTCCAAGAAGATACCGTTAATTGCTACGATCACAATGACTCTCTTTTCAAACCCAGTAAAATGTGGAGGTACTGGAGTTAGGACTTAAACATGTATTGGGGTGGAAGTAATATGACCCACAACAGAGTTGACTGATTCAAGAGTATACTTTTTCTTTTCTTCCTGATGGATCTGTAAAGTGTTATGAAGGAATGCTGAAACTACTAGTGTATCCATAGAATATTTCATTTCTCATTGTAGTTCCTTCCATTTATTCCATATTTTTAATTTTTGTTTCCTGGTATGCTCCTTCTCTTGCCATTCAGAAACAATCCTATTCCAGCAGCAATGGAGCCTGTGTGTGTTAAACAATCATCTCCATACATGCTAGATCCATGTCCACAGTAAGGAAGCCTCTGGAGTAATTCAACATCAAACCAATGTACTGACAATGACCTTATATTTCCCTAGATTGCAATCAGGTCATCATGCAAGTAGCATCAATGGATTTGGGAGGAGACCAAATAAATTATATAGCTGAGGTAATGTGACCCTTCTTTGTCTAATATATAATTGTTGTTCTGTTCCTTTTACTTCAAATTCCTGCATGAAAATATGACAGTGTTCATTATAGGTGACTCATAGGTGATGGAATTACAACTGCTCATCTATTCCCTGTGAGAATGATTCAAGATGACATTCACATATGAGAACAACCATTGTCAGATGATTGTAGTGAGCATTTTCCTCAGTGGCACTTTTCCTTGGTAGAAAATGAATTTTGTGCATGTCATCAAATTGTACCTGAGAAATCCCTCATGCAAAGCTCAAGTCTTTTCACAAGTTCCCTCTCTGCCTTACTTTGTGATCTGTGCCTCAACTGCTGTTTCCCATCTAGTTATTTAATGTCACCACAGCCAACAGTAGACTTATGAAAATGATCTCCTGCTCACACTGTCTTCCTTTCTGTAACTACAGGTAGCCTCTGCAGCAAATGAGAAATGTAAGTATTCTCAACTCCCTAACATGCTGAGAAAAACCTCTATACTTAGATAGGTCAGACATTCCTTCCTGTTTCTATGTAAACATTTATCTTGGATTTAGATTTCTTTTGGAAATGAGGATTGGCATGTGCTGACAAAGCGAAAAACCAGTGAAGGATTATGGCCATCTACCATGATCCTAAAACAGCTGTCTTTTTCGTAGTGTGCATTTAGGTGAATGAAGGTGGAGAGGCATCTCTGAGCATGTCCTTGTGTAATAATTGTGTATGCATTTGTGAAGCTGTGGGAGCTTCCTCAGAAATTCTGTTCTAACATGCCCAGTACAAAATTCCATTTTTTAAAACTAAAAACCCACACTAATGCATGATTTCTATGATACATTTCCTTCACATTTTATGACACCCAGATATTAAATTCTGGTTACTAGGCCTGCTCTGTAGATAGAGATGATGCTGAGTCAAAAGATCCAGGTTCTTGAGTATGCAAGTTATAAAAGATATAAGAATTCAGAAAATTGTCCTGACGGTAATGCTTTGGAAAGGGAAATGTATTCATCATTTAGTGATATATCACACTACAGGTTATTCCAATTTATTAGTCTACTCATAGCTCCTACAGAGATGTGAAATATTTTCCATACTTTTAAAATGGCCTCAGTGGTCATCTCTAGAAAGATATACACCTAGGGGTACAAAATTTCAAAAGTACATATCACACGTGGTTCTAGTCTAGCTGGAAAACCAAAGGCTCTGCTTCTCATTCATTCTTGTTCTTTTTTTGCTGTGTATTTTCACTGCTGTCCATATCAAGAAATGCCCTGAACAATTCACAAGCAATAAGTTGTATAATAATAGTCATTCTGTATCCTCCTAGTTCCCCCAAATGGCATGATGGAGTTAATTTCTGGGGAAAGCATGGGTCAGGAGTCCCCATCAAAAGCCATGGTAAGTTTGCTTATCTTCCTCTGAAATCCAAGTGTTGCTTTTTAGTTTCTCTTTCCCTTGTAATATCATATGATTTCTTGGAGATGATATAAACAATTTTCTGAGTGTGCAGATTTTCATGGGGGTGTCTATGGCCAACTGAGACCACACTGAAGGCAACATTAATGAGAAAGAATATCAGCAACACACTGTATGATAACAAGCTCTGTGTCTGGCTGTGGTTTCCCTCCTGGCCATTGAGTTCCTTATTTATCACCTAATCTAGGCCTGTAACACAAATTCGCCTATAGAACCTTGTGTCATTTGATGAATGCACATTTGCTTTGTCCTTGCCTTTGAGTTCCCTTGACTTGACCATTTTCTCATTGGATTTTCTAATGTCACCAATTAAAAATAAAAAAGATTTGTACACACAGGACAGAGCGTGGCTTGACATTCATAGTGACTCCTTTTCTGTATTCACAGGAGGATTCAAGAGGAGCCATAAGTGGTATGTATCCTGGCCTCACTCTCTTCCTGATGCAAAATGTAAATGATGCCAAGGGTCAGACCGTCTCCCTTCTTTTTGAGTGCAGAGTCTAAGTAATTCCACTACCTCCTTGAGAATGACAAGTGAGGAGATTGAGGTCCAAATTGATTTAAAAAACACACACACACAAACACACAGACACCCCCCCCCCACAAAAAAAACATAAAAAACTATGGCCATTCTCCATATTTCCTGATAGCACCTGTGTGAGTTGAATGTTGTGATTAGTTCCATGAGAGATTTGTATGTGTTGCTCTGTGTACATCCATGTCACTTGAATCTGAGTGTGCCTGTGCATTCGTTTTTGCACATTTGTGTGATTCTCTAGATATATACACACCAAGATGCCAAAGTCGACGTTTAAACAAAAAATGCCATGTCCATTACATCATGATTTTGCATATGAGTAAATAGAGCAAATGATAAACTTTCCATGGGTGCAGTTCATTCCATGCCAAGAATACCTCAATTAACCTGCAAAATATATCCCATCCAAACCTGGAAAATTTTCATGACACTCAATAAGAAAAAGCTCAGATTCATTCCTGTCACTGCACCAGTAGCAACTTCACTTAATAACAAACCTCACTTGTCTATAGGCCCTGTATTTAGTCAGGGCATTTGATTGTTCATCACACTTCACTCATGACAGTTTTTCACGTTCATATACATTTTCTCTGAGAGGTGTCAGAATTCATTTTCCAATCCTATTCTAAGCACAAAGTTTTGGACAGGGTCAATCCTTAACAGTGACTCTCAGGTCCACCAGCACACTGTGTTCACTTATGGTAAGAATCTGAGACAGGGAAGATGCACAGGACAGAGTTTCCTGTAGCTAAGGAAGGGATTTTTTTGCATATTCCAACTGACATTGAAACCTGCCCTTTTGGGTCGTTTGGTAGACAACACTTTATGGGAAACATGTTTAAACTGGAGGGACCTTCATCAGGGATGACCAATGCAACTGCAGCTCATCTAGTTACAGAGCTAAAGATGGGCTCCAGTGAAGATCAAGCTCAGCTCAACAGTGGTGTCTGATCCCACAGTTTAGGTCTGTGCTGCTTCCTGTGTGCCCTGCAGGATATCACATTGACAGTGTCTCTGATAGATCTTCACATTGTTGGTCTCAAATGCTATCCAGGTCCTCCTAATCATACATATATGGATACTGACACTGACTGGTCACCGGGAGGGTGGAACCACTGTGCTCGTCATTCCTCCTCATTTCTGAGCTCATCCCTGGGCAGAGTGTCTTCATCTTAGTCCCTATCAGTATTTGTTGAATGCCCCTCTGTGCTAAGAACTCACTTGTCCAGCATGTGGGGCTCCACAGTGAGCCACTTATCCACCTGGGATCTCACCATAACCAGCCAGAATCCTTAGGGAAGTTTAGAAGATAGCATTGTGTCCAAGCTCTGCACCCACATTTCTCATCAGCTCTACGTGGGATAGCCTCATCTTGTGGGGAGCCATCTGGATTTTAATGCTGATTTTGTTGATGCAGAGTCCTCAGTCCCTCAGAGAGTTCCTGGCCCTTTTGCATGAGTCTATAATCTACTTACAAATGAGGAGTGAGGTTATGCTAGCAAACAGCTGTCCAAGGAAACCCAGGGGAAGGAAATTCATACTTGCTTCATTTTCAAACTCCAGGTCTTGGCCATACAAAATAGCAATCACTATTTGGATATTTTTAATTTTATTATTAAAATGTATTTTTAATTTTATTTAATTTTTAATTAAAAACCTTCAAAGTCTCATCCAAGTTCCACATTTCAAGTGGCCAGCAGACCCATGTGCATAAGGCAGAGAGCACTCTCTTGTGAGCAGCTGCTGTGATGATGGCACAGTATTTGTTCTGTGAGTTTGTATTCCTGAAACTGTTGGCATCACAGTTTGCATGTCAGCTTGGTCTGTTTCAAGGAGAGAGTAATAATGTGCCAATGGAAGGAAGTAGTTAAAATTTGACTCCTTCAGTTCCACTCTCAATCTTGAAGGTTTGCAGTTGTTTGCAGCATCCTGTTTGAGGCCTCTGACTCCCCAGAGCTAAGAGAGGGTCTAAGAAGCCACAACAGAGATCAGGGTGATCCTGACTATTAATATTAGTAAGACTCTGTTTTTCTTGCTAATAAGAAAACCCTTGAGACTGAATAATTTATACAGGTGGTTTAGCTTACAGTTCTGGAGATACAAGAGCATGGTGCTGGCAAACACTTGGCTTTTGTGAATGCCCTCTTAGCTGCATTGCATGCTTGGTGGTGTCAGCATGGATGCAGGTGCAGGAGGGAGACATCACATGGGGAGATAGGAAGCCAGCAGTGATCAGATGATTCATTTTCTCTTCTTATATAACCAGGATCTAACAAGGGTTTGAGAAAACTATATTCCTACTTCTGAGTCTCATACCCTTAAAAGACCTCATCACCTCCAAGCAAACCCTTCCTCATACAGGTGTCACAACTGTCATCATGACCATTCTAAGGACCAAGCCTCAATCACACAATTCTGTGCAGTACAAATATTATGAACCCAAGTTACCATCATGAGCTTAATTGTGACAAAGAATGCAAGAGACAATCTTAAGTAATGCTCTTGTTGATTTTTGTGTCTCTAAAGGTTGGACATGGAGCAAAAATTATGAATCCAGCAGTGATGAGGAAGAGACTGCAGGTAGGAACAGCCCTAAGGGTATGACAAAATGGGAAGTTTTCTTCTAGGAGTTTAGTTCACCTAACTCATGTGGAAAATGAGGAGTGGGCATGAAATAGAAATAAACAGAAATATGTATTGCTTTTATAAAAATAACAGTTAATAGTCATCATGACTTTGATCATCCTGTTTGTAAGAAGACATTTTTTCTGCTTTGATAGTTATACACAATCTTCTATACAAGCCCCACTCTGTCCTGAATTTGCCTCATCTAAGCATCAAGTAGCTTGGCTTTTATTATTGGCTATTTTTTGGCATTTTGCATAAAAGAATTAATATGCACTTTAGGTTTGATGCACAACCGAAGGAATCTAGTGGAACACACTTTCATAAAGTGACTTTGTGAAACTGTAATTGAAGCTCTCACTAGTGCTAAGCAGTAAATAAAAAGTCACAAATTCCCTCTGCATGTTCTCTTCTTAGAGCAGCACTTTCTCTTCTATGTTTTGTCTACTCCTGGTTTAAAATAAACTCCCAACTGTGAGGGACTTAAAGAAAATTGTTTCAGTGCTCCCTGGACAGGTCACTGTGTTCTCCTGTAAAAGAGTGGGGAGAAGTTCCTCCTTGAACATGTTTCTAACCTCCAGTCTTCATCTAATTCTCAAGCCCTGGGACTAGGAGGAACATCTGAATGTGCTTGTATTCAAGAGGCATAAGTCCAGAAAATCAGAGAGACTGTGGCAGCCTCTTGGAGTAAAATTGATGACACAGACATCCATACTGAGTACAGCGGCAGAATTTGAACGTGAAAAGAGCTCTTGGGATCCTAGATCTATTTCTCATTGCAGAGGTGAGGTGATGGAGGCCAGGAGACAGGAGTGCAGACAAGATGAAAAATGGAGAGCTTTGACTTTGGCTCTAGAACACCAGGAGAAGGAGCAACTCAAGTTCTCACCTTGACTATAACTCTGCCTTTTCTTTTTCTAAGGACAAATCATCACCATCATGGCCATGGTCCACAGAGAAGACATAGAATCTGATGCAGAGGAGGAGGAGGAGGAGGAGGAGGAGGAGGAGGAGGAGGAGGAGGAGGAGGAGGAGGAGGAGGAGGAGGAGGAGAAGAAGGAGGAGGAGGAAGAGGAGGAGGAGGAGGAAGAGGAGGAGGAGGAGAAGAAGGAGGAGGAGGAGGAAGAGGAGGAGGAGGAGAAGGAGGAGAAGGAGGAGGAAGAGGAGGAGTAGGAGAAGAAGGAGAAGGAGGAAGAGGATGTACTTTGTTCTCAAAATTTTATTAAGGATGGATAAAATAAAGGTTCTATAATTTTAACTCAGTTTGAACACTTTTCCCATTCTGCTGCAGGTACCAGTATTTTCCTCAATTCTTCAATGGCCCTCTATAGTTTACTTTGCTCTATTCTTATCAACTTCCACAGTGATTAGTACATCTGAATCTTCATGTGTATGCTTCCAATTCAGTTTGCTCTATCTTGCTCCTCCTTCTCTTTATCTTTGAGACTTTGCCTCCGGCCATTGTTTTGCCTCCAGCTTCTGCCTGTAGCTCTTTGGCTGTGAATCCTCTGGGCCAAAGATCCTACCAAGAAAATTAAAATCTAGATATTTTGGATTTTTTTTACATGAATAGAGCACAAATTTTCATTTCTCTTGTTGTAGATGATGCAGAGTCACTCCATTCATTAAATCATACCTACAAAGGGTAGTAATGTGTTTCTCATTCAACCATCTTGCCCCCATACACCCTCCCCTCCACCTCCTCTCCTCTGCTCAATCCAAAATTTCCCATTATTCTCTTGACTTTCCCCCAGAATATTATGAGCCTGATCCACTTATCAGAGAAAATATTTGGGCTTTGGCTTTTGGGGAATGACTTATTTTGTTCCATGATATTCCCAACTCTGTCCACTTATCTGTCAATGCTATATTTCATTCTTCTTTAAGGCTAAGTAATATTCCATTCTGCAAATGTACCACAGTTTGTTTATACATTCAAATGTTTAAGGGCATCTAGATTGTTTCCACAGTTTAGCTACTGTGAATTAAGCTGCTATGAACACTGATGTCACTGCATCACTATGGTGTGATTTTAAGTCTTTGGTGTATACATCTAAGAGTGGGAAAGCTGGGTCAAATGGTGATTCCATTGAAAAATTTCTAAGGAATCTCCAGTCTGCTTTCCAAAGTGGTCACACCATTTTGGAGTCACAAAAATCATAATATTCTCTACAGACACATTTAGTTTCTCTCATAACTGAATAATAGGCCCCACAGAATTAGGAAATTTTGCACTCCTTTTTTTTTCCTGTACTACCATTTAATGTGTGTACGTGACTTTATGTAGTCTGCTAATTCCTTTCTCTGGCAGCCTATCAAGGTGGTTGAAGCTCCCTCAGAATTTGGACAGGATGCTCAAGAGCTTCTTGTCTTTCACCAACTACATCAGGTTATCTGGGATTACCATTTCCCCTGACCATATTCCAGTCTCCACAGATCACATTACCCTATGCCTTGGCACCAATTCCAGAAAGAAGGTATGGGTGAGGGTAAACCTGGGAACTGTCTGCTGAGGACCTAGTGTACCTCTCTGCACTGGGTCCTTCTCTGGGCACAGAGCTGAGGCCCATAGAGGCTTCTATAGGAGCTACAGTGAATGTTGATGAATGTGTATGTATTCCAGTGTGAGGAGACCCTGTGACATAAGCCACAGTGGTTCTGGTCCCCAGCTGTATGGACAAACTTAAACTTATCCTCTCTCTCTCTCTCTCTCTCTCTCTCTCTCTCTATATATATATATATATATATATATATATATATATATATATATATATTAATAGAGGACTTGTGATAGGAGACAAAATCTGCTATTTAGGGAAAGTTTCCTAGGAGAATCCCAATGTAGACCATGGGAGTTTGGGAACTGTCATGTCTCTTTCTGTAGAGAATTACATATCTTTTGAAGAGCAGCTCATGGTGCAAAGCCTGTTGCTGATAGGTACAAAACAACATCAGTCATCACTTTAATATGAAGCCAGAACTGTGTGATTTGCCAGTGAGAAGGTCAACGAGACTTAGCATCATGGATAATTTGCTTCTGGGAAGGAGCAAGAGCAGGGCTCCCACCCAGTACCCTGCATGGGCACATGGTAAAGGCCCCATGTTTCCAACTTCCCAGTACCAGACACTGTCCCAGGAGTCCCATATGTATGTCCTATGGGAGGAGGTGAGGCTTTGGGTAAAAAGTGAGTGTGACACTACTGCTATCTGAGGACTCTGGTCCAAAAATGTCTAATAATAATACCATGAAAGCAGATTTTGCAAAGTCTCTTAACCACATTAAACAGGCATGCATAATTATTTTAATAATGTTATATAACCCACTATAGCAAAGAAGTATCATTTTAACAAAGATTGGATGAACACTTATTTATGATATAATTCAGATTCTTTTTCTCGTGTCATTTCTTTGAAATAAGTTTTATATATTTGTTACATGTCAATTTAGACAGTAAATTTTTCTCAGAAATGTATTATCTGTTTTCTGTTTTCTCATTTACATTTTTTAAGGTAGATTTACTTAATGAAATAACCGAAGTATGATTGGTAATTTTCTAACCACTGAGTTTTTAACAGAAATAATATTTACCCTTTGATATTTACATCCAGTCATGTAAATTTGATTTGTGTTTATTAGAATAAATTTAACATTGAAGAAAATGAATGTTTGTTTCATAATTTAAGTAGTATACTAACACAACACTTCTAAATCTATATAGTATAATTGTTTAAAATTTTTATTCTTTTTAGATATACATGACAGTAGAGTGGTTTTGGATATATATGGAATATAATTTACCATTCTTTTGGTTATACATGATGCAGAGTTACACTGGTTGTGTATTCATATATATAGAGACAGAAGTTATATAAATAATCTAATATAGGGGTATAAAAAAGCAGTTTTTCACTGTTCAATGTTACAAGCTTCTTCTATTTTCACATTTATGTTCACAGAAATTCAGTGTTTCTTTTAAGTGACCGTTTTCACCATCACAGTTTTACCATAAAGAAAATAAACTCTTGTTTGCAAAGTCATAAAGGTATTTTGGTGCCAGGTCATAATCAACAAAGAGTGAACAGAGAAGGAAATGATCCTGATGATGAGGTGGTTCTTGAATTAATTCAATTGATGTGTATCAGGAGGCTTCCTTCCCTAGACATGTTTTCCCAAGCAGGTCATGAACACAATGTCCATGCTTTCATGAAGAGAGAGTATTCGTGTGGTCATGAAAACAGATTTCCACTCACAGAGGTGACCTGCCTATAACCAGGTGGCAACAGCCGAATCCAACCCTGAGTTCTAACATAAGATTATTTCCTATGGGAAGCAGCCACGTATCTCAGAGCAGATTGATGACACTAGACCTTACATCATGGCAGACTGTCATTAGTTCTCAGTGAAACACGAATTTACCCTTGAGGGAGCTTGTTTTCCTTGCCTGCAGTGCTTCTGCCAAAACTGTTATCCATGGACTTAGTGAACACCTTAACCACCATCATGGTATTCAACATGGGGCTTCTGAGCACAATGCTTATGTCACAGCCAATAAAGGGGAGCAATCAAGCCATATTCCTGCCATTACTACTCTTACATTTCCCCAATGTCCTAAAACACCATGTCTGACAGAAAGGTTGACTGGCTTTTGAGGAGTCAAGATGAATCTTGGTGAGTGGTTACACCCATATCCAATACATGATGTTTTTGGAATAACCAGTATTCCTGAAGCTAGAATGAGGGCCTGGGACTGGGAATGACTCCACACACTAGTGACTCACTAGCACAATGTTTACTTCCCATTTCAGTAATTGAACCCTATTATTGATCTAGTGAAGAGGACTTAGTTCCAAACACAGGACAAAAGAATGACTGCTGTAACCTGGGTTTAAGCCTCTATTTTGCTACTCATGACAAGGAATCATTAGACCAAGTTGTGGCTATGAGGTCATGATTGTTCCTGGTAATCAGGGGAATTACTTTGCCATTGCTGACTCAAAATAAGGAGGCAATGCATGGAAAGAAGCATGTTCTCTAGTCCTTCCTTGGACTGCAGTTAAGGTCAGAATACCAAGACAATCCAACTCAGCAGGGCTACTGGTGCACCTATGTTGTATGGAGTGATGATTTGTGCCTACCACCTGGCAGTACTAGCTAGAGATCAACACTAGCCAAAGCATTTTTTTTTTTGGTGGTGAAGGGAATTAGAATAGACAAGTGAGAAATTACCAATGATAATCACAGGAATTAGAATTCTATGGAAAATATTTATTTTAATGAGAATGTATTTGAATATGTTTTCCTTCCTCTGATTGATTCTAGTGTCAACTAACATAGGTGTGTTAAAATTATGTAACTATTCAAGACCGGTGTCACATGCCTATAATCCAGCTGCTTGGGAGACTGAAGCAGGATCATGTTATGAAAGAAGCCTCAAGAAAAGCAAGGCACTAAACTATTCAGTGAGACCCTGTCTGTAAATAAAACACAAGATAGGCTTGGGGATATGACTCAGTGGTCTAGTGACCCTTAGTTCAATCCCTGGTTCAAAAGGAAAAAACAAGTTAACATTTTATTTCAATATTTAATTTACAGGATATCATAGGTGGAGGACAATGAACGTACTTGAGGTCAAAAAGTGTATTGTATTCTCTTGCTTGGAAAAGATGCACATTTTGGGGGGTGGCAGTTTGATGGATCATCTTATTACATGAAGCCTGGATATAATAATTATGTATAGGTGGAGACTGAGTGATCATGGAAGTGGCAATGAGTTTCTGCTTGACACACACGGAATATGGTGCCATGTTTATTTAAAAATGTGATAGCTTCAGTGTATTTCTCAAAATTGATCACATGTATATTTCTGGTAGTAGGAGGAATGATTTCTGTTATACAAGCCATGGAAGCTAGAAGTGAATCCCTTCAATCATGTGACTCATGCCTGCATATGGATATCTGTTAGGCCGCTACATAGAGAGGAGTGGTCCGGTTGTTCACATGTCCTTGGATTCACCTCCAGCATGGTTCTGACGCTTCAACTCTTTCATAACCCAGAATAACTAGGGCATCTGGCTCAATTTACAAAACGCAAGGAATGAGGGGTACTAGATGGGGTATCAGGATATTCACCATGGAATTTAGCAGCCTAGAGCAGCTTTCTGAATATAGAATGGCCTTTCTGGTTCATGACTAGTCAGGTAGGTTGTTGCTGTGATCAAAATCTTACAAGAAAAAATGAGAGAAGGAATTTTCTTTTTTGACTCAGGCTCTGAGATTTGACAGGTCATATATGGCCATTTCAATTGCTGTTTCTAAACTGAGGCAGAAAATCATGGCCAAATGACATAGACAAGAAAAACATCTTGAATCATGACAATCACGAAGCAGAGAGACCTCTGTCTCCCAGGGAAACCAGGAACAAAATAGAAACCCCAAAGTCTCATCCCAAGACAACCTCATTCAGCCACAGTCTACCTGCATATAGTTAACACCTATATCACTGGATTTAACCTTGGTTAGTTTACACCGCACAACCTTTTCATTTTTTCCTCTCAAGATTTTTGCATTGCCTCCCCCATGGTATTTGTGGCACACCCTATATCCAAACCATAAGAGTCCCTGAGATGCCTTTGCTGGACAACTTTCTTTATTGGTTTCTTTCCTCAAATGCACAGTTACAGCTGGGCTCCCTGAGAGCACTCTTGTTCATCTCTAGATTTTGGGGGTAAGTGTGTGTTTGGTCAACATGGAAGTTTTGAATCCTCTTGGCATACTACTAATAGGAAGCCCATCAAATCAGCTGTGGGGACAAAAGAAGAGACTGAGGAGTTGGAGGTTCAGCATTCAACTTGCTTCAAGCTGCTTTGGGCAAAATATCCCCTTGACTTTCCTGACTGCTGGTTAGAGTCACTTTCCAGGTGTTGACCCTGTTGCCACTTTTCCAATTCTTCTGAGCTGTTTTTTTTTTTTTTGGTTGTTGTTGTTCGTTTATATGTTTGTTTGCTTTTCATCTGGGTCTACTTCAGATGGGCTGCTGCCCTTTCTTGTTCCTGTTCAAGGGTAAGGCAACTCCCTGCTGAGAGACCACTGATGACAAGTGACACAGCATAAGGTCACCATGGACTCTCACATTCCTCATAGTCCTCTCAGTATCTCCTACATGGACTTTGGTTTCATCTTTGGCATTTCATTTCATATTTCTGTTCTTGTTGACATGCTTTTATGCATTTCACATGTTATACATTTTTTACTTAATCAACAGCCTACTTTTGTGGATTTACCACCAATTTTAGTCTCAAACATTGTGTTTGACACATCTCATTCTGCAGTGAACCATAAGTGGCCGCATTTATTCTTATTTTTAAATTTTCCATGCTTTATGTGACATGTTAAAAAGCACCACAATCTAGTCCTAACAGAAAAAACAAATTTAGGTCCCTTATTTTCTATGAAGTTCATCAGTGTCACAGTTTCCATGGATGAACTTTAAAAATGAGTTGTCAAGTATTCCTCAAGCAGAGAGGATCCTGCCTCTGAATTCCAGGTTCAGGGCTATGAACTGAGGCAGGTGAAAGTCAGTGTCAATCTGAGATTCTCCTCAGGGAGCCTGTCCATGCAGGGAGAAGTGACCAAGTGCCCCCTTCCCTCATGCAAGACCACATAGGAAATTCTTCCTGAGGAAAAATATGTATGGCTGGAGGTGGGAGGAAATGCCAGAAAAGACTGTGTAGGCATCTTTGGAAGACCCTGGGATAGAGAAGCCTTCCCAGTGTTGACTTCTGGACAGTGGTAAATAGTTCCCTGAGATTAGCAGGAGGCACATGCAGTCATGCTGGGAGAAGGAAATAGACCCTAGAAGCCCCATCTTCTCACACTGTGCTCCCTCCTACAGCATCTGAGTTTAGTGTGCTCTCCCTTATGAAATTCAACCATCTGGTCTGCCATGCTTACACATACAATCAGCCTCCTTCAGTTCATTTCCCAGGTGAGGTCCTTTTTGTGCCTTGGCTATTTCCAGTGTCCTGGGGGTGACCCTGTGTTACTCAGACCCTCAGAATATCACTGTAATGTCACTGCAACCCCAGACACAATTTAAATTCTCCTGATGTTCATTCAGGGACTATAGTTGGACTCCTTTTTTTCACCCCCATTTCAGGAGTGATCCTGAACTCTAAGCAACCCCAGCTTCTCTTCTGGATTTCTCTGAATGCCCTCTCACTGACACTTGCTGGTTGAGGATTCACAGAGTAGCAACCCCACTCCTGAGGACCCCAAATCTTCTGTCACTGGAGAGCCTATTTTCAGTATGTCCAGCCTCACTCTGTGCCAGTGGTGCCAAAATGTGCCCTGTCCTGTGTATCAGATTGATGGCATTGACAGTGCATAGGAAGTCATGGCAAGTCAAGTTCATGTACCAAATGCTTTGTTTCTGTTAGAAGAGAATCCGTCAAACCCAAGCCTATCTCCCCACATGCAATAGTGTAGAGAAATTGTGTGAAACTTTGTGTGGATGCAGGCTTTTTAGGTATTGAGAAACCAAGACTCATGTTTTCCATTTAATGTCATCACAGATAATGATACACTTCTGTCAATGTGCTGTTTTCTACATGTGTTTTATCCTTTTTTTTTAGATTCCTCACTGTTCCACTAGCAGCTTCTATTGTGATTGTTTTATTTTTCCCATCATACCACTTTTGTTACCTTTCATATCCTTTTATCTCTATTTGAAATTTAATTTTACAGTGGTTTCTATATGCTTTACATAATTATCAACATAGTTTGCAATGATGCTACCTGAGTTCTATTACCATGTTCCCTCTCCTCCTACCCTCATCTATTCTTTCTTGTTTATGATGCTGTGGTCACAAGTATGATGTGCATACTGGCATTCTTGTGTTCATTTCCATTATTGATTCAAACTGTGAACTTAATTTCTCCTGTCTTTAATTCACATGGTAATATGTTAGAAACTAAAGCACAAAACTATATCATTGTTAGTATTTATGATCAGCTATGTAAGTACCTTTAGCAGAGATATTAATTCTTCAGGTTCTCAAGTTCCCATCTCTTACCCTTTTTACGTCTTAATTCTCCCCTCAGTATTGCATGCTGGGTAGGACTACCAGAATCCCAAATGTGCTCTGTAACTGTCCCATTGGTGGTTGTCAGCTTTTTTTCACTGTGACCATTATACCTAACAGGAACAAGTTAGAAGAGAGCATTAATTTTTGGCCCATGGCTTCACAGGTCTCCATGAGCTTCTGACTCTATCACAGAAAAAGCATGGTAGAATATGTAGAAGAATAAAACTCGACCCTTATTTCTGACAATGCACAAAAATTAACTCAAAATATATCAAAGGGCAATGGTGAGCCAGGTCTGAGGATGTGTAGCAGCAGCAGCAGTCTAGGCCACAAGGAGAACAGAGGCAGAGCCTGCTGAGGCACCATCAGGGCAGGACAAAGTCTCTGAGCAGATGCCATTGCTATTGCCTTTGCACTGCTCATTCACTTCTGTGCCAAAGCAAGAATAGTCATGGTGGCCTTGCTCGGGATATGTAGATTGCATGTGCAAGACATGTTCCCCACTTAAAGGAGCAGGTCAGTGTGGTGCAGACAGGTGTGTATAATGAAGCTTCAGCACCAGGCCTGCTGTCAGTTCCGGGGCTATTATGGGCATAGCTGGCCTTAAGCACCCACTGAACATCTGGGACCAGGCCTTCTGGCACAAGGGAAAGCTGTTGTCTGCCACTGGGAGCTGTGGTGGGCAGGCTCCTAAACAGAGGTGGTGGTAGCAGCCCCACAGTCAGAACGGCAGGACATGACTCCAGGCAAGTTGGCAAGCCTAGCTCTGCTTATTGCCTCAGATCTGACTCCTGCTGGGCTTTGTGCTGGCCTCACAGGTTTGTCATGCCTCATGCTTCAGAGCTGAAACCAGTGGGTCTGTGGTGCTGCACCAGACTGGAGGACTGTGGGCACAGCAAAAGGATCCCAGGCCTGCAGGGCACAAGAAGATGTCTGGGGCTCAGCTGTGGCCACTAGGCTTGGCCCAGTTGGTGGCCTCACATAACAGGAAACTTCTCTGTGTCGTAGTCATGACCACCCAGAAATACTTCAGACTCCTTCTGTGGCCATCTTCAGAACAGGCTCCAAAACAATTCATGGTGTTTTACTCTAGTGAGTGTTCGGACACATCTGTACCAATTCCAGTAGTGCCACTATGAGGCGTGGATGGTACTTAATCATCCCACAAGACATTTATGATGCTCAAGTATATGCATTAGCACTGCTTGGACTGTGATCTAGAAGCAGATGATGATCTTTACATCAAAGGAGATCATCTGAAGAGATTCCTGAGGAGCTTGAATATCAGTGAGCCCTGTTTCTCAGGCAGACAGGACTCAGCTCTACAGAAGTGTCATGGGTCTTTGGAGATGCATCAGCTTTTTTTTTTTTTTAATGAGAAAAATACCAAAAAGGGGTACATCTGAGATCTCCAGAACAGTAAGATTCACCAAGCTATCACATACAACCTGAACAAAAACCCAAGCTACAAGTACAAACTGCACAGCTACATTCTCAGTTGCCAGACTGCAGAGCAACATCATCACACAATACAGCTCCACTGAGAAATCAGCCTAATGAACAAATACAGAAACACAGAGATGCATAAAGAAGACCAACATCTGGGAATCCCTGCTTCCTTCAAGAGGTTTCAGGTCTGCCCTCAAGAGGAAATTCTGCTATGGGAATTTCTGAATGGGAAGAATTTGCACTTGGCTGTGGACCATTAGCCAACCTGCATCCCTCCCTTCCAAGGAGAATGGATTCAGCCTAGATGGAAGCCTTGGATGACATCTTTATGTAGGTAGTGGAAATGATCAAGGCCACCATCAAGACCCGGGAATGCATCATGGAATTAAAGGAGATACATTGTGGCTATCATCCTGTGGTGAATCCCATGTATAGGGCAGAGTACATTCTGAACCTTCTGCTTCTATGCAGGATGTATAAAGGCAAGAAGATGACAGTTCCTATGAGGAGGCATGCATACCTACAGCAGATTTTCAGCAAGATCCAGTTTGTGGAGCATGAAGAACTGGAGACTCAGGAGCTGGCCAGCAGAATCAACCAGAAGTCTGGATACCTATACTTCCTCTCCAATTCCCTGAAGAAGCTTGTTCCTTTCCAGTTCCCTGGATCCATGAACAAAAGCAAAGAGCCCAAAGATGAAAATGTCATATACTGATGCCATTGTCTGGACGTTCTGACATGTTTGTGAGGTTTCTGGGAAACTTGGGGAAGACATGTCTCACCCCAAATCATCATGCCAAATTGGTTGTACTAGTTTTTAATTCTAACTCCAACCTTGATAAGGTCAAACTAGTGGAACTGATGAGATTATAGTAGTAAGTACCCTAAAGGTGTTATGAAGATTTTGCCTGTATCTGTTGAATTTTAAATTGTTCTGGCCCTCAGAGTGGGATCTTGCCATTTCATAACAAATATTTTCACTTCTTCTGTGAAGTTGACCTGGTGTTTACCATGGAACTCCTGCAACAGTGTGGAGCCAATGGAGTTTGGGGCCAATAAACACATTCCCCACTCATCTTTAGACAGTATGATTAAAAGATTATTCATGGCGGGAAAGTTACCAGGAACAACCATTTTTCCTTTTACTCAAAAACTGGCTTCTGGAGAAACCATGGGTTTGGCATGAGTTGTACTTATAAGGGACATCTTGTCCAAGTGGGTGGCAATTTCCATCCATGGCGAGGGCTGAAGGATGTGAACATCTTCAACAGTGTTCTCCAGAAGGTTAGAAGATGTTCAGAAGCCAGAAAGCAGGTGTAGTGCATGTCCAATGCCCTCCTGTCTGTCATGACCCCAATCTGGATCCCAAACAATACAAAATGTGCTTGGGTTCCAAAGCATCATCACATGGTCCCATGTAGTAGTTAGCTGAAATGTGACTAGAGAAAAGATGGAAATTGTTAAAATGATGAAAAAGCCAGCCTAATGACTAGCTCTGCTGAACAAAACATTTTTAGTTAAATATTTTTCAAAAAAAAAATTGTAAGATCAGCTTTTGAAGTCCACGCAGGGATATAATTTCTAAGTGAGTTTTTACATAGGACTCATTTAACATTGAGCTTTGTGAACAAAATTGTGGTTAGTGTTTGCCTTTGAATGCATCTTCCTTTGAACATTATGTTGCAGACCACGTTAATTCTGATTTGAAATGTCTTTGGTATTTTTTTTATTTCCTTTCAGGCCTTTTCTCTACAGTCCTATGGCAAAAAAACATAAACATTCTCGTGAAGTATTATTGTAACAAAAAGAAACAAAACACTGTAACATTCTGTTTTGTTAACAATGCAGTTTCTAACTTTTTTTAACAAGTTTTTTTAAAGCCATCTCAAGTTCTTGAGCTGGAAGTTGAGCAGTGAGTGCAGGCAGAAAGGTCACTGATTTGCAGTCTAGTCTTATGGCAGTGTTGAGATTGTGAAACCTTCAAGATCTGGGGCTTGTGGAAGGTCTCCAGTCATAGATGGTGTGCCCTTCAAGGGGATAATGGAGTCCCTGTTCCCCTCTCTTTTCCTCTTTTCCTTACCACCATGAGGTAGGCATATCCTCTCTACCATGTGCTGCCTAACGTGGTCGACTTCCTTACTTCAGGACCAAAGTGATGGAGTCAACTGATCATGGACCAAAATGTCCACACCTGACAGGTAGAAGAGATCTTTCATCCATGCAAGTTGATTATTTCTGGTGTTTGTTAGAATGATAGAAAGCTATCACTGCAGGAATGCAGAACGAGTAGCATATACATATATCCCTCCTCCTGTAACCACCCCTGCAGCCTTCCACCTGATGTCCAGCTTCCCCCATGAAGAAGAGCTTCAACACTTTCTGGCTCTCAGCTCCACATCACTGGTCTCTGCTGCCCCATATTGGACTGTCCATGTCAGGTTGCACTCTAAGCACTTGGATGGAGAGATTGAAGTTAAAAAATTAAAATTGCCCCCCCCAAAAAAAAACAGCATCCAGTTTCAGTCTGACTTCATCCCAGGTGTTTTAAAATGTCTGGCCCTCCTAGGTCTTGGCTGGTACTGGTCAAGTCCCAGGACGCAGACTTTATACAAAGTTGCTGGGTGTCTTAGGCAAGAAAAACTCCCTCTCCCTTCCTACATGGAGTCATCAATAGAGGGAACTAGAATATCCATGTCAGGTCAGTGAGTGTGTGTTACCATATTCTACTAGGGCAGAAGAGTCTTCCAATTCCTAGGGAGAGCTGGGGTAGGGGATACTCTCCTCCCCAAATATTACCAGAGGAGGCAAGGTTCTTAAGATCTTGGAGGCCTCTCTAATGGGGCTTGAATACACAGAGCTAGCCCCAAACTGAGAATTCAGAGGCTCAGAACCATTCTTATGTTCCCAGAACAATACTGTCATCCTCTGCCTCAGAATCCCCAATTCCCCACTCCACAGTGGGGCAATGACATGACATGAGAAGAACCATAGGGGGTGGCATGGAGCAGGAAGCTGAGGACACTTGGGCCTGGGAAGGACGAGCACCCTATACTCACAGGGAGTCTCTGAGGCCTGTGAGTAAAGGAAGCAGCAGGAAGCTAGGGCAAGTCCTTCTGACAGAGGAGAAACTACAAGGGCATACCTACATGTTTAAACCAAGAGAGAAAATCCAGGCTCCATGAACACTGAAAAAAGGGCAAGCTAGACCAAAACTCCTCTGTCACTGCCAGAATTCAGCTCTCAGTGTATGTCAGTATGGAGCAGGGAGTGCGAGGGCCTCTAGAGCTGCAGCTGCAACAGCTGGGGAGGTCCCCTGCCAAGCCCCCTGAGGATTTCCAGGATCCAGCCAACCCCAAATTTCTGAATTTCTGAGTGTGTCCCCCATGTGAGGATGTGGTCTGTGGTGAGACATCTGCTGCAGGTGCAGGAGATGGTGGCGGGAGGGGAGCTGAGGCTGGGCATTGGTATAGCTGGGATGCTATGTTTAGGCATAGTCTCTTTTTTTCTCCCTGAGACCTGGGACAGTCCCTAGGGGAAACCACAGCTTCTGGGTCCTGAGTAGTGGGAGAGTCATGCCCATATGGGGGTGCTGTGGAAGGAGAAGCTACAGCCCAGACTCCTAAGATGGAACCTGCCACCAGTCCCCAGAATGTGTGGAGTCCAAGGCCAGAGGAAGGAGTGAGACATGCATCCCAACAGGAGAGAAGCAGAACTGTCTCAGGGAACTCCCAGGGGCTCCTCCTGAACCCAGCATGATATCTTTTATGCCATCTTTTTCATCTACAAGGTCATTGACATGTGGGGTTTATTAGCATTCAGCATCAGGCCTGGCCCTCAGAAAAGGAAGAAAGAACATTGTGGAATGGAAAGATCCAGCCTAGAGATAAGGACAGCTGATCTTATGAGTTGAGGGAAATCATTCAGTCATGATCACCATCCTTGACCTTATCTCATTCTTCCTTCTCATCATGATCATCATTGAGTCATTTGACAGTTATTTGAGATAGAGTGATAAAAATTCATCATCTATATTGGGAATTTTCTGGGAGTAGAGAAGACACTAGTAATAATTATGTGAGTACAACAGGCACAAATTAGGAAGGTCTGAGGAAACCCAGGATCTAGGGCTAGAGCCCTTCTTCATAGAGCTGCTCTGGTCTAGAGTGGTTCTGTGGAACTATTGCCCTAACAGATTAGGTTTCAGATTCGAAGTAACTAGGTAGGTATTCAGGAAAAATCATCCAATCTCATGTGTCTGAGAATCCAGGTTGATTTGGAACTGTTCCTCATGCATATCTCATTGAGGAGCCTCAAGGGGGAGCATTGATTCAAGGCCAAGACATGTGGCTTCTTCAGAGCCATGGAAACCCATCCTGAATGGGGGATGAAGTCTGGGGTTTCTGTGAGATCTCAAGGATTCAGACAGCAGCAGGGAAATGCTCTGGAAATGAGGTGTGAGACAGGAAAACTGGCCCAGGAGTGATATAGACCCTGGTGAAGAAGCTGATGTGTCAGGAAGAAAGGGAAAAGTCCACTAACATTATGCTGTGTCATTAAATGTCAGTGGGCACTCCAGGGGACAATGCCTATGTCATCCATACTTCTAGAAGTTCAAATTTCTAGTTGGCTTGAAAACTTTGTTTTGGACCTGTGTGTTGGGAAGTATATGCTGGGGGCCATGAGTACTGTAGGATGAAGGATATGGGTGTCTCCTGTCCAGACCTGGAGGAGGATATTCTCCTGGTGCCTTTGCAGATCTCACAGGGGGGTTGGGGCAGATGAGATTGTCACCCAGCTCAATTCAGCAGGAGCTGCTGGCTCTGTTTCTCCCTTCCCCAGGGACCCCAAACAGCCATTTGCTTCCCATCTCCCAGGCCAGAGCAGCCACTTCATTGTCCCTCTTCTACAGCCCCAGAGTCTGCTCCCTAGGGCTCCCCAACAACGACTCATGCCATTCTGGGCTATGACTTTTGCTGTAGAGGAAGCCAGTCTCCCTCCCTCTTCCGACTTTGTGAATTTTGTCTCAGCCCATAGCCATCAGCTACTGGATGCTGACATTCTTCCTTGTACAATGAGGGGCTTACCCAGCATAGACCTGCCCTGTGTGGTGGGGCTATTACTCCCTAGGGAAAATATAGGTCTGGGTTGGGCACAGAGATGGGAGCAGATGGGTGGGATTAGGTCTGGATCCGCTGCCTTTGGGCTATGTAGAACCTGGGTAGACTGTGTATGTCTCTGCGTTCATCTGTGAAATGGGCAATCATAGCCCCCACATCTCAGAGTCACTGGAGGGTCAATGAGGTACTGTGACTTGCCCTAAGTGGCCCATGGCTGGCAGATGAGGCATCTCATAGATGCTTCTCTTTGTTAAATTCTTCTCAAGATTATGGAGAGATTCCTTTCCTGTATCTGACATTCCCTGGTCTGCCTCAATGGTGTTGACCTCCAGGAACTTGAGGAGGGGAGAAGTAGTAAATTCCAAATTGTCCCCTAGCAGCTTGTGAATTCCTCCAGGGCAGGTGGTCCTCATGTCCCTCCACCCAGCACTTGGTCCATTTTACATCTATGCTCACTCAGGGCTTGTTAAATGAATGTGTGAGTGAACTAATGATTAAATGACAAGGAGTCACAGGGATGAGGATATGTGGAAAGAGCCTGGGGATAGGTCACCCCACAATTCACTGTGACCCTGACTGGATCATTCACTTATTGTTGGAGCCTCCATCCTCTCATCTCAGAAATAGGCACACAAATATCTTGTTTAGTTTGCTTTGTGGATCCATTGAGCCAGGGTAGACAGAAGAATCCAGGTCCTCCAACTCCACAGAACCACAAATATTCATATGCTCAGAATCTTCTCTTGGCCTTGTATAGGCACAGCCTGCCTAGGAGGAAGAGTGACCCAACATACATGTGGTCTTTAACACCTACGCCACCTAAGCTGGCTTGGCCCTTACAGTCAGGCATGGGGGAAGACGTAGTCACCTTGGGTTGCCCTTGGGCTAATGGACCCAGATGCTCACCATCTGTGTAGCTGTGGGACTCACACGACCTGTCTTCACTCTTGGAACCTCTGTCTCCTCATTCACAAGGTGTGGGAGTATGGACATCTGCCTCCAAGGTGGTCTGAATCACAAAATATAAAACATGTCAGATACCAGCTCAGCATTTTCCTGAAAGCAACCCTCAGCCAAGGTCACTCTGTTGACAGATGGTGGCAGGTGGCATCATATCTGCACAGAACTGGGAGCAATGTTACAGTGAAACAGCAAACATGGAGGGCTCAGTAAGGTCCAGTCCAGAACCCAGCTGAACCTCTGAGGGACAGGCTGCTAGAGACACAGCCCTTGTCACAGGGTGCCTGCCTCCAGTAGGGACTCAGAATGAATGGTAACCCCATCCTGGGGCAGGGCTGTCACCAGGAAAGCCAAATTACAGTTTCTGGCAGCCTTCAAGCCCCAGCAAGGCTAAGGATTGAAGAGGCAAAGAAGCAAAAGGCCCAGAGTACACAGGGAGCCAGTTCCCAATAGTCCTGACAGAGCAGCACCAGCATAGAGGACCAGACAGAGGGGCCCAGGAGGGTGAGGAATTTCAAAGTGGTGAGAGTGACATGGAGTGTTTAGGGCCAAGAACAACAGAGGAGGACAGTGAGAGGATCCTTGAATCAAGCCACTTGAAGGCCATCAGTACCATGGGAAGTGTACAGAGAGGACATGATTCTGGGCTTAACTTGGAAAGGGAGGACATGGAGTCCAGGAGTCCTTAGTGACACACTGATAATGGTAGGAGCAGGAAAGTGACAGCCCAGTGATCTACTTCTGACAAATCACTCAGAGTCTCTGGAACATGGTGTCTTCGTTGTAGACTGAAGATCCTAATAAGATCTTCCTCCAAGAGCATCTTGGTGACAGAGAAGCAGACCTGGGGGTCATGGGAAGAAAATGTCTCAGCGATATGACTGAAATCATAGTTCCTTCTCTGTGATCCTAGACAAAGTAGGGACTGTGGAAGACCAGACATGTGGGCAGGGTTGAGTCTGGGGTTGTCCCAGAAGTACCCAGATTGGGGATGGACAGACATAGAAAGGGAGAGAAACTGGGGAGATGTCTTCCCAGATCTCCATGGAATTAGGATCAAAGCTGAGCTTGAGACTGAATGAGGGGCCCTAAGAATATTAATTCCTAATCCTAGAACCTGTGAATATATTACGGTCTGTAACAAAAGGGACCTTCCCCAAAGGATGATGTTAAAGGGCCTGAGATGGAGGATTATGCTAATTTATCTGGGTGGTCCAAGATAAGGAAAAGAGAGAGGTGGGAGGTCAGAATAAGAGAAGAAATGTGGGAATGGAAGGAGGTGAAAGAGAGAGAGAGAGAGAGAGAGAGAGAGAGAGAGAGAGAGAGAGAGAGAGAGAGAAGGGGAATGGAGAGAAGAGGGATGAGGGAGAGAAAAGAGAAGAGAAAGAGAGAGGGGAGAGGAGAGGTGAAGAGAAATCCAGAAAGATATTTGTAGGTGCTGCAGAGCTGGCTTTGAAACTGAAGGAAGGGATAGGAGTCCAGGGATGTGGTATCCTCTAGGAGCTGGAAAACATAAGGCAATGGTCTCTTCCTGAGTCCCTCGAAGGAGCCTGGCCTCCCAACACCTTGGTTCTAATCCCCAGGATGCATTTTAGACTTCTGACCTCCAGACCTGTGAGAGAATAAATGCATGTTGTTTTGAGCCACTGTATTGCAGTGATCTATTTCAGCAGCCACAGAAAACTCCCTGAGGAGTGAGGCACTGATTGTGGCCCCTCCACAGCCCCTGCCCATGGTGACAGAGGCATGATCTTAGGCCCTGAGCCCAACCCTGCTAACTTCCATGGTAGAGTAAAGAGACTGGAGCTCAGGTACTGCATGAGCAGGTAGGGGGCTGGGCCACAGACTCACCATTCCTTCATGGTCAGAGAGTGGCTGTATATCCAACCCTGCTAGTCACTGCCTCATGGAGAAAGTCCCAATACAGGACCTATTTTTCCTGCTGATGTCCACAATTGAATGAAATACTCCCAATAAATAATGACTTCCCTGTCACCAAAGGAAGATGGCAGGTGACCTTCTGTGCCACACACTTTAAAGGATCACTATGTTCTCAGGCCACAAATTGGTCACCTGTGTGTACATCATAACCCAAGTCCCCTTAGTGTGGAAGCCTCAGATAAAACACATCTCCACCTGTAATTGTGGTGCAAGATGCCCTGTGTCATTTCCCTCCAGCAAGGTCTTAGAAATTATGAGCACCTATTTCCTTGGGAACATGGTTCCCTGGGAGTTAGGAACTCATTGTTTGCACATGTCTGAAGTTCTTGGCAGGCCTTTTGTCTGGCAGTTTCCTTCTTAGCTTCCTCCTATTTCTCTTTTGTACCCACACCTACCATTGGATAAGGAATTGAAGTGAGCTCTGAATTTAAGAATTTGGGAAGCCAATGGCATTGGTGTGCCCTGAACTCTGTGGACAGCCTAGTTCTCAGGAGTGATGGGGAAGGTGAATATGTGTGGGTAGAAGCTGAGTTGGGCAAAGAGGAGGAGGGTATTCCAAGAGTCCATCCCTGAATAGAGGAGCACAATTTATTGCCCTTTATTTTAATGCAAGGGATAAGCTGTCTGTGAGGGTCAGGGATTGTGGATACAAGACTTCCAAAACTCTTCAGGCACTGGGCTCACCCTCCCTATGCTACCCAGTCCTGAGCACACCCCCTCCCCCCTGCCCTGCTCCTCCTGCCCTGGCTTGAAATTCTGGCTTTGTGGCCTGGATGCCTATGGCAGTCAGTACAGCACCAAGAGGGGTCCAGCTGGCAAAGCCAGGATGGTAGAGAGGCAGAATGAGCCCTCCTGCAGTCCTGGGCCTGTGGCCTAGAATTTCTCCTCAGGGGTTCTCAGTCTGTGCATCTGGAAGAAAGGTCAGTAGAAGGGAGAGAGAGAGAGAGAGAGAGAGAGAGAGAGAGAGAGAGAGAGAGAGAGAGAGAGAGAGAGAGAGAGAGAATGTGTGTGTGTGTGTGTGTGTGTGCCCTCAGTGGAGGGAGTGTATGAGCAAGTGACACCTACCCTAACCCTGTCATAGGGTTACTGAGGGCCCTAGGTACTTGGTTGTGTCTCATCAGTGAAGTTCATGCTTCCAGGTACCCAGCCTGGTGAGCCCTGACCTCTGACCCTCAAGCAGGACTGCTCAACCTTCAGTAACCACCCATGGTATAAGCCCTAAGAACTGTACACCCTACCTCCTCTCCAGCCCCATGAGTACTCTCTCACGGGCCAGTCTCTGAACCTCTTAGTGTCCTTGCCCTGTTGCTAAGTGCACCCACAGCTTGATCAACATCACTAGCATCCTCCTTGTGACCAAATTCTAGATATTGCATTTGCTAACCACCATCTACTTATTTGTTCATTCATTCCTGGTCTGCAGACCCTAATCTGAACCAGACAAATGAAGGAAAGTGATCTTCCCCTAGGGTTAAGTGCTTTAAAGCACAGACAGTTACAGAGCCACCACTGGATGCCCAGCCAGCAGGGTGAGCCCACAGTCCCACACCCCTGTATCACTCTACACCATCTCCAGAGTGCATTGGCCTGCTGGGTCCCACCATACCAGGTGTTTTGTGCTGCAGTTTATTCTATTGTCACTGTATTTTAAATATTTTGCACATCAGAAACTATTCTTGTTCATCGTGCTTTATTGGTATGTGTGGAATCCCTTTCAGAAAATGCAAGATAATTTATGTAACCCAGCAGGTTCTCAGCTCTAAGGATGGCCATCTCTGCAGGGGTTGCTTCAGGGCCCCTTCTCTCCAACCCTCTTTACATAGCTTCCAGTCTCATTAGCTGAGTCTAATAGTCTTCCATATCTCTGGTAGAGTCCATGGCCCTGCCCTGGTGTTTCCTGGCTCAGTGCCCTCATGAGTAGGAAATACTCCAAGTCCTGGGATTGTTGGGTGTGGGGCTCTGGGGAATTGGGTGGGGCTGCATGCAGAGCCAGGATGAAAATTGGCTTGTAATTCCTAAGTACCGGGCTATGCTGCTTCTGGCGGCGCTGGAGAGGGGGCGCTGAGCTGTTGGGTATGAAGTGTAACAGAACAGACTTTACCACCTGAAACTGCTGCTTCAAGTTCAGATCAGGCAAGGAACAAACCTCGTAACAACCAAAAAGACCAAAGAAGAATACACTTAAGATGAAGACACAACACTTGATCCAAAACAAGAAGTTTGTGCCTACTCAACAGCTTTGAAAGAGCACTTCCCAACACTGCTGGTAGTCTTTGTTTTCTTCAGTGCTGTACTGTGAGATTGCCCGGTGCATCAGCAGTTGTATTCTTTATTAGCTTGGTAGATCATTTTCTCTCGCTCTTTTTTTTAATACTAGCAACTTTCATCCTTTGAAACATGTGCTGAAAAAGAAGAATCAGCAAATACTACTGAAAGTGCAATATTTGATTATCACTTCGAGATGAGCTTTGATCCAAACCTCTCCACAACAATGGACACAATGGGTACCCCAATGGTACTTCAGCAGCACTGCGTGAAACTGGGGTTATTGAAAAACTATTAACCTCTTATGGATTTTTTCAGTGTTCAGAACGTCAAGCTAGACTTTTCTTCCACTGTTCACAATATAATGGCAACCTGCAGGACTTAAAAGTAGGAGATGATGTTGAATTTGAAGTATCATCTGACCGGTGGACTGGGAAACCCATTGCTATTAAATTGGTGAAGATTAAACCAGAAATCCATCCTGAAGAACGAATGAATGGACAAGAAGTGTTTTATCTGACATATACCCCTGAAGATGTTGAAGGGAATGTTCAGCTGGAAACCAGAGATAAAATAAATTTTGTAATTGATAACAATAAACATACTGGTGCTGTAAGTGCTCGTAACATTATGCTGTTGAAAAAGAAACAAGCCCGCTGTCAGGGAGTAGTTTGTGCCATGAAGGAGGCATTTGGCTTTATTGAAAGAGGTGATGTTGTAAAAGAGATATTCTTTCACTATAGTGAATTTAAAGGTGACCTAGAAACCTTACAGCCTGGAGATGAAGTGGAATTCACAATCAAGGACAGAAATGGTAAAGAAGTTGCAACAGATGTCAGACTTTTGCCTCAAGGGAAAGTCATTTTTGAAGACATCAGCATTGAACATTTTAAAGGAACTGTAACCAAAGTTATCCCAAAAGTACCCAGTAAAAACCAGAATGACCCATTGCCAGGACGAATCAAAGTTGACTTTGTGATTCCTAAAGAACTTCCCCTTGGAGACAAAGATACAAAATCCAAGGTGACCCTATTGGAAGGTGACCATGTTAGGTTTAATATTTCAACAGACCGACGTGACAAATTAGAACGAGCAACTAACATAGAAGTTCTATCAAATACATTTCAGTTCACTAATGAAGCCAGAGAAATGGGTGTGATTGCTGCCATGAGAGATGGTTTTGGTTTCATCAAGTGTGTGGATCGTGATGCTCATATGTTCTTCCACTTCAGTGAAATTCTGGATGGGAACCAGCTCCATATTGCAGATGAAGTAGAGTTTACTGTGGTTCCTGATATACTCTCTGCCCAAAGAAATCATGCTATTAGGATTAAAAAACTTCCCAAGGGCACGGTTTCATTCCATTCCCATTCAGATCATCGTTTTCTGGGCACTGTAGAGAAAGAAGCCACTTTTTCCAATCCTAAAACCACTAGCCCAAATAAAGGCAAAGAGAAGGAGGCTGAGGATGGCATTATTGCTTACGATGATTGTGGGGTGAAACTGACCATTGCTTTTCAAGCCAAGGATGTGGAAGGATCTACTTCTCCTCAAATAGGAGATAAGGTTGAATTTAGTATTAGTGACAAACAGAGGCCTGGACAGCAGATTGCAACTTGTGTGCGACTTTTAGGTCGTAATTCCAACAAGAGGCTCTTGGGTTATGTGGCAACTCTGAAAGATAATTTTGGGTTTATTGAAACAGCCAATCATGATAAGGAAATCTTTTTCCATTACAGTGAGTTCTCTGGTGATGTTGATAGCCTGGAGCTGGGGGACATGGTCGAATACAGCTTGTCCAAAGGCAAAGGCAACAAAGTCAGTGCTGAAAAAGTAAACAAAACTCACTCAGTGAATAGCATTACTGAAGAAGCTGATCCCACTATCTATTCTGGTAAAGTCATTCGCCCCCTCAGAGGTGTTGATCCAACACAGATTGAGTATCAAGGAATGATTGAGATCGTGGATGAGGGGGATATGAAAGGTGAGGTGTATCCTTTTGGCATAGTCGGAATGGCCAATAAAGGGGATTACCTGCAGAAAGGGGAGAGTGTCAAGTTCCAATTGTGTGTCCTGGGCCAAAATGCACAGACTATGGCCTATAACATCACGCCCCTGCGCAGGGCCACAGTAGAGTGTGTGAAAGATCAGTTTGGCTTCATTAACTACGAAGTAGGAGATAGCAAGAAGCTCTTTTTCCATGTGAAAGAAGTTCAAGATGACATTGAGCTACAGGCAGGAGATGAAGTGGAGTTCTCAGTGATTCTTAATCAGCATACTGGCAAGTGCAGTGCCTGTAATGTTTGGCGAGTCTGTGAGGGCCCCAAGGCTGTTGCAGCTCCTCGACCTGATTGGTTGGTCAATCGCTTGAAGAACATCACCCTGGATTATGCTAGTGCTCCTCGCCTAATGGTTCTTCGTCAGCCAAGGGGACCAGATAACTCAATGGGATTTGGTGCAGAAAGAAAGATTCGTCAAGCTGGTGTCATTGACTAACCACATCCATAAAGCACATCATTAACCCACTATGATCAAGTTGGGGGGATTCTGATGAAGGGTTCTGAATATCTCCCTCTTCATCCCTCCCAAAATCTGGAATACTTATTCTATTGAGCTATTACACCAGTTTTAACACCTTCCTCGTGTTATGTTTAAAAAAATTAATAAATTTAAGAAACCATTTTAAAATTATGCACAGTTGCAGTCTGGAAAACTTATGGTGGCGCCTTATAGTATCAATTTTAGGAGCTTTATTTGGTGCATTTAATGCAACTGGTAATTGCAAAATCCATTTCGCCTGTGTAAGTGAAAAATACAGACTGTTATCTTGTTGGCCCTATGAAATTCTGCACTTGATATTTAGTATATATTCTACATTCATTACTTCTGGCAAAATGTTCTGCCTTAGCACTCAGTTGCATTCTTTTCCTTTTCTTTCCTGTTCATTATGCTTTAATTCTGAGGACCATATGAATATATTACCTTTTAAAAATTACAAAAATTTGTATAGGCAAACCATTTTCTTAAGTTGATGGCCAAATGTTAAAATGTTATTTTTCATATCATTTATAATCTTGTCACAATCCACTTAACAAAGTTTGGTTAGATTTCAGTGAAAATTATCTTCCAGAGTAGTATTTTTTTCCCTGGGATGGGGGGCAAATAACTGTACTACAATTAGTATATATGGTGCAGAATTTCGTGCAAATGAAGTGTGCCAGCAGTGTGATAATTTCAACATTTTTAAACAAACAAAAAAAAGGACAAATGCACAAACTTGCTGCTGCTTAGATCACTGCAGCTTCTAGGACCCAGTTTCTTTTACTGATTTAAAAACAAAACAAGAAAAAAAAATAAAAAAGTTGTGCCTGAAATGAATCTTGTTTTTTTTTTTATAAGTAGCTGCCTGGTTCCTGTGTCCTGTGGAATACAGGCACTTGACCCTTGGTGTAGCTTCTGTTCAACTTTATATCACAGGAATGGATTGGTCTGATTTCTTGGCCCTCATCTTAAATTGGTCATATTCAGGGTCCCTGGCCAGTGGACTGAAGGCTTTGTCTAAGATGACAAGGATCAGCTCAGGGGATGTCGGGGAGGGCGCTTTTATCTTCCCCGTTGTCCTTTGAGGTTTTGATCTCTGGGTAAAGAGGCCATTTATCTTTGTAAACACAAAACATTTTGCTTTCTCCAGTTTTCTGTTAATGGTGAAAGAATGGAAGTGAATAAAGTTTTACTGATTTTTGAGACACTAAAAAAAAAAAAAAAAAAAGATTGGCTTGTAGCATCCCATAGCAGCCCCAGGGCCTAGAGTAGACCCTGCACCCTGTAGATGCTCAGTAAAAATAGTAACATGGAAGTCAGAAAAAGTCTTAAGCTGGCTGAGAATCCATGTTCACCATGGTCACTTGGCCCCCTATCCCTCCCCCACCACATACAGCTCAGCCTGTCTTGTCACTGGGCTCTGCACTGGTTCTGAGATGTGGAAGGTTCAGTGAATGCTGACCACCTCCCTGCCATATGTGGAACCTATGCAGCTGAACAGAGGGTCTCGGACTCCCTTGGCTACTTCCTCCTAACAGTTCCATATCACCCCTGTAAACAGCTGGACTCCACTGGGCATCCAGGATCCCCAAATTCAGTCTATGTGATATCATATCCTTTGTATTGGACATCCAACCCCACAATCCTGGCCTGCCCACTCTACCTATCCCCAAAGACAGGTTCATTTTACAAAGTCTGACCTTCTCCCTGTCCATTCCCTTTTATTCCTCATGGCAGGCCTGCCTTATTAGATCACCCCCTCCATCTCCTGGCTCAAGACCACAGACACCCTTGCCTACCATATTATTTCCAATAAGATGTTATTTTCCACCCTTTTTTCTCCTTACTTTCAGGGTCTGGGCCAGAGGGTCTCATGTAAGAACATTTTATTCCACCTTTGCTGGGGGAAACTCCAGGTGCTATTTTCTGTCACCCCATCTCCATGTCTCCCAAACAGTCTAACCCTGGCATGAGGGTGCACAGAGCCATTAAAATTGGGGTGGATATATCTGCAGCATCCCGTATAGGGAGAGCCCAAGAAACAACTGTCAGTTACAAGCAGCATTCTCACAGATGTAACCATGCCTGGGTTCCTCTATGCCCCCGAGTCAGCTCTGAGAGATGCCAAAGTCAGGGTCCCTTAGGGCTGGCTGTCTAGCATGGGCTAGTTGGTGTGCTTCAGGCTCTACCCCCAGCCTCCCTTCTGTACATGGATGGTATGAAGGTAGATTCACTGGTGAGGGAGTGCTGCCTATAGTGCCTGGACCCTGAGAAATTCTTTTGGATGCTCTGGCCGGCTCCTGGGACTCCTTCCCATGCACTCTAAAAAACCTCCTATACTGCATGCCCTGAGCTTGGGAACTCACTGAGGAAACTGAGACTGTTGATGGCACTTCAGGCCCCTTAGTCGGAAATGAGGCCCCTATCTCCCTGAGCCTCCTTCCTACCTGTCCTGCTCCAAGGAAATCCAGGGTAGAACCCAGGCAGCCAAAGGAGATAGGCATGTGTACCCTACAAAGATTCCTGGAGCAAAAACCTCTGCTGGGCTGTGGAAGGCACATAGAAGGAACTCTTTTCTGGCCTCTCCCACACAGGTTCTTTTCCATCAAGGTCTATGCTGGCCATTCTATGAGGAGTAAAGCATTGGTTCGAGCTGTGGAGAGCCCAAATAAGACCTAAGTCATAGTAGGATGAGGGTGGGGCTGCATAGGTTCCAGGCAGGTCTAGCATCTGGGGATTCCAGAGGAGAGGGGTGTTTCCACTTCTCAGTGAGAAAACTGAGGTTTAGCTCAAGTCCATGGATAGAGGATGGCCATTAGGAACTTTGTGCTTAGAGGGACATTTAAAATTTTCTGTCTTGAAAGTTGGAGGCTTTTGTCCCACCATTCACTTTGAGTTAGTTTGGTTGATGGTGCCATGGGAGGGGCTGCATGTATTCCTGCCTAGTCCTTGTAGGAGGTCTGGGCATTGGGAGGCTGGCCCACCTGTCCTCTAGGTATGGCCTCCACCCCAGAAGCTCTTTCCTTGGGCTATGGAGTATGCTGCCTCCCCAGCATTGGCCAGAATGACTAAGGGAAGATTGTGGGCCATCCCAAGAGGGGCCACACCCAGATTTCTTGGCCCTACCTGTCTGCATGCTGTACCCAGCCAGGAACCTAGGAGTTGGCCCTAGTGTACCTCCCCTTTCATCAAGCCCAATCAAGTGCCCTCCCCATATGTTCTCAACTATCAGCTTCTCTCATCTACCCTGGTGGAGGCCTCAGGTCTCCCTGGATACATTCAGTCCCCTTTGTCCTCAGAGAGCACACAGCTGGCTAGTCACAACTTGCCCAGCCCCTATCTTCCAGTACTCACTGGCCTACAAGGGATGAGGTATGTGGCCTATGTGCCCGGGACTTGCCTCTCAGGTCTCCTTGAGGGCTACAAATGAACCCTCCAGGGACATCTAAGGAAGCAACAGGACTATTCATATCCTCTTAGCTGGGAGATTCTCCTGCCCCACCTGCAGAGTCCATAAGGGCTATGATCTTGAGTGTGGCTTAGCAGGTTAATTGGCAGCATCCCCTGCGGAGCACACCCCACAACCCTCTGTGGGATTAACAGGTATCATGATGCACATACAGTGGAGAGAGAACAGATCCTGGGCAGGTTCTACCATGAGGGAATCTCTAGAGTCCATGACCCCTCCACGCATTCTCTCAGTGAATTATTCCTGGCATCAGTTCTAGGTCAGTCCTGTGCTGGGCAGCAGGGACCCTGAGAATCTTGCAACATAGTCTGCTTTCAAGACTTCCCCAGGTTCCAAAGAGATGCTGCGAAAATCCATGAGAAAGAGCAGTGTTGGTGTGAGTGCCAACAGGGCTTGTGGAGAGAATTCTAGGGCCCCCACCAGGTCTCATGGAGATACTGAAGCTGCTGGCCAAAGGGGAGGGGTCCCTGGCTGCCAGAAATCCCAGAGCAGAAGGCTAAAAGATGCTGAACAGCCCCCATTCTGAGGGAGTAAGTGAGGCACTGCATGAGGATGTGGAGGATAGGGTAAGCCTGGCCTTCGGTGGAGAGGGGTTGGGGGACAGCAATAGATGAATCACTTACCCTCCCACCACCGTTTCAGTGAGAGGCCTGCAAGTGATTCTCTGTGCTCCGCAGCCTGACACGTGGCCCCTGCACACTGGGCCATGTCCAGGCTGTCTTTCTTCTCCTTGCCTCATTTCCAATTTATGTCAGGCAGAGGCTGACACAGGACAAGTGTGACAAATGTCTGGCAACCTGTTCAAAAATTGGCAAAAGAAAAACTCTCCCCAACAAGATATTCCATCTACATACCTCCCAGATGTCACCGGGAGGACCTGTCACGGCCAAGACAGATGGTGGCCCTAATGGACTCCATTCTTCACCTGCTGCTGGGGAGCTGCAACCTAGCCCCAAGGCAATAGAGCCCTCCCTGACAGTGGTCTGCCCATTCCCTCTATACCCACAGAACCTCTGTCACAGTCAGACCCCAGGGTCCCAGCATCTCTACCTCCTGCTTTTAGGACAGAGCACATTTGAGCCTCAGCTTTGGCACAAGGCAGGAACACCTTTGTTCCTTTCTGTGGCTAAACTCCCTTCCAGTTAGTCATCCTAATCACCCCACCTGGGGTACTATCACTCTCCCAGGATGTCCAGGGAACTCTGGAAGTTGGGATCCCAAGCACAGAGGTCACATGACAATCTTCATCATGCTGTCACTGGGTTTTAGCTGTAATAAGGGCTCTTGGGGGTAGCAGGATGTTGCTCTGCAGTGGAAACTACAGGTCTATAAGCTCCCAATCTTAATGGCTCATTTCCTGCTAGGTACCAGACATCATGTCCATTTCCCCACCTTGTGTGGGGCTACCAGGTCCAGTGTGTATGTAGACCTCACTCAGCCAGATTGATGCTCTGTCCCCACCAACTTCTCCACAGATAGGAATGGATAATGGCCCCAGGCAGGCTTTCCACATCCTTGAAGCAAGACTTTCATAAGATGAAAAGAGGAGTTGGGAAGAGTCCAGCCTCCTGAGAGGTCCAGGAGAAGATCGGCCTGGGGGGAATATGCCTGAGACTGTGGCAGGCACTGGAGGAGGGGAGTTGCCTGAGCAAAGCAGGCATGAGAAAGCCAGAGCCTCACAGAACAGTTAGTGTGTCAGAGTTAGGGTTACATCAGATGCCAGCAATGCCCCTTCTAGCTCCAACTTGACCTTGGAATCTGGGTTTGGCTTTCTTCTCTATAGAGTGGGGACAATGGTGAAGTCTGCCAACTCCTGGGCTGATGAGCCAGGCATTTCCTCTTTGCATTTGCCCTGAATATATGTGACCCTATAGCACCCTGTGAGATAGATCTTGTGATCTTCATTTTCCATGTGATGGAATGAGCACAGAGATACTGCAGGGCCTGCCTGAGACAGAGTTCAAGGCATCCCTGCAGGATTACATGTTGGGACCTGGTGCCATAGGGACTCATGAATCACTCATCCTTTCACCTGTTCTAGCATTAGCATGAGACCAGACAGAATAAACCAAAAGCACCTTTGTGACATTTCACAGCATGCTAGTCAACCATGATATTGCACGCATGGAGCCCACAGACCAGGGACAGTCAACAGAAACAAGCCATGCAGAGGCCTGCTAGGTTGAGCAGCAGGTAGAATGAGGTAGAATAGGTACCCTGGCAATGGACAGGAAGTAGAGGGTGGATGTCAGGAGGACCCTGGGATTGGTCCACTGATGTGCCCCATCTGTATCCCTAGTCCTCTCATTTCACAGATAAGAAACCCAGGCTCCAGATGGGCCTGAGCTGGGTCACACAGGTGGGCTTGGAGGTATCTGAGTCTCACTGGTTTGCTGCAGCCACAATGAGGGGATGAAGGAATGTTCATAGGAGCAAATGAGCAGGGCTTGGCTCCCTGAGGGCCTGGCCTGGCAGGGAGGTGTCACTGCTGGTGGGTGGGATATAACGGTTTAAACATGCATTCTCAGGACTAGGTACTGAGGTATGGGCTAGGGTGCAGGGCACTACTTCTAGCAGGCTGAGGATTGGGAATCTCTGAAAGTTATAGACATGCAAGGGACATTGGGTGCAGGGTCGATATTGGGTGCATATCTGATCCAGACCTAGGCTTTCCAGGGACCCTTTTGTATTTGGCTAGAGGAGAAAGGGTAGGGATAGGGTGGCTGTGTTGTAAAATTGTTATGACAATTACTAGGGAAAAGACAGAAGCTCTTCCAGGTTTTATAATTGAGAGCATCTGATGTAACCTAAGCAAGGGGTCCAGGGAGGGCAACTAGAAGGTAGGTGTGTCCTCTGGGTGAAAAATCAGACAGTATAGATCCTTGGGGGGTTACTTGGGAGGAATGAGTACAGTAAGATCTGGGGATAGCCACTGATTTCTGGTGGCTCAGCTATGGCTACTGGTGCCTGTGATGGTCCCTTGGGCTTAGAGTCTCCTTTCTGAGGCTGGTCCTTCCTCAGCCCTAGGAGCATCTGTGTCCTGGGCCAGTAGACTGGATCAAGCCTCTTTTAAGAACTGCCAGGGGGTAAGGTAGGTGGGAGAGACAGTGCTGGGAGCCTGAACTGACCCCCTCCTGAGTCCTAGACCAAGGTGCTAAGGAAATGAAGCTAGAAGTTCCCTGACTTCAAATTATACTACAGAGCAACAAAAACAGCCTGGTATTGGTATCAAATTAATGAAGACCAGTGTAATAGAATACAAGACACAGTGACACACCTTAGTTACAGTTATCTGATCCTCAGCAAAGTTGCCAGAAACATATACTGAAGAAAAGATAGACTTTTTAACCAATGAAAGTGGGAAAACTGGACACCCATATGTGGAAGAATGAAACTAGATTCGTCTCTCTCACCCTGCACAAAAGTCAGATCAAGGTGGGTCAAAGAATTATGACTTATGAATTATGAATTCCACCAGAATCTTGGCGATTGCTTAGAAGAAAGCAAAGGGCAACAATTTGCATTCCAATGAGCCTCCGGGGTGATTTTGAAACACACTCCGCTGGTCTATTTGGGGATTCAGGCCTGAGTTCCTCATTAAACATCCCAGCACATTATTTAATTAACTAAAACTCTGCTCAAGACTGACAAGAGGCCCAAGGGGCTGAGAGTGAGCAGTACCAGGATGGAGGGGTTCTGGAGTCTCTGGACCAGCCAGCCTTGAGGAAGGAATCCTAGAAAAGGAGGGTGAGAAGTAGACCTGCAAATGCTAACTACAGCTCACAGCCGAGGAGCAGGGCCAAGGGGGAGGGCAAGGTGCAGAACAGGCCATGCATTTTGTGGACATCTTTACAGAGAAGCTTGCCTTGCGTGCATCTGTCTAGAAGGGTACACAGGAAACTGACTGGAGAAGGTTGCCTCTGGGAAAGAGATGTGAGAGTGAGGGGTGGAGGGGAATCAGACTTTGGCTTCTGCATTGTTTAGATTTCTTTTTAACACCTGTATTTATTTCAAGACAGCAATACGGCTTTGCGTTAGCCCTGCCCTCTCTTCACACATCCCTAGGCAATAGCTGTGAGGATGAGCTCTCTTCTCAGCCTGGACATCCACCCATCCTCGGGCAGACCCTGTGTCCAGTCCCCTCTCTTTGCCCTGTTGGGGTTTCTGACCTGGAGGGTGACAGATGAGGAGGAGACGATGACAGTGAGCTGGTGAGGCATATCAGGAAGCATGGTGAGGGCCTGAGGATGGCTTGGCAGAGGTAGGGCAGCTCATTTTAGAAGCTGCAGGAGCTATTTTGAATTTGTACTTTTATCTTGGGTTTAAGTGCATGTGTGTTTGGAGTTGTGGCCAGGAGGGGTTAGGGTGAACTGACCAATCGTCCCAGTTTGCTCAGTATTCGGGGTGGCTGCATGTGAGACTTTTGATGCTTCAATCAGAGCTGCCAGTACCCTAGGGTAGGTGCAGCTGGTAGTGGCAATCAATGAGGTAGGGGAAAGAACAGCACAGGTAGAATTGGATGGAGATGGGCAGATGGTGGGCTTGACCCTGAAGTGACCTTGACCAATGACCTGGCCTAGTTGTTGGTGCGTGTAGTCACAGAATGTGTCCCTCAGCCCCCAACAACTCCCTACTACTGTTACATCCAGGAAACTCCAGACTTGAATGTGTAGCCACAGTTGCCCTGCACACCCTCCTGCTCTGGTTAAACCAAATAAAGACGCACCTGCATCCTCAGAGATGCTCTATTCCTCACCTGCAAACACCAGTCGGAGGTGCCGCCTGGCCAGCGCTCCTTGAGCCCTCTCAGCCATGTAGTCGCTGCTGTTTGGGGGCCTGAGGTACAATCTCAGACGGAGCCAGGACACTCTGCTGGAAATCCACACAGGGGACCATGTGCATCAAGGGATTGCCAGCCTTCCCCAAGGACTCCAGCTCCCCTGGGTGCAGCTGAGCACAGGGCGTGAATGCTTGTGCCTGCATGGTTTGATGGCGGTCCAGGATGGAAATGTAGATGACTAATGTCACTTCCCAGTGGCTCTGGTTCAGCCTTGGGTAACCCTAGTGACTGGTTCCAAGTGACTAGACCCAGAATCTGGTTCCATCTACCCAGGATAGCAGAGTCCTCAAACACAGACGTTGGAGAGAGATAGGGTACCCCCAAACAAAGCCTGAAAATGCCAGGGAAGGGCACTTCCCCCTCGACAGGCAGCTCCTGGTGGCATTGCTGTTATAAGCTGAAGTGGTGGCCTCTGTCTCTGCAGTCTCTGGGGCATTTTGTAATTAGTATTGATTAAGGCAATTATTTTAATAAATTAGACTCAGTTAAATATAAACATTTCATCTCAATTTTTTTAAATTAAAAAAAAGAATACCTGCCTAGTCTAATGCTGCAGCAAGTACAGTACCCCCGTCCTGCTGAGGACTGGGATTTGTTTAGCTCCCATAGGGCACTGAGGCCGAAGCCCTTGGAGTTTACCTAATACGACATCTCATTTTGCAGACGGATGAACTGAGTTCACAGAAGAGAAGATCCTTGTTCAAGGCCACTGTGATGGTAGAAAGGGGGCCTACTACCTGTCCCCAAAGTTCACATGCTAAAGGCCTAACATTACATCAGGATGTGACCTTATCTGCATAAACCAGGCAATCAGGTTAAGCAGGACATTAAGGCGGGCTCTACTCTAATACGCATTATAAAAGGGCAAATCTAGACACAGCTGCACCCAGAAAGATTACCAGGGGAAGACAGAAGAGCCATGTTTCTACAGGCCAAGGGACACCTGCGGTTGACAGGAAGCCACTGGAGGCTGGAAAAGGGAGGGGGTGCTCTCTTCCGGGCCTCAGGAAGAACCAACCCTGCCACACCTTGAACTTGGACTACCGCCTTCCAAAACTGTGAGACCATCAAATTCTGTTAACCACCTTGTTCGTGGCACTTTTTATGAGAATGCCAGTTATAATGAATTCAGGCCACCTTACATCCTCAGTTTCACTGATGGCCCCTGCAAAGACCCTATCTCCAGGGACGATCTCAGTCTGAGGTGCATGAATTCAGCCAAGTGTCAGTGGAGAAGAAGGACCCCCAGTCAGCCCACTCTTCACACTCCCCAGGTGGCCCGCACTGGCCCACGTCCTGATGGGGAACTGCATGGCATTCAGCTTCTTCCACTTGCTTCAATAAGTGACAGGACAGGGTGGCTGCTGGGCCTTTTCCCATTTCCTCTGCCTAGATAGAGGCTTGGCAAACAGATCACGGCCCTCACCCATGCCACCTCCTGCCCAGGGCCTCTGCCGCAGTTTCTTGGCAGGACACAGGAAGTCCCAGCTCCTCCCAGCTCTCTGCAAAGCATTCTTCTTCTACCTTTGATTTTTATTGGTTTGTGTCTTCAATGCTTTGTCTGTAATTACAGTTTGCTTCGTGCCTTGTTTAATAATGACTAATGTGAAGCAAAGGGGAGCACAGAGCTAAACGAGCATTTCATAATTAATATTCATTAAGGAAATTATTTTAATAAATTAGACTCAGTTAAATACGACCATTTCATCTCAATTTTTTAAAATTAAATAAAAATTAAAGAAACAAAAACAAAACCCACCTGGCTCGTCAAACCCTGTGGCAAGGGCAGGAAAGTGGGCAGAAGTAGGAAAGCAAAGACCAGGAGAGGGATAGGAAGGGCGCGTGGAAGGCAGGGACAATGGGATGACAGTGGCAGGAACCTGGGAAAATTAGCTCATCCTGTAGCTGGTCATGTTTTAAATTAGTAATGAAAGGGGACATTGATTAAGAGCTCACCAACCGTCAAGACCTTTGTCTTGATCGTTTTATTTAATCCTCACAGCAACCGATGAGGCAGGGTCTTTTACATTAATTGGCATTTTATAGGGAAGTGGGTTGCCCAAACTCACACAGCTAGTAAGTATGGAACCAGAGGTTGAAAGCTAGGAGGCCTCACTATCTTTCAAAAACTGACAAAACCTGCCCCATGACCTCTTGCCCACAAGGCCCCTGCACTTCAGGTGTTAGAAAATGGAAAGTAGCCATCTCCCTAAGATGTGCAAAAAATGGGCACTTGATTAGTTCTCTGCTGTCGTTTTCTTGAAATTCTTAATAATTTCTTTAGCAAAAGTGCCAAATTTGCATTTTGTACGGGGGCTTGCAAATTATGCAGCCAGCATGAGGTACAGGTTTTGCAGCTATAACAAACAGACCCAGAAACATCAGGACTTTAGCAAGGTCGAGGCTCCTTTGCTTCTTACACAATAGCCCACAGTAGGCAATTCTGACAGTAAAATGGTTTCCATCTTCATTGTGTAGCTTCTGTCCTTGGGTTTGAGAAGATTGTCCATTCTCACCACACCCTGGTCGGGAAGAAGGGAAAGAAGCCAGGGAAGCCCAGGCCTTTAGGGCAGAGCCTGGCAGTGGTACTTGTAGCTTTTACTCTCATTCCATTGGTCAAAACAAGACTACATGGCTACACTAAGCTGCCAGGGGAGTAAGAAATGAACACTAGCTGGGCGAGTTGGTATCAAGGTAAAACTACAAAACCAACCTTTTAGTATTCCACACAATCTTGCTTCTGCATCCTTGGGCTAATGCCAAGCAAACCAGTTTTTTTTTTTCTCTCTCTCTGGTTTCTAGAAATCCAAGACGAATTCATGCAAATCTTAAAAATGAGGAGGGTTGGTGTCCACAGCCCCCTAGAGTGGTGTGCAGGATGGGGTGCATATTTGCCTGCTTCCTGCTTCTTTGGAGTGGGCTTATTGGGACATCACCCTGTCTCCACCCTCCACCCTATCAAAGCATGAGGATGACCAGGGTAAGGGCATCCATGTTGAAGTTTTTCAGAGCAATCTGAGAAGCACATGGAGGCTAAGCCATAAAGAGGATGTCAGCTTGGATATAGGACTGACCATGGCTGCGGGCGGCACACTGCGGCATAAATGAAGCTTAATCCGATCGTGGCTGCATCCTTTCCTTTCTACAATGCCTCTAGCAGCTGCTGTGTTGCCATGGAAGAGTCGGGTAGTGGCAGCAACAGAGCCCTGTAAAGACGGCAATATCTACTCCCTTGCCTTTCTAGGAAAGGTTTGCCAGCTCCTGAATTATTAATGGCTGGCCAGGAGGGCGCTGATTTCTTCCACTGAGAATCGAGGGCTACCTCCTATTTGGGATCTGGCAATTGATTTCAGAGCTGCTGAGAATGGAGCCCAGGGCCTCATGCATACTAGACACCCACTCTGCCTCTGAGCTACCCCTGCCCTCTGTGGCACCTGAAATGTTCCTGTATGTGCTTGTAGTTGAAATCCAGGAGGATCTGGAAACGTCCTGAAATGGTGGCATCGGTGAGGCAGCTAGTGCTTTTCAGGATACTCTCCACCCACCAAGAATACTGCACATGGTGTAGAACCATCGTTGTGGGCAGGGCATCAGTTTGGGTTGAATTTCAGTCCTGTCTCAATCCCTCCTTAATTTGTAAGTGCTCTTGGATTTGCACCCCAGCTGCCTGGTCTTGAAATTGTGGGTACTGAATTAGGCAGGGCAGGGTCCTAGAGATATAGCACCCCTAATCTAAATGGACCTCTCACAAGGGATTGCCATCCAAACACAGGTCACTAAAAATATTCCATGAAATCACCTTCAGGATGTATATAAGGTTATATGGAACATAAATGAATTTCATGTTTAGACTTGAGTAGACCCTCATAATATCTCATTATGTGTATGCAAATATTCCAAAACCTGAAACACTTCTAGTCCTGAGCATTTCACATAAAGGACATTCTTCCTGTCTCTCCAAAATGCGGCCCTGGAACTTGGGCAAAACAGAGCCAACACCCAAAGGGGCACTTTGAAGGTCATCCTGAACTTGACTGGGGCAGAGGTGCCATTGGAGGCAACCATGGGCTCTTTCCAGGCTCACTTGGAAGGACCTACATCTCAAACCAGCTCTGCCACCAACTTCTTCTTTGACCTCCGATGAGTCTCCACCTGGGCCTGTCTCCCCAGGGGTATCATGGAGGGGCCTGCTCAGCTGCTTGCTAATTCTGTGAGGTGCTTTGATTTCCAGTTTGTAAGTTTCTTCTGAACTCTCTCCAAGTTTTCCCCATTCTTCAGAAAGAATACCCTTTGGTTCCTGAAAAGGGCGGAGTCTGCCCTGTATTCAGAGGACATATTCCTCCACGGGTCCTTGGGGCTCTGTTCCTGTCCGTGAGCGCAGCAGTGGAGCCAGCAGCCTGAGTCAGAGGCTCCACCGCCCAGGCATCAAGGGATTTCAAACTAGAGGATAAGACACCGGAGCAGTTTAATAGGATGAAAGAATAATACGGCCTTGTTAGCAATACAGTAAAACTAAGCTTTTCTAATGGTGGGGGTGCCCTAGCTAATTAGAAAAGCTGCAGATCTGAGGGCTAAGCACAGTGGTTAGGAACAGACTCCCTGCCAGACCCAGCCAACTTCATCTCTTCTGCCAGCGGAAACTAGTTGTAGGATGCAGGTCTTCCTATTCTAAGTTAAAATGTAGTAGGTAATAGCACTCAACCAATGGTGTCACTGCAAGAATTAAATTAAAAAGAATTTAATGCTGCGAGAGCAAGGTAAACCAGAAGCTCACAGACTTCCTCGGTCCCAGCACCCTGAGCACCTTGGTAGCTTTTCATAGTGCCCTTAGGCAAGAAGAAACAACCAAAGCTCCATTCACCAAGCAGTTAGCTCCCAAAGATTTAATAAGTATCTGTGACATACCAATTTAGCAGCCCTTTGGAAAAAAAATAGTACTCATAAATTGAAAGGATGATAGTATTTCTGTTTCATTCTTGAAAAGCCATAAATTACAGTTGCCCATCAGTATCCCCAAGGGATTGGTCCAGGACCCCTGTGGATACCTAACTTCAAGGACTTTAGAGTCCCTCAAATAAAATGGAGTAGTGTTTGCACAGAACCCAGACACATTCTCCCTTAGAAATCCTCTCTAGAGAACTTACAATACCTGAACCGATGTAAATGCTATGTACATAGTTGTTAGATGCATTGTTGAGGGAGAAATGACAAGAACACAAAGTTTATACAGGTTCAGTACAGACACAACTAGTTGTTCAAATATTTTTGGTCCATGGTTGGTGGAGGTGGAGCTGGTTGAGTCGGAGGTTTATATCCACACGAGGTTGGTGACTGTCTCCAAAAGTTGTTAGCTCAGGGAACTTTCTAGATACGGCTGCACACACAGGACCCCTGCACTTAGGGTGGGGACATGCATGCTTGTTGGGTGCTCCCCCATTTCCCACTGGGCACACCTGGTCACCTTCACTTCCTATCCCACGTCTACATTCACAGAGTCCTTGTGCTTTACTACAGCAATTACCAGAAACCAGAGCCTTGACATCATTGAAAGGGATATGATAGAAGTGATACTGACATCTGGAGCTAGCTGTGTGCACCGTGTGCTTTAGATATTAAGTGTGGCTTGTTTCCCTGGAAAGTTAACATAGATCAGAACACCTATTGAGGTTGCTGCAGCCGTTGGGCACGTTGGCTTGCAGTTGAGGACCTTTGAGAGTAAGCTCTCAGAAGATGCCTGCTCTTCCTTCCTCTAAGGCACCTCCCCTTACATTCTCTTCCTCCTCTCTTCCTCTTTCCAACACTCCTAGACTCCACTTCAGATCCATCCTGTACCTCTAGCATTTGGCACTGGGAGGAGTAGGGGAGGATTTTCTAACTGTTCGAATTGAATGAAATCCTGTTGGTCTCCACATCTCAGTCCCAGGATTCTCAGAGGCTCACTCGCTTCCCTGGACCACGGGACACCTTGATGTTCACTAAACCCATGTACACGTCTGAGTCACAGCCTAATAGGTTGGCAAGACCTGACACAATTGATCCCAGTCTTGAGCTTGGGTCTGTGTTAGTTTCCTAACTACACAAAAGGTTCCACCAGATCATTGTATTAGAATCAGCAGGGGTCCAATTAATAGGACTTTTGAATACAGCAGTGCTTATCAAAGTAGGGTCCTCATACCACCTGTGTCTGATTCACCCTGGGTGCTTGTCCACAGGCTCCTGCTTAGATCAACTAACTCTTTATTTTGGTTCAAACTATCTCCTTGGGTAGTTCTTACACCTACTATCTTTGGCATCCACTAACAGTTAATTTGAAGAGCTAATACCAGGCAACTGTACCTCCAATCAGACGCTATTCAATAGCAAGGTCAACATGAACCCACTGGCCCCAATGCTTTGGAGAAGCAGAACCTACTGTTTACATCCACAGGAGATTGGTGGCTATCTCCAAAACTTGTTAGCTCAGGGAACTTTTCAGATACAGACCCCACTCCACTTTCCACTTCTAGCACCCAAGTACACAGGGTTTTCCTGAACTGGGCTGTGACTACTTCCTGTCCCTGGAATCTCACTAAGCTCCCTGTAAAGCAAGTGGGAGAGGTTACATGTATTTTCAAGGTGCCTTTCACAATCCTGACAGCACAAATGACTTCGCTCCTTTTCTTGAAATAATGGGTAATTGGGGGAACTTTTGCAGAGAAGTAACTTGATCATTTCTTTTGCCTTTGACTGGAGGGAAGGAATTTTTTTATCAATTCCCAAAAGACTTGTGGTAACTGCCTCAGCACAATCCTGGCATCCTCTTCCCTTTACTCATACTGAAGAACTGAATATTCTTTCTAATGGCCACGTCATGTCTCCTGAGACCCTGCCAGCCTGTCTCCTTTCACTCTGGTAGCACGCTGGGCCTATTATGCAATGTCACCGGAATTGTATAAAACAGGAACCTGATACTTTTGTAATATTTCAAAGTTTTTGAGAAAATCCAATGAGACAAGGAGTCTCAAAATATCAGGCAACTTAAGCTATCATTTTTGTCCATTTATCTCCTAAATTGCTCTCAGAAGAATTATCTCGCCTACACGTTGGTGGAAATGAAAATTGGTATGGCCATTATGAAGAACAGATGGAGGGAGGGGCGGTTCTCAGAAAACAAACCCTGGATCCACCCTGTGGCCAAAGAGCTCCAGCATGGGGCTGCATCTGAAGGAGATGAGACCATCCCATCCAAGACCAAGACCTGCCTACCTTCCTGTGTTTACCCCAGCATGTCCACAGCAGCCAAGGCGCACAGCCAACCAAGGTGTCCCTTGGCAGATAAATGCATAAGGAAAGTCCAGTGAGTACACACAATAGAGTCCCCTTCAGCCAAACGAGGAACGGAAACTGACTGCCAACTGGAGCAACATGGACAGAACCTGAGGACATCATGTCCAGCAGAAGCCAGCACAGAAACCAGGTGTCATGTGTCTGGTCACAGGCAGAGGATGAAAGAATGCACTTCATAAAAGATGAAACAGAATAGTGGTCACTAGAGTCTAAGAAGCAGGGAGAGAATGGAGAATTGGGGCTGGATCCTGGGTTCCAAAGTCAGGTAGGGGAGGAGTTGGTTGTAGCATTCTGTAAACAATGTGAGATGACTGCCATCTCCAACAAATTATGAAATATTTCAAAACAGAAGACTCCTGAGTCTCCCCTCACATAGCAAAGATCCATGTCCCTGCATATAGAGATAAAAATGCCAGTTTTCCTGATTTGTGAATGATACTTTGTACATAAAAATCTATATATGTATATAACTATAGTGTACCCCATAAACATGCAAGGTACACATAGATTTCAGCATAGATACTTTTTAAAGCCTCTCTATTCTAGATGTGAAAGACCTCTGCTTTAGTTCCTGTCTCCTGGCTTTTCTTATACCCCCACCACACACCACAGTCCCTGCCCACCTCCTCCCTCCAAGAGGCTCTCCTTTCCTCCAGTTCTCTCCTCCTTAAAGGCTCATCAGACAGGGCCCCTCCCTGAAGCCTCCCTGAGGTGCCCTTGGGCCTCCAGGAAGCAGCTCAGCTGCACAGCAGAATGGTCAAGGTCCCCCCGCCTGGCCAGCACCCCAGCCTTCTCCCATTGTGGATGTTCATCCCTCTCCACGTGGTCCCACTCTCTGTGGCCTCAATTGCCATCAAGTGCAGGTTTGAAAATGTTAAGTGAAAAATTCCAGAAATAAAGAATGCATGGTTTTAAATAGCTTTCATTACCATCCAGTGTCATGCTGTTCTATTTTTATTAGTTCTTTAAAAAAAAAAAAAGAGAGAGAGAGAGAATTTCTAATATTTATTTTTCAGTTTTTGGTGGACACAACATCTTTGTTTGTATGTGGTGCTGAGGATGGAACCTGGGCCTTCTGGTGTGCTACCACTTGAGCCACATCCCCAGCCCCTTTTATTAGTTCTTGCTGAGAGCCACAGCCAAGTCAGAATGATGCATGGCATTTTTACCAGAAGGAGTGGTTGAGAGGTGAGCCAGGGAGCCATTGAGATGATGATGGTTATGTTAAGCTGTGTATTCAATTGTATATCAGACCCCTGCTGTCCACCTCAGGTGCTGGCTACTTTGGAGTTCTTGCAGGGATTTTGGGGAGTTCACTTTTGTTGGGGAAGTGCCAGAGGAGGGATTTCTGGTTGGTGTCTGGTGTGTCCTGGGAGAAGGCCAAGTGCATGGGGTTCCCGGGAGTTAGGAAATAATGTTTGTTCCTGCTTGAGTGGCTTGTGATTTGTATCCAGCCACACTGTGGCATTTGGTGGCCTGTGGAGGGGCGCCTGAAGCTCAGAGGTAAGTGAAATAGCTCGCCCCTGAGGGAAAGCAAGAGAATGGGTGACCATTTCAAAAAACAATGTGTTCTTGTTTTGATTTGTTTTGTTTTGTTTTCAAGCTGCCTATCCCTAGAACATTCTCAGGCAAACTGGGAAAAATGGTTGGTTCAAGGTGTGAAGTTGTTCAGTCACTCTCTTGCTATGTCTAGTTTATAAATTCAACTTTATCATGGGAACCCAGGTAGAGGAAAAAACAAGATACATAGGGTTTGGTGCTATCCAAGATTTCAGACACCCATTGGGGGTATTTCTGGGCACCCCCTGCAGATAATGGAGGGGCACAGGACTCAATATGTTTTCTGCACACCAGCTAACCAGGCTAGACCTGGGTTTCTTCCTCCCTGGGTTCCTTCTTCCCCTCCCTCCCAGTCTGGAGTCCTCCTGCGCCACCTGAAAAATGCTCCCTCTTGGAAAGGCAGCCTATAAAGGTCTATCAAAACCGCTGGAGTGCATACCTTGATCCAACAGCCTGTCCCTGGGAGTTTGCTGTAAGTTCAGCCCATGGTCCCCACACAAGAGCTCAGAGAAATTTAATAAAGATATTCTTCACTAAGGCACTGTTTGTTAAAGCAGCAAAACATGAAAGGGCTTTTCTGTATCTCTCTAGGGGTGTAACTGTACAGTTAATTATATAGACATACCGTGGTATCCTCCAGGGATTTGTCCCAGGACCTGTGGACATCAAAATTCGGAACTTCTTTATGTAAAATGGTGCACTATCTACACACATCCTCCTGAATGTTTTCAATCCTTTCTAAATTGCTTGTAATACCTAACACAAGGTGAAGTCTGCCTTTGTTAATAAGGTAAGCAAAATACTGTATTGTTTAGAAAATAACAATAAGGAAAAAAAATGTTTGTACTTGTTCAGTGAAGAGGCAATTTTTTCCAGATATTTTAATCTGAAAGGGTAAAGTTTCTACACTGGAAGGCTTGAATTAAAATGTAAAAGATTAGATATTATGTAGTTCCTCTGTTACACCCAGATTCCTGAGATAGTTAAGACAACACCCTACTAGCCATTTAGCCTAGGGCCCTGTGCAGTTTGTCACAGGGCCCCAACCAATCAGTTTGAATGTGTACCCTGCTTAGGAATGACCAATCACCCCTGCCCCAGCTGTTCCCGCCAATGAATTTGCCAATCACATCTCAGAGTTGTTGTTCAATTTCCCCACACCTCATGATGATTTGTTCTGATGTATGCAAAGTCCACCGCCCTCTCCAAAAAGTGTACTTAAGCTCTGCTTCACCTTTGCTCTGGGCTCTGGGCTGCTCTCCCTTCTTGAGTGGGCACAGAGTTCCAGCGTGCTGGAATGCATCCCCAATAAATCCCCTTTTGCCAATTACATGGAGTAAGTCTCTTGTGTGGTCTCTCCCTCTGTCGTTCCGCTGGACCCCCCTTACAAATCTATGGACTGGAAGAGCAGATAGAATAATAACAACAAAGGAGATCAATGCATAGGATACCAAAGGACCCTGAGCTCTATACCTGCCTGGAACCCCGAAGTGAGTGCTGTGTGGTCAGTTTACATCAGTAGTAGCTATGTGCTTCTGAGATGAAGAATATGAATTTGAAGGAGTTTCCCCTTCTAAAGTGTTTTGGAATGGTTTCAAGTCTTCCCTTTGCATATTTTACTTATTAAGAAATAATGATGGGAAGGGAGAGGAGGAGAAAAGGGGAAGGAAAGACAGCAGAATAATGTATACATTATTATTAATATGGCTGTATGTGTATCTGTGACTGCATGACCAAAGTGATTCTGCAACCTGTGCACTCAGAAAAATGAGAAATTATACCTCATCTGATTCAAATGTATGATATGTCAAGATCATTGTACTGTCATGTGTAACTAATTAAAAAAAAAAAGAAAAGAAATAATGCCGATGTGTGCTTTGATGAGCCCTGTCAAGGCACCGTGCCTCTGTGAAGTGTTCTTTAATGCCTTGGTCCAACAAATCACCTCCTCCAGCAGACCCTTAGCATCCATCTAGAGCTGAGCCCATTACCCCAGGAGGCAAGTACTGGGCTCTTCACATGCAGGCCAGGGGAGGATTCCCAGGGCAGGTGTGTCTGAGCCATCCTTGAGTGCTCAGCACCCTGTCCAGGGCCAGAGTGGCTCAACCCATCTCAATCCAATAAATGAAGCTCATTCTTTCACCTCTGAGCTCTTATGTGGTGCAGAAGGAAAGTTTTGTAAGCACATTCCATTTTCTCCAGTTACTTGCAGACGTGGAGCTAAGGAGGGCATCTCTAGAGCACTGGAAACGTTTCCAGGAGAAATAGCCCATCAGGGTGCTTGATGTCCTTGGGATCAGAGTCAATGATACAGGTCAAAAAAGGTAACCGAGATCACCACAGCAGGGACTTGGACAAGAGTCCTCAACAAATTAGATGGGCAGTTGCTTTAGAGGGTCATGGGATGGCCGTGGGGCTTCTGGATATTTCTCCTGCTCTGCAGTTCAATGTGAAAACAACTATGGTAACTAATGCTGAGACACTGGCCATGGCCATGCAGTGCTGTGTGGCTAAGTGGGATGGGCTCAGCCTTGGTGGCCACTAGGCAAGGTGCCCTGGATGCTTCTTCAATGTAGAGTGTCTCCATTCAGGGTGGGTGCACTGGGAGGTAGCCCCATGGTATGTCAAGGTGCTTCTGCAAGACCTGGCCCCAGGACACAAAGCCCTCTGTCACAGGCTCTTCCCCTGGCTGCAACTTTAGTATCTGACTATCCCCTGGACTCAGCCAGGCCGATGTGATTGGCACCCTGTATCCGTGGGTCCACATCTGCAGTTTCAACCAACTGTGAATTGAAAATATTCAGAAAAAAATTGGTCCTATACTGGACATTTAGACTTTCTTGTCATCCTTCTCTTAATGACACCATATAGCACCTACCTATGCTGGCTTAGGTACTGTCAGTAATCTTGAGATGATTAAAAATATGCAGGATGGTGTGCATCAATCATATGTAAATATTATGACATTTTATATGCAGGCCTGAGCAGCCTTAGATTCTCATGCCTGTGGACTCCTGGAACCAGTCCCCAGAGGCTACCAAGGGACAACTGGACTGAGAATTTATACACTGCAATCCTAATAAAATGTCATTTTCATCCTCATTTTAGAGATAATAAAATTTTAAATAATAAATTTTAAATAACAAAATTATCTCTAAATTGATTATAAAATAAGACTGAGGGTCAGAGGTAGCAAGTGACAGTCTGGGCAAAGGAGGCAATTTTCTTCTCCATCGACCTGACGCAGGGGCCACAGGAAGGCTAGACTTGGATGTTGGTGTGTGCCTGGGGAGTCATCTTCCCGTCTGTTCAGTGGGACAGCCGGGATGACCAGCCTCAGGACAGCAGCAGAGCACAGCATGCACAACATCACCAGCAGTCCATTGGAACCAGGACCACCTGTGACTCGCCATCCCTAACAGAGTGGTGTCAGACCTCAGATCCTCAGTGACACGACTCCCTGTCCATGTGTTGAGCAGCTCATACCTCCCAGCCCAGAGAGGAGCAAGATGATTAAGCAAAGGAGCTTGTGCATGAAGATGAGTGACAAGACTTTCAGACTCCCTGCTGTGTCCCCAGATCTACAGCTGTGATATCAAACTCTGCTCCATCCCATCTGATTTTGTCTTGAAGTCATGCAACTCAGGTCGTATGCAGGGACTACCTTTGCCTGTCCTCCCCTCCAAGACCTTACTAAAACTCCCCTGGATTAGCTTTGCTTGATAGGTATGCCTTTTTGTTTTGTTTGTTTAGAGGTTTTGTGCTTTGTTTTGTTCTTTGGAGGAAATTGATACTTGGCACTTCCTTCCTCTGACCTATAATACATCATATGTCCTCTAGCCTCAGCTTGTCTGGTTGACTCCTCTCCTCTTTGCTCTCTGAGTTTCAGTTACACTGGCCTTTGGTCAGTTTTTGGATTGTGCCATGCTTCCCAGCCTCTTAGTTGGTTGCCCCTCTGCACACGTGGTTCCTTGGGGCTGCCCCGCTCTCCCAGCCTTCTCTACCTGGTCAGCTTTTTCTCTTCCTTCAAACCTCTTTCCTGTCAGTTCTCCTGCAGAGCTACTGACTAATCCAAGTCTCCCTAAAATTTGCTCTTTGTAGACATTTATTTCTGCTTCATAGCAGAAATAATGTTTAAAGAGAGAGAATTAAATTACAGGACATGGGATAGAGAGAGAAAATGGGAGGGGGGAGGGGGATAGTAGAGGATAGGAAAGGTAGCAGAATACAACAGTTACTAATATGTCATTATGTAAAAATGTGGATATGATTCTGCAATCTGTATACGAGGTAAAAATGGGAGTTCATAACCCACTTGAATCTAAATTATGAAATATGATATGTCAAGAGCTATGTAATGTTTTGAACAACCAATAAAAATAAGAAATAATGTTTAGTTTCTCTTTGAATTTGGGTTACAGATAACCCTCCATACCTCTGGCTTTTGCATCCAAGGATTCAAACAAAAAATTCTAAAAAAGAAAATGACATCTGTACTGAACATGAGCAGACTTTTTCTTGTCATTATTACCAGAAGAGAACAATAGCTAATTACATAGCATTTGCATTCTATTAAGTGTTGTAAGTAATCTAGAGGGGATTTAAAGTAAGGAAGGTTATACACAAATACTGTGCCCTTTGATATAAAGGGCATGAGCATCTCCGACTTGCAGTATCCCCAGGGGATCTGGACCCAACCCTCTGAGGATGCAGAAGAACAATATTTGATTACTGTGTCCATCCCTCTAGGAGGTGACCTCCTTGTGGACAGGCACTGAGTCTGTTTTATCACCCAGTCCCTTGCACCTTGAAACATTATAGATGCTCAACAAGGAGTGTTTGGATAAGTCAATGAGTGGGCGGGGAATGATAGCCAGACTTCACTTTTAAGAACACCTCGTGATTGTGGGTCTGTGCCCATGCCTACGAGCTTCACTTGCTCCTGGAGCAGGAAAGGGAACATGGGGGCTGTAGGAATGGAGGCATCCTGGCAGTTGGAAGAGAGCAGGGAGGAGAGGACCCTTCCTCTCCAGGTTTGGCTCTGGAACTTGATCACATTGAGATAAACGTTTAACCCAATCCTTTGTGGAGTGTTCCCCTTCAACTTCATGCTGGGGTAGAAAACCATTAGGAGGAACAAGGGAAAGATAAGAGTTGATATTCTGTTCAGTTCAGCAAATTCTCACGCGTTTCTTAGTATCGCATCTTTGGGATTGAACAATGGGTCTTCCTTGGCACAGGCTTTTCTAGATTTTAAGAAAACTAAGCTCCTCAAGTTCCTGATAGGGCCTAAGAGCATCTCCCAGAGCATCTCCCACCCCTACTTTCAAGGGATGGTCAGGCAGGTAAGGGTCTCCAGCCTCAGGACTGTGGAAGCACCAAGATGCCTGTTGTCTCTTCTTCTAGGCTGAAGATCTATCTCATGTTCTGCATTTCTACCTGGGAGTGTTTTCATCATAACTTTATAACATATTATTAAAAAAGAAGGAAATAATTCACGTTGTTGTTCACACCTTTATTAAGGTCTCACTGACAGCTAATGAACCACACACAGGCTGACAGTACAAAATGATGAGTGTTGATGTACATGTGCCTAGGAGACCTTCATTATCAGACCATGAGCATGCCACCACCCCAGACCTTCCTCAGGGACCTTTGCAATAGCAGTCCTCCCCTGCAACAGATTCACACACTACTGCTCATGGGCTGGTTGCAACCACAGATTCATTTGTATTTTTTTTTCAATGTCAATCTCCCCTGGTTAGAACTTCTCCCCACCCCTTCTACAGTTGCAAGGTCTGCAATAGAAAGCAAAAAGGGTATTACACTTATTTTGTGTTGGGAGGAATAAGATCTTTCTTTGGGCAGTAATAAGATCACCTGCTGGCTCCTGTTGAAACGTTTTACTGTCTTGGGGTACTGGGGAAAGTCTGGCAAAAGGATTGCCTTGGTTGCTGCCATCAAATGATGCCTATGAAATTGGGGAGTCAAAGATTAATAAGCTCTCTCTTGTTCCACCAAGCTCCCCCAAGGTCATTTAGGAAATTCCAGCTTAGACCCATTTTGCATCCTGGATCAATTTGAAGGAATGGAAACATGCTGCATTGGGAGGAATAAACAACGAAGATAAGGTGGATGGAGTAGGTCTTTCAAGACTGTACCTTTCTTAACATAATAAAAATGATCTTCACATTTCACTTTAAAAACTCGCCAAGGATGTGTGGAGGGAGGCTGATCCCAGAACACCCTGGCAACTGGCAGCCGGGCAATTTGCAGGCAATTGATGGCTGTGTATTTGCATGATGTTCACATGGAAAATAAGGTGTTGACTGTTGACACAGCTTCTTGGCAAAAGTGCTCGAACAACTCATCCCTTTCCAAGCAGCTCTCAGGAGGCTGGACCCTACGATGAGTCACAACCTGCCAAATGCCAATCAGATTGGTAACGAGGCTCCTACCAAGCTTAGCTTCTAGAAACGTGCACACTTCACATACACATACACGTATCAATTTCTTCATGTTACCCTGTAATGAAACATCCCTTTGTGCTTCAAAGGAACAAGAAACCACCAAAAGATCAGAGTCCCAGTTGGCAGGAAGTTTCCCAATGGGCGCCTGTTGGGACAGCACCAGCCGCAGTCAGGACTGTAATCCCAGGTGGGGCTGACCCAGGATCTGGCAGGGTGCTGGGCCCTTCACTCGCATTGTCTGGTTGCCACCCTACGATCCCAGAAGGTGAAAAACTCATGACCCCTTTTAGCAAAACAGGCTGTGGTGGCTGTGGCTGGAAGGCTCGTGATTTGCAGGCAGCTACTTGGCTTTGAGGGGAGAAGGCATACTTGAAGCTGGTCCACGTGCTGAGAGGGTAACCTGTCTGTCACAGACACACAGAAGACCCAGCTGCCCTCCCACCCACATGTCTTTGCTGGATGCTTTTCGTGAAGATGGCCCTGGGTTCCAGATTGCCCTGGACAGGCCAGAACCACCTCAGGGGCTCTCCACCCACGATCATACTCTATCCCTTCTCTACTCCTGACCAGGACCAGGACCATGACCCAGGGGCAGTCTAGCAGCCCAACTCCTCCCTTTGGGCAGGACAACCCCTGCGGAGCCATTCACACTGCAGAGGTCCTCCTGTGGCCAGTGCGTCCCTGGAAACCATGCTTACAGGATTTTCCCCATCCTTTCCTGGTTCTCTGCTCCCTTCCAGGTCTCCTGAAAGGATCTACAGACCCTCAATAATGGGTTTGTCCAAGAATCTCTAGTCCAGCTTCACTCCTAGGAGATGAACTCAGACAAAATGACCCAGGGAGGCGAGGAGAGTCCTCTTCTGTCCATGCCAGATCAGGGCTCCGGAGCTCTGTTGGTAGCCACGGGGCTGGTCTCAGTGCAGCAGGGAAGAGCCAGGGCCAGAGCTGGAGGCAGGCTCGGGGCTCAGCCTCCACTCTCAGGAAAAGAGTGGTCGACACACAGAGCAGTCGCATGCAGACCTGGGCCACATGTGGCAGACAGTGCAAGAAGAGCACTTCTGCTCAGGCTTGGTGCTCACACAGGTGAATGATGGATGTATTCAGGGGCTCTGGGAGAGGAAGGAAGCTTCCCATCTCTCTCTACTCCAGCCTCAAGCACTTAGCAGAATCAACAAAATCACTACCCCCAACTGGAACAGAGAAAATGAAAGATACCAGCTTCCTTTGAACTGAGAGATTAAAATCAGAGAGAGTCTGAGATAACCTCTTGAATCCAATGGCCCAGAACCCATCGTAATGCAGACAGGTGCCTGAGGAGGTGACCTCTCTCTCTCTCTCTCTCTCTCTCTCTCTCTCTCTCAGATTTAACCCAGTTGTGCTTAACCACTAAGCCATGTTCTCAGCCCCTTTTTCTGTTTTTTTTTATTTTTTTTTATTTTGAGACAGGGTCTTCCTAAGTTGAGGAGGCTGGCTTTGAACTTGCAATTCTTCTACCTCATCCTCCTGAGTCACTGGGCAAGGTTCTATGTTTCTGAGGTTGAACTTAAAGATCCCAGGAGTTAGGTGTGAGGTTCTCTGGGGTCCTCGTCATACAGTGCCTTCCAGATGGTATGAAGCCGGAGCCTGTCATTAAGCTGACCCGAGAGCCCAGCCTCTCATGGCTACTGGGACCAGCCTCTCTCCCATCTGTCCCTCCTCCATCCTCAGCCTGAGCACCCAAGTGCATTCAAGGTGCGTCCCACTCGCCATCCCTACCACAGTTAAAGCCTCACTCTCATTCCCCCAGGTACTCTGAAGCAATCACGGTGGGACATTGGCCCTGTGCCGGTCACTCTTCTGACTGTGGATGCAGAGGGAGCCAGAGGCGGCCCACAGTGTGACAGGGAGCCATGCCTGGCTGGAGCTCCAAGGATTTCTTGCTCCTACCTTCATGGTTCTGCTCTCTGCACCTTTTTTCGTAGCCATCCCCTTGAAGACTGAGTCCCCAACTCACCATGTTAGTTCACTCTCTGGGACAAAGCGCATGAGGGAATCCACTTCAAGGAGGACAGGTTTGTTTGGGCTCGTGGTTCATGATCAGCTGACTCTGATGCTTTGGGGCCTGTGGCGAGGAGAGCGTCATTGGGAGCCTGTGGTGGGCAAGGCCTTGCTCAAAGTTGCAGAGGCAGGAAGCCCTGGCAGCCAGGACACCAAAAGACAGGAAGGGCCGAGCCCACAGTCTCTTTAAGGGCTTGCCCCCCATTCCCTGTGGCCAATGTCCTTTTACTGAGCCCTGCCCCCTAAGGCTCCAGTGGACCCCAGGCTGGCCACCAAGCTTCAACACAGGGGTTTGGGGGACACTTAAGAGCCAGGCCATAGTGCCGTTCACCTCCCCGCTCACATTGCCGCTTCCTCCTGAGCCGCTTTGGCCTCTCTCATACCTTGTGGGCCAGGTGCTCTGGCCCCTGGGTTTCTGGTCACCGTGCTGAGGGCATGGCACCAACGTGTTTGTGGATGGCGAGACCTGCAAGGGCAGAGAGCCCGCCACACGGGCATCTCTTCATGGCTTCCTCCGCCTCTGATGGCACTGGACAGGGGCTGTGGATGGGGCTGTGGACAGGGCCGAGGGTCATTGCAACAGGCACCCTGCCCTGCCCCCATGCCATGTGGACTTCAGAGGAAAAAGGAAGGTGGCATTCTCGGGACCCCACCCTGCCGCAGACTGAGAAGAGATCCCACCCGAAGTGAGTGATGAGAACGACCAGGCTGGGGATTGGGGACCATGACTATGTCACTGCAGGATGAAATGAATGCAGTTGGAGACAGGCCAGTCGTCTGGCACACCCAGTGCAGCCCAGAAGAGCAACGGGCCTCAGTTTGGCTGACTGCTACTCCACGGGCTTGGGAGGCCACCTGCACCTTGGCATGCCCAAGACCCGTGCTGCCCATTGCTCAGCAGCCATCCACAGCACCTGGACTCCAGAAGCTCCGCCAGCCTCTGTGAAAATGTGATGTCTCTTGCTCATGTCCCAACAGAAGCCCAGACTGGAATTTCAAGTGTGATCTCTGGGTCTTCTCTAACTTGGTTGTTTGAAGCAGCCGGACAAATAAAAAGAGTCTGCGGGTAATTGCCTACAGCTTCTAGCATGATGCAGCCCGGGGTCAGATTCTCCCTGGGGACTTGTCTGCAGCGAGTGTTTCTTGCCTGAACAGGACAAGAGAAATAAAGGAGCACAACCAAAGAGCCACGGGACACAAGAAGAACTGGGCCAGGCTGGGGTCCCGCACACCCATGACCTCAGTTGGAGGTCCCTCCTGGACTCTTGTAGACTGTAGCCTGCAGGGACCCAGGGAGGTGGGTACACTTGAGAGCCACCAGAGCCAGGGAAGTCCCTGTGCCCTGCTAAGGGTTATTCCAGTGAAGAGGAGCTGGCCAGGATGCAATTTGATAGCTCTCTGGTCAGAGGGCAGTCGGACGGTATTCCTTTACACAGGCCCGTGCAGAGGCCACATGCTCTGACCTATTGGGTTTCATGCAAAGTGCTGATAGACTTCCTGGGATAATTAATAGAGGAAATTGGAAATGAAGGAACACTCTATTAATTATCAATAGGTAGCTCCAAGGAACTTGTCAAATTAAGTAGTTAAAATACAATGAAAAGAAGCCAGTGGGGTTTCTAAGCAGGGACACTTTCCTGTTCCCACAGAGTGTGCCGGAGGGAGAGGGCAGAGGAGGAAGCCAGGCATGGCTGTAATCCAGGGAAGGTCACCTTCATCGAGGCGCAGAAGCAGGAAGCAGGGCAGTGTTCCCCGGAGTCCATGGAGGGATCCACACAGCACTGCGTAGCACTGGGATGTGGTGGACCAAGGTGTTTCTCATCCCCTCCTGGGCCACCACAGACAACAGCCTACACAACCAGGGCATGCTGGGCACACAGCCGGCCCCAGGGCACACTTCTCTCCTTTCTCTGTTGAGTCATCATGTGTGTATAACGGCATGTCCCCACATACATCACGGTGGCCCATATGATCTTAAGGGAGTCCAGTGACGCTGCAGCTGCCCAATGTCTTAGCAGTGGCTGGCTTGGTGCGTCTGTTGTGATGCTGCTGCAAACCCCACAGCAACTCCAGGCGCGTGACCTGGAGCATGCAGAGGACGCAGGCCTGAGGCTGGAGATGGTCAAGGGGATGAGGTGCTCACTGACGACGCTCCCTTGTTTTAAAATGTGCTCCAAGTTCTAACCAAAAAAGTTTTCTGTGGAGCAGAGTTCATACCTGCCGCAGCCCTCAGGGCCACTTATGTCAAGGAGCTGTGTGCAGAGGCTGGCGGGAGTTCCCTGGCAGGCACTTGCTTAGCACATACAGGCCCTGGGTTCATCCCTGTGCCACACACCCACCCATACAAGGGGCCTGGGCCATCCAGGTTCCTTCCTTCATTTAATTCTTTTTGGGATTGGAGCCCAGGACTTCATGTGTGCCACATAAGTGCTCTACCACTGGCCATCCCGGCCTCACTGTGGTCTCTGTGCATCACCATGGTGTCCACACACTAAAATGGACCAGCATGGCATTGCTCTGTGGCTGACCCTTGCCAAGGGGCCACGCTGCATGTATTGATCCTGTGGCTGCTGTGTACCACGAGTGGTGCCAGCCCCCTGACGTAGCCCTCTGAAGTCCTTTTGAAATAGATTTATTAAGTTGCATAAAGTGAGGTGACTTTAAAAATTACATTCAGGAGATGACAGCACTAGTTGTAGGACATGCCCATGAGATCTGAGCCCCTCACCATGCACAGAGCTCCGGAGACGCTGTGGGTTTATCACTGCTGCTACTGGAGAGGACGTCACTGTGTCAAAACCAGTCGGGACAACTGCTCGAGAGTTAAATGCGTGATCTCCTCTTGCTCACCTATGTCCTTCATGAAATAAGAATATTTTTTGAGGTCGCTTTTACAGATGAAGAAACTGAGGCACACAAAAGCTAAGCGCCTGGCCAAGGACATCCGGTATGGAACTGCAGAGCCTGGACTGACCCCTAGGCCTGAGTGACTCAGAACACGGGGCAGGTAAACAGCTGCCTTCAGAGTTACCAGGCTGTGTTTACCACTCCCACATATTTAAAGAAGATAATGCAGAGGAAGCCTTGGGCCTGTAATGTGCCAGGAAATTTTCTCTTTCCTCTGAAAGGTGCACAGGGCCCGAGGGACATTCACATTCATGTGCTTCCACTTCTGAATGGCAGAGGAAGCTGGAGAGGGTGAGCACCTCCCAAGATCCCGGGGCGGGTTTCCAAAGAATTGGCACTTGGAATTCTCCAGGCGCCTGAAGAGTTCATTACCTTCCCTCCAGGACGGGCATGGATAAGCCCCCTCAGGGCCTGGCTGCATCTTCATGGAGACCATCCTGGGTACAGCCCAGTCCCCTCTCTTGTCATCGTCCCCCAGCTGCTTCTCTTTCCAGCCCCACCACCATGCCGGAGCTGTTCCTGGGTTCCTGTGCCGTCCCGTTTGTGCTGGCCATGGTGTGACTGGCATGGGGCTGCTGTGTTATTCTTCCTGATTGTTCAATAAGCACGAATTGAATGCTAAAGGGCCACATGGAGATATGCGTTACCTTCCAACAAAGGTAAGTTAGCTGGTTTGTCACTGAGACGTCATCAGTTCCCCTAAGCACCATGGTGGAGGCCAATCCTGCGCTTGAAGACTCAAGGCTGGAGGGAGAGGTGCAGGCTGAGCTCAATCACTGCCAGCTGCTGGTGGCCCTGGGCAAAGCAGGTCCTCCCCTGTCCCAGGACTGTCCGGCTCTCTGCATCGCGGAGGAAGTCTGGGAATTAGGCTCCACTATTTCTGCTTTTCAGGGAAGAAAATAAATCTCCTCAGCCTCAGGCGACTTGCCTGGTCCTGCGTGGAGCTGTGTTCAGGGCTCTCTTCCTTTACCCCACTAGGGAGTAGCCTGGGGCAGGGGCCTACCTGGGCAGCTTGACCCCATGATGTGGTTGTCCGTCAGGCCCCTCCTGTCCTTCAGTTTGGCCAGCCTCAGTGTTCGAGCTTCATCTTCCCACGTGCTGGCCCCGTGTTCTCAAGCTGTCCCACCCACACTAGAGGATCACCTGTGTCAGCTTCCATTGCCGTGACAAAACGCCCGAGACAATCAATTCAAAAAGAGGGAAGGTTTATTTTGGCTCCTGTTCTGGAGGTTTCAGCCTGTGGTTGGTTGGTCTATTGCTTCAGAGCCTGTGGCAGCGTGGAACACCACTGCTTCCCTCGTGGTGGCAGGCACCACAGAGAGCGAGGAGGGGCCGGGGTCCCAACATCTGCATTAAGGACACACCCCCAAGGCCTAGCTCCCTTCCATTGGGTCCCAGATCCTCCATGTTCCACTGAGCCTTTAACACCTGCGCATCGGGGACTCCCATCCAACCTTAGCAACGACCCAAACAGGGAGCAGGGAAGTGGCAGAGTGGAGTCAGGGACTGTCCTGCCTGAGGGGCTTCCTGGAAGTCCCACCCAGTCAACCCCCTCCCCAGGCCGTGGCTGCTGCTCAGTGGACTCATAGCCAGTCCACACAGAGTTGGAATTCCTGACGTAAGACAAGGGGAAGGGATGTGGGCGAGCAGCTGGGGTGTCCGCTGCCCCTCTAGTTTTAGCCTGGACTTGAAACCAGCGACATGCTGATAGATGCCCTATTGGCCACCAGGAGTTGATGCAGGGGTGCTCTGGTGCGTGGCCGTGGCCGGGGCTGCAGTGTCATTCTGGCTGTGCTCAGCATGTGCCATGCCCAGGATGGTGGCCGCGAGACCTTGACCAGCTGAAACACTCCTGGCCTGGAGTCTGGGCCATGTGTCTCCACGTAGATGAGCAGACACTTACCACCATGTTACGATCCCCTCCACCTTTAGCACAGTGACGTGGGCAGCCTGGGTAGGGGCAGCCCAGAGGCCTGGAGCGGTCTCCACAGTGTGTGTGTCACAGAAAAGGGCCCAGCAAGGCCCTTCTCAGAACACCCACCGGGGCTGGTGGCCCATGGATGCACTGACCACGGGTGAACTCAAGCCGCCCACAGGGTTGCTAAGAACTCCTGAAGGTTTAACCCCTGGCCACCAAGGCTTGATGCAGCTGGCTCCGGACGGTCACAGACTGGAACCTGCCTTGCTCCAGGGAGGAACCTGTCCCTGTGACACTACACCAAGTGCCATGGACCTCGAGGGAAGGAGCATTAAACATGTTACCAGGCATCAGGGACAGTGTGATTCTCAGCCTTGGGACAAGCACTGAGGAGCCAGGCAGAGGCACCAAGTGTACAATGCCTCAGCCACTGAGACCGTCCCCTCCAGCCGGCTGTGCAGTGAGCAGCCTGGAGCCCGGGGACAGCAGGAGAGACTGCATCCCAGAGTCTCCCAAGGCAGGCAGAGCTGATGGACGGCATGGGAGCCTCCAGGCAGAAGGCCCGGCCTCCACACGCAGAGCCAGAGGTTTCCTGGAGCACCTTCCTCCCGCCTCTGGGACGGCCGTGCTCCCAGGCAGTCCTGATGCCAGGGGACTTTGGCAGTGTCTGGAGTCCTTTGGGTTGTCACAGCTGTCATCTAGTGGGTAGAGGCTGGGTATGCTGCTCCTCATCCTGCAGTGCCCAGGGTGGTCCCTACAGGGACCATCGGGCCACCAAGGCCAGCCTTAGGCTGAGGAGTCCTGTGCCAAGAAACCAACCAGCAAGAGCTGCCCCCGTGAGTCTCGTGAGCCACAGAAAAGGCTTCTCCTCTGTTTTTTTTTCTGTTTCTCCCTTGGCACTGCAGAGGGGTGGGAAAGAAAGAAGCTGTTATATTCAATCTCGCTTCCACAGCAGGGAAAACGCTGTTTATACAGAACATCAAAGGGAGGTGCTGCAGATATCAATTCCATATTGCAAGAGCCTTTGCCAAATCAAATTAGCTTATTTTCCTTGATATTGAGTTTGACAAGCAAGGAGACTGTGAAAACCAGAATTCCAACTGGGTGTGCCCCTCTAATTTGGTAAACTTTTTTTGAGCATTGAGATCCCAACAGTAGCCTTATTCTTCAAGCAAGGATTATGTTACTGTCTGTATTTATCTTGTCTGGAGATTTGCCTCTTCATATCCCCAATTCCTTCTAGTATTCAGATTCTCCGGGAAAGTGACGAGGGCGGCAGGGGCTGGTGGACTGGCTGTGGGTGCCCAGGGAGAGAGGCCCCTGTGCCACGTGAACCCACCGCCCTGACGATTCTGTGCAGGGAAGGGCGGGGGGTGTCAGCATTAGTGTCAGTCAAGGGGGAGAGAGAGAGAGAGAGAGCTCTCATTCCCTGGGGCCAGTTGCTTTCAATGGTTTTTAGCTCCTGGTGGCTTTGTGATCTCCTGAGAAGGGGGTTTTCTGCAAGGGCAAGCACACAGGTGCCCCTTTTTCCTGGAGTCCCAGGGTGCCCACTGGCTTTCTGAAGCTCAGCCAGGGAGCCCTGCTCTGGGACCAACAGCCATTGCTGTAGCTCAGAGCACATAGAGGGAGGAGGTCTCCCTGCTCCAAACAGACTCAGGCATGTGCCCCCTGCCACCGCCTTACACCTGTGACCTGGGGCCTCACCTCCTGGAATCAGCTGCTCTGCAGTGAACTGGACATCGACATCTGCTCCTCCAGGCGGCCCTCTCACAGGCGAGCGAGGTCACTCTAAATCACTGTGGGAAATCGGGCCTGGATGCAGATGGAGCTGAGGAAACCACTCCCTTCACTAGTATTTGTGAAGCTCCAACCGCTGCAGGTGCCCCAAGGAATGCTGGGAATTCAGATACACTAGGACCAAATCCTTGCCTGCAGGACCTCACGGGGCTACTGAAACCCACAGGAGAGAGGTAGGCAGATGTGCAGGTTCTGAGGCCCTGGGGTGCAACAAAAGGAGTGCAGAAAGGAGCTGTGAGGATGAGGCTGGTGACCAGGGTTGGCTCTGGGGGTGAGAACCTGAGCCTAGGGATTCTGCTGCTGGCCCAAGGTCTGAGCTGAGAGCCAGGCACCTCTAATACAAGCCAGACCAAACGGCTTCTAGACCAGGTCACCAGGTCACAGGGCTCCAGGCTCCTCCAGAGGGCTGGCTCTCAAGTGCCATCTCTGTAATCTTGACCCCACTTCATCATTTTTTCACCTAGTGGCACCGGCTATGCAGTCTGGACTGGAGATTTCTGCTTTTCACAGAATCCCTGCAGTGTAGACGGAGCCTGTCTGATTGGAAGGATGGGCCAACTTCCTTGCCCTGACTACTCTGCCCCGGGAGTGGGCCTGACACCCAAGTGCTGACTCAGCATCCAGCCCACTGCCCAGCGGGAAGCGCAGGGTTACCTAGGCCATAGGAAGAGCACGGGGTCCCTCGAGGAGCCAAGAAGGTCTGCAAGGCTGGAGCATGGAGGATGTGGGGGCCGGAGGGCTGCAGGGGATGACGGGCCAGATTGCACGGGGCTCGGGGGGCATGCCGATACTCTGCTTTGTCCCGAGAGCAGTGGGAAGTCACCAAATGCCTCCAAACGCCTTGGACAGTGTCCTTCCCTGCTCTGCTTTTCTGTCTGAATCCGGACAGCATGAGGAGCTGACTCTGTGTTCCCAACTGTCCTTCCCACACTCCCCTCCTTCTTCTCTTCCTAGAAATAGCACCCCGGATCTCCCTTGGCAACTTACCCTTCCTCCTTCTTAATCCCAAGGCCTGGGAGGTATTGATGCCATCCCAGCTCTTGCAGGGAACCTGTGACCCTAAGTCCATGGATATGTCTCCTCCATTTTACCAACGGAGTTGATCTGACCATAGTCAAAAAGAAAAAAGGGCACAGTGCAGAGATTAGCTGAGTTTACCAGAATATGAAGCCCTCTTTCCCCTAAGAACCTCTCCCTTTCCCCTGGATACTGTGGCACAAAACTTCCCTCTCACCAAAGGAACTGTGACAGGAGAAAAGCTTGTGCTTTCTGAGGGCCACTTCAGGATGAAGTTGACATTCTGAAAGTCAGATCCAAAAAATGTAGCCCAATGGAAACTTGATGATACTTTGTGAGCACCTGAATCAAGCCTCACCTGATGTCCAACAACCACTGGGCCTTTCAGCCTCCTGAGCCAATGATCCCGCTCTGTTTGGTTAAGCCATTCTGAGTTGGCTTTTGGACACAAAGTTGCTTCATCAATTCCGCAGGCTTTAGCAGCGATCTAATGTTGCTGATTCCGTAGAAGAGTTTTTACAGACTCCTCAAAACACAGGGCATCTGGGAGGTAGAAGCCATGTGGACACTGTAATCTGAAAGCATGAAATCTCATATTTTACCCAAGTATTATGATGGGCCATCAGTCCAAAACTTCACACCACAGCATGGCCGAATTCACAGTTAGCGGCCTGAGATGCATGTGGACACAGTTCCAAAGATTCAGGATTCAGTTTCCATTTGGAGGAGAGCCTAGAATTTTTGGATGTCTCTCCATGGATTCAAAATAGTGGATCTGAAAAGCCAGCAGGGGGATCTCCTGAGAAGGGTTTTCACGACTCTCCGGGACACTTCCTCTCTGTGGATAGGAAGGCCCTTTGCTGCTGGGCCTCGGGCCCTTCCAGGGGGAAGCTGGCGGGGGCTCAGAGGGGTGAGTAATGCCAGAGACTGGAAGGCAAAGGCGGCCTTTGGCTGGGGACGAGCTGGAGTCAGCAGCAGCTGGCCTGGTGGGCAGTGTAGACTTGGAGGCCTGCAGCTGCCCGTGCTGAGTTTGGTGCCCATCTCCTTCTTTTGAACTCAAGGCAGACGATAAAAGGCACTCCTAACCCTGCTGCATTGAGGCCTGGGTCTCGGCCACCAAGAGCCACACTGAAGAATCGAGGCTCGGCTTGGCCTCTGTTCCATCAGGGCCTCTCGAGCCTCGGGCCTTCTGCAGAGCGGCCTGCTCAGGGACACTTCAGATGGGAGAGAAAGGGTCCTGGATGCCGTGAAGAGACCAGGAAAGGACCCATGATCAGCCCGTGCATGGCCTGTGGGAACTGACCCCTGTGGCTCCTTTGGAAGCTGGCCAGGCACCTGATCCCTCTGAACTTCTGTTTCGTCTTCAGCTCAATGAGGGACAACAATTGAAAAATAAGAGCCCAGGGGACACTTCCGCACCAACCTGTGCAAGAGTGAGCTCCCTTTATGTGAGCACAAGGGTCAAATTCAACTCCAGGATGCTAACTAAAAGAACTAACCCGCAGGCCAGGGTCACGCAGGGATGGGACCAATGGAGCTGGAAACCACCGCTGCTTCCCACACGTCCACACAAGATGCGCCCTGGGTAGGGGGTCACACAGGTCAGCCCACACCTGGGCACATGACCTGTGGCTTCTGCCCAGTGAGCCCGTGCATGAAGGGAAACTAACTTCCTCCAGCAGAGTGATGTCACTGTCGCTCTGAAGAGGTGCTGGCCTGCCCAAGGCACAGTGGTGCAGACATCAACTCAAGGCCTGCGGGAGGTGTGCCAACGTGACACATTTAAACCCTCAGCTGATCCAAGACAGTTAGCATTGACACTGGGGGAGAGGCAGGCACAGAGGGAGGGGTATGTGTTCCTGTTGATGACAGGGGGGTGGGACTGAACCTGGGGCACCCCAGAGAGGCAAGTCCCCCACCCAGTGCTCAGCAGCAGGGGGAGTTCAGCAAGGCAAACTTGGGGTCTCCCTTCACAGTGGTCCAGTTGGCCCACCACCCGTCTCAGAGCCAATAGACCACAACAGCCAAGTTTGGACGTAAATTGCTTTTTCTTTCCCTGCTAATGGGGGACTTCCTTTCCTGGGGTTAGAGGGGGTGGGGATCTCTCTGGTGACTTCTGCTTATTTCCCTCTTGAGCCAGAAAAGCAAGTGCAACTTAAGACAGGAGAAGCAGGCCAGGCCTCCCGAGTCACTGAGGGTTCAGATCGGCTTTCGTGGTTTGGAGGGAGTGACGTTTTTCCCAACCCCGTCCTCCATCACCCTCCCGGCCAGAGTGTCTGGGACACTTGACTTCTCGTTTTGCAGGGACCATTAGGTTAAGAGGTAGATTGAAAATAATAGGAAGACGTCAGCAACTTCCTCGGTCTGAGCCAAGTGAAAAAGAAAAAAAAGAGCAGGAGGCCAGTGGTCAGCATCTTGGCCTGGACCCTGCAGCCAGGCCGCCACAATCCCAGAGCCGGTTCCATCCTTGAGGGTGGAGTCAGCACACCACAGAGGCCTTCTGAGGGAACTCTCAGAAGAACAGTGAGTGCTGGGAGACCTCTCATTGTCCATCCTGAGGGTAATGACACTGGCTGGGATGCGTGAGAGAGGTGTCAACAGGAACAGGGGACTACAGCAGGAATGGGACATGGCCACAGGGACCATGTAGAGCTATAAACCCAGCCATTCATTTCAAGCCCTTGAAACCACTGTTCTGCCTCTGGGCTGAAATGAGAACTGAGGTTTGTCATCGAACAGGTCATCTTCCAGAGGACCCCTGTGCAGGGCGGTGGCATCCCAACCACATCAGCCACTGAGCATCCTGGCGGTAAAATAGGATCTCAGTGCAAGTCAATTCCTCTCGCTAGGAGAAGGGCGGGGAACTGGAGAAGGCTGGGGTGTGCGAGGCTGGTCACAGGAGCAGAAATGTGTGTGCCACTGACCAGGAAGAGCGAGGCCGGCTGTTAAAGGACAGGCCAAGAGCACCGCAGTCCCCCCAAAAGGCTACACTCAGCAGGCAGAGCCCCACCGGCCTCAGAGATGTGCTCTGCTGTGCCATGGCTTCATTTCTCACAGGGAGAAGGCTCCTCTGTAGGACAGAATTTTTTCGTGATTGTCCTCTGGAATTCCATTCCGGAGGGTGTGTGGCTCTACTACCCCCCCCCCCCAAAGAAGGAGTGATTGATAATAAGAACTTCCAAAGTCATGGCCACGTCAGCTGCCTGCCTTCGCGGTATGCCTTGCATTATGGGCCCTTGATGACGTGCCAGATACAAGCTCATTACAATATGGTAAACATGGCCGATAGCCCCACTTGACCAAGGAGGAAGCTGAAGGGAAATAAATCACGCCAAGAGACACGGGGACTCTGCACTTGAACCACGGTCTGAACCCAGATTTCTGTGGCTCCAGTGACCCTGCTTAGTTCCCTGTGAGTGGCTTTTACTCTTTATAACTGTCTTCCCCAAACCCTGAGTAACATGTGGGAAACCGAGGCTGAGGGCAGGGGAGGAAGTGGCCCCTGGCCCTCAGTGCCGAGGTTGGCATCCTGTACTGCTCCTTTTAAAGAGGCCGGGAGTGTCAGGGAAGCCAAGGAGGAGCCCTTTGGATGCTGCCCCTGAGCCACCAAGAGGAGGTGAAGGGCAAGTCCTGGAGAGTCGGGCCTCCATGGCCTCCTGCTCCTCGGGCCCTCACAGTGACTTCTGTTCTCACTCTCTTGATAACCATATTTTTCAACTTCTCTCTCAATTCTCTGGGCTCTCCAATCTTTTCATGAACCGCTCCCCCCCCCTTTTTTTTTTAAGGTGGCCAGAATTTGCTTTCTGTTGCTTTCAGCCATAGAATTCTAATTGGTACACTAATCTGACTGAGTCTAAAAGACTGAAGCTAGGAAACCAATTCTGAGGTCATGTCCAAGGGAGGACAGGGCAAACCAGAGGGGCAAGCTAGAAATTAAAATGGGTGAAGGTCTATACGGATTCTATGCAATTCCAATCAAAACCCCAATGGCATTCCTTACAGAAATAGAAAAAGCAGTCCTGCAATTCATCTGGAAAAATAAGAGACCTGGAATAACCAAAGCAATCCTTAGCAAGAAGATTGAAGCAGGTGACATCACTAGACCAGACCTTCAACTATACTACAGAGCAATAGTAACAAAAACAGCATGGTACTAGCACCAAAACAGACTGGTAGACCACTGGTACAGAATAGAGGACACAGAGACCAACCCACATAACTTCAGTTATCTTATATTAAATTATATTATATCTTATATCAAAGGTGTCAAAAATGAACATTGGAGAAAAGATAGCCTCTTCAACAAATGGTGCTAGGAAAACTGGAAATCCACATGTAACAAAATGAAATTAAAACTCTATGTTTCACCATGCACAAAACTCAACTCAAAGTGGATCAAGGACTCAGGAATTAAGGCAGAGACACTGCACCTAATAGAAGAAAAAGTAGGCCCTAATCTCCATCATGTTAGATTAGGCCTCAACTTTCTTAATAAGACTCCTGTAGCATAAGAATTAAAACCAAGAATTAATAAATGGGATGGATTTAAAATAAAAAGCTTCTTCTCAGCAAAAGAAACCATTAGTGAGGTGAATAGAGAGCCTACAGAATGGGATCAAATCTTTACCCTTAACACATCAGATAGAGCACTAATCTCTAGGATATATAAAGCACTCAAAGGCCCTAACACCAAAAAAACAAATAACCCAATCAATAAATGGACCAAGGACATGAATAGACACTTCTCAGAAGAGGATATACAATCAATCAACAAATATATGAAAAAAATGTTCAACATCTCTAGCAATTAGACAAATGCAAATGAAAACTACTCTAAGATTTCATCTCACTCCAGTCAGAATGGCAGCTATTATGAAGACAAACAACAATAAATGTTGGCGAGGATGTGGGGGAAAAGGTACACTCATACATTGCTGATGGGACTGCAAATTGGTTTAGTCAATCTGGAAAGCAGTATGGAGATTCCTTGGAAAACTTGGAAAGGAAGCACCATCTGACTCAGCTATCCCACTCCTCGCTTTATACCCAAAGGACTTAAAAAACAGCATACTACAGGGACAAAGCCATATCAATGTTTATAGCAACACAATTCACAATAGCTGAATTGTGGAACCAACCCAGATGCCCTCCAGTAGATGAATGGATATGGAATCTTTGGCATATATACACAATGGAACATTACTCAGCATTTAAAGAGAATAAAATCATGGCATTTGCAGGTAAATGGATGGAGTTAGAGAAGATAATGCTAAGTAAAGTTAAACAATCAAAAAACCAAAGGCCAAATGTTTTCTTTGATATGAGGATGGTGACTCCCAATGGCAATGGGGGGGGCATGGGAGGAATGGAGGAACTTTAGATAGGACAAAGGGGAGGGAGAGGAAATGAGGGGGCATGGGGGTAGGAAAGACGGTGGAATGAGTCAGACATCATTACCCTGAGTACATGTATGAAGACACCAATGGTGTGAAAATACTTTGTGTTACAACCAGTGTTGAACAATTGTGCTCTATATGTGTAATATGAAATGAATTGCATTCTGCCATCGTGTATAACAAATTCGAAAAAAAAAAAATAATGGGTGAAGGTACACTGCTGGCAGGAAGTCAGCACAGCCATATGGAGAACAGGGTGGAAATTCCTCAACAAGTTAAAAATAGAACTTCCATATGATCAGCAACCCCCAGGTGTCAAAGGAAACCAGATCCCTAGCTGAAGAGCATCTGCACCCCATGTTCATGGCAGCACTATTCACAGTACCCAAGAGTGGAAGCAAGCTAACTGACCATCCACGAATGAGTGGATAAAGAAAGCACCCTCTTTTACCAGGCTCAGCTGCTTAGGAGGCTGAGGCAAGCGGACTGCAAGTTCAAAATCAGCCTGGCAACTTAGAGAGACCATGTTTTAAATTTTATTTTTTTAAAAAAGAATTGGGGATGTAGCTTAGTGGTAGAAAGCACTCAGGTTCAATTCTCAGTGTATCCAAAATAAAGAAGGAAAAAATATGGTTCACACATACACACACACACACAGAAATACTACTCAGCCATATAAAAGGATGGAATCCTGACAGTTGGGGCAACAGAGATGAACCTGGTGTACACTGTCCTAAGTGAAACGAGCTGGGCACAGGTAGACACAGATCTCACCCATGTGCAATCTAGAGATCAGATGAATAGAAGAAGAACAGATACAGGAGGCCAGGCAGCAGGGGATAGAGAGAGGATAGCCAATGGACATTGAGCCACAGCCCAATAGGAGACAAAGTGCTGGGTGCAAGCGCACAGGAGCGTGGCTGGGGTTCACAATAATGTGCTGTGTGTTTCCAACAACAAGAAGAGAGGACTTGGAATGCTCTCATTGCATAGAAATGAGGACTGCACGAGATGGCAGCTATCCTTGATAACTACAGTGTCTGCAGTTACAATGTCACAGCTACGCTGTGCCCCATAAGACGCACATGGATGTGCCCCACTGCAAACAAAAATTTTAAAATGACAACTTAAAAAAAATAGGAAAACCTAAAAAGCAGCTGCTCCTGAAGATAGAAGATTCGGGACCAGGGAGGAAGGAGGCTGGGCTGCTGGAGGCTGCGGGCCGCTGTCCTCTAGTGAAAGCTGTCCAGAGGTCTTTCCCATCAGGTCCCAGGAGCTCTCCGTGTACTGGGACGCGCATGTCACTGCAGAACCAAGACAAACGTCCCCCCAAGGGCACTCCTGCTTTATTTTTACATTATCTGTCTCTATTACAATGCCGCTCTCCACTTCAGCGAGAGGTCGAGCTTCTACTTTTCAGTTGATTAAGTGAAGGGGAAATGAGTCCACCGAAAGAAAAACCTTAAATAAATAGAGCACCTATCACAATTATGCATAAAAAATAAGTGACACTTACGGTGCTACGTGGCTCCTTCATTACCTCATGACGCAGCTAATGGGACTTGACACCTGATGACAACACCAAGCCCAACGTTGTCATCAGATCTGGAGGAGCCACCGGAAAAGCGCACCTCTTCACCTCAGTCACCTAACTGCAGGTCCCGAGACTGTTAACCTGAGTCGTCAGGAGAGGAACTTTTTTGGTGATGCAGTTGGTGACAGGGAGGACTCTGCGTGCTGAGCCACTCCTAGGCTCAGGGGCTATACCTGTTCCGTGGGGTCAAAAATAACATAAAGGGTGATACTGCAGCCCAGGGCAGCGCGCCTGCCTGGCCAGTGGGAGGCCGGGTTCCTTCCCTAGCCCCGGAGAAATCAATAGACACATAAAGCAGAAGAAGTGAATGAAATTTGTAATAAATAACTGTCAGCCTCAGGAGGGGCAGCGTGGGGGGGGGGGCAGTCTGGTCTGATTTGTCATGCAGACTGGCATTCCTGAGAGGGCAGAGGCAGTCCCGTGTCACAGCGCAGGGACATCTTCAGTGGTGTTTGTCAAGGACCTGGGACACTGGTTGTTCTGCACTTGCCTGCTTTGACTGTGCAACGTCAACAGTGACCACATAGGACATTCAGTTTTGTTATCAGTTGGGCATGCGTGGCTGCCAGTGGCAAGCCCCTCCTCGTAGTTCTTCCTGTCCAGTGAGGACGGCTGAGAACGTCAAGTCACCCTTTCTGTCAAGCAGGTAATCTGTGGGGATGTCCACTGCTGCTTGTTTCAGTGTTGTCCCTCCAGATCCCACGTTGAGCTCCCTTGGTCTCCTTCTAGAGCAGGATCAGCTGCAGTGTGGACACCCAGACAGTGGCAAGAACAGTACTAAGGGTGTCCAACCACACCATGCAGCACCCATGGGCACCACGTTGTGCTAGCAGAGTGCCAACCAGGCCCTACATGGACAAGCCCCAGTCACCAGGAGAGTCCCACTGGCCCATCCGTCCTGCCTCACGAAGGAGCCCTCGTTGCACTGTGCACAGGGATCCCTTGACTTCCTCAAAGCTTTAATCCAAAGGCCACCGGAGGTGTGAGCTGCTGTTTGGTGAACAACTCCTAGAGGTTCTGTGGGCCAAGGTCCCTGAGGGAGTGAGGGAGGCTCTCACAGTTGAGAATGACTGGCAGACACACTCAGTCACACTGGTGTAACTGACATTGTCAGGGGAAGAGTCTAATGTGCTAATCTTATAAGGATCCCAAAGCAAGGGAGCAACCCACAACCAGGCAAGGAACCCAGCACCCCATTTCTCCAGGACAGCTGCTCCTGGACAGGCAGATCCTTTAGGGGGAAACTACCCAGGCCAGGCCAGTCAGGAGGAAAAGAGACGCTGAGTCTGGCTCCAGAGGTTCAAGTCCAAGATCAGGCAGGCCCATGGTTTGGGCCTCTGGAGAAGGCAGCACATCACAGTGGGAGCACAGGTTGGAGTGAGCTCACATCCTGATCCAGGAGAAAAAGAGAGAGAGATTGATCCCTAGAACTCACAGTTCCCTGTGCAGGCACACCCGCAGTGATCTAAGGCTCGCCTTTTAAAGGTCCCAGTACCTCTCAACACGTCCACTCTGGATCTTTGGGGACACCACCAGTTTTCAAACCCCAACCAGGCATGCACACCTGTCCAAGCTGACCAGGAGGGGACGACTTCTCCCACATCAGGTGGCAATATCATCTCAGCAAAAATGCCAACCCATGAGAGACACCACCTAGCCCTTGGTAAATGTTGTTACATCCACTTCTCAGGCATCTAAGCAAATATAAAGTTTAAACGAAAATAGTATGTTCAACCAACACAAGGACATCTTCTCTGATCTCTCAAAAAGAGTCAAGCAAAAAAGGTTTTGAAGCATTTTCTGTAGAACATTAACTAGCTGTTTGGAAAAATCTACATGATACGATGTTATTGTTGGAATGTATCTGACCCCCCAAGTTTATGTCCTGAATGTGTGTTGATTGAATAGTGCAGGACTGTAAGCATGTGCCTGTGATGCAATGTGAACTGCAGAACTTAGATGGACTTAAACTGCAGAACTCAGATAGACCTAAGTTAGTGGTGTAAGAGTCTACACCCCGGGCATAACCAGGTTTACCCCAGACCTCACCCAGTTATCAGATGCAAGAACAACTGAACTAGGACTCAGAAACCCAGACCTCTGAGTCTACACCCAAGCATCCCAGATGCTCACCTGTGACATGTCTTAAGTCCAGGTCACTGGAACTCTATCCAGGCTGGAGGAGTCTGGTGCAGGGGGGGGATGGCAGCGGCGGAGGTCTCCATCTCATCACGATTCAGATACACATCTTAATTCTACTCAGGGAGCCCTCACCAGATGCACAGAAGATGCTGGTTTTATTTGGCTCCCAGTTCTAGTGACTGGAAGCCCCTCTGGCTCTTCCAGCTCTGGCTCTTCCAGCCACTAGAACTGGGAGCCAAAGAAAACCCATGGAATAAACCATTGTACTCTTTGTAAATGACCCAGCGATTGGTTACAGTAACAGGAAATGAACTGAGACATGGCATCTTGGAAACAATGTTGCTGTTCCCAGGCTGTAGCTGCCAGGGAGTTGGAAGTCACAGTCCTCACCCACAAGTGCTTTCACTGTAAGCCAATCAGAGACACCCAGGAAGGGGAGAAGGGCATCTGGGAATGTGTTCCACAGAGCACCCCTTGGAAAAGAACTTCATGACATTCCAAAGAGGGGCGAAGTCAGACTGAGCTTGGTATATAGAATGCACCCTCACGATAATCTAGAGAATACCAGACAGGCCTAATTATTCTTTTTATTGTCTTTTCTTTTATAAAGGGAAAAAGAAGAAATTTTTGTTTACTCAATGACTGTCCAGAAAAAGGCAAAGATATTTTGAGCTTACATGACATCCTTAGAGTTTTATGATTCTGAATTTGGAGCCCCAGTTTTTTGGGAAAAAAAAAAAACATCAAAGACATTTTTCAGAATAGATTGGCCACAGGAACAAGGAAAGTTTGGGTCGCCCCACTGGACACAGGGACAAATTACAAGAAGTTACATAATAATTAAGAGTGTCAGCCCTTCCTAAATTAAATAATCTGTACTGCTTCACTTAAAAAAAAACTTAGAAGAAAGCAGAAAATCAATGAACCAATCAATCAATCATTAAGGCTTAAGAATTGAGTGTAATCAAACAAAAATAATTCTTTGTTTCCTTTTATGGAAAGAAGATATACATAGTCTAAGCTCATAACTTTTCTTTTGTTATCAGACCTTTCCTTTATATTATGTTTAGAGTTTTTGCTTATTGATATATTTTATGAAAATAGTTAAGTGTATAGAAATTCATTTATCCTGACGAAGTCAGAAATACGCTCCAGCCCTCCCTTACAGAAAAATGCCTTGTGTCTAAATCAATTTGACCTCAGATGGTTTGTCTAATGAATCTGTTACAATCTTTTCCTAATGCTACCTAAAGCCTGATCACTTGAAAATGAAGTTGGATCCACAATCTGAAAGGTAGCACTGCTCCGCCAGCTTCCACCCCAGGACAAGAGGATGTCATTATTTTACACATCTCTGTCAATCCTTATCTTCTCCTGACAAGCTCTTCTTCCAGTCTGTGCATTTCCTAACATTTACAAAACCATCACAGAATATAGTGTACTATTCTCCAGCTCTTCAAAAGGTGGGGAGTTTTCATCAAAGGAGTTCTGGTGTGCTTACCAAATGGACAGGAGCAAAGTGGGCATTTGACCACTTGTCTCTGCATCTCCACTGTAACCTACCATCACCTGGCACCTAGCACTCAATAAACGCTGAAGGAGAGGATGAGAACAGGTGGCTGAAGGGTTGGGATTTTTTCTATCTTCAAACGTCATTTTTTTCCTTTGGTTCCACTTATGATTAACAAATAGTCATGTCATGTTTTTAAATAGCTAACAACCTCTTTTTCAGGAGAAAATTTCTTTCATTTCCACTTAGTAGTTCAGTACAACTGGATGAGCTCGTCCTGCTCAGACACAGCCCGGATTCCTCCAGACTGCACCCTTGGGGAGGAGGGCTCTCCAGCACATCTTCCAGGTCTGCCATAGTTGCCTTGGACATATTCCATGGCTTCACAGGGCACGTGGACCTTCATACCTGCAGGCTCAGCCCAGCACAAGCTGAAATTGAGCACCAGGTACTTAAATTCTTTTCCTGTTTTGTGCTGAGAGCCTCCAAGGCACACATGGTCATCTTCCCACAGGAGAAAATAATGTCAAGTTTCTCATCATCTTTTCCCTGGAAGGACATTTCCAAGCTGCCTCCACGCTCCCAACTTGTGTTTGAGTGGAAGTCCTGTGTCCTGAAATGCTTCCTCTACACCAGTGGTGACCTGCTTGTTTACATTTTCACGCAGATATGTTTTCATGCTGAAACATAGACACAAAGTTCTACTGAATAATCTGCTAATCTGTTCATCTTATTAACATAAGGAGACCTCTACATATCAAATTGATCTTATTGATTGTTTCAATCTAAGTATCGTAAAGAGCCAATGCTCCATGTACAGGCAGAATGCACATTAAAATGATTACCAGGTGAGGGTATCTGAATAGGCTCCCTCAGAGATGTCCATGACCTGACCCAGGAGTCAGGAATATGCTGTTTAACTTATTGTCTTTGTTCATTTTCTGTTGCTAAAACAAAATCCCTGAGGCTGAAAGAGTTATAAATAAAGGAAGTTCATTTAGCTTACATTTAGTTTAAAAGTCCAAGGTTGAGCTACAGAATCTGGCAAGGGCCCTGTGCTACATGGTAACAGGGCAGAAAAGCAGAAGAGCAAGTGGGTGTCTGCAAGAGGCGAGCAGGCTGGGAGGCTTTGTAAGCACCTGCTTTGCCAATAACTAGCCCATGTAACTAACCCACAATAAAGGGAACAGCCTGAGTCCCTGTAAACAACTCAACCCCATCTGTTTAAGGAGTGTTCCTGGTTATTGTGATCAATCTATTTTGAAGAATCTCTTTGATATTGTTTTCTCCAAATTTATTTTTATTATATCAGTGTATTATAATTGTACATAATAGTGGGTTCCATGTGGTGTATTCATCCATGCCTGCAACAAATCTCAGTTCATTTCCCCAACACCTCAGTTTTCCATCCCCTCCTCCTACCCTGGACCCCCTTTCTCTACTCTATTGGTCTTTCTTCTACTTATTTATTTTTTAATTGGTGCATTATAATTATATATATATATATATATATATATATATATATATATATATATATATATATATAAACAGGACTCTGAGTTTAGAATCATAAAGTTCTAAGGCTGTCATTTAAACTTATAAAGTATTTTGTGTTTTCTGGACAGTCACTGAGTAAACACGGTATAGAAAGAAAAAGACAGTAAAAACCATGGGACTTATCCAGCATGTGACTCAGCCCCACCCAGCAGCAGATGGCACTCAGACTCCCAGCATGAAATTCCAGGGATCAAACTGCGTGGACAAGTGGCCCTACCAGGGGCGCACATGAGTGGTAGAGGTGGATCTCCAGGTGGCCACTGGGGTGGTGTCTAATGCAATCACAGGGACCTCACCCCCACCTGGGATGGGCAGCAGGAGGTCGGACAGGAGGGAAGGACATTAATTGATTCCTGGTTTCTCTTGTTCTACATTGTATGGCTGCCCTGAAGCCCAGGAACTGGCTGGTGGCCCCTGCCCCTGAGGCATGGTAGGGTGAGGAGCTTGTCCTTCCCGAGGGTCCACACGCACACACATGGCCTCTTATTTTAGACTCAGTCTGACCTCCAGACTGTGAGGATGAGCTTGCTTTAGTAAGTCACTAAATTCATGGTAACTTGTTACATCAGTCAAAGAAAAGGAATACAATGACACCTTTTCCCGTTTTTTTGTAACTTGAGATCAAAGTTATTCAACACTAAGTTTCAAGGCCTCTTCAAAATCAGAGATCTTACAAATTGAACTCAAGTCATTCCCTCAAAAAAGGAGGCGGTCACTAATGATATTTAAAGTGTCAGAAAAATACCACTGTAGAATTTACCTTGATAGTAGTTTAATTAGATTAATTCCCTAATTACTCTAATTAGAGTGGATTTATGTAATTTGTGGCCTGACTGAATTTTGCAAAAACCCATTCTTTTAAAGAAAACATGGGTTACTACCACAAAATCTAATTTGACATTTTTCTTTATATTTTCATAATTTGAAATATGTATGAAAACATTGTTAGCTTAAGTCTAGAAAATTTAGAAAATCTGGGGTATTTAAGCGGTCTAGCATAAACCAGAATATTATGCTAACATTATTTTCATACTGTTTTAAAACCAGGAGAAATCATTATCAGAATAAGTTAATTTTCAAATATTCTCAACATAAACACACAACTGATTATCACTTTCTCGTGTTTTATATTGTGCAGCAATGATTACCCTCTGCTGTTTAAAGGCACTGCATGAACTGCCTTCCATCTGGGGTGCACCCTAGTAACCAGAATCATTGAGTTAGTTCCCAGCGAGCCCTTCTTTTTCAGAGATGTAGTATCAACAGGCAAATATTCCTGAAAAGAGCTAAAATATTTAATAACACTGGTAGTTAAGTTGTTTTGCCTTTTGATCATTCTTGAGTTCTTCATTTTAAATTTATGTAAGCACTTTTAAGTCTATATGCCGAAGTCTGGCTTGGCACAAATCAGGAGCCACTTGTCAAAAAGAAACTAACTTTATTTTTAGAACTACAAACGCCAAACAAAACAGCTCCAGGGAAAAACCCTCAGAGCCCAACTGCCACCACCGGCTTCCACAAGCCTCTCTCCCCCACACCAGCCTTTTCCTCCCACAATCCTCCTCCTCTTGAGGCCGATTGGCTGGGTTGCGTGGGCAGAGCCAAAGAAGTCACCCAATGAGCAGCTCCGTGGAGGAGCCAATCAGCTAGATGTTGCTGGGGCAGCTGTGAGCCAATCATCAGCTGGCAGTCTGAAGGGCAGGGAAACAGCCCAATGAACATCACTGCAGAGGAGCCAATCAGCTAGATGTTGCTGGGGCAGTCTGAAGCTTGCTGGCAGCTGGAAGTTTGCTGGGGCCCCTTTGGCTGTGGCTCTCAACATCTCCCCCTCTCTGTTTAAACAACAAGCATGTGGCTTATGGACCGTGCCTGCCTTAGGTTGTCCAATACATATGGTCCTTACCCGTCTTCGGATGAGCTGACCTCAGGGCGTCAGCCTCCTGTCTTAGGTTGGTACCATTGTAATTGGATCTTACCCGTCATTGACTACCGGTCCAGTACAGCCACACCTGTGGAGAGGTCTCAGCGGGGGGGGGGGGGATGAGGTTCTTTGCCTCACCTCTGTTGACCCCCAAATTTTAGCTGAATGATCATGACAAGCAGAAGGGAGGAAGATATACCAAGTCAATTGACGGTTCTGTAAGCAGTTCAGTGTAAGTTCTGTAAGCAGTTCAGTGATGGCTATTGCAGAAACTGTAGATTAGTTTTATCTTTGTCTTCACCGGCACAGGGATGAAGATAGGAATTCTGGCAATAATGACTAAAGAAAAAATTAGGTAACATTCCAGAAGACACTAAAAGAAAACAATTTTCTTAACAATTTATATTATCTTCATCGGCACTGGGATGAAGATAGAAATTCTGGCAATAATGGCTAAAGAAAAAATTAGGTAACATTCCAGAAGGCACTAAAAGAAAACAATTTTCTTAAAAGAAAACAATTTTCTTAACAATTTATATTATCTTCATCGGCACTGGGATGAAGATAGAAATTCTGGCAATAATGGCTAAAGAAAAAATTAGGTAACATTCCAGAAGACACTAAAAGAAAACAATTTTCTTAACAATTTACATTATAGTGAAGAGAATTATTAAATATAATGAAAACTAAAGGTGAGAGTAAACAAACAGATCTGTTAACCTCCTTTTTTGTTTACATATTAAAACAATTCTTAACAGTTATTTACCCAATTTAAATTAAACCATTTAAATCACGTGAATAAAAAAAAAAATATTTGGATCCATCTTTTCATGAGCGCTCATCATATATGATATATAGAAATATGTACATTGGACATACGTACATTCAAACATATAACACAAAACACAAGTGTGCACACATAATATAATACATACAACACATAACACAATAGTAAAGGCCTTATAACTTTTTACAGGTAAAATCTCTATTGCAATGTTTAAAAACTCTATAGTCAAAAAAAAAAAAAAAGAACTGATCAGCAAAACATTAAGCTAGGTCTGTATGAGCTCAAAAAAATAAAATAGAACTTCATGATATGGGAAAGGGCAATAATAAAATAGATATTGAAAAAAGCATCCTGGTTCTGTCGCAGATGTAAGGATAGCCAAATTGGAGTTTTGGATATCAGCTATTATGGATTTGAGCTAAATCATCTTCTTTTTGGTCTGTAGAAATCGCTTTAGTTAATCTCTCTGGAATCCAAATCGGCTGCTGTTCTCTCTGTGGAAACACAAAAACAGACCCCCGACTCCAGACAATCACTGGGTCAGGATTTTAGTTAATCTCTCCGGAATCCAAATCAGCTGCTGTTCTCCCTGTGGAAACACACAAACAGGCCCCCGACTCCAGACAATCACTGGGTCAGAACCTTGGTTAATCTCTCTGGAATCCAAATCGGCTGCTGTTCTTCCTGTGGAAACACACAAACAGACCCCCGATTCCAGACAATTACTGGGTCAGGACCTTTCCATTGTCCTGTTAGAATATCTTTCCAAAGTACCTTGGGCTTATGTACATTTTTTGGACACATATGCCTTTCTGCAGCACTAAGTCCTGATGAATCCAAATTTAAAAAGTTTAGAGTAAAAAGCGTTATTTTAAGTTTATCTTTGGGGAATATATACCCCTTCCCAATTCCATCTTTTTGCTTTAATAAGTACATTTTAATAGTTTGATGAGCTCTTTCAACTATGCCTTGACCCTGTGGATTGTATGGGATTCCTGTTATATGAGTAATGCCAAATGATGAGCAAAATTGTTTAAAAGAAGTAGACGTATAACCAGGGGCATTATCTGTTTTTAACTGTTTTGGAATGCCCACAGTGGCAAAATTTTGTAAGCAATGAGCTATAACATCTTTAGTTTTTTCGCCGGCATGAAGGGAGCCCATCAAAAATCCAGAAGAAGTATCAATTGTAACATGCAAATATTTTAATTTTCCAAATTCTGGCAAGTGTGTGACGTCCATCTGCCAAATATGGTTAGGCATCAATCCTCTAGGATTGACTCCAAGATTAACTTGTGGTAAAAAGGTCACACAATTTTGACATTGTTTTATTATTTGTCTAGCTTGTTCCTTAGTTATTTTAAAACGCTTTTGTAAAGTATTAGCATTGACATGGAATCTTTCATGAAAATTTATAGCTTCTTCTAGTACAGAGAAAATATGTATGTCACGTGTAGTTTTATCTGCTAAATCATTGCCTAAACTAAGGGCTCCAGGCAATCCTGTATGTGCCCTGATATGTCCTATAAAGAATGGATCTTTTCTGTCCCAGATTAAACTTTGTATAGTGGAAAACAAAGAGAAAACAGTAGAAGAAGGGGAAATTCTACCAGCATCTTCAAGGGATACTATAGCATTAACTATATACTGGCTATCAGAAAATAAATTAAATACAGAATCTTTAAACATCACAAAAGTTTGTAATACTGCATTAAGCTCTACCTTTTGAGCTGATTGTTTGGGTACTAAAAATGTAAAAGTTTGATCAGGTGTAACTATTGCTGCTGTACCATTATTTGACCCATCAGTGAATATATTTGGAGCATTCATGATAGGTGTTTTTCTTGTCATTTTTGGAAAAATTACAGGATGCAATGACCAAAAAGACAATAAAGGATTAGATGGTAAGTGGTTATCAAATGAAACATTAGATTTGCACATTATTATTGCCCAAGTATTTAACTCATTAGCTAATTCATCAATTTGATTCATAGTATATGGAGTAATAATTTTATGGGGAGAAATTCCAAACACTGCCTTTGCTGTTTTTATTCCTTTGAGTATTAATTGTCCTACAGCCTCAGGATATCTAGTAAGAATAGTGTTAGGAGAATAAGATAAATGTATCCATAATAATGGACCTTCTTGCCAAAATACTCCTGTAGGAATATTTTTTGTTGGTAATACAATAAATAATAAAGGCAAACTTATATCAATTCTATCCAAATGCATATTTTCCATATATGTTTCAATGATTTTTAATGCCTTTCTTGCTTCAGGCGTTAACATTCGGGGTGAATTTGGATCTGATGGACCTTTTAGGATATCAAATAAAGGTCCCAATTCTCCTGTTGGAATACCTAGATAAGGCCTTATCCAATTTATGTCTCCTAATAACTTTTGAAAGTCATTAAGTGATTTGAGTTGATCTACTCGTATTTGAATTTTTGGTGGACGGACCATGGTTGAGGATAATAGAACTCCTAAATAATTAATTGGAAAATTTAATTGCACTTTATCTATTGCTATCTCTAGATTATAATTTTTTAATAAGTTTGTAAGTGTGGCATAACATTCTAGCAATGTGTTTTTAGCTTTGTGTGCCAATAACACATCATCCATATAGTGAAATATTTGTAGTTCAGGATTTTGATTTCTAAGTGGCTGGATTACTTTGTTAACATAAATTTGACACATAGTTGGGCTGTTAGCCATCCCTTGAGGGAGTACTTTCCATTCATATCTCTGATCAGGACCTTCATGATTTAGTGCAGGGATAGTAAATGCAAAACGTGGACTATCCTCAGGATGAATTGGAATTGAAAAAAAAACAATCTTTAATATCTATAACTAAAACATACCAAGTTTTTGGCAAAGCAGACAATTGAGGAATCCCCGATTGAGCAGGTCCCATAATGACCATTTCATTGTTAATGGCTCTTAAATCTTGCAGTAATCTCCATTTACCAGATTTCTTTTTGATGACAAAAATGGGAGTATTATGGGGAGATACAGAAGGTTGTATATGTCCTTCCGCTAATTGTTGTTTGACCAGATCATGGGCTACTTGTGTCTTTTCTTTAGTCAAGGGCCACTGAGGAACCCATACTGGTCTTTCTGATTTCCATGTAATTTTTATTGTCTCAGTGGCCCTTTGTGAAAATCCAACCCATGTCTGTCTGTTCCTTGATCTATTTGTATTGGTGCTGCTATACATTGTTCTTGTCTTTCTAATCTTTTTCCTTTCCTAAAACCTTGTCTAGCCATAATAGTGGGTGCATTTTGATTGATATTATTTGTTAATGTCAAACCTAATTGATCTAAGACATCTCGTCCCCATAAATTTACGGGAAGATGATCCAATACATATGGCTGTATAGTTCCTTCACATCCTTCAGGATCCTTCCAATCTAATAGCATTGCACTTCTATCGGGATTAGTCGCCACTCCTAGGCCTCGAAGCGATTGAGTGGCATGTTGTAATGGCCAATGTTTTGGCCATTCTTGACGAGAGATGATGCTAAGATCTGCACCTGTATCCAGTAGCCCATTAAATTCATGTCCTTGAATATTTAGTTTTAGCATGGGGCGAGAATCTAAATTTAAAGAAAGCATAGCCCAATCTACACCTGTGGAGCCTAATCCCTTGGAACCTCTTTCTACAACATGACTGGAAAATTTATCATGTAGGCTTGGTATTATTAGTAACTGTGCTATTCTATCTCCTGGTGAAATTACTGATATACCCTTTGGAGAACTGGCTATAATTTTTATTTCACCTTCATAATTGGAATCAATTACCCCAGGACTTATCAAAAGTCCTTTTAGAGTAGAAGAGCTGCGTCCCAATAATAAGCCTACTGTTCCTTTGGGAAGAGGTCCTTTTACCCCTGTGGGAATGATTTGAACTCCCATCTCTGGAGTTAGTACTGATTTGGTGGAGGCGCAGATGTCCAACCCTGCGCTCCCTCTGGTTTGTCTGATGAGGGATCTGATGTGCTGGGCACTACCCTGATGGGGTTGCTGGGGTTGCTGGGTTCCTCCAGTGCTCCGTATATTTGTGGTTTGGGGCCCCGGAGCATTGGGGCCCCCTGTCCATTTTTTGGCAACGGAGCCCGATGCCTTTGTCCACGATATTGTGGATAAACACCTTGTCCTTGTTCGTTTTTTGATAATGGAGTACCCTCTATGGTGGTTTGAGGACGGTATTCATTAGCCCAATATAATGGAGTACCCTCTATGGTGGTTTGAGAACGGCATTCATTAGCCCAATGTCTCCCTCTACGGCATCGTGGGCAAATACCCGGTATTCTACTTGTTTGATACCTAGTTTTGTTAAACCCTCCTCCTATGGGGCAATTCCTTTTAAAATGTCCTGTTTGTTGACAATTGTAGCATGTTCTTGGCCTGGCATCTAAAGCCTGTTTTACTGCAGCTGCCACAATTTGCCCTTGTTCATTAATGTCTCTGGCATCTAAAACCTGTTTTACTGCAGCTGCCACAATTTGCCCTTGTTCATTAATGTCTCTGGCATCTAAAGCCTGTTTTACTGCAGCTGCCACAATTTGCCCTTGTTCATTAATGTCTCTGGCATCTAAAGCCTGTTTTACTGCAGCTGCCACAATTTGCCCTTGTTCATTAATGTCTCTACATAATTTAATATATGTGTTTAAATCTTCATGTTTCCATGGTCTAATGATATCTCTACACCAACGATTCGCTTGGTCATAAGCCAGTTGTTTTATAAATGGCATTGCTTGTTCTGTATTCCCAAAAACTCTGGTAGCTGTTTGAATAAGCCTATCTACAAATTCAGCGTAAGGTTCATTAGCTCCTTGTATTATCTTAGATAATTGACCTTGTAAACCTCCAGGTTCTTGTAAAGACTTCCATGCCCTAACTGCATCTACAGCAATTTGTAAATATACACCAGGATCATATGCAAGTTGTTGCTGCCGATCCTCATAAGGTCCCTTTCCTAACAACATATCTAGATTTCTCTGAGGATAACCAGCTGCTGCATTTCGACTAGCCGTCTCCTTGCAAAATTCCTCATTGGCAACCTTCCATAACAGGTATTGTCCTCCATTTAGCACAGCTTTACACAAACTAGCCCAATCTGCTGGCGTCATGCTTAAGTTGGTAATGGATTCGACCAAGCTTACAGTGAAGGGTGCTTGAGGACCATAGGTTGTTACAGCCTCTTTTAGCTCCTTCACTGATTTGAAATTTAAACCCTGGTAAGTTCGCTGCCCTCCTACCTCAAATACAGGGCATACTTGAGATCCTGTCTCAGGATCCAAACTATCAACTGCGGGGGTTGGGGGTCTCTTAGCATATGGAGGTGGTGCTGTTGATTGGACACTTATGCCCTCTGGTGATAGAGTGCTGTTAGTAGCAGTCTCCTGTAGAGGTGGCGCTGTTGGTTGAACACTTACGCCCTCTGGTGATAGAATGCTGTTAGTAGCAGTCTCCTGTAGAGGCGGTGCTGTTGGTTGGACACTTACGCTCTCTAATAAAAGGGTCTTATTAGCAGTCACCTGTTTTAACTTTTCCCCTGATAGATTTTTCTGCTCTAAACTTCCTTCCTCTGTCTCACTATCTCGAAAGACCTTCTCTTTTACTTGAATCTTTTCCTCTTTCTGACTAGCTCGAGCTTTTACTTGAATCTTTTCCTCTGTCTGACTAACTTGAGAGACTTCCTCTTCTACTTGAATCAATATGTCTTCTTCTTCCTCTACCTCTGTCTGAACTGAAGGCTTTGGACTAAGCAAACTAGATACCAACGTCCACAATGACAATGTGCCAACTGGCAGAGTCCCTGGGTAGTTCTTTTCTATTCTTTTTAAATCTTCACCATGATGGTTCCATTGTGATATATCTAACAACTCCTCCTTAAAAAGCCATGGGCTATATTCTTGTATTACATCAACGTATGCCCTGACTGCTCTTGGTTTTACTGGGAAGCTTCCTTCCTCTAACAATTTACTTAACACTCTTTCGGTTTGTTTTTTACTAATTGCTGATCCCGTATTTCTACTATAATACAACCCAACAAGATGACGCCAAACAAAACCGAGACAGAATCCAATAAAAAGGGAACCACACAAAATCATTATAACAGCCTTTCTATCCTCCTGACATATGCATCCGTCCTTTCTCCCTATCTGTTCCTCAAACGCAAATAGTTTTTCCCCAGATGTGAGTGGTTTTTCTTCCCTCTCACTCATCTCCAGGGACAGGCAAGTTAAAACAAAAATGAAGCAAAACAAAAGAGTAAACTTAGAATGGCTACCCATCCTCTCGCCCTGCCCTCAGGGGCGAGCAGTTTACTTACCCTCAGTTGCTCCCCGTACGGGCCACCAAATGCCGAAGTCTGGCTTGGCACAAATCAGGAGCCACTTGTCAAAAAGAAACTAACTTTATTTTTAGAACTACAAACGCCAAACAAAACAGCTCCAGGGAAAAACCCTCAGAGCCCAACTGCCACCACCGGCTTCCACAAGCCTCTCTCCCCCACACCAGCCTTTTCCTCCCACAATCCTCCTCCTCTTGAGGCCGATTGGCTGGGTTGCGTGGGCAGAGCCAAAGAAGTCACCCAATGAGCAGCTCCGTGGAGGAGTCAATCAGCTAGATGTTGCTGGGGCAGCTGTGAGCCAATCATCAGCTGGCAGTCTGAAGGGCAGGGAAACAGCCCAATGAACATCACCGCAGAGGAGCCAATCAGCTAGATGTTGCTGGGGCAGTCTGAAGCTTGCTGGCAGCTGGAAGTTTGCTGGGGCCCCTTTGGCTGTGGCTCTCAACATCTATATAAGCCAATTAACCTAAAGGCTCCAAGGGAATACGAGAATTTATGATCTGATTCATTAGTTTTCTCCTGCGTGGACCAGATATTCCTAGAGTATGGGGTAATGACACAGTTTACAGCCACCTGGGAAGCCTGACCTCTTCGGACATGAAATTCTCTGTCTGTGTCAGGTCAAGGAGGGGGGATACATTCACCTCTTTGAACCTGGCAGCTCTCATGCTTAACAGCAAACAGATATTGAGGGGATCCCCTCCCCAGCCAAGAGGCAGACTTAAGCAAGCCAGGAAGGAGTCTTAGCTTCTCTTCTCCAGTTGAAGCATACAGAAAAAAAAAAAAAAAACCCCAAACTGAAAGAACTGCTGATAAATGTTCAGAGTTAAACCAAGCATCAGGACTGGGTATGATCACAGGTGTATTCCTGTGATCCCAGTCCTGGGGAGGCTGAGGCAGGAGGACCACAAGGTTGAGGCCTGCTTGGGTAACTTGGCAAGACCCTGTCTCAAAATAAACAATAAAAAGGTCTGGGGATGTGGCTCCATGGTAAGCATCCCTGGGTTCCCCAGTACCCACCCCCAGCCAAGCTCACACACACATCTCAGGGCTGGGGCTGCAGCTCAGTGACGAGCCCTTGTCCAGTGTGAACACAGCCTTGAGTTCCACATCCAGCATCACAAAACAAAACACTGCCACAGGAGTCTGCTGGCCACCATGAGCAGACAGGTCAGGGAGGAGTGGGAACACTCAGACGGCCAGCCCTGACAGGCTCGCTCAGCAGCAGGCATCCTCAGGGAACCAGAACTAGACCTCCACAGAGCAGGGCCCTTTTATAGATGCATTAGAAGAAGGGGCTCCGAAGTATAGTATGTGCAGTTCTCTGCTCACCCGAAAGGAGAGGAGGCCTTTCTAACCTGGACCTCTGTGTCCAGCAGAGGTTTCCGACCAGGAAACCATGGCATCCTTCAAAATCAGACTAAGAAATGAAAAAGGAACAGAGGGCGCTCTTGTGTGGCATGTCATCTGGGATTCAGGAAAAAGGAAGTAGTATATTTTCTTACATCCGCACTTGTTTCTTGTTTGGCTTTTCATTTCTGTGGTTGAGCATGTGCAACTTACCAGGAAAACGTCTCCTCCTCACTGACAGAGTCACTTGTGTTTGGATTGATCCCAGTTCCAATGAAGTCATTCTTAGGGTTAGTTATTAATGAACCCAATAATAATCAGGCTTCTTAGAAACCTTCTATTATGGTCAATAAGAATGAGTTTGTCAGCACAAACTCAGTTGCTCTAAACAATACCTGGTGCTAATAAATCTGTCCCTGAGTGGCTTGGATTCTAGCCAATCAAGCACGTCGGTCTCCAAGTCATAAGGAACTTGATCAAGGAAATCCCTGGAGAGTTTATTTCCTCTTCTTCCATGTCAAAACACTTTGTAGGTCCATTCGTTTATTCGGGGGCTGAAATGTGTTTTTTTAAAGGTTGATAAGGAAACACTGAAGAGTGCTCAAAAGATTGGAGTTTGTCAAAACTCAGAGCTATGATCCAAAACAGCATTAATGTTACTGTATATAAATTTTACCTTAATAAACCTCACCCAAAGAAGGGATTTAGATTATTTTCCAAGACAAAGATGGAACTGAAGAGTTGGCTTAAAAATAACTTCCAAGACCTATGAAATGCCTGAGATTTGCTTTAAAATACAGCGAGGTTGGAGTTGGGCACGGTGGCGCATGCCTGGAATCCCAGCAGCTCCGGAGGCTGAGGGAGGAGGATTGCACCTTCCAAGCCAACCACTGCAGCTTAGTGAGGCCCTCAGCAACTTAGTGAAGGCCTGTCCCAAAAATAAAATAAACAAATAATAAAGGCTGGGGATGTGGCTGAGTGGTAAAGTGCTCTGGGCTCAGTGCCCAGTTCCCCAAACAAAAACATTTAACCAAATTGACCTTCACACACACTTGAGTTTCTCTCTCTCTCTCTCTCTCTCTCTCTCTCTCTCTCTCTTTCTCTCTCTCGTACTTGATTTTCAATTTATTAACCTCTCTATTCAATTATTCACATTTCCCTAAATATTCTATATTACATATGCAACCAATAAATAAAAATTTCTAAATTTAACAAATTATATTTCTCCAAATATGTAAACATTGATTACAAATAAAATCAAGCTCTTCAGAAATCTAACAGTTTTGGTTTCGTTTTTGTTCTTTGTGGTACTGGGGATTGAACCCAGATGCACCCTACCACTGAGCTACATCCCAATTTTTTAATTTATCTATTTATTTATTTATTATTGATTTTATTTTTTTAAATACATGGCAGCTGAATGCATTACAATTCTTATTACACATTCAGGGCACAGTTTTCCATCTTTGTATTAAGTCTGTTCATGCCAATTCATGTCTTTATACATGTACTTGTTTTTTTGTTTGTTTGTTTGTTTTGCATTACAACTCTTATTACACATATATACCACAATTTTTCACATCTCTGTTTGTATATAAAGTAGGTGAACACCCAATTTGAGTCTTCATACATGTACTTCGGATAATGATGTCCATCACATTCCACTGTCCTGAATAACCCCCTGCCCCCTCCTTTCCCCTTCCTCCACAATTGATTCTCAAAACACTCCTCCTGCGATCAAATAATTTGCATCACAGTTGGTAGACACTTCATTGTTACAGGGTTGAAAAAAATATAGATACTGAGGTTGAGGAATAGGAAAGAAGGGAAAGTAAAGGGACTTTGGCCCTGAGTGGACCAAGGGTGGTGAGAGGGAGGGATGGGGAGATTCACCACATCAGCCTCCTGGTGTCTGTGTTCAAAGTTTTCCATGATATAAAGTTGAGCAATTAACTTACAAGTGCAGGAAGGACGTTTATCCAGACACATTCCAGGGCCAGGCACAGTGTGCGTGATGGTGATGCAGGAGGTGGTGTGGATGTGCCCATTCTCAGCCTCGGGCCTCCCTCCTGGTGTTCCCTCCATCCTTGTGGCAGACGCCATTCTTTTCCCCTGTGAAGAGGGCAACTGAGGCTGCAGAGATGAGGGGACTCGCCTCCAGTCCGCAGCGCAGCAGCACTGAGATGACCTAGAGAAGCAACAGAGGGGAGAGGAAAGCCCAGCCCTGGGAGACGGGACTTTCTCCAGGTGCCTACTGTGTGCTTTCTACCTAGTAGGCAGTTAGCACCCAAGATCTCGCGTCTGCCCTGGAAACAGTGTGCACACCAAGGGAAGATCACTTTCCTCGGAGTGAAAAGGGACCTCATAACATTAGAGGGTCTGGCAAGACTGGCTCTGCGGCGCCTGCCGTGTTTAGTCTGTGGTTCTAGTATTTTCTCAAAAGGTGAGTCTCCACCTTCCCTACTCTGAATCTCAAGTTTCTTTGTATCAGAGAAGTGAGAATATGGACCTCAGGCAGGATGGTAGCAAGGATGAAATCTCCACGTTCACCTGGAGGTGGTGGCACCAGAGCCCTGTTCTGGGAGGTTTTGGGACAGGCACACTGTTCTGATTAGTGGTGGTGCCAGGGGCCATCGGGGCTCTCTGCCGTGTCTCCAGTGACCTCCACTCCACAGCTTCCTTCTAACTATTTGCGCTTCAGTCCCACCCATGTCACAACCTTAGGACACGCCGGAGGAAAGGCCTCACTCTGTCCAAGGGCGGCAACCCCACATATTTCAATTCAGGATCCTGCCCCTGCCCCAGTTCAGAATTCTGGTTTCTCCTTTGCCGGTCCGGGAGCCTTTGCCTAGTTTGGTGGAGTGCCCCCACCCAGACCCGGATGCTCCTCGCCCTCCACCTATGTGGTCCAGGTCCTCATCAGATCAGCAAGATGCAGTCTGTTATTAGACCTCCTCTGCTGGACTCTGGGGCCCAGCATCATGCTGTTGACCACTGGGTCCTAGCATCTTTAGAGCAGTAGAAAGGAAGTCGAGCCTCATGGCATTTGGTGACCGTCCAAAGGCTGAAACATCCCAAACGTGTGGACAAAGTCAGGCTCCACATTCCGCCATTCCCATTGGCTCTTCAGGTCATAGGTGGGTTTCACTGTCCTGTTTTGATGGTGATGGTCGCACCGTGCACTGCGCATGCCGCGGCTGGTCAGGGGGCAAAGAGATGAGAAGTTTATGGGGGAGTCAGATTAGCAGTGAGATTCGCAGGAAATTCCTAGATCACCCATTAGTCAAGGAATAATTACAGGTCTCTTAAAAACATCCAATTCATAATGAATATCACTGGTAGAAGAATAGCTATAAAAATAAAATGTAATTACCCAAATCTACACCTGGGAGAGTTCAGAATTACAAAATATGAGGGAACAAAGTAAAATGGATGAGGAATACTCAAAGCTGTGATGAGTAAAACTTGAGATGAACAAAACTCCCTAGATTAAAAAAGGCTGCATTGTCATAAGGACAGTTCCAGTGACTGGCTTACCCCCATTTCAGCAGCAGGCTCTCCATGTCCTGGGAAACCTTTCAGTTCCGAGAAACGCAGGATGGTCTGTCATCCTGGGGATAACCGACCTGTTGCAGGGAACGTGGGCCCAGCTACTCACCTTAGGTTCTGGTCCCAGTCTTCTTATTTATACATAGGGCTAATAATAATTTCCACTTTATAGGTTCTTGGGGGAAATAATAGGAGATAATGTACAGAATGCCTGTCATATGTGGCAACTGCTCAAAATATGTACTTAGTCCCAGCCAGACTGCGGCATTTGGTGGCCTGAATGGGGAAATGAACCCGTGACCTTGGCGTTATCAGCACCGCAGTCTGGCTGGGCACAATTCAGGAGCCACTTGTCAAAAGAAACAAACTTTATTTTTAGAACACACACACCACACCACACAGCTCCTCAGGAAAAACCCTCAGAGCCCAATTGCCACTACCGGCTTCCCACAAGCCTCTCAACCTCCCCCACTCCTCCTGCTCTTGAGGCCGATTGGCTGGGTCACGTGGGCGGAGCCAAAAAAAGTCCCCCAATGAGCAGCTCCGTGGTCTGAAAGGGCAGGGAAACAGCCCAGTGAGCATCACCGCAGAGGAGCCAATCAGTTGGCAGCTAGAAGTTGCTGTGGCCGCTGTGAGCCAATCATCAACTGGCAGCTGGAAGTTTGCTGGCAGCTGGAAGTTTACTGGGGCCCCTTCGGCTGTGGCTCTCAACACCCAAGATTTCTGTTGACTCCTCCTACTCTAAACTCATGGAGGCACATCCAGTTTAAGAGCCAGAAAGTCCTGAGGTGCCTGCAGCAGACACCCTGTGCCGAGAAGCTTTGCAGATAGCCGTCCTGGGGTCTTCGGCATGAGGACAGGGAGATATAGATTCCAGCCCTGATCACCCCCAGGCCTGCCAGTGCAGGGGACGTTGGGCGCACAGCAAGCACCCCCAGGACCTCGGGCCGGGCCAGACTCAGACCGGGCCAGACTCAGGCCATCGAGTTCAGAGAGTACACAGCTCCTTCCAGGCTGCCCTCACCAGCTGCCATCTTGGGCAGGGAGCAGTGGTGACCTGCCTGAGGCAGATTGCAGCTCTTAGGAACAGGAGACTCTGGTTCTAGAAGGGAATTCTTGTTAAAACAAACAAGCAGCGAGGTGAGGTTTCAAGGACTCTCAGATCCTCTGTGTCATCGTTTGGGCTTGAATCATAAAGCTTTCTTTCCCTCTGGAGCCATGACTTAGTTAATCCTTCCATTTGGCCCTGGCTCTGCCGTCTCTTCCTTTGATTCCTGACACAGAGGGTGGGTTCTAGGGCCATATCCTTCTAGAGCTTAGGGGGGAAGTCGTGGAGGTGTGTGGGCATGGAGCAGGTAAAAGTGGGTCACAGGAGGGGTCTTTGAGCCATTTCAGAGTGTCCTTTACTCCCCTCTCTAACAGGCTGACTCTTCTGTACATGAAGACGCTGGGCCAGTCGCTGTTAGGAAGCTCCCTCTTGCAGCTTGGTCTCTCAAGCTGTTCCATGCTACCTCAGTAATCTGCACACAGGGCTCTGGGTCAGTTCTGAGGCAGGGTGCCGACTTAAGCCAGAGGAGTTCCAAGGAGAACTCAGGGTGGCCGCTAAAGCCACCCTGTACAGGGGTGAGCCTCCACAACCTAGGTGACCAGATTTGACCAGCACCCCAGGGGCCACCTTTCAGCTATGGGTCTCTCCCCTGCCTCTGAAGGGAGACCTGAGTTTCAGCTACAAATACGGAGAACCTAAGAGGAGAAAATGGATCTAGAATGAGTCACTTTGGGAAAACTCTTTCTAGCGGGTGTCTGAGGAAGTTAGGACCTCTGAGTGATGAAGGGACTGGGAAGGCTTAAACCTAGCCAATGAAAAGTCAGGCCACTGTGTCTTTGTCCTGGAGAACAGGGGCTCATCTTTCACATAAGTGGGCAGGTGTATCTGGGAGGTGGTGCTGGGTTGGAGGTGGCGGAAACACTCAGGTGACACTGGTGCTGGCAGTGCCAAAGGGCACAGTCTTTTGGGAACTTGCTTCACCGATTTAAAGGAAAAATGTAAAGTAGAAGGTAAGACAAGTGGACCATCGAATGCTGCAAAAATTGTCAAGGAGGCCTTGGATGGCAGGAGTGTGGGGGAGCTCATTCTTAGAAATGATCCATCTCAAAGCAGGGATCTGCTCCCTCCCTCCCAGTGCTGGGAATCTCAGGGCCCCCACAGAGTCTGGAGAAGCCCTGGGAAGTGCCCTACCATATTCTGAAAGAATGTTCCATACAAGCTACTGCCATTCAGAGTGTTGCCCCTGTGGTTTTTCAAAATGAAGTGAAAGAACACAGGCTCAATTTTGCAATAAGCCCAGCCTTCCTTCTTCCTTCCCAATCTGACTTGTGTGTCTGCACTTAATTAATTGGGCTTGTACTTGATAGATCCTCTGATTTGCACAAACAATTAAGTGTAATTACTCGGGAACACCATACAGGCTCATAACCGATTATGCTCGGCAAACTTGGCCAAACAAAATTAGAGATGCCATTTCCAAATCTGGTTCTGCTCTGTATCCTGCACTCCTTCTGGACAATAAATGTGCAAAGCTAAGTTGACTTACACGTTCGGCCTCTGATGGCATTCTGATGTTTCATCATATCTTCCAGGGCTTGATTCTCTTGTTTGAGGAGGACTAAAATCTCCCTTCATTCCAATCCACTGTTCACATGTAAGGGGCCCTGCAAGGACTAGCACCATGGGTATCAAGCCCCCTTCTCCATAACCACTGTAGACAGAGCATTTTGCAAGATACTCCTTGGAATCCATCATCTTATTCTACTTTGATCATGTCTGGATTCCTCTAGCCCCCAAAACAGGTTTAGCAATCTAGCCTTCGGAAATACACATATAGACATGGTCGAAACCAAGCTTTTCACCTTTGTTTTTATTTATGTTGTTTGATTTTCTGTGTTTTGCTTGCCTTCCCCATCAACTTACCCTTTGCAATTTTCTTATGGTGCATGAGAGTTATAAAAACAAAAAGACCCAGGATCCCCCGGGTGGTGCCTTATCAGATCTGGACTGATGAGACTGGCCCTGCCTACCTGTGTGGTAACAGGGGTTGATGGTGAAGCACAGAGGTTGGCAGAAGGGGCAGTTGATGCAGATTCTGGGTCACAGCTCCACGTACCCTTGGGGTGGGTAGTTTGCAGAGATTTTTTTGTAAAGTTGCAGCAAGACCTCCGGGCCAGAGAGAAGTCTGAAAGAAATCAGGGCTGCAAAGCAGTTGTCTCATCCTCCTAAGGAAGGGAGTCTTGGAGCAAGGGACAAAAGCCTTCATTTAAAAAAAAGGGATGGATTAATGGATTAATTAATGATCTGGGCAGCAATGAGGATGCCACATCTCCTCTGGCAGGGTGAGAACCTGACACTTGTCTGTCACGTCCATTCCACATTTAGTTCAAAGCACATGTGCTACAGTCACCCTGCTTCCTCTGTTAACTGTGAGACTCTGAGCAAGCCCTTGAACCTCCGCTAGCCCAGGGGAGTCCTTCATGAAGTTGTCTCCAAGTTAGGAATATCTCCTAACTTCCCAGTTCTGGCGATTTTAATTGTTTTTTATCCTGTTTAATTTTATAGATTTGAATTAATTTAATATTGGTAGGTTGTAAAATTGTGGTGGATTCCATAATTGCACAGATAATACATTCATATATTTTCCATGTTAACAGAAAACAAATAATTACAGATAAGGCTCAGGTGTCTTTTGATCATCATCCCTAATCTGTTGTTCTTTCAACCCTTGTTGTACCCAGGACATACAACCCTGTTCCTCTTTAGGTGTAACCAGGAATGAACGGCACACATGCTGCAAGATGTTCCCATCATTCACCATGCCCTAGAGCTCATTTCCTGGCACTGATTCCCTACTCGTCTCATTCTCTTTAACAACTGCAACATGGAGATTTGGGTGTGATGCATCAAAGGACTGACATGTGGATTGCTTTCTAATTGTGCAGACGATGTTACAGCAAGACTCTGTTGGTGTGTCCAAGTGGTGGGTCTGTCCCCTCCACAAGATTGCGAGCTTATTTGCAGGTGTCTATTTCCCTGGCAGGCGCTCTAGCTGGCCAGTGGCATTCACACCGTCTTCCAGTTTGTTGAATAAAAGAAAAGTCAGTTTGAGTAGCTTGAGCCTGCACAAGATGTGATCGGAGATGGAATGGTCTTGCCTTTCCAAGCGCGCAGCTCAAGACCACAAATGCCTGAGAGAGACACTGTTAAATGTCTTCGGATCTCTAGCATACACAAGGAGAGAAAGGCTGAAATCATTTGCTTCCGAAGCAGATCCTAATTAAGTTAGGCTGGCAAAGCTGTAGGATCTGGAGACAAATTGGGCTGTGTCCTCAAAAAGCTGACCATTTCATGAAGAGGGGGGCAGAGTGACACAATGTATTCTCAGATATCCTCAAAAGATGACACAGAAACATGAGACACTCCTTCAGAGGCAGAAGCCAAGAGCCCAGAGAGATTTTGCTGAGGGTGTGACTGATGGCTTGCAGTGAGGAAACTCCCAAAGGAAAGAGCCTTTCAATGCGTTAGAAGCAGGGGCCACTGATAAGATGAGGGCCTGGGGAGGTGGTAAAGAGAGTGCAGAAAAGAAGAAAGTGGCCTAACTTAGCGCCTTCTGCTCCTGAGTGTGCCCCCACCCCCAAGATCTGGTGATGATGCATAAAAAATTCTGACTCAGCTCCTCTGGGGAGGGCCCTGGATTCTGCCTTTCTACTGCAACCTGGAACCTCCAAAGGAAGAGAGAAAGTCCTTGGCTAGTTTGGAGGCCTTAGGCTGTAAATAAAAATGGCAGGAATTTGTCATTAAAACTGTGGTTGAATTCCAGAGAGGGCTGAATACCCGAGCAATGAGATAGCCTTGCGTGTTTGGAGCACTTCCTACAAGTCAGCCCTGCAGCATGGTCTGCTTACAGGAACTGCAGCCAGCTGAGCTATTCCTATGAACAGGCCGCCTTCTCAGTGCTCTGAATTCAGCACCGACCTATGACCCATAGAGGCATATGCAGCTCCAGAGGAGGTTACACGGTAGCAAAGTGAAGAGGAACGAATGAATGAACAGTCGGTGCAGATAAATAAGTTCCAAGTATTGAGTAGCGAGAAGCAGTGCAGGGACAAGTGGACCTACCTGAGAGTCAATTTCATTTTCAAGAAAGGTGGTCAAGGCAGAACTCCTTGGTGTGTTAAAGACACAGGGGAGATGAGGACTGTCTCTGGCTGTGGAGGTCCGTGCCATGGGCAGAGGAAGCAGCCAGGACAGATACCCCAGGTTTTACAGGTGAGGGAAGTAAGACCCAGAGAGCTTAGGTAACTTACCGAAGATCACCTGCCCGGGAGGCAAACGCACCCCGAGCTCAGGTTTTTAACCTTGGCCACTAGTCACCCGCCTGCCTCGGTTTCATGTCATGTGGCCTCTCGGTCATTGAAGCTCTGGCAATAAAAAAATGAATGCCTTTCTTCTGCCAGGCACTGGACACTTACCCAGTGCACGTGGGCAGTGGCCCCCCCAATACTTAAAGAACCACTTGGCCTACGCAGGTGCCCCGGGCGCTTCAAACCCCAGGGCCCCCAGGCCCAGCCCTCATCCTCCACCATCACTGAGAAAGCGTCTCCATTGGCTCCTTCCTGGGCCTCCTCACCATCTGACTGTGAGGCCATGGGCATCTGCATGGCCACCTGGACCTCAGGTTCCTCATCTGTCAGTGGAGATGCCTCCCAGAGCTGCTGGAAGATCAGATAAGGAAATGTGTAACGGCTCCCCTTTCAGGGAGTCTACCAACCATAGACCAAAAAAGAAAATTCTATAGAACATGTAGTCCTCTTTTTTACTTGTCATTATTCCCTGAATAATAAAATATAACAAGCATCCACATTGTATTGGATTTTATTTTCAGCATATGATAGGGCATTCCTGGGCTATCTGAACATTCTCCATTTTACATAAGGGACTTTCGCATCCTTGGATTTGGGTACCTAGAGGGAGTCTGGAACCAGTCCCTTGTGAATACTGAGGGACAGGTGAATGATAATGAGAGCTCCTTGTTTGGGGTCAACCACCATGTCCCTGGCACTGTGCTAAACAGTGCATGTCCCTTCTCTCAGCTATCCCTTCCAACAATCAGACATCTGGGTACAGTAGCAGCACCCTGTTGTGACAACACAGAGCTAAAGCTCAGCAAGAGGGGAGCAGTCATGGTCCACCGTCTGCAAGTGACAGAGCTCAGAGAGAAGCCCAGCAAGGCCTGCCTGCAGCACAGGAGCCTGCAGCGATATCTCCACTCGTGCAGAAAGTGCTGGCCGAGGAGTGGGCGGCAGGCAGGAGGGGGCAGCGGGCAGGGGAAGCACTGGACTGAGGCCTGGGGCGCAGGAGGCAGCCTTGTGCAGCATGCTTCAGGCAGAGGGACAGGAATACCATGGTGTCTGGTGTCTGCCGAGCAGAAAGGCCAGCGTGGCTGGGAGAGGGTGAGACAGAGGGACATTCATGGATGAAACTGGCCAGTGGGCAAGGTGACACTTTGTGACATCTGAGGCCAGGTGCTAAAAAGGGTCCAACTTCTGCCTGGTTCTCCCTACAATTGGCCTTGGAACCCGGCCCTCCTCCTGCAGGAGGCCCTGAGAGCAGCTCAGATAGACTGCTGCTGAGGCAGGTGGAGGCAAAGGCCGGGCACGGTGCCCGCAGCCCAGTGAGAGTCCACACCAGCGTGAGCACAGGGGCTCCACTTACACATGGACTTTTCTTTTCTTTTTTTTTTCTTTTGATTTACGACAATTTGAAGAAACTCACAGATGAACTGTGTAGCCTAGGAATATTGAGAACAATAAGACCAATGTAGGTATGGCACAAATGTCTAAAACACATGCAGGTAAGAGTCTGGCTTATCCTTTGCTATCATAGATACTTGAATCAATTATAAAAAAAAAAATTATCAAAACGCATGGCCTTTCAGCCTTACGTGGCTCCATCTGCGGTGGAGAGAAGCATCTGAATGTGGAGACGCAGCAGGAAATCATCACTGCATAACACTGCACCCCCAGGATAATGCCGTGGCCACCTCCTGCTGTCATCTGTGAGCTCAACTGTTCCCAGTCTACGCTGGAAACACCAGCCACGTGATGCCCATGATCTCTGTGTGGGCAGTTTGTCTCTCTAGTAAATGGTATGTCTCAGTAAAGTCATTCCTCGCAGTTCTTGAAGACTCTTCAGTGTATATAATACTTACAACACCCAGAACACGTGTTAATTGACTGTTTATGTCACTGGCCAAGCTTATAACAGCAGGCTATTAGCAGTTAATCAGCTTTTGATCAGTGCGGACATAGGCACATAGTCAGCGTTCTGTCGCTGTGACAGGTTACATTTGAGGGGAGTCAAAGTTACATGTAGATTTTCCACTGTGTTGGGAGTTGGCTGTGCTAATCCCCGAGGTGTGCAAGGCTCCACACAGCCTGACTGGGTCACCGAAGGACCCAGTGCTGAGCAGACCGGGCCATCCCCACAGAGCCGCGTCCCACTGCAAAAGCATCATGAGCAAAACAAATGACGGCAGCTGTGTGGGGCTACACCACTGGGGTGACTTGGACGCACAGCAGCAGACCACGGCTCCAGAGGCATTTGCAGGGGTCACCCAGCTAGGAAGTGTGAGGGGAGGTTCAGTCCAAACCTGTGACCCTCTGCCCACCTCCTGGCTGTGCAACTTCAGGCCAAGCTCCCTGCAGACTGGGGGACCTCCAGGGAGTGGAGACGCACATGCTCCTGCCTGAGTGTGTGAGCCCCTCAGGCTCCACCCTGAAGCCGAAGCAGCCTTCTTCACCCACCTTGGGGCTGTCACACCCAGTCAGATTGGAGGGCTTTGGCAGCAGGTGTCACTTCACAGGTGTCTCTGGAGGAGCGAGCATCGTTCTTCTCTTGGGGCTCCTGTCTCTGAGCTCTGGGGTCCAGCCCAGGAGTTTGCATCATTCTAAAATAGTTTTGATCTCAGAGTGGAGGCCTATGCCTATAATCCCAGAGGCTTGGGAGGCTGAGGCAAGAGGATAGTGAGTTCAAAGTCAGCCTCAGCAATGGCAAGGCACTAAGCAACTCAGTGAGACCCTGTCTCTAAATAAGATACAAAATAGGGCTGGGGATGAGGCTCAGTGGTTGAGTGTCCCTGAGTTCAATCCCTGGTACAAAAAAAAAAAAAAAGTTTTGAGCTGCATTGATATATATAATCAAAATCTGCTAAATGGCACATATTTAAATGGTCCAATGTGATCATGGTTGACATATGTCTATAGGTTAGTTCTCTGTTAATGGTGACACTGTATGGAACCCTGATTCACAGGGTTCATCATGGCGAACCTCCTGCTTTGGCCCTGTGGTGGCGAAAGCATGTAGCAGAGGGGGCTGCTCACCTCAGGGAGGCCAGGAAGCAGAGAGACGGGAGGGGCCGGCTCCCCAGAGCCCCCTAAAGCACCGAGGACTTAGCTTTCCTTGCACCCAGTCCCTCCTCCTGAAGGTCCCACCACCTCCATGGCTCCTCGGCTGTTAGGGACTTTCCCCATTCAAGTTGCCACAGTCCAGGTCTGTGGATTCCTCAGCACAAACTTGCAGCAGACCCTGCACCACCGAAGCTCACCTTGTCATCCTCCTTCCCTCCACCCCCCTGTCAGGCGGCCACTTGTGGGCACTGTCACCATGGGTTAGCGTGCACTTTGAAAACATCTCATTTGTGAAATCACAGGGCTCCTACTCTCTTTCTCCTCTGGCTTTCTCACACTTGGCTAGGCGACGTTGAGACCCGTCCTAGGAGTTCATGGACAACAGTTGGTTCCTTTTCATTCCTCATTAATAGTCCACTGTGTCATGTGAGCTGCCAAACCCCCATCATCTGCAACAGACATGTGGTTCCCTCCAGGGGGCTCTGATCAGTAAAGCTGCGGTGATCATCCATGTACTCAGGTGGACGTCACAGTTGAATAACTGAATCATGCAGCAGGTGACGTTTAGTTTTTTAAAAATTGCAGAACCATCTTTGCCAAGTGTCTGACCATCTTGCACCCTATGAGAGCTCTGGTTGCCCCACATATTCATCAACCTCTGGTACAGTTTTGAACCTGTCAATCAATTGTATGCATTGCTTCCCAAGTCCAGGTTCAGGGGCCTATTATTAGTAGCTTGAAATCTACCATTGGTGGGAGCATTTACACCACAGAAACTTACAAACGCTGTTATCAGACGCCTTCCACTCCTTTCCCACCCAGAACTAGCTCTTCATCATTGACGAGCACGGTGTCTGTTCTAGACGTTCTAGTGGGTACATAATGGTATCCCTGACACTTATTTTGCCTTTCTCCAATGCCTGATGATATTGAGAATCTTTTCATGTGTTGAAGGATCATTCTCATGTCTTCTTTTGAGAAATATCTATTATAATATTCACCCAATTTCTTGTTCAGTTGTTGGTCTTATTTTTAGAGTGTCAGAGTTCTTTATATTCTTAAGACTAATTCATTTTCTGACATATGTGTTGCAAACATTGCTTCCCCACTCATTTTCTTAGTGTTGTCCTTCAAAGAACAGAAGGTTCTTATTTTAATTGAAGTCTAATTTGTCATCTGTCTCTGTTGTGATCTGTGTTTATTGTGTTCTATTAAAGAAAATCTCGACTACCCCAGGGTTGTAAAAATATTCTCTTGTAAAGATATTCTAAACGTTTTGCAGTTTTAAAAGCTTAAAACTTTTAACAGTTTTACATTTGGGTCTATAATTCATTTTGAGTTAATGTTTTATGTCCTGGATGAAGTATCAATATTCATCTTTTATCCTCCATGGATATCCTGCACTACTTCTATTGGCATAGAAATGTCTTAGGACCCTTGTCAAAACGACTAACCAGATATGCATTGTTCTATTTATGAATTTCCTTATCTGTTCCTTGATCTATGTGTTTATGTTTTTACTAGGTATAGTAAGTTATCCAAGTCTAACTCTTTTTTAAAATCAATTTTGCTATTCTATTGTTGGTATATAAGGATGCAATTAATTCTCATATCAGCCTTATATTCATGGTAATTTCAAATTCATTTATTAATTCTGATAGTTATTTTATTATTCTTCCTTAGATTTTCTATATAAATCATCATATTAGCTGCAAGGAAAGGTAGAGTTATTTCTTCCTTCCATATGATATGTTTTCTTGGCTTATTGCAATGGTTAGGTCCTTAATGTTGGACAGAGTAGTAAGAACAGTTCTCTTTGTTTTGTTCTAGATCTCAAAAGAAAACAATTCAATCTTTCTTCATTAATTATGTCAGCTTCCGATTATTTTTCTAGATTCCCTTTAGCAGTTTGAGGAACTTCCCCACTATTATTAGTTTGCTATAATTTTTTCAAATGCATTTCCTGAACTCATTGAAATAATCATTTGGTTTTCCTCCTTTATTTTGTCATTCTGTTGAATTATGTTTAATTTGTTGAATTAAATTATGTTGAATTTGTATTTTCAAATATAAAAGAAAGCTTTCACTTTTTGGAATAAACTCTAATTTGTCATAATATATTATCATGGCTATGAATTACTGGATTCAATTTGCTATTAACTTTTAAGGATTTGTGTCTATAGTTCTGAAATATTGTTCTACAATTATTTTAATCATGTCTATCAGATTTGGGCATCAAAGATTCATTGGACTTATAAAACAGGCTTATAAAACATTCCTCCTCTATGTTTTAAAAATAGTTGTGACATTTCAGTGTCATTTCTTCTTGAAATACTTGATAGAATTCAACAGTAAAACCATCCAAGCATGGAATTATCTTTTGGGGAAGGTTTTTCGCAACAAATTCAATTTAGGCATAGGGTTATGCATATATTCTAGTTTTTGCATGTCAATTTTGGCAAGTTCTTGTTTTTCAAAACATTTGTTCACTTCAGTTAGTTTGTCAAATTTGTTGGCATAAAGCTGTTCATGGTATTTTGTTATTATCCTTTCAATGTCCATAGGATCTGTGCTGATAATCCCTTTTCATTTCTGATATTGGTGGTCAATATGTTTTTTCCCCCTTGAATTAATCTAGTTAAAACTTTATCAGTTTTATAAATTATTTTCAGAGAACAAACTTTGGTGTTCACTAATTTTCTCTGTTTTGCATTTTATTAATTTTGCTCTTGTTATTATTTTCTTCTTTCTATTTGTTTTTGGCTTATTTTGCTCTCTCTTCCTATCTTTTTGAAACAAAAAACTTAGATAACTGACTTTAGACATTTATTATTTTCTAAGACTATAATTTTTCCTCTATAACTGCTTTAGCTGTATTCTGCATATTTTAATATGTCACATTATTTTTCTTTCAGATCAAAATATTTTCTAATTTCTCTCATTTTTGTCTTTGCCCCATAAGTTACTTAGTAACATGTTATTTTATTTCCAGATATTTTGTTTTCCCAAATATCTTATTATTATTAATTTCTAATTTCATTCTACTTTGGTCAGAAAGTATAATTTTTGCATCCACTTTTTTGCAAAAAAATAATTGGCATAAAATCTGTGACACTTACGCAGTAAAATATGATATCTGTTTCTTCTCAATAGCCCTGAACTCAAAATAATCTTTGTGCCAAAGTGGCATATTTGGGGGTATTATATTCTGTTACCCTTCGAAGATAAATGAAATGGTGCTATCATTTTCATCTTAAAGTAAGAATAAATAAATGTATAATGATGAAAGAAAGAAAGAAAGCACTTTTTTATGATTGTTATCCTTAAATTTATTGAGACCTGTTTGATGGACTGTAATGCAGTCTATCTTGATGTGCACTATAGGTATCTAACTATGATTTAACCATAATTATTTCAGGCAAGTTACTTAATCTTTCTCTTCTCACTTTTTTCATCCACAAGGGGATGGTGTGAACAGTCCTAACCTGAAAGGATTGCTGCCTTGCCTTGGTAACTGATGCTCCTTCTCACTTCACCTTAAATGGGACCTTCTCCAGGGGACCCTGCATGGAGTCCATATGTACTCCTCAGTCCAAGCTCAGTTCAGTTAAATAGTGTTCCCATGGCTCCCTGGTTCCCCTTCAAAGCACTTAGTGCAGTTTGTAAGCACTGAGAGGGCAGGATTTGGGATTCCATGGTGTCCCTCGGGACCTGTAAATGACAGTCACCATGTTTTACAAACATCTTCTGAACAAATGGTTGTTCTAAACTCCAGGTACGTGGCCCAGGGAAAATCACTTTACTAGTCTGAATGCTACTTTCCTCCACTGTAAAATGGGTGCCCACTTCCATTCTTCCAAGGATTATGGAGAAGAGTCTGTATTTGGTGAAAATCTGAAAGAAATTCAGACATCTCATCAAACAAGTAAACCACCCTAGAGCTTGTACAACCAGAGGGACCACAAAGACCCCCGAGAAGGGATGGGCGAGTCTCAGCACATCCATGAAGTATTATGGAGTGATTTAGAAAAACGTGGCCCATCAGGATGCAAAAGATACGTGACAAGGAAAGGAGATGAAGCAGACTGCTCTAAGAAGTGCTCATTTCTGCTGTGCATGGTGGAGCACACCTGTGATTCCAGCAGCTTGGGAGGCTGAGGCAAGAGGATCCCGAGTTCAAAGCCAGCCTCTGCAAAAAGCAAGGTGCTAAGCAACTCAGGGAGACCCCTGTCTCTGAGAACAATACAAAATAGGGCAGGGGGATGTGGCTCAGTGGTTGAGTGCCCTGAGTTCAATCTCCAGTATCCCCCCCCCAAAAAAAAGAAATAAATAAAATAAATGCTCATTTCTGAAGGACATTTGGAAAAATGCTTGTTTTCTAGGACAGGACATTTTTAACATTGTTTATTTCTTGGGCGCAAGATTAAAAATGGGGGGACACTTTTCATTTTAAGCCTATTTGAAATTTTTAGCATGGGCCATTATTGCTTTTGTAAATAACTCATTCATGAGTGTTTCTCGAATGATGGTGGCCAGTTGCTGGCTGGACAGAGCCCGCCCCTCCTCTTGGTCTAGTCACTTTGTGCTGGGCCTCCAGACAATCTTGACAGCTGGAGCAGGCCCCAGCGCCGGGCGCCAACATGTCACTCAGCAGACAGCTCCCCAGGCTGGTTGGTAGGGCCTTCTCCTACTGCATTGCCTACGTGCGCTTCCAGAACCCAGACAGACACACACAAATAGCCCCTCTGGGCAGCAGGGCACCTGGGGCCGTGACTGGCAGCTGGGAACTTGGTTTCCGACAACCAGGTTGTAGCGAGTGCTGCGGTGCCAGGCTAAGGAACGGCAACAAGTCATCAGCAGGTGGGCCCACACATCACTTCCCCTTTCAGGGTGCTGCCTGGCACTTCGCAAAAGCAAGAGTTTTACTGGCACTTGGCTGGCTGCCTTGCCCTTCTGCAATCCCCGGCTCCAGCAGGTCAAACCAAGTGGCCTCACCCAGCAGCGCTGCACCCGGGAGGCTCCAAAACTCAAGAAAGGCCTCCTGTCAGAGGAGACCCTCTGTGGGCACAGGCCCTGGACGTATCAAGAGGGGTGGGGAGATGGCATTCTGATTCTGACCCTGTCACTCTCGTCCTGAAGGCCCACACGCACCCTCCTCTGAGCAGGTAGAAGGGCCAGGTCGTCCTTTCCACTGTATTCAAAGTTGGTTCCACTTTGATCTCCTGTCTCCCCTTGGTGCTGTTCACACAGGTGAGGCGCCTTCCTGAAGTTATCCCAGGGCAACTTTCTGCCTTTGAAGTCCCCACAAATCCCTGCAAAGTGCTGTTCTGGTGTGAGGAGGCTGCAGGGGCAGGCAGCCTGGTGCCATTGCTGCACAGGGTGCCAGAACAGGAATGCCCAGACATCAAAGGGGAAGGTGGCAGCGGTGCATGAGTGAGCCCAGCTCTGGCCTCGCCTCGGCCCCAGAGGCCTTCACCCCACTCCCAGTTGGATCTGGGAGCTTGGCCCGGGAGCCTGGAGACCTAGCTTCGGATGCTTCTAGAGGCCAAGGAAGGCCCATCCCTCTGCATCTTGGGAAGGTGCAAAAGCGCAGCCCAAGGTCCCCGGCGGCATGGCCTGTGCCAGCTTTGCTCCCCTTCAGTCTCCTGAGACTGCATCTGTGAACTGAGAAGGCAGCATGGACCTCATGGTGACCACTTGTCATCCCAGGGGCCAATTCAGGCCCAGAGTAGGCTCTGTTTAGCCCACATGATTAAAAATTTCCTTGCAAATAGGGCAGAGGCTGCAGCCACTGTTACAAGCACATGCTCGGCCTGCACCAGGTCCTGGGGGCAGCCCCAGCGCCATTGAAAAAATAAGAAGTAGAAATTAATTATTCATTATCTCCAGCTTTTAAAAGTGCAGAGATTTTATGCCAATATCTATAGTTTAGGGTTCCTTTGACAAATCAGTGGAAAGTCTGGTAATACCAGGCTGCTGTCCAAATTGCCGGGTTGCACGGGAGCTGTGTAAAAGCTGCCATCCCTGCAAGAAACCCATGTCCCAGTTGTGGACTGTCCCACCCAGGCTGCTGCTTTCTCGCCCTGTGACCATTTATGTTTTGGTCCCCTGAACTAGGTTATTTCACTTTACATCAAGAGATGTGGCACATGAACCCCAACCCAGGCGTCACAATCTCCCATATGCAGGCCGGACCTGCTCCCTCCCCTCTTGTTAAATACAAGCAGAGGTTTCTCAGAGTGTGGCCAGAGTCCCCTGAGGATCACAAGGGGATGCTCGTCAAGGTGCAGAAGTACCTGGGCCCAATCTGTCAGCTACGGCAGAGCCTTTGGGGCTGGACATCCACCTTCTCAGCCATGCGACGTCCTGGCTGCGGGAAAGCTTTTCAGGCACCTGTGGGAAGGAGACTCCTCCGTGGCTTGCAGCTGTGCTCAGGAGTACAGTGCATTCCTCTGGGTGCCCGAGGAAGGGAACAGGACTTTACTGAGCCACCCCTCATTCAGGCCTCACGCCCAACTACCTGCGAGCTATAGCTGTCCCTTGGTGTCCATGGAGGACTAATCCCAGGACTCCCGAGAATACCCAAATCCCAGAGGCTCAAAGCCCCTTATAAAATAGCATCCTGCTCATTTCCAGCCTGTGGCACAGCCTCCTGAGAACTCCGCGGCATCCCTGCATGGCTTTTCACACCCAGGACCATGTGGATCCCGTGCGCATGGTCAGCGCAGTCTATTTTTTCAAAGGGAATAAAGATGAGAAAAAAGTATGTTTGTGTTCAACACAAATGCATTTTTTTCCTGATTATTTTCAGTCCACAGTGGATTGAAGCCACGGAGAGGGATCCTGCCATCGCTACCACTGTTGAACAAGTGGGCATCTAAAGCAAAGAAGCTCAATTGCGCAGACACCATGGCAGAGCCCAAGTTCAAACCTGGGACCAACCCCAACGTCATTGCATGAGAGAGCAGCTGCTGCTATCTCTCCATGCACTGAGAGCACGGAGAAAGTTCTGACGGAATGAAAACCAGGGAGGGAGCCTTCTTCCCACTGGCCTGTGCCAGGTGAGTCCGCAGGTGGAATGCCCATAGGAGGCGTAGAGCCTGGGCTGCTCTGGATCTGCAACTGTCTCCGAGAAACCTCTCTCCTGTGGCCAGCTGGGCCCTCATGACTCTGGGCATCAGTTCGTTGTCATGTGACAGCAAGTGCTGGCAAAGTGATTTGTCATGCCATTTTGGTAGCTGACTTTGAGTGGCGGCTCAGCAGAATCACAGAGGTTGGACCACTTTTACAGAGGACCCTAAATCAGACCTGGAACCCACAGGATTGCCACACAGCCTGACGGCGGTGGCTGTCGGGTCAATTCTTGGTTTTATAAACAATCTTACTCCTTGTCCTTTCTCTGTCCTCACAGCCGGTCTGTGCCAGGTACACTACAAAACGTCTTGCCCTTAGGAAGATTCTGGAGTTCTGGAGGGAGGAAGAAACAGCACATGGGCCAAAGAGAGTCCTGGCAGCATGCACTGGCTGCCGTCTCCTGACCAGACCCCTCTCCTGGAGGTGAGCAGAGAGCAACTTTCCTAGCTCGTCTTCACAGCAAGTCTCTATAGGGGTTATCGCATCCCCAGATATTCAGGATGGCATGAGACAGTCAGGGGCGGCCCACTAGGCCCTGGAACCCGGGGCCTTTGCTACTGACACAGCTGTGGGTCTGCAGATGGGTGGCTCCTCCTCTAGAGGCTTTGGTTTTCCCACCTGGAAAATCCTGCTAGATGGTTTCTAAGACCATTCTAGCTGGAACCTTGTGTGAGCTCCTAGTACCAGGCACACACTAACTGGAAGGAAATGGGATTTAAAAATGAGAGGGTCGGAGAGGAGACACCCAGGAACGGCCACTGCCTGCAAAGCCACTGCCTCTCGTCCACCTGCATGCGCAGAATGGGGCAGTCGATAATTAACACACCTGCCTCGATCTCACTGAAATGCCACTTTTCGACTGTGTTATCTTGGAAGAAAATGAGCCAATTAGAGAACGTAAATGAGACCGATTCTTAAGAGACTGTGTCAACTATTCATTGTGCTGGGTGGAGGTGATGGCTCGGTGGCTGGGCCCCGAGATGGCAGGAGAGGAGGGACACAACAGCTGGCTCCTCATCTCTGGGATGCAGCCCTGAGCTACCCCATTGGCCAGTGGCCCCAAGAAGATCAGAGCAGCTGGCTTTGTCCCCAGGAGGCTGGCCTTTCAGCCTTGACTTCATCCACCAGATTCTTTTTTATTCCTCCACAAATATGCACAAAATTTCCAATGCCTTTCCCCTTGCCACAGTGTGGGTGAGACTTGAATTCTAGCCTGCTGATGGCCTCGCAGGGCCAGGGAGCAGGGGACACTGCTGTCAGGATACAAAGATCAGGTATTTCACAGGATGTTTTGAGGAAGCCACTTGTTGACATGTTGTTTGACCAGCACAGGGCAAACCCCAGGCAGTGTCTGCACACAGCGACGTCAGCTGGGGGCCTGTTGGCCTCTTCTGATGGAGCTGGGATTCCCTTGAACAGCCCCTCCCACAGCAGGTGGAAATCTAGTTCTGCTCCAGAGAGCTACCAAAACACACGTTGTGGGTGACTTGTGCTTCCCTAAAGTTCGTACGTTGAAGTCCTAACCCCCGTACCTTAGATATGACCTTATGTGGGAATAGGGTGAATGCAGATGCTTAAGATAGGGCCACAGTAGGACAGGGTTGCCTAATGCCTCGATAGGAGGTGAAACTGCAGACAGACACACACAGAGGTGGTGACACATCTACAAGACCAGGACCAGGGAGAGGCTATGTATCCCCGCAGCCCTGAGAAGGAACCCAGCAGACAACACCTTCCTTCAGAACTGAGGCAATCGGTTTGCTGTTGGAGCCACTGGTCTGCGGTACTTTGTCATGGCAGCTCAGGCAAATGAACGGGCCCACCCAGTCTTCCCAAGAATGGGACTTGGGGAGTTTGTTCTTCAGGGCCCTGCCTCCTGGGCTCTGCCTCTTCCTGCACCCGCTCAACCCAGAAATCAAATGGGGCCTTCTTTGTTTTTTGGTTTTTTTCATAATTTTTTTATTGTTGGTTGTTCAAAACATTACACAGTTCTTGATATATCATATTTCACACTTTGATTCAAGTGGGTTATGATCTCCCATTTTTATTCCCCCGTATACAGATTGCAGAATCACATCAGTTACACTTCCATTGATTTACATATTGCCATACTAGTGTCTGTTGTATTCTGCTGCCTTTCCTATCCTCTACTATCCCCCCTCCCCTCCCCTCTTCTCTCTCTACCCCCTCTACTGTAATTCATTTCTCCCCCCTTGTATTATTTTTCCCTTACCCCTCACTTCCTCTTGTATGTAATTTTGTATAACCCTGAGGGTCTCCTTCCATTTCCATGCAATTTCCCTTCTCTCACCCTTTCCCTCCCACCTCTCATCCCTGTTTAATGTTAATCTTCTTCTCATGCTCTTCGTCCCTACTCTGTTCTTAGTTACTCTCCTTATATCAAAGAAGACATTTGGCATTTGTTTTTTAGGGATTGGTTAGCTTCACTTAGCATAATCTGCTCTAATGCCATCCATTTCCCTCCAAATTCAATGATTTTGTCATTTTTTAATGCAGAGTAATACTCCATTATGTATAAATGCCACATTTTTTTTTTATCCATTCGTCTATTAAAGGGCATCTAGGTTGGTTCCACAGTCTTGCTATTGTGAATTGTGCTGCTATGAACATCGATGTAGCAGTATCCCTGTAGCATGCTCTTTTCAAGTCTTTAGGGAATAGACCAAGAAGGGGAATAGCTAGGTCAAATGGTGGTTCCACTCCCAGCTTTCAAAGAAATCTCCATACTGCTTTCCAAATTGGCTGCACCAATTTGCAGTCCCACCAACAATGTACAAGAGTACCCTTTTCCCCACATCCTCGCCAGCACTTGTTGTTTGACTTCATAATGGCTGCCAATCTTACTGGAGTGTGATGGTATCTTAGGGTGGTTTTGACTTGCATTTCTCTGATGCTAAAGATGGTGAGCATTTTTTCATGTACTTGTTGATTGACTGTATGTCCTCCTCTGAGAAGTGTCTGTTCAGGTCCTTGGCCCATTTGTTGATTGGGTTATTTGTTATATTATTGTCTAATTTTTTGAGTTCTTTGTATACTCTGGATATTAGGGCTCTATCTGAAGTGTGAGGAGTAAAAATTTGTTCCCAGGATGTAGGCTCCCTATTTACCTCTCTTATTGTTTCTCTTGCTGAGAAAAAAAACTTTTTAGTTTAAGTAAGTCCCATTTGTTGATTCTTGTTATTAACTCTTGTGCTATGGGTGTCCTATTAAGGAATTTGGAGCCCGACCCCACAATATGTAGATCGGAGCCAATTTTTTCTTCTCTCAGACGCAGAGTCTCTGATTTGATATCAAGCTCCTTGATCCATTTTGAGTTAAGTTTTGTGCCGTGGTGAGAGAAAGGGATTCAGTTTCATTTTGTTGCATATGGATTTCCAGTTTTCCCAACACCATTCGTTGAAGATGCTATCCTTCCTCCATTGCATGCTTTTAGCCCCTTTATCAAATATAAGATAGTTGTAACATTGTGGATTAGTCTCTGTGTCCTCTATTCTATACCATTGGTCCACCCACTTGTTTTGGTACCAGTACCATGCTGTTTTTATCACTATTGCTCTGTAATATAGTTTGAAATCTGGTATCACTATACCGCCTGATTCACACTTCCTGCTTAGAATTGCTTTTGCTATTCTGGGTCTTTTATTTTTCCATATGAATTTCATGATTGCTTTATCTATTTCTACAAGAAATGCCGTTGGGATTTTGATTGGCATTGCAGTAAACCTATAGAGAACTTTTGGTAATATCACCATTTTGATAATGTTAGTTCTGCCTATCCATAAATAGGGTATATTTTTCCATCTTCTAAGATCTTCTTCTACTTCTCTCTTTAGTGTTCTGTAGTTTTCATTGTATAAATCTTTCACCTCTTTTGTTAGGTTGATTCCCAAGTATTTTATTTTATTTTTCTGAGGATATTGTGAATGGAGTGTTTTTCCTCATTTCCGTTTCAGAAGTTTTGTCGCTGATATACAGAAATGCCTTTGATTTATGCGTGTTGATTTTATATCCTGCCACTTTGCTGAATTCATTTATTAGTTCTAGTAGTTTCTTTGTAGACCTTTTTGGGTCTTCTAGGTATAGGATCATATCATTCACAAATAGTGATAATTTAAGTTCTTCTTTTCCTATTTTTATGCTTTTAATTTCTTTCATCTGTCTAATTGCTCTGGCCAGTGTTTTGAGAACTATATTGAATAGAAGTGGTGATAGAGGGCATCCCTGTCTTGTTCCAGATTTTAGAGGGGATGCCTTTAACTTTTGTCCATTCAGAATGATGCTAGCCTCAGGCTTAGCATAGATAGCTTTTACAATGTCAAGGTAAGATCCTGTTATCCCTAGTTTTCCTAATGTTTTGAACATAAAGGGATGGTGTACTTTGTCAAATGCTTTCTCTGCGTCTATGGAGATGATCATATGGTTCTTACCTTTAAGTCTATTGATGTGGTGAATAACATTTATTGATTTCCATATATTGAGCCATCCTTGCATCCCAGGGATGAATCCTACTTGATCATGGTGCACAATTTTTTTGATATGTTTTTGTATTCGATTCGCCAGAATTTTATTGAGTATTTTTGCATCTAGGTTCATTAGAGATATTGGTCTGTAGTTTTCTTTATTTGAGGTGTCTTTGTCTGGTTTCGGAATCAGGGTGATGTTGGCCTCATAGAATGAATTTGGAAGAGCTCCCTCTTTTTCTATTTCCTGAAATAACTTGAAAAGTATTGCTATTAATTCTTCTTTAAAGTTTTTGTAAAACTCCGCTGTATACCCATCCGGTCCTTGGCTTTTCTTGGTTGGTAGTCTTTTGATGGCTTCTTCAATTTCATCTATTGATATTGGTCTGTTCAAATCGTGTGTATCCTCCTGACTCAGTCTGGGCAAATCATATGACTTAAGAAATTTATTGATGTCTTCACTATCTTCTATTTTATTGGAATATAGGTTTTCAAAATAATTTCTAATTGTCTTCTGTATTTCTGTAGCATCTGTTGTGATATTGCCTTTTTCATCCCGTATGTTAGTAATTTGAGTTCTCTCTCTTCTTCTCTTCGTTAGCATGGCTAAAGGTCTGTCGATCTTATTTATCTTTTTGAAGAACCAACTTTTAATTTTGTTAATTTTTTCAATAGTTTCTTTTGTTTCAATTTCATTGATTTCCGCTCTGATTTTAATTATTTCTTGCCTTCTGCTACATTTGCTGTTGTTTTGCTCTTCCTTTTCTAGGGCTTTGAGATGAAGTGTGAGCTCATTTATTTGTTGGTTTTTTCTTTTTTTGAGGAATGACCACCAGGCGATGAATTTTCCTCTTAAAACTGCTTTCATTGTGTCCCATAGATTCCGATATGTTGTGTCTGTATTTTCATTTATCTCTAAGAATTTTTTTATTTCCTCTTTTATGTCTTCTCTAACCCATTGATCATTCAGTAACATATTGTTCATTTTCCATGTGATGTAGGATTTTTCCTTCCTTCTTTTATCATTGATTTCCAGTTTCATTCCATTATGATCAGATAAAATGCATGGTATTATCTCCACCCCTTTATATTTACTGAGGGTTGCCCTATGGAATAATATATGGTCTATTTTTGAGAAGGATCCATGTGCTGCTGAGAAAAAAGTATATCCATTTGATGATGGTTGATATATTCTATATATGTCAGTTATTGATTGTGGTATTGAGTTCTATAGTTTCTTTATTCAACTTTTGTTTGGAGGATCTGTCCAATGGTGAGAGGGGTGTGTTGAAGTCACCCATAATTATTGTGTTGTGGTCTATTTGATTCTTGAACTTAGGGAGAATTTGTTTTATGAATGTCGCAGCACCATTATTTGGTGCGTAAATATTGATAATTGTTATGTCTTGTTGGTGAATGGTTCCTTTTAACAGTATATAATATCCTTCTTTATCCCTTTTGATTAACTTAGTCTTGAAGTCGATTTTATTCGATATGAGGATGGCCACCCCTGCTTGCTTACGAGGACCATGTGAGTGGTATATTTTTTCCCATCCTTTCACCTTCAGCCTGTGTATGTCTTTTCCAATCAGATGTGTCTTCTGGAGGCAGCATATTGTTGGATTTGTTTTTAAAATTTATGATACCAGCCTATGTCGTGTATTGGAGTGTTTAGCCATTAACATTCAGAGTTACTATTGATATATGATTTGTACTTCCAGGCATGCTTGATTATTTATCCTTTTTTCTAAAAAAATTAGTTTGTTTCTCCATGATTATCTTTCTCCTTGCCCTCTGTCTTTACCGAGGCACTTCCCACTGAAGGTTTTTGTTATTGTTTTTCATTTCTTCCTCGTGTAGTGTTTTGCTCAAAATGCTTTGCAATGCTGGTTTTTTGGCTGCAAATTCTTTTAACTTTTGTTTATCATGAAAGATTTTTATTTCGTTGTCATACCTGAAGCTTAATTTTGCTGGATACAGCATTCTTGGTTGGCATCCATTGTCTTTCAGTGTTTGAAATCCATTGTTCCATGACCTTCTTGCTTTCAGCGTCTATGATGAAAAATCCGTTGTTAATCTTTCTGGTTTACTTCTGAAAGTAATCTGTCTCCTTTCTCTTGTAGCTTTAAATATTTTCTCTTTGTTCTGTATATTGGATATCTTCATAACAATGTGTCTTGGCATTGGTCTACTGTGATTTTGTGTGCTCGGTGTCCTGTATGCATCTTCAATTTGTATATCTGTTTCCTTTTTTATTTCTGGAAAGTTTTCTGTAATTATTTCATTCAGCAGGTTACTCATTCCCTTGGTTTGAATCTCTGTACCTTCTTCTATCCCGATGACTCGTAAGTTTGGTTTTTTTATGTTATCCCATATCTCTTGGATAATTTTCTCGTGATTTTTTACCAGCCTATCTGAGTTGGCTAGGATCTTTTCAAGATGATATATTTTGTCTTCATTATCTGACATTCTGGCTTCTACTTGCTCCACTCTGTTAGTGATACTCTCAATTGAGTTTTTAATTTGGTTTATCATTTCTTTCATTTCTAGAATTATTGTTTTATTATTTTTTATGATCTCTATCTCCTGATAAAGATGCTTAACTTCTTATGTTATCTGTTTATGTAATTCATTTGCAATGTGTTCTTTCACTGTTTGAATTTGCTGTCTCATATCCTTGTTAAGGTTCCATTCCATCTGTCTAAGGTTTTCCTTGAGTTCTTTATATGACCATTTATCTGATGACTCTAGGTCCTCCTGAATATTTAGGCTGCCCTGCATTGTTTGTACTCCTTTTCTTCCTTGCTTTTTCAAGCTGTTCATGTTACTTCTTGTTCTGTTTGACTGCTGAGTTACTGTTTACTCCTATAAATTTATTTGATGCTTGGGAGGAAAGATATTAGAAGGGAAGGGAAGAAATCACTAAAGAGAATGAGAGTAAGCAGGTAGAATTCAAGGAAGGGGGAATAAGAAAATTGAAAAGAAATGAAAATACCAAAGAAGAGAAATATAGGAAATAAAAAAAGAAAAATAATATTAAAAATAATAATAATTAAAAAATAAAAATTAAAATTAGAAGAAAAAATTGAATAAAATTGAAAAAAATTTAAAAAACAAGAAAGAAAAATGAAAATGAAAGAAAAAACCTAAATCAAAAAAAATTATTAAAACCTAATAAATGCAGTCTTAGAGTTTTATTAACTTCTCTTCCAGTAGGTGGCACTGTGCCCACCAGGCCAAGCTTCTCCTTTCAATACGTGGGAACCAATCATTGTGAGGCAGCTCCTCTTTCCAGACTGGGCGAGTCTCCAATCCTGAGTGCCTAGGGCCTCCTCTTGTGTCTAGTCACTTCCCCACTTTTCCTCTAGCCAGGCCCCTCTCAGGGGTGCCACTTACCACAATACTGGCTACACGCCAGGTCTGCTGCACCAGGGAGCCCTCTTTTCATGAACGACTGGGCACACTCTCCCTGTTTGCCCTTCCCTCAGACCCTAAGTTTGTAGAGCTTGGGACTGAGAATCCTCAGCAAATTTTACTTGCCCTCCTGTAGCCGTGCCCCCAGTAGCTGGTGCAAGAGACTTCAGTTGTCAGCACTGGTGGGAGCGGTAGCTGGGAGTTCCACGCCGCGGGTCCCGCGCCACGTCTGATTCCCTCGGTCTGGCTATCTCGCTCATGGGAGAGGTGGGAGGGGCCCTTAAGTTTTCCCCACTGTGTGGAGAGAGAAGTCTAGGGGATTACGCACCTGTAGCCGCAGGTTTCAATGAAGTTATCTCCTCCGCCACAGTCTGGTGATGTCAGTTCTCTGCCATGGTGGTATGTCTTGCAAATGGCGACAGTTCGTTTCCCTTTTCCAGGTGACCAATGCAATGGGTGGGTCCTTACTGTTTCTTTCAAGCCCCGTTTCAAACCTGTGGCCACTACCTATGAAGGCTCAGTTGGCATTTACCTCCGTAGGATCAGAAGGGCTGACCAGTTTTTTCAGCCGGATGGATGGATGGATTAGTGCTGAGTCACAGCTGTTTGTCTGCGGGAAGCAGGCGAATGGGACCTTGAATTCAGCAGATTCAAGCTCAGTGTGTGTTCTGAGAGGCTCAGACTGTTCGCCCCAGATCCATGTCAGCTCAGCATTTCCTAGTGATCCTGAGCAAACAGAATTTAGATTGTTTATGACTCCCTATGCCTGCACAGCTGAAGAGGTCAGAGACTTGATCTCTCTGCGCCTGCCGCCATGTTGGAATCCTAGTATATGTGTTTAAATCTCCATGTTTCCATGGTCTAATGTCTTCTCTGCACCAACAATTCACTTACTCATAAGCCAGTTGTTTTATTAATGGCATTGCTTGTTCTGTATTCCCCAAAACTCTGGTAGCTGTTTGAATAAGCCTATCTACAAATTCAGCATAAGGTTCATTAGCTCCTTGTATTACCTTAGATAATTGACCTTGTACATGTCCTTGTAAAGTCTTCCATGCCCTAACCGCATCTGTAGCAATTTGTGAGTATATGGCAGGATCATATGCAATTTGTTGCTGCTGATCCTCATAAGGTCCCTTTCCTAACATATCTAGATTTCTCTGAGGATAACCAGCTGCTGCATTTAACCTAGCCATCTCCTTGCAAAATTCCTCATTGGCAACCTTCCATAACAGGGATTGTCCTCCATTAAGCACAGATTTACACATACTAGCCCAATCTGCTGGCATCATGTCCAAGTTGGGACTGGATTCGACAATGCTTACAGTGAAGAGTGCTTGAGGACCATAGGTTGTTACAGCCTCTTTTAGCTGCTTCACTGTTTTGAAATCAAAAGCATGGTGAATTCACTGCCCTCCTGCCTGCTCAAATACAGGGCATGTTAATATTTGAAGTCCTGTCTCAGGATCCCATCTATCAACTACCAGGGTTGGGGCCTCCCAGCATATGGAGGTGGCACTGTTGGTTGGACACTTATGCCCTCTGGTGATAGAAAGGTGTTATTAGCAGTCTCCTATTGTAACTTTTCCCCTGATGGCTTTTTCTTGCTCTAAACTTTATTCCTCTGTCTGACTAGCTCAAGAGACCTTCTCTTTTACTTGAATATTTCCTCTGTCTGACTAGCTCGAGAGACCTTCTTTTTATCCTCTGTCTGACTAGCTCGAGAGACCTTCTTTTTTTCCTCTGTCTGACTGACTTGAGAGACGTTCTCTTTTACTTGAATCTTTTCCTCTAACTTGAGAGACCTTCTCTTTTACTTGAATCTTTTCCTCTGTCTAACTTGAGAGATCTTCTCTTTTACTTGAATCAGTATGTCTTCTCCTTCCTCTACCATTGACTGAACTGAAGGCTTTGGACTAAGCAAACAAGATACAAACATCCACAATGGCAATGTGCCAACTGGCAGAGTCCCTGGGCTTTTCTTTTCTATTCTTTTTAAATCTTTACCATGATGGTTCCATTGTGATATATTTAACAACTCCTCTTTAAAGAGTCATGGGCTACATTTTTGTATTGTATCAACGTATGCCCTGACTGCTCTTGATTTTACTGGGGTGCCTCCTTCCTCTAACAATTTACTTACCACTCTTTCAGTTTGTTTTTTACTAATTTTTGATCCCATATTTCTACTATAATACAACCCCACAAGATGACGCCAAACAAAACCGAAACAGAATGAAACAAAAATGGAACAAGAAAGAATCATTATATCAGCCTTTCTATCCTCCTGAAATGTCCATCTGTCCTTTCTCCCTATCTGTTCCTCACATGCAAATAGTTTTTCCTCAGATGTGAGTGGTTTTTCTTCCGTCTCACTCATCTCCAGGGACAGGCAACTTAAACCAAAAGTGAAACAAAATGAAAGAAGAATCTTAAAATGGCTACCTATCCTCTCGCCCTGCCCTCAGGGATGTGCAGTTTACCTTATCACTTACCCTCAGTCGTTCCCCGTGTGGGCCACCAAATGCTGCAGTCTGGCTGGGCACAATTCACGAGCCACTTATCAAGCAGAAACGAACTTTATTTTTAGAACACACACGCCACACCACACAAGCTTTTCAGGAATTCCCTGAGAGCCCAACTGCCACCACCAGCTTCCCACAAGCCTCTCAACCCCCCCACTCCTCCTGCTCTTGAGGCCGATTTGCTGGATCACCTGGACAGAGCCAAAAAAGTCTCCCAATGAGCAGCTCTGTGGTCTGAAAGGGCGGGGAAACAGCCTAATGAGCATCACTGCAGAGGAGCCAATCAGCTGGCAGCTACAAGTATGCTGGGGCTGCTGTGAGCCAATTATCAACTGGCAGTTGGAAGTTTGCTGGCAGCTGGAAGTTTGCTGGGGCCCCTTTGGCTGTGGCTCTCAACAGCCTTATCCAATTTATGTCTCCTAACAGTTTTTGAAAGTCATTAAGTGATTTATGTTGATCTACTCGTATTTGAATTTTTGGTGGACACACCATGGTTGAGGATAATAGAACTCCTAATAATTGGAAAATTTAATTTGTACTTTATCTATTGCTATCTCTAGATTATAATTTTTTAATAAGTTTGTAAGTGTAGCATAGCATTCTAGCAATGTGTTTTTATCTTTGTGTGCTAATAATACAATGTATATATAATGAAATACTTGTAGTTCAGGATTTTGATTTCTAAGTGGCTGGATTGCTTTGTCAACATAAACTTGACACATAGTAGGAATATAAGCCATCCCTTGAGGGAGTACTTTCCATTCATATCACTGATCAGGACCTTCATGATTCAGCATAGGGACAGTAAGTGCAAAATGTGGACTATCCTCAGGATGAATTGGAATGGAGAAAAAAACAATCTTTAATATCTATAGCTAAAACATGCCAGGTTTTTGGCAAAGCAGATAATTGAGGAATCCCCGATTGAGCAGGTCCCATGATAACCATTTCATTATTAATAGCTCTTAAATCTTGTAATAGTCTCCATTTGCCAGATTTATTTTTAATAACAAAAATTGGAGTATTATGGGGAGACACAGAAGGTTGTGTATGTCCCTCCGCTAATTGTTGATTGACCAGGTCATGGGCTGCTTGTATCTTTTCTTTAGTCAGGGGCCATTGAGGAACCCATACTGGCCTTTCTGATTTCCAAGTAATTTTTGTTGTCTCAGTGACCCCTCCCGAAAACCCAATTCATGTCTATCTGTTTTTTTATCTATTTGTATCGGTGCCACTATATCTTGTCCTTGTTCTCCTAATCCTTTTCCTTTCCTAAAACCTTGTCCAGTCATAATAGTGGGTGCATTTGGATATATATGTGGAATGTTATTTGTTAATGTTAATCCCAATTGACCTAGAACATCTCATCCCCATAAATTTATAGGAAGATGATCCAATACATATGGCTGTATACTTCCTTCACATCCTTCAGGATCCTTCCATTTTAATACCATCACACTTCTATGGGGATTAGTCGCCACTCCTAGGCCTCAAAGCATTTGCTTGTTGTAAAGGCCAATCTTTTGGTCATTCTTGATGAGAGATGATGCTAAGAAATGCTCCTGTGTCTAGCAGTCCATTGAAATCATGTCCTTGAATGGTTAACTTTAAAATAGGGTGAGAATTTAAATTTAAAGAAAGCATAGACCAATCTACACCTGTGGAGCCAAATCCTTTGGAACCACTTTCTACAGTATGACTAGAAAATTTGTCATGTAAACTGGGAAGTATTAATTACTGTGCAATCCTATCGCCTGGTGAAATTACTGAGATACCCCTTGGAGAACTAGCTATAATTTTTATCTCACCTTCATAATCAGGATCAATTACACCAGGAATTATCATAAGTTCTTTTAGAGTAGAAGAACTGCATCCTAATAATAAGCCTACTGTTCCTTGTGAAAAAGGTCCTTTTACCCCTGTGGGAATGATTTGAACTCCCATCTCTGGAATTAGTACTGCTCTGGTGGAGGCTCAGATGTCTAATCCTGAACTCTCTCTGGTTTGTCTGATAAGGGAGTTAACAGATAATGTGTCCTGGGTGCTACCCTGATGGTGTTGCTGGGTTCCTTCAATGCCCCATGTATTTGTAGTTGTGGGCCCTGAGGCATCGGCCCCCCGGTGTCCATTTTTTGGCAACGGAGTACCCTCTACAGTAGTCTGAGAATGGCATTCACTAGCCCAATGTTTTCCTCTATGACATCATGGGCAAACACATGGTATTTTTCTTTTTTGATCATACCCAATTTTGTTACTTGTTTTAAACCCTCTTTCTATGGGGCAACTCCTTTTAAAATGTCCTGCTTGACCACAATTACAACATGTTTTTGGCCTGGCACCTAAAGCCTGTTGTACTCCTTGGGTTACTGCAGCTGCCAAGACTTGTCCCTGTGCCACTGGTTCATTAATATCTCTGCACAATTTAATGTATGCATTTAAGTCTTTATATTTCCAAAGTCGAATAGCCTCCCTATGCCATCTATTGGCTTGTTCATAAGCTAATTGTTTTATTATTGGCATTGCTTGTTCTACATCCCCAAAGACTCTGCTTGCTGTTTGCATAAGCCTATCCACAAACTCAGCATAAGGTTCATTAGCTCCTTGTATTACCTTAGATAGTTGACCTTGTGAATCTCCATGTTCTTGTAAAGTCTTCCATGCCTTAACCAAAGCTGAAGGGATTTGTAAGTATATGGCAGGATCATATCCAGCTTGTGGCTGCTGACCCTCATAAGGTCCCTCTCCTAACAACATATCTAGATTTCTCTAAGGATAACCAGCTGCTGCATTTCACTTAGCCGTCTCCACACACAATTCCTGATTAGTAACTTTGCATAACAGATATTGTCCTCCATTTAGTACAGCTTTGTACATGCTAGCCCAATCTGCTGGTGTCAAGTTTAAACTTGCAATGGATTCAACAATGCTTATAGTAAAAGGGGCTTGAGGACCATAGGCTGCTACAGCTTCTTTTAACTGCTTTACAGTTTTAAAATCCAAAGCCTGATGATATTGCTGCCCTCCCTCATCCTCAAGTACAGGGCATGCTAATCTTCGAGGTCCTGTCTCAGGATCCCATCTATCAACTATGGGGGGTGGGGGCCACCCAGCATATGTTGTCCCCATATACATAGGTGGAGCTGTTATTTGAATACTTACACCCTCTGGCGATAAAAAGGGGTTAGAAGCAGCCTCCTGTTGTAACTCCTCCCCTGAAAGCCCTTCCTCCTCTAAACTTTCTTCCCCTTTCTGACTAGCTTGAGAGACTTCCTCTTTTACTTGACCTAAGATATCTTCTCCTTCCTCTACCATAGTCTGAACTGAAGGCTTAGGACTAAGCAAACAAGATCATATCAACGTCCGTAATGGTAATATGCCAACTGGCAGAGTTCCTGGGCTTTTTTTTTTCTATCGTTTTTAAATATTCACTATGATGGTCCCATTGTGAAGAATACAAAATGTAGCCCCGCCTTTAAGAACCATGGTCTACATTTTTGTATCAAATCAACATATGCCTAACTGTTCTTGGTTTTACTGGGGTGCCTCCTTCCTTTAGCAATTTACTTAACACCCTTTTTGTTTGATTTTTACTAACTTCTGATCTCATATTTCCATAACAAAGACAACACAACACACTAAGATAACACAAAACAAAAATGAAACAAAATGAAACAAAAACACATTGTATCAATTTTTCTATTTTCTTGAAATGGCCATCCATCCTCTTGCCTTATCTGTTCCTCAGGGGTGAGCAGCTTTCCTCCCATCCTATCTATTTCTAGGGACAGGCAGCTACCTTGTCACTTACCCCTGAGCATCCCGGAGTTCCCCGTACAGGCCACCACTTGCCGCAGTCAGTCTGGGCAAAATAACTGGGAGGTGACAAGCAACTTGAAGATTGAAGCGGGAAGTGCTTTATTGCGGAACAGCAGAGGTATGTGTGTGTGTGTGCGTATATATATATATATATATATATATATATATATATATATATATATATGATTACATACAGCTTGACTCAAATAAGCATAATCCAATCATAGCATTGCTCCCCTACAGATACAGCAATCAGCCAATAAGGAATCCCCACCATCTTGATGGCTCGGTGGCCTTGCCTCACAAACCACTCCTCCTGGCAAACTACCAGGCGCCATCTTGACTTGATCATGGCTTCCAACACGTATTTATCTAGAAATGTACCCATTTCTTCTGTTTTCCAATGTATTGGAGTAAGATTTCAAAATAGCCCCCAATGATCTGCTGAATTTCTGTGCTATAGATATTTCCCCCCTTTTCATCTCTAATTGTATAAACATGACTTTTCTCTCCTTTTCTGTTCATTGTTTGCATGAGGTCTTATCAATCTTGTTTTATCTTTTCTAATAAATAATTTTGTTTCATTGATGCTTTGCATTGTTATTATGTGTTCTCAAGTTCATTATTTATGGCTCTGATCTTAGTTATTTCCTTCCTCCAGTGTTTGCTCCTCCCTAAGAGCCTGGCTTTTAAACCATATCTCACTGACATATGCATAATGTGGCCTCCTCGGCAGAGGGTGCTGAAGGGACACTGCAAAAAGCAGAGGCCTCTTATGGCTCAGCCACTGCACCGTTGCTCTGTAAGGCCACCATGAGTCCCTTTCAGGACAGCGTGGATCAGCTGATGGGGTTCTCAGATCCTGAGGAAGGCTTTGGTCTCCTGGATAAATTTTCCCAACTCTTTCCAAGCTCATCTTAGGAGATGGTGCCCTCATAGTGAATGGTCCAACTACAGTTGGAGGCACCTGACTCTGAATTCAGGACCTGGCAGTCCCCTGGGCGCCCCCATGCCCACTTTCCTGTGGCTGTAGAGCTGAAACCCACCAAGTCTTTGATCTTGGAGGAAAATTTCCAGGAAATCAAGGAAGGACCAGCACAAGGCAGCTCCCAGACTCTGTGCTTGCTACAGAAAGGAAACACATGAGTTTTGAAAAGTGGCTCCTAGAGTAAGGTTTAGGCTCCCTACTTTTCTAAAATACCCCAGTTGACTTAGGGGTGCAGCTAAGCAAGATCCATCACTGGGACCTGAGGTCAGATTGTGAACTGCTGCTTGCTCACTGTATGCACTTGGAAAAACCCTTTCTTGATTTTCTTCCATCTATGACAGAAGGACTATGGGGGAGGGTGAGTTCAGTAGGGTCACAATGCAACCAAGGGAAAAGACCTCAGCCCAGTGTCCAGAATTTATCAGGTTCTCAACCTATGGTGGGAGACAAGTCCAAGGCCCCCACAGATAAGGCAGGCCCAGGTGGGTGGGAGGAGGACACCCTGGCCACTGTGTGTTCATTTCTCCTCACTGGCTTGTGCCCCAGGGCCAGAGACCTGGAAGAAGGCAGAAGTTGCTATGCACTGAGAAGGAGGTAGGAGTGGGGCTCCTCTCTGGAAGGGTGCAGCTCCCCTGGGTGAGGGGCATAAGCTTCTCAAGGGGTGCTCCTCGTGGTGGGGGTCAGCACATTAAAGGCAGACTCACCTGGGATGGCATCTACCTCCAGGTAGCTAGAAGAGTGGCCAGTGAGTTTAGGGATTCTGAAGCTGAAGATTTAGGGGAACCTCTGGCGTCTTTATGCTGTTTGTGGGGATGGGTGGCATGAGAAGAATCCTCCAGGTAGGGACAAAACTTGAGGTTACTGGGTGGGACCCCATTTTGTGGAGGAGCAGGTGTTTGGGTGTCAGTGAGGGGGTCTTAAAAAAGGGAAAAGCTCCTGGGAACAGGCCGGCCTCTTGGGAGGATGTTGAATGGGGCTGCCAAAGAGGCCCCAGCCTTCAGCAAAGGGGAAAGGCTCAGTTTGGGGAAAAAAGACTCCCTCTTAAACTCCCCACATTCCCAGTTCTTGGAGCCAACTTTAGGAGCAAGGAGGCCCCTTCCTAAGGGTCCCAGATCAGGGTCTGTGGACTGCTCCTTTGGCAGATGGGTCCTATTATCCCAGCCTCCCCACAGAGAGGATGACAGGCCTCAGATGCCCCTCTGTCCTTTCATTCTCCCTTGGGCCAGACTGGAGCTTAGTCCAACCTCTGGATTCATAGCCCATCACCTCCAAGGTCCCTGTAGCGGTGGGGAACATTAATAGTGGTGGGGGCTAAGGATAGCATTCACATGCCCAGACTGTGAGCATGTGGGTGTACACATGGCTCTGTGTGTGTGTGTGTGTGTGTGTGTGTGTGTGTGTGTGTACTTCTGGCTGGAGCAAGTGTATATGAGAATGTGCATCTGTCTGGAGATGTCCAAGTGTATTTCTTGGCATTGTATGTGAATCTGTGTGAACTGTTATTGCGAGTCTGTGTTTATGTGATGCACAAGTAGATGTGAATGAATAAGGCTATTACTGTATTGTGTGTGTGTGTGTGTGTGTGTGTGTGTGTGTGTTGCCCCTCTCTTGTCACCCCACCAACTCCATCACTCAGCCTGGCACCCCGTTGCAGCCATGTTTGCATCTTGTGAATTGTCAGCCCAAGATCTGGCTTGGCTGTAGACCTTGTGGGCCAGCCTGGTCCTGAGTGGGCATGGGTGTGGTTTTATGTCTCTGTGTATGTGCACATGGGTGTGTGTTAGGGGTGGCAGCATGTGGTGTTACACTTAGCACCACTGAGGAGCCCCACCTGTGGGGAGGGAGACAGCACTCTAGAGGCTGGGGCCTGTTATTGCCCCCTGCCCAGGGTGTGTGCATGTATGTGTGTGGGGGGGCGTGGTCTTCTTTTGTTTTAAGAGTCAGCTTTAGGTCTGGTTGCACATTCTAGTATTTTTCAATAAGGAAATGTGCAAGATATCTGGATCCCTCATAAAGTCCCAGAGGTTTTCCGCTCAGCCCTGGTTTGTAAGGAAATGGCAGGTTGGTCCAACTGAGGAGGGAAGCTGCATGCAGGAGAGTGTCAGCAAAGCATCTTGGAAACTCTGGCTCCTGTCCTGGTCCCAGTTGTGCCACAGGTTCCCTCAGAACTCTTCCCAAGTCCATTATCTTCTCTAGAACTCTGTGTCAAACATTATTTTAAGGATTTCTATGGATACAGCATATGGACCTGACAGGCTCTACCCCTCCCCTCCTGGAGCCAACAGTCTACTGGATAAGAGAGACCCTGGAAGATTCTTGAGATTAACTACAAGGATAACTACAGCAGGTACTTGCCACCATGAGAGTACAAAAAGGGGGCTGGGATGTTGCTTAGTAGTAGAACATTTGCTAGAAAATTTTGGGCAGGTCCCAGGGCACACGGCTTGGCATTGGGTACATGCAGAGGAAGGAGGTGAGGCAGGAGGGCCCATTCATCCCAGTCTGTGCAGGACTGTGAAGGCCAGGCTGCGGCACTTGTGCTCACTCAGCAGGTAGCAGGGAGCTAGAGAAGATGTAAGAACAAGGGAGGGTTCACTTAGAGCTGTCCTTCAGGATGTCCTGCTGATTGCAAGAACAGGGGTGGACATTATCTGCTAGATCAGAAAATAAACCCTTTTTCTCTCTCCCTCCTTTTCTTCCTTCCATAAATATTTATTAAGCATCCACTATGTTCCAGGCCCTGTTCCAGATGATGCAGACTGAGCGCTTACTCACATGCTTTCATTGAGTGCACAACCCAGTGTGGTGACATGTAGATAAATAATATATATCAAAGGTACCAAGTACCATGGGGGAAACAAAGGCTGGAGAGAAAAAAAAAAGGGCTCAGCAGAGGTGGTGGTCGGGGCTGGCCTCTCTGACATCTGACCTGAGAGCTGAGGAAAGGGGGGATGTGGACATCTGCAGGAAGGGTGTTCCTGGCAGAATGATCAGCATCTGTGAAGAGACAGTAGCAAGGAGGCCGATGAACCCAGAGCAGAGTGAAGGGGAGTGACGATGAGCTCAGGGAAAGAACAGCGCCCACCATGCAGAGCCTTGTGGCTGCTGAGGTCCTTGGCTCTCAGTCTGGGTAAGACGGGAGCCCTGGGGGAGTTTTGAGCAGAGGAGGAATATGAAAGTGTTGGGCCTGAGTGGGGAGGAAGCAAGGAGGCCAAGCCATCAGGCAAGACAGGAAACTTCTGCCTGTTCTTTGTGGCGTTTTGATTCTGGGCTGGGAACCGCAGGCCCAGCCTCCACTCCCCTCCATGCAGAGGAGGTGCTGCAGGATGCTCGTCCACTGAATGGTTGCAGAACTCCTAAGAGGGAGATTTCTGGATCATCTGAGTCCTGTAGGATTGACTTAGATGAGCTTGTGTGCATGGTGTTCATGGACTCACAGAGGCAGAAATTCTCATGAAAAATGCGATTCTGTCTGCCTGATTCATTTTGATGCTTTTTCAGGCATCTGGCAGCGCAGCTCCTGAGAGTTTCGAATAGTGATGGGCATCTGTGGCTGACTCCAGCGCCCTGGTTCTCAGTGGTGAGGGCAGCAGGAGGGGCTTGCCTTTCTTGCTTCCAGTGTCTCCTGTGCCATTCAACTGGATATCCCTGAGGCAGCTTCATGGGGTGCTATGGGAACTGGTGGAGCATTTCATTGCAGCTTAGCAGGTGGAAAAGAGCACTTTTGTCACCCCCATAAGCCTGCAATTGCTAAGGCTCCAGAATCCTGATGGGACATTAAGAGGCTTTTCAAGCAGAGGAGGTTCTAGAGTTACAGGGTTCTGAGCATCTCAGCTTATCTGATTGGCAGGCATCACCCTTGTGACCAGGCCCTCCCTATTTCCTTGCAATTTGCCAAGTCTGCATTTAAGACATAATAAAACTCAGTAGATGATAAGACTTTGGGTGTCCTGTTCCCCTCCAGGTAAACCAGGGCTCAGCTAAAATCATCCTTAGGGAACAAAAGATTAAAAATAAAAAAAAAAAAAACCAGGAGATCCAACATGGTGGCGGGCGCAGAGAGATCAAGTCGCTGACTTCTTCAGCTACGCGGGCACAGGGAGTCGTAAACCCCTCTTTGTTGAGGATCACAAGGCAATGCTGAGCTGACATGGATCTGGGGAGAACAGTCTGGGCCTCTCAGAACACACAACGAGCCCGGATCGGCTGAATTCAAGTTCCGGTTCGCCTGCTTCCTGCAGACAAACAGCTATGACTCAGTACTAAACGATCCCGCTGAAACAGCTGGTCGGCCCTTCTGATGCTATGGAGGTTAATGCCAAACCGAGCCTTTATAAGCAGTAGCCACAGGATTGAAACGGGGCTTGGGAGAGACAGTCAGGACCCACCAGTTGCATTGGTGACCCAGCAAAGGGAACGAACTGTCACCATTTGCATGGGATACCACCATGGCAGATAATTGACGTCACCAGAATGCAGTGGAGGAGATAACTTCATTGAAACCAGCCGTGACAGGTGTGTAATCCCCTAGCCTTCCCTCTCCACACAGTGGGGAAACCTTAAGGGCCCCTCCCAGCTCTCCCGTGAGCGCGATAGCCAGACCCAGGCAATAAGGAGTGGCGCGGGAACTGCAGCACTGAACTCCCGGCTACCGCTCCCACCAGTGCTGACAACTGAGGTCTCTTGCACCAGCTACCGGGAACGTGGCTACAGGAGGTCAAGCAAAATTCGCTGAGGGTTCTCAGCCCCAAGCTCTACAAACTTAGGGTCTGAGGGAAGGGCAAACAGGGAGAGTGTGCCCAGTCGTTCATGAAAACAGGGCTCCCTGAAGCAGCAGACCTGGCGTGTAGCCAGTATTGTGGTGAGTGTCACCGGTGAGCAGGGCCTGGCTTGAGGAAAAGTGGGGAAGTGACTAGACACAAGAGAAGGCCCTAGGCACTCAGGATTAGAGACCCGCCCAGTCTGAGAGGAGTAGCTGCTGCACAGTGATTGGTTCCCGCGTATTGAGAGGAGAAGCATGGCCCAGTGGGCACAGCGCCACCTACTGGAAGAGAAGTTAATCAAACTCTAAGACTGCATTTATTAATTTTTTTTAATTTGGGGTTTTTTTCATTTTCATTTTTGTTGTTCTTTTTTAATTTTTTTATATTAATTTTTTATTATTTTTTTAAATTTTTTTATTTTCTTTTTTTCATCTTTTATCTTTTCATTTTTTTTAATTCTCTTATTCCCCCTTCCTTGAATTCTACCTGCTTACTCTCATTTTCTTTAGTGACTTCTTCAGTTCCCTTCTAATAGCTTTCCTCCCAAGCATCAAATAAATTTATAGGAGTAAACAGTAACTCAGCAGTCAAACAGAACAAGAAGTAACATGAGCAGCATGAAAAAGCAAGGGTAGTTTAAAGGAGTACAAACAATGCAGGACAGCCTAAATACTCAGGAGGACCTCGAGTCATCAGAAAAATGGTCAAATAAAGAACTCAAGGAATACCTTAGACAGATGCAATGGAACTTTAAAGAGGATATGAGACAGCAAATTCAAACAGTGAAAGAACACATTGCAAATGAATTACATAAACAGATAAAATAAGAAGTTAAGCACCTTTATCAGGAGATAGAGATTATTAAAAAAATCAAAAATAATTCTAGAAATTAAGGAAACTATAAACCAAATAAAAAACTCAAATGAGAGTATCACTAACAGAGTGGAGTAAGTAGAAACCAGAACGTCAGATAATGAAGAAAAAATATATCATCTTGAAAAGAGTCTAGCCAACTCAGAAAGGCTGGTAAAAAAAAATCACGAGAAAAACATCCAAGAGATATGGGATAACATAAAAAAGCCGAACTTAAGAGTCATCGGGATAGAGGAAGGTATAGAGGTTCAAACCAAGGGAACGAGTAACCTGCTGAATGAAATAATTACAGAAAACATTCCAGAAATAAAAAAGGAAACGGATATACAAATTGTAGATGCATACAGGACACTGAGCATACAAAATCACAGTACACCAACACCAAAACACATTGTTATGAAGATATCCAATATACAAAACAAGAAAAAATATTAAAAGCTACAAGAGAAAGGAGGCTGATTACATTAAGGGGTAAACCAATAAGGTGAACAATGGATTTTTTATCACAGACGCTGAAAGCAAGAAGATCCTGGAACAATGTATTTCAAACACTGAAAGAAAATGGATGCCAACCAAGAATTCTGTATCCAGCAAAATTAAGCTTCAGGTACAACAACAAAATAAAAATCTTTCATGATAAACAAAAGTTAAAAAAATTTGCAGCCAGAAAACCAGCATTGCGAAGCATCTTGAGCAAAACACTACACGAGAAATAAATGAAAAACAATAACCAAAACCATCAGTGGGAAGTGCCTCAGTAAAGACAGAGGGCCACTAATCATGGAGAAACAAACTAAATTTAAAAAAAGGATAAATCATCAAACATGGCTGGAATTACAAACCCTATATCAATAGTAACTCTAAACGTTAATGGCTTAAACTCTCCAATAAAGCGACATAGGCTGCTAACGTGGATTAAAAAAACAAATCCAACAATATGCTGTCTCCAGGAGACACATCTGATTGAAAAAGACATACCCAGGCTGAAGGTGAAAGGTTGGGAAAAAATATACCATGAATATACACAGTTCTAGTGGGATGCCCATATTCAACATCTCTACAAGCCCCTATAGTAATGGAATCGGAATCAGCAGGAGCAACAGCCCCAACAGTGGCAGCAGTTGCACCCCAGGTGCCTAGTCTAGTCACCTCTCCACCTGGCTTGTGGGCTCCAGTGGAGTGCCGGGAGGGAATGGCTCTTCAATGTGTCCAGAGTTACCGGTGTGTCCAGAATTCCCAAAGTTCCCTTGTCCAGAGTTGCCTGAGTTGCTGGGGCCAGGAAGAATATCCTGAAAACCACGCAGGCATATGCAACCTGGGAGATAGAAAAAGCCCCAAGCAAAAAGAAGGTCCTGAAGGTCCACAGGGAAAGACTTCCCTGAGGGAAAGCATAAGCCAAAGCCAAAAAGAGGGTCAGGAGAGACTCCAGGGGAAAGACCCCATGTGGGAGAGCATTAGCCTCTTCCTGGTGCTTTCAATTAAAAAAAAGAATGTCATTGCGATTTTAATAGGAATTGCATTAAATCTTTGTAAAAGTTTTGGTAGTATGGCCATTTTGGCTATATTAATTCTGCCTATCCAAGAGCATGAGAAAACTTTCCATCTTCTAAGATCTTTTTCAATTTTTTTCCTTAGTGTTCTATAGTTTTCATTGTAGAGGTCTTGTACTTCTTTTGTTAGATTGATTCCCAAGTATTCGACTTATTTGAATCTAGAGTCAATGGGGAGGTTTTCCTACTTTCTCTTGCTGTGGATTCATCGTTTATATATAGAAATGCATTTGATTCATAGGTATTGATTTTATATCCTAATTTGCTGAATGTATTTATTGGTTCTAGAAGCTTTCTGGAGGAATTTTTTGGATCTTCTAAATATAGAAGTATGTCATCATCAAATAGTGATGATTTGAGTTCATATTCTATGCAAATCACTTTAATTACATTCATCTGTCTGATTGCTCTGACTAGAGTTTCAGAGAGGGCATCCCTGTCTTGTTTCTAACCTTGGAGGGAATGTTTTCTCTTTTTCTCATTTAGTAATAATATTGGCCTTGGATTTAGCATAGATAGCTTTTGGGAGTAAATCCTTTTTTCCTAATTTAACTTATTTTCATAAACAAGAAATATTAATATGTGGGACTAGGTTTCAATTTTTGAAGCAATTCACAAACTATTCAACAACACACTTGGACATGAAAATATACTTACTAAGAGAACAGTAGCAGCTCAGAATGTAGCATGTGCTCACAATGAAAGTTCCATGTTGTCCAGTCACCATGGTAATGTGGGATGCACATCTTACCTTCCATTTTCACTCAGTTGGTGTGGTGAGCGAGGTGGTGTCAGTTAAGGTTGGAGAAGACTAGGGAGGTTTTGAGTTCTTGGTCGACCATGGGAAATCTAAACTGCTGTGGGGAAGGTATGTTGTCAGTGATATTTTAAAGGCTGTTTCTTCAAAGGGCAGTTAATGTTTACCGAATATATTTTCCTCTTGATTTTTTCATCTTCAACACTGAATCTTCTCTCCTGAGATTTAAGTATTTGGTGATATTGTTTTATCACTCAATTCATATATTTGCTTGTTCTATTGATCTGGTTACTGAAAATGTTTTTCTAAATTTAGAAAATGAACCATTCCTAATGCCAATAACATGTGTGCTCTTAAAGTGAATTACAGGAGGAGGACACCCGCCTTGCTTTCATGAAATGAAGAAATAAAGTGAGAGAGAGTATATGGATGCTAAGTAAGGCAATATATATCCCATGACAGGGCAATTAGAAGCCAAACCCATCTCAATGTATAAGAACATCTAAAAATAATGTTAGAGAAGTCTAAATCAAGACATTTGTAAAGAAAAGAAGACTGAGATTTCAGGAAAAGTTTCCAATTGGTTGATGACTACAGGATCCCAGGTGTTTGGGGACTACTGGGAAGGAGGCAAAAAAGACAGTGCCTTGAGGTCAGTGGAGTGGATGTCTGATAATGGAGGAAACGAGGGCCTCAGTGGTCTACAGGGGGAGGATCCATTGGTGGAGGTTCACAGGTTAGAGTTAGTGGTGGTTCCATCTAGGCAGATAAGTCTCTGACAGTACAATGATCTTGACATATCATATATTTTTAATAAAATGGGGTATAATTTCTCATTTTTCTGAGTGTACAGGTTGCAGAATCACATTGGTCATGCAGTCATGTATATACATACAGTAATACTAATGTCTATTTTATTCTGCTGACCTTCCTTTCCCCCTCCCCCTCCCCTCCCCTTCCATCACTTCTCTCTACCCAATCTAATGTGACACACTTCTTTTTTTTTTCTCCTCACATCATCATACATGTATTCTGAATAATGATGAGGGTCTCCCCTTCCATCTTCCATGAAATTCCCCTTCTCCCTCCCTTTCCCTCCCACCTCTCTTCTCTAGTGTGTTTTATTTTACAGAATAAATTTAAAAAGCAACTGTTACCAAGTAAATATAATTTAATATAAAAATTTAACATGAAGTACTAATATTAAAATTATTAAACAAAGAACGTATAAATCTGAAAATTCTACACAATATAGACAGTTATGTCTTTTGAACCGAAAAACAAGCTCCTGCTTCGAGTCTTACAGGTTAATTTCAGCTTCTTTGCACTGCAGGTATCATTTCTCACGTGTCCCAGGGCCAAAATCTCCGCTCTCCCAGTGTCTTATGGGGTCTATAAAACAGAACAAGGTAAAAAGGTCACTTGGGATGAGTTGCTGGCCACAGAGAGTGGCCAGGACCACAATTGTCCTCAGAATATGCAAGATGAACTTGGGCCCTGATCTCTCCTGGTGTCTGGGCAGGGAGCACTGAGGCTGGTATGCTGCCCTCAGCTGAGAGTGTTGTCTGTGGGAAGAATGTCTATGAATGTCCTCAGGAGCAAATTCCCATGGACATTCACCTTCAGAACCTTCTGAGTCTGCTTCCCTAGAGAGTGAACATGAGGCAATGGGAAGGTTTCTCTAGGACATTTGGGTGTAAAGGCTGAGAAGCACACATCTGGGACCCTGAGGAGCAGCACCTGTGATGACACAGGGTGGAGCAAAGACCCTGGCTCCTCCAGCCCTACCCTCTGTAGTGCCATTCCTCAGAGAGCGTCCTGCACTGATTTTAACCAAATTGTACCTTTCTTGCATGGCCATGGTCACATGCAACTATGGAACCTTCAGTGCACTAATTGGTTCTGATTGACTGCATAAAGTACAACAAAGAAACTTAAGAATACAATGGAGAATATTTTGATCTTTGCTCTCCTTCCCATTCTTTCCAGACTCACATTTCCTTTTCCTAAACTGCTTTGTCACTTTTGCTGCATTGAGCCCACATATTAAATCAGAAGAGGGCCCCTGGAAACAATTCATGTTAGGGGACCTACATTCGAATTGTGTAATCTTAACCTAGGAAAGGAAGGGTAAATTCATGCATGCTCAGAGCCAGCAAAGACAGGAGAACCCAGCTATTCAATGGTCAGTAAAACAGAACCATATTGTTTGTGTCTCATGCATCATGCAACAACTCACTATTTCTGATGCTCCCTACAACTCAAACTCAGTGTATGGGTATGCAGTATTGCTCAGCATGATTCAGTGATGTTGACTGTGGTGAAAAAAAACAGGGAAAGACTAAGAATGTTAGTGCAGAGAGATTTAAAAGACATTGAAGGTTCAAGGACCTCAAATATCTGGATGAGGAAAGCACCTTTAGAAAAGTCATAAAATGTGGGAAAGATGAAACATGGAAAATCTACAGCCTTTACTTAAGAAAGAATTATTAAGAGAAACCAATATAAAATCAATTACTTGCAGATTTCTGGTCGTTGTTTCCTCCTCCTAATCCTCTTAATCACTTTCTATACTTTCTCTGTGGACTATGGCCTTGATGGTGATGATGCGGCCTTAGAAAAAGGAAAGGCAGAGTTAAAGTCAAGTTAAAGTAAATGAGTTGCTCCTTTTCCTGGTGTTCTAGAACCCACAGTCAAAGCTCTCCATTCTTCCTCTTGTCTGCATTCCTGTCTCCTGGCCTCCATCACCTCACCTCTGCAATGAGAAATAGATCTAGCATTCCAAGAGGTCTTTTCCAGTTCACATTCTGCCACTGTACTCGGTAGGGATTCTGTGTCATCCTGTTCCTCCAAGAGGCAGCCATAGTCTCCCTGATTTTCTGTACTTAGGCTCTTAAAAACAAGCAAATTCAGATTTTCCTCCTAGTCCCAGGGCTTGGGAATTAGATGAAGAGGTTAGAAACATGTTCAAGGAGGAACTTCTCTCCATTCTTTTACAGGAGAGCACAGTGGCCTGTTCAAGAACTGAAACAATTTTCTTTTAAGTCTCCCACATTTGAGAGTTTATTTTCAACCAGAAATAGACAAAATACAGAAGAGAAAGTGCTGCTCTAAAAAGAGAACATTCAGAGTGGAATTGTGACTTGATACTCACTGCTAATCACTAGTGAGAGCTTCAATTACAGGTTTTCAAAGTGCTTCTAAGAAAGTAAGTCCTACTAGATTATTTCCATTGTCGGTCAAACCTAAAGTGCAGATCTTATTTCTTTCATGCATGATGCAAAAAAATAATCTATAATGAAAGCCAAGCTACTTAATGTTTATTAGAGGCGAATTTAGGACAGAATGGGACTTAACATGGAAGACTGTGTTTAACTGGCAAAGCAAAAGCTGCCTTCTTATGAACAGGATGTCAGAAGGTCTACTAACTCTTATTTTTACGAAAATAACACATAATTCTGTTTATTTCTATTTTATTCCAATTGCTCATTTCCCACATGAATAGGTTAACTCAAATCCTACCAGGACACATTTTCCATTTTGCCATACCCCAAGGGCTGTTCCTACCTGCAGGCTCTTCCTCATCACTGCTTGAATCATAATCTTTGTTCCATATCCAACCTTTAGAGACACAGACACCATCAACAGAGTTACTTAAGATTGACTCATGCTTTCTTCTACACAATGAAGCTTATGATGGTTGCTAGGGTTGGATGTTTTTTATCCCACACTGGATTGTGTGATTGAGGCTTGGTTCTCAGTATGGCCACAATGAGATTTGTGAAATCTGTGTGGGGAAGGGTCTTTTTGGAATTGTTGAGGACATTTGACAGTATGAGAGTCAGAATTAAGAATATAGATTTCTCAAACCCTTGTTAGATCATGTTATATAAGAATAGGAAATGAATCATCTGATCCTTGCTGGCTTTTTGTCTCCCCATGTGATGTCTCCCTCCTGCACCTGCATCCCTGCTGACACCACCAATCATGCAATGCAGGTTAAAGGGTATTCACTAAAGCCAAGTGTTTGCCAGTGCCATGCTTTTGTATCTCCAGAACTGTAAGCTAAACACACCCACCTGTATAATTTATTCAGTTTCTGGGTTTCCTTATTAGAAAGAAAAACATAGTGATACTAATATTAATAGTCAGGATCATCCTCATCTCTGTTCTGGGTTCTCAGACCGTCTCTGAGTGCTGGGGAGTCAGAAGCCTCAAACAGGATGCTGCAAACAATTGCAAACCTTCTAATTAGAGAGTGGAGCTGTAAGGAGTCAAATTTTAACTACTTTCTTCCATTGGAACATTATTATTATCTCCTTGAAACAGACCAAGCTGACATGCAAACTGTAATACCAACAGTTTCAGGAATATAAACACCAGAATATATACTGTGCCAGCATCAGACTAGCTGCTCACAAGACAAAAGGAAATATTCTCTGCTTTATGCACATGGGTCCACTGGCCACTTTGAAAGTTGTGTTTTAAAATTAAAATAAAATTTAAAATACTGTTATTTTGGATGGCCAAGACCTGGAGTTCAAAGATGAAGCAGGCAATAATTTTCTTCCCCTGGGTTTCCTTCGACAGAAGTTTGCTAGCATGTTTTCCCTCCTCATACTCCTCATTTATAAGTAGACTGTGGAGTCATGCAAAAGTGAAAAGTGCCATGAACTCTCTGAGGGCCTGAGGAATCTACATAAACAAAGTCAACATTAAGATCCAGATGGCTCTGCACAAGGTCAAGCACATCTCACCTAGAGCTCATGAGATGTGTGTGAAAAGCTTTGACACAATGCTATCTTCTTACCTTACCTACTGATTCTGGCTGTCCCTGGTCAGATCCTAGGTGGATACCTGGTTCATTGTAGAGCCCCACATGCTTGACAAGTGAGATCTTAGCATAGAGTTCCATTTATCAAATGATGACATGAACTAAGATGAAGACACTCTGTCCAGGGAGGAGTTCAGGGATGAGAAGAAATGATGACCACAGTGGTTCTGCCCTCACGGTGACCAGTCAGTGTCAGTATCCATGTATGTATGAATAGAAGTACCTGGAAAGCATTTGAGACTGACAGTGTGAAGACCTATCATATATACTGTCAATGTGATATCCTGCAGGCCACACAGGGGGCAGCACAGATCTAAACTAGGGATCCGACACCACTGCTGATCTGAGCTGGACCTTCACTAGAGAGCACCTTTTGCTCTGTAACTAGATGAGCTGCAGTTATGCTGATCATGCCCCATGAAAATCCATCCAGTTAAAACATTTTTCTACAAATAAATGTCTACAAAAAGACCCAATAAGGTAGCTTTCAGTGTCAGTTGGAACACGCAAAGTAAGCCCTTCCTTAGCTACATTAACCTCTGGCCTGTGTATCTCCTCTGTCTCAGATACCCACCATAAGTGAGCATAGTGTATTGGTAGACCTCAGGGTCCCTGTTAATGATTGGCCCTGTCCAGAAACTTGTGCCTAGAATGGGGATTAGACGATGAATTCTGACACCTCTCAAAGAAAATGTATATGAACGTGAAAATTTTTCATGAGTGAAGTGTTGTGAACAATCACATGCACTGACTAAATACAGGGCCTACTGACAGGTGAAGTTTGCTATTAAACGAAGTTGCTACTGGTGCAGTGACAGGAATCAACCCGAGATTTTTCCTTATAGAGTGTCGTGAAAATTTTCTGGGTTTTGATGGGATATGTTTTGCATGTTAATTGAGGTATTGGTGTGGAATGAACTGCACACATGGAAAGTTTACAGTTTGATCTATTTACACATATACAAAATCATGATTTAATCTAGATAGCTTTTTTTGTTTAAACACGTGGACATTGGCATCTTGGCATGTATATATAGAGAGAAACAACAAATGTGCAAAAATGAACACAAAGTCACACTCAGAATCATGTTGCATGAATGTACACAGAGACACATGTATAAAACTCTCATTGACCTAACCACTTTGCTCAATTCACTCAGGTGTTTCAAGGAAATATACAGAATGCCATAGATTTTTTTAAAATTAATTTGGACAGCAACCCCCTCACTTCTCATTCTCAAGGAGTTAGTGGAATCACTGAGACTCTGCACTCAAAAGGAAGGAAGACTCTCTGACTCATGGCATCATCTACATTTTGCAACAAAAAGAGAGTGAGGCCAGGATACATACCAATTATGGATCCTCTTGAATCCTCTTGTAAATCCAGAAAAGGGTCACTATGAAGATCAAGCCATTTCTGTGCTGTGTGCTCAAGTCTTTTGTTTACTTGGTGACATTAGAAAATCCAATGAGAATGTGGGCAAATCAAGGGAACACATAGCAAATGCACTCTCACCAAATGACACAAGCTTTTCTAGGGAATTTGTGTCACAGGTCTATATTAGGTGATAATTAAGGAATTCGATGGCCAGGAGGGAAAACCACAGCCAGGCACAAAGCTTGTTATCATACAGTGTGTAGTTGATACTGTTAATTGTTAATGTTGCCTTCAGTGATGTCTTATTTGGCAACTGACACCCCAGTGAGAATCTGCACACTCAGGAAATTGTGTATGTCATCTCAAGGAAATCATATCATATTACAAGAGAAAGAGAAACTAAAGAGCAACACTTGGATTTTAGAGGAAGATAAGCAACCTTACCATGGCTTTTGATGGGGTCTCTTGACTCATGCTTTCTCCAGGAATGAACTCCACCATGCCATTTGGGGGAACTAGGAGGATGCAGAATAATGATTAGTATACTGATTTATTGCTTATGAATAGTTCTGGGCATTTCTTGATATGGACATCAGTGAAAATATACAGCAAAGATAAGAAGAAGAATAAACGAGAAGCACAGCCTTTGGGTTTCCAGTAGATTGGAACCAGGTGTGATATGTGTGTTTCTTATTTTGTACCTTTAGAGGTATGTTTGTCTCTAGAGATGACCACTGAGGCCACTTTAAAAGTATGCAAATATTTCACATCTCTGTAGGAGATTAGTTATTACTAATATATTGTAATCACCTGCAATGTGTTATATCGCTAAGTGATGTATACAGTTCCCTATCCCAAAGCGTCACCATCAGGATAATTTCCTGAATTTTTAATGCTTCTTTCACTTACAGAGTGAAGAACCTGTACTTTTGGCTCAGCAACATCTCTATCTACAGAGAGGGCCTAGTAACCACAACTTTACATTTGGGTGTCATGAAGTGGGAAGAAATTATATCAAACAAATCATGCATTAGTGTGGGTTTTTATTTTTAGAAAATGGATGCTTGTTCTGGGCATGTTAGAAGAGAATTTCTGAGGAAGCTCCCATAGCCTCACAAACACATACACAATTATTACACATGGACATGCTCAGAGATACCGCCCCATGCTCATTCACATAAATGCACACCACCCAAAAGACAGCTGTTTCAGGATCATGGTAGATGGCCACAATCCTTCACTGGATTATCACTTTGTCACCATATCCCAATCCTCATTTGAAAACAAAATCTAAATCCAGGATAACATCTTAAACAGAAACAGGAAGGAATGTCTGACCTATCTAAATACAGAGGTTTTCCTCAGCATGTTAGGGAGTTGAGAATACTTACTTTGCTCATTTTTTGCAGAGGCTACCTGTAGTTACAGAAAGGAAGACAGTGTGAGTAGGAGATCATTTTCACAAGTCTACTGTTGGCTATGGTGACATTAGTTAACTAGATGGGAAACAGCAGTTGGGGCAAAGATCACAAAGTAAGGCAGAGGGCATTTGTGAAAAGACATAAGCTTTGCATGAGGGATTTCTCAGGTACAATTTGATGACATGCACAAAATTCTTTTTATATCAGGGAAAAGTGCCACTGAAGAAAATGCTAACTACAATCATTTGACAATGTTTGTTCTCATATGTGAATGTCATTTTGAATCATTCTCACAGGGAATAGATGAGCAGTTGTAATTCTACCACCTATGAGTCACCTATAATGAACACTGTCATTTTTTCATGCAGGAATTTGAATTAAAAGGAATAAAACAACACTTATATCTTAGACAAAGAAGGGTCACATTACCTCAGCAATATAATTTTGTTGGTCTCCTCCCGAATCAATAGATACCAACTCCATTATGACTTGATAGCAATCTAGGGAAATATTGAGTAACTGTCAGTATATTGGTTTGCTGAAGAAACACTCCAGGGGCTTCCTAACTTTGGACATGGGTCTAGAGTGTATGGAGATGGTTGTTTAACACACACAGGCTCAATTACTGTTGGAACATGGTTGTTTCTGAATGGCAAGAGAAGGAGCATACCAGGAAAACAAACAAAGTAGACAAAAAATTGAAGGAACTACAATGAGAAATTAAATATTCTACTGTTACACTAGAAGGTTTCAGCATTCCTTTATAACACTTGACAGATCCATCAGTAAGTAAAGAAAAAGTATACTTTTGAATCAATCGTTTCTGTTATGGGTCAAATTACCTCCATGCAAATAAATGTTTAAGTTCTAAACATGGTTAAGTTAGAACTTAAACAGTACCTCCAAATATTACTGGGTTTGAAATGAGAATCATTGTGATCTTAGCAATTAAAAGTATCCTCTTTGAACAGGGTGGACCCATTCTCCAAATAGGGCATCTGTTCTCATGAAGATGGGGGACATTAATGAGAGACTAATGCGTTGTGATGATGCAAGCAGAGTGTAAAGTGCTGCAGTTGAAAACCATGCAGATCAAGGATGGCCACCAAACCAGTAACAGTTAAGAATGGGCAGGAAAAATCCTTCCTTAAAGTTTTCAGAAGTAACATGTTTCTGCTAACAGGTCAATGTGGGATTCCTAGGGAATAGAGCTCTAAGATAGTACACTTGCATCACTTCAACCCATGAAAGCTGGTAGTTAGACATGGCAACCCTAGGAATTTACCAAAACCATTATCAATCACATAGATCTATTTGGCATTTGTACAAATACTTCATACAACAGTGAGAGAATAAATTTTTTTTAAGTTAACATGAGTTATTCATCAAAATAAAATATATTTTGGCCCAAAACATTCCTTGTCATGTTGAGAAATTGTGCAAATTTGCTGTCAGGAGAAGAGAAGTTGGCAAATTGGAGGAAGGATGCACCCACGACAGTTCTTCAGTGCCAGACTTAGAAGGCAAGAAGACTGCTTCTCAGTGAGAGGGGAACTAAAGGAAGTCACCAAAACTTAATAGTGAATGGAAAAAAATCATACAGGCATATAAAGTCAAAAACTCAAGCAAAAGAAATAATACATTACAAGACAGAAGCAAATTTAAGGTAGAGAGAACCTTTATTTCTTGCAGCTCCACAACCTGTAATGCAAACAGCTTGAATACTCCTTCCTCTAAGGTGGGCAAAAGAGGGGTTTCACTAAAACTCAATAGTGGACACTCAGGAAGTCTTAGAATATCAGAAACTTGGCTACATTAAACAAAGACAAAAAAAGAAAGTACATTGGGTCCAAGCTGATTGTGGCAGCAGCAGCAGCAGCAGGAATAGTGGCACAGCTAGATCACAGAAAGAGGGAAAATGCACAGAAACAAAATAGACAGATTCAGTGTGAAAATCCTGAGATCATAGAGGCAACCTTTTCTTGGCTGAAGAAGAGGCTTCTTTGCACTGCACACTCTACATGAAGGGAGATCTGTGATTCCTGCTGTCCCAAGAGAGCAAGGCAGGAGCCACCTTGACACAGCCAAGCTGATACTGCCACTGCAGGAGCCAGGAGCTGGGAGATCTGAGCAGGTAGGCACACATGGACCTGATAGGCACCTGCCACAGCACCTAGGCTTTGCCTGGCTGAGCTAGAGCAAAAGGCATGGAGAGCATTCTCCCCAGGGGAACTCAAGTCAGAGATGGGCAGGAAAGCTCTGGTCCTTTCCTCCTTGAGTCTGGTGCCTCCCAGGACCAGCTGAAGGGGACTGAGAATTTGAAGGAGCTGGTGTAAAAATGGGCTGCTGTGAATAGCTGCCCAGACCATAAGCCCAGGAAGCATGGAAAGGTTGCTCCACAGGCAGCACAGTGGGTGGGGGAAGCTTACTAGCACACCCATAGTTGGAATTAAGAACAAGGTTCATAAAATAGATGTAGAAAAGCTAATGATTAAAAAAGGAGAAACAATTCATTTCAAAAACAAAGGAGAAACCTGGAATAGAAGGAACTTAGTTTCAATATTATAAAAGCCATAGATGAGAAATTCAAAGCACATCAAACTGAACAGAGATAAAAATGAATGGTCTTCCTCAAATATAAAGAACAAGAAAAGAATGTCTACTTTTGCCAATTTTATTCAAAGTATTTTTCTGAAGTAATGTCAGCACAATCAGGCAAATGTAGGAAATTAATAGGATGCAATAAGAAAAATTCAAATTGTCCACATTACCTGGTGACATGATTCTATATTTAGAAGGCCCACAAAGTTCACCAGAAGAATTCTAGAACTAATAAATTTAGCAATGTAGCAGGATAAAAGATCAACACAAATAAATCAATATTGTCAGTGTACTCCAACATTGATGCAACTAATATAGAATTCAAGAAAACCATTTTTTTAATAATAATGTAAAAAAGGCCCTGGAGATAAACCTACCAAATAGGATGTAAGATCTCTACAACAAAAACTATAGAACACTGAAAAAGAAATGGAAGAAGACCTCAGAAGGGGCAAAGAAGTTCTGTGTTCTTGAATAGGCCGAATTAATATAGTCAAAGTGGCCATAATATCAACAGAAATATCCAGGTTCAATGAATTCAATACAATCTCCTTCAAACTACAAATGATATTTCTTACAGTATCGAAAAACCAACCCTGAAATTCATTTGAGATGATGATGATGATAACAATAGTAATAATAATAATAATTGTTATATTAATTATTATATTTATTATTTTTTATAATAATAATAATAACAATTACTTGGCAAAGCAATTCTGAGCAAGAACATGTAATAATCAATCTTATATTTTACTACAGAGATGAGTAGCAAAAACAGTATCTTATTGAACTGAAAATAGATATGAAGATCCTTGAATAGAATATACCACACAGAGACAGCCTCCCTGATACTACATCCACCTGATATAAGACAACAGCACCAAAATATAGGTTAGAGAGGAGATTATGGTTTAAACCAATAGTGCTGCGAAAACTGGATAAGCATAGAAATACCAGGAAGGAATAGAAGAAAGAAAGTACACTGACACAATGTTGGTGGGTCTGTAAATTATTATGACAACTCTGGAAAGCAATGTGCAGATTCCTGAAATGCCCAAGAGTGGAACTCATAGGACTCAGCTATTACACTCCCTCCCTGCTTATTCTATAGAACTACAAGTCAGCATACTATAGTGATACAACCACTTCAATGTTTGTAGCTTTCACCATAAATACATTGCATGATCAACCCAGATGTCCATCAACAGTTGAAAGAATTAAGTGCACAAAATTACAAGGTAACTAGATCTTTACTTCTGGAGCTATAGCACTGCTGAATGACTCAAAGCATGTCAATTTGTACAAGTTAAGTAAAAGAAGAATTGGAACTCTGAATCAACTAGAATCATTATTGCAGAATGGACACAATTTCAGGATTTCCACAGTACCTTCGTTAGGCTTATCATTTGGCACCACACTGTTTGGTGGCCAGAGGCGGACTCCTCTGGAACAAGGCCTGTGTAAGTCTTCTGAGTTTGGGGGTTTCTTCCAACATGGGAGACAACAGCCTGGGAAATGTGATAAAACAGAGCTGCTGACAAGATGCTAATAAGAAAACACAGGGCCATCAATAATAATTCAAATAACAGTTCAACAAGTTTTAATTGATAAGTGATCATTGTAAATATCTGGGGGTATAATTTGAGCTTTGAGTTCAAGTATATATTTATACACTAATAGCTTTCCAAGCCTTTTCCTAGATCCTGCAGGGCCAGGGGCCAGAGACTTATCTGCCTAGATGGAACCACCACTAACTCTAACCTGTGAACCTCCACCAATGGATCCTCCCCCTGTAGACCACTGAGGCCCTCGTTTCCTCCATTATCAGACATCCACTCCACTGACCTCAAGGCACTGTCTTTTTTGCCTCCTTCCCAGTAGTCCCCAAACACCTGGGATCCTGTAGTCATCAACCAATTGGAAACTTTTCCTGAAATCTCAGTCTTCTTTTCTTTACAAATGTCTTGATTTAGACTTCTCTAACATTATTTTTAGATGTTCTTATACATTGAGATGGGTTTGGCTTCTAATTGCCCTGTCATGGGATATATATTGCCTTACTTAGCATCCATATACTCTCTCTCACTTTATTTCTTCATTTCATGAAAGCAAGGCGGGTGTCCTCCTCCTGTAATTCACTTTAAGAGCACGCATGTTATTGGCATTAGGAATGGTTCATTTTCTAAATTTAGAAAAACATTTTCAGTAACCAGATCAATAGAACAAGCAAATATATGAATTGAGTGATAAAACAATATCACCAAATACTTAAATCTCAGGAGAGAAGATTCAGTGTTGAAGATGAAAAAATCAAGAGGAAAATATATTCGGTAAACATTAACTGCCCTTTGAAGAAACAGCCTTTAAAATATCACTGACAACATACCTTCCCCACAGCAGTTTAGATTTCCCATGGTCGACCAAGAACTCAAAACCTCCCTAGTCTTCTCCAACCTTAACTGACACCACCTCGCTCACCACACCAACTGAGTGAAAATGGAAGGTAAGATGTGCATCCCACATTACCATGGTGACTGGACAACATGGAACTTTCATTGTGAGCACATGCTACATTCTGAGCTGCTACTGTTCTCTTAGTAAGTATATTTTCATGTCCAAGTGTGTTGTTGAATAGTTTGTGAATTGCTTCAAAAATTGAAACCTAGTCCCACATATTAATATTTCTTGTTTATGAAAATAAGTTAAATTAGGAAAAAAGGATTTACTCCCAAAAGCTATCTATGCTAAATCCAAGGCCAATATTATTACTAAATGAGAAAAAGAGAAAACATTCCCTCCAAGGTTAGAAACAAGACAGGGATGCCCTCTCTGAAACTCTAGTCAGAGCAATCAGACAGATGAATGTAATTAAAGTGATTTGCATAGAATATGAACTCAAATCATCACTATTTGATGATGACATACTTCTATATTTAGAAGATCCAAAAAATTCCTCCAGAAAGCTTCTAGAACCAATAAATACATTCAGCAAATTAGGATATAAAATCAATACCTATGAATCAAATGCATTTCTATATATAAACGATGAATCCACAGCAAGAGAAAGTAGGAAAACCTCCCCATTGACTCTAGATTCAAATAAGTCGAATACTTGGGAATCAATCTAACAAAAGAAGTACAAGACCTCTACAATGAAAACTATAGAACACTAAGGAAAAAAATTGAAAAAGATCTTAGAAGATGGAAAGTTTTCTCATGCTCTTGGATAGGCAGAATTAATATAGCCAAAATGGCCATACTACCAAAACTTTTACAAAGATTTAATGCAATTCCTATTAAAATCGCAATGACATTCTTTTTTTTAATTGAAAGCACCAGGAAGAGGCTAATGCTCTCCCACATGGGGTCTTTCCCCTGGAGTCTCTCCTGACCCTCTTTTTGGCTTTGGCTTATGCTTTCCCTCAGGGAAGTCTTTCCCTGTGGACCTTCAGGACCTTCTTTTTGCTTGGGGCTTTTTCTATCTCCCAGGTTGCATATGCCTGCGTGGTTTTCAGGATATTCTTCCTGGCCCCAGCAACTCAGGCAACTCTGGACAAGGGAACTTTGGGAATTCTGGACACACTGGTAACTCTGGACACATTGAAGAGCCATTCCCTCCCGGCACTCCACTGGAGCCCACAAGCCAGGTGGAGAGGTGACTAGACTAGGCACCTGGGGTGCAACTGCTGCCACTGTTGGGGCTGTTGCTCCTGCTGATTCCGATTCCATTACTATAGGGGCTTGTAGAGATGTTGAATATGGGCATCCCACTAGAACTGTGTATATTCATGGTATATTTTTTCCCAACCTTTCACCTTCAGCCTGGGTATGTCTTTTTCAATCAGATGTGTCTCCTGGAGACAGCATATTGTTGGATTTGTTTTTTTAATCCACGTTAGCAGCCTATGTCGCTTTATTGGAGAGTTTAAGCCATTAACGTTTAGAGTTACTATTGATATAGGGTTTGTAATTCCAGCCATGTTTGATGATTTATCCTTTTTTTAAATTTAGTTTGTTTCTCCATGATTAGTGGCCCTCTGTCTTTACTGAGGCACTTCCCACTGATGGTTTTGGTTATTGTTTTTCATTTATTTCTCGTGTAGTGTTTTGCTCAAGATGCTTCGCAATGCTGGTTTTCTGGCTGCAAATTTTTTTAACTTTTGTTTATCATGAAAGATTTTTATTTTGTTGTTGTACCTGAAGCTTAATTTTGCTGGATACAGAATTCTTGGTTGGCATCCATTTTCTTTCAGTGTTTGAAATACATTGTTCCAGGATCTTCTTGCTTTCAGCGTCTGTGATAAAAAATCCATTGTTCACCTTATTGGTTTACCCCTTAATGTAATCAGCCTCCTTTCTCTTGTAGCTTTTAATATTTTTTCTTGTTTTGTATATTGGATATCTTCATAACAATGTGTTTTGGTGTTGGTGTACTGTGATTTTGTATGCTCAGTGTCCTGTATGCATCTACAATTTGTATATCCGTTTCCTTTTTTATTTCTGGAATGTTTTCTGTAATTATTTCATTCAGCAGGTTACTCGTTCCCTTGGTTTGAACCTCTATACCTTCCTCTATCCCGATGACTCTTAAGTTCGGCTTTTTTATGTTATCCCATATCTCTTGGATGTTTTTCTCGTGATTTTTTTTTACCAGCCTTTCTGAGTTGGCTAGACTCTTTTCAAGATGATATATTTTTTCTTCATTATCTGACGTTCTGGTTTCTACTTACTCCACTCTGTTAGTGATACTCTCATTTGAGTTTTTTATTTGGTTTATAGTTTCCTTAATTTCTAGAATTATTTTTGATTTTTTTAATAATCTCTATCTCCTGATAAAGGTGCTTAACTTCTTATTTTATCTGTTTATGTAATTCATTTGCAATGTGTTCTTTCACTGTTTGAATTTGCTGTCTCATATCCTCTTTAAAGTTCCATTGCATCTGTCTAAGGTATTCCTTGAGTTCTTTATTTGACCATTTTTCTGATGACTCGAGGTCCTCCTGAGTATTTAGGCTGTCCTGCATTGTTTGTACTCCTTTAAACTACCCTTGCTTTTTCATGCTGCTCATGTTACTTCTTGTTCTGTTTGACTGCTGAGTTACTGTTTACTCCTATAAATTTATTTGATGCTTGGGAGGAAAGCTATTAGAAGGGAACTGAAGAAGTCACTAAAGAAAATGAGAGTAAGCAGGTAGAATTCAAGGAAGGGGGAATAAGAGAATTAAAAAAAATGAAAAGATAAAAGATGAAAAAAAGAAAATAAAAAAATTTAAAAAAATAATAAAAAATTAATATAAAAAAATTAAAAAAGAACAACAAAAATGAAAATGAAAAAAACCCCAAATTAAAAAAAATTAATAAATGCAGTCTTAGAGTTTGATTAACTTCTCTTCCAGTAGGTGGCGCTGTGCCCACTGGGCCATGCTTCTCCTCTCAATACGCGGGAACCAATCACTGTGCAGCAGCGACTCCTCTCAGACTGGGCGGGTCTCTAATCCTGAGTGCCTAGGGCCTTCTCTTGTGTCTAGTCACTTCCCCACTTTTCCTCAAGCCAGGCCCTGCTCACCGGTGACACTCACCACAATACTGGCTACACGCCAGGTCTGCTGCTTCAGGGAGCCCTGTTTTCATGAACGACTGGGCACACTCTCCCTGTTTGCCCTTCCCTCAGACCCTAAGTTTGTAGAGCTTGGGGCTGAGAACCCTCAGCGAATTTTGCTTGACCTCCTGTAGCCACGTTCCCGGTAGCTGGTGCAAGAGACCTCAGTTGTCAGCACTGGTGGGAGCGGTAGCCGGGAGTTCAGTGCTGCAGTTCCCGCGCCACTCCTTATTGCCTGGGTCTGGCTATCGCGCTCACGGGAGAGCTGGGAGGGGCCCTTAAGGTTTCCCCACTGTGTGGAGAGGGAAGGCTAGGGGATTACACACCTGTCACGGCTGGTTTCAATGAAGTTATCTCCTCCACTGCATTCTGGTGACGTCAATTATCTGCCATGGTGGTATCCCATGCAAATGGTGACAGTTCGTTCCCTTTGCTGGGTCACCAATGCAACTGGTGGGTCCTGACTGTCTCTCCCAAGCCCCGTTTCAATCCTGTGGCTACTGCTTATAAAGGCTCGGTTTGGCATTAACCTCCATAGCATCAGAAGGGCCGACCAGCTGTTTCAGCGGGATCGTTTAGTACTGAGTCATAGCTGTTTGTCTGCAGGAAGCAGGCGAACCGGAACTTGAATTCAGCCGATCCGGGCTCGTTGTGTGTTCTGAGAGGCCCAGACTGTTCTCCCCAGATCCATGTCAGCTCAGCATTGCCTTGTGATCCTCAACAAAGAGGGGTTTACGACTCCCTGTGCCCGCGTAGCTGAAGAAGTCAGCGACTTGATCTCTCTGCGCCCGCCACCATGTTGGATCTCCTGGTTTTTTTTTTTTTTATTTTTAATCTTTTGTTCCCTAAGGATGATTTTAGCTGAGCCCTGGTTTACCTGGAGGGGAACAGGACACCCAAAGTCTTATCATCTACTGAGTTTTATTATGTCTTAAATGCAGACTTGGCAAATTGCAAGGAAATAGGGAGGGCCTGGTCACAAGGGTGATGCCTGCCAATCAGATAAGCTGAGGTGCTCAGAACCCTGTAACTCTAGAACCTCCTCTGCTTGAAAAGCCTCTTAATGTCCCATCAGGATTCTGGAGCCTTAGCAATTGCAGGCTTATGGGGGTGACAAAAGTGCTCTTTTCCACCTGCTAAGCTGCAATGAAATGCTCCACCAGTTCCCATAGCACCCCATGAAGCTGCCTCAGGGATATCCAGTTGAATGGCACAGGAGACACTGGAAGCAAGAAAGGCAAGCCCCTCCTGCTGCCCTCACCACTGAGAACCAGGGCGCTGGAGTCAGCCACAGATGCCCATCACTATTCGAAACTCTCAGGAGCTGCGCTGCCAGATGCCTGAAAAAGCATCAAAATGAATCAGGCAGACAGAATCGCATTTTTCATGAGAATTTCTGCCTCTGTGAGTCCATGAACACCATGCACACAAGCTCATCTAAGTCAATCCTACAGGACTCAGATGATCCAGAAATCTCCCTCTTAGGAGTTCTGCAACCATTCAGTGGACGAGCATCCTGCAGCACCTCCTCTGCATGGAGGGGAGTGGAGGCTGGGCCTGCGGTTCCCAGCCCAGAATCAAAACGCCACAAAGAACAGGCAGAAGTTTCCTGTCTTGCCTGATGGCTTGGCCTCCTTGCTTCCTCCCCACTCAGGCCCAACACTTTCATATTCCTCCTCTGCTCAAAACTCCCCCAGGGCTCCCGTCTTACCCAGACTGAGAGCCAAGGACCTCAGCAGCCACAAGGCTCTGCATGGTGGGCGCTGTTCTTTCCCTGAGCTCATCGTCACTCCCCTTCACTCTGCTCTGGGTTCATCGGCCTCCTTGCTACTGTCTCTTCACAGATGCTGATCATTCTGCCAGGAACACCCTTCCTGCAGATGTCCACATCCCCCCTTTCCTCAGCTCTCAGGTCAGATGTCAGAGAGGCCAGCCCCGACCACCACCTCTGCTGAGCCCTTTTTTTTTTCTCTCCAGCCTTTGTTTCCCCCATGGTACTTGGTACCTTTGATATATATTATTTATCTACATGTCACCACACTGGGTTGTGCACTCAATGAAAGCATGTGAGTAAGCGCTCAGTCTGCATCATCTGGAACAGGGCCTGGAACATAGTGGATGCTTAATAAATATTTATGGAAGGAAGAAAAGGAGGGAGAGAGAAAAAGGGTTTATTTTCTGATCTAGCAGATAATGTCCACCCCTGTTCTTGCAATCAGCAGGACATCCTGAAGGACAGCTCTAAGTGAACCCTCCCTTGTTCTTACATCTTCTCTAGCTCCCTGCTACCTGCTGAGTGAGCACAAGTGCCGCAGCCTGGCCTTCACAGTCCTGCACAGACTGGGATGAATGGGCCCTCCTGCCTCACCTCCTTCCTCTGCATGTACCCAATGCCAAGCCGTGTGCCCTGGGACCTGCCCAAAATTTTCTAGCAAATGTTCTACTACTAAGCAACATCCCAGCCCCCTTTTTGTACTCTCATGGTGGCAAGTACCTGCTGTAGTTATCCTTGTAGTTAATCTCAAGAATCTTCCAGGGTCTCTCTTATCCAGTAGACTGTTGGCTCCAGGAGGGGAGGGGTAGAGCCTGTCAGGTCCATATGCTGTATCCATAGAAATCCTTAAAATAATGTTTGACACAGAGTTCTAGAGAAGATAATGGACTTGGGAAGAGTTCTGAGGGAACCTGTGGCACAACTGGGACCAGGACAGGAGCCAGAGTTTCCAAGATGCTTTGCTGACACTCTCCTGCATGCAGCTTCCCTCCTCAGTTGGACCAACCTGCCATTTCCTTACAAACCAGGGCTGAGCGGAAAACCTCTGGGACTTTATGAGGGATCCAGATATCTTGCACATTTCCTTATTGAAAAATACTAGAATGTGCAACCAGACCTAAAGCTGACTCTTAAAACAAAAGAAGACCACGCCCCCCCACACACATACATGCACACACCCTGGGCAGGGGGCAATAACAGGCCCCAGCCTCTAGAGTGCTGTCTCCCTCCCCACAGGTGGGGCTCCTCAGTGGTGCTAAGTGTAACACCACATGCTGCCACCCCTAACACACACCCATGTGCACATACACAGAGACATAAAACCACACCCATGCCCACTCAGGACCAGGCTGGCCCACAAGGTCTACAGCCAAGCCAGATCTTGGGCTGACAATTCACAAGATGCAAACATGGCTGCAACGGGGTGCCAGGCTGAGTGATGGAGTTGGTGGGGTGACAAGAGAGGGGCAACACACACACACACACACACACACACACACACACAATACAGTAATAGCCTTATTCATTCACATCTACTTGTGCATCACATAAACACAGACTCGCAATAACAGTTCACACAGATTCACATACAATGCCAAGAAATACACTTGGACATCTCCAGACAGATGCACATTCTCATATACACTTGCTCCAGCCAGAAGTACACACACACACACACACACACACACACACACACACACAGAGCCATGTGTACACCCACATGCTCACAGTCTGGGCATGTGAATGCTATCCTTAGCCCCCACCACTATTAATGTTCCCCACCGCTACAGGGACCTTGGAGGTGATGGGCTATGAATCCAGAGGTTGGACTAAGCTCCAGTCTGGCCCAAGGGAGAATGAAAGGACAGAGGGGCATCTGAGGCCTGTCATCCTCTCTGTGGGGAGGCTGGGATAATAGGACCCATCTGCCAAAGGAGCAGTCCACAGACCCTGATCTGGGACCCTTAGGAAGGGGCCTCCTTGCTCCTAAAGTTGGCTCCAAGAACTGGGAATGTGGGGAGTTTAAGAGGGAGTCTTTTTTCCCCAAACTGAGCCTTTCCCCTTTGCTGAAGGCTGGGGCCTCTTTGGCAGCCCCATTCAACATCCTCCCAAGAGGCCGGCCTGTTCCCAGGAGCTTTTCCCTTTTTTAAGACCCCCTCACTGACACCCAAACACCTGCTCCTCCACAAAATGGGGTCCCACCCAGTAACCTCAAGTTTTGTCCCTACCTGGAGGATTCTTCTCATGCCACCCATCCCCACAAACAGCATAAAGACGCCAGAGGTTCCCCTAAATCTTCAGCTTCAGAATCCCTAAACTCACTGGCCACTCTTCTAGCTACCTGGAGGTAGATGCCATCCCAGGTGAGTCTGCCTTTAATGTGCTGACCCCCACCACGAGGAGCACCCCTTGAGAAGCTTATGCCCCTCACCCAGGGGAGCTGCACCCTTCCAGAGAGGAGCCCCACTCCTACCTCCTTCTCAGTGCATAGCAACTTCTGCCTTCTTCCAGGTCTCTGGCCCTGGGGCACAAGCCAGTGAGGAGAAATGAACACACAGTGGCCAGGGTGTCCTCCTCCCACCCACCTGGGCCTGCCTTATCTGTGGGGGCCTTGGACTTGTCTCCCACCATAGGTTGAGAACCTGATAAATTCTGGACACTGGGCTGAGGTCTTTTCCCTTGGTTGCATTGTGACCCTACTGAACTCACCCTCCCCCATAGTCCTTCTGTCATAGATGGAAGAAAATCAAGAAAGGGTTTTTCCAAGTGCATACAGTGAGCAAGCAGCAGTTCACAATCTGACCTCAGGTCCCAGTGATGGATCTTGCTTAGCTGCACCCCTAAGTCAACTGGGGTATTTTAGAAAAGTAGGGAGCCTAAACCTTACTCTAGGAGCCACTTTTCAAAACTCATGTGTTTCCTTTCTGTAGCAAGCACAGAGTCTGGGAGCTGCCTTGTGCTGGTCCTTCCTTGATTTCCTGGAAATTTTCCTCCAAGATCAAAGACTTGGTGGGTTTCAGCTCTACAGCCACAGGAAAGTGGGCATGGGGGCGCCCAGGGGACTGCCAGGTCCTGAATTCAGAGTCAGGTGCCTCCAACTGTAGTTGGACCATTCACTATGAGGGCACCATCTCCTAAGATGAGCTTGGAAAGAGTTGGGAAAATTTATCCAGGAGACCAAAGCCTTCCTCAGGATCTGAGAACCCCATCAGCTGATCCACGCTGTCCTGAAAGGGACTCATGGTGGCCTTACAGAGCAACGGTGCAGTGGCTGAGCCATAAGAGGCCTCTGCTTTTTGCAGTGTCCCTTCAGCACCCTCTGCCGAGGAGGCCACATTATGCATATGTCAGTGAGATATGGTTTAAAAGCCAGGCTCTTAGGGAGGAGCAAACACTGGAGGAAGGAAATAACTAAGATCAGAGCCATAAATAATGAACTTGAGAACACATAATAACAATGCAAAGCATCAATGAAACAAAATTATTTATTAGAAAAGATAAAACAAGATTGATAAGACCTCATGCAAACAATGAACAGAAAAGGAGAGAAAAGTCATGTTTATACAATTAGAGATGAAAAGGGGGGAAATATCTATAGCACAGAAATTCAGCAGATCATTGGGGGCTATTTTGAAATCTTACTCCAATACATTGGAAAACAGAAGAAATGGGTACATTTCTAGATAAATACGTGTTGGAAGCCATGATCAAGTCAAGATGGCGCCTGGTAGTTTGCCAGGAGGAGTGGTTTGTGAGGCAAGGCCACCGAGCCATCAAGATGGTGGGGATTCCTTATTGGCTGATTGCTGTATCTGTAGGGGAGCAATGCTATGATTGGATTATGCTTATTTGAGTCAAGCTGTATGTAATCATATATATATATATATATATATATATATATATATATATATATACGCACACACACACACATACCTCTGCTGTTCCGCAATAAAGCACTTCCCGCTTCAATCTTCAAGTTGCTTGTCACCTCCCAGTTATTTTGCCCAGACTGACTGCGGCAAGTGGTGGCCTGTACGGGGAACTCCGGGATGCTCAGGGGTAAGTGACAAGGTAGCTGCCTGTCCCTAGAAATAGATAGGATGGGAGGAAAGCTGCTCACCCCTGAGGAACAGATAAGGCAAGAGGATGGATGGCCATTTCAAGAAAATAGAAAAATTGATACAATGTGTTTTTGTTTCATTTTGTTTCATTTTTGTTTTGTGTTATCTTAGTGTGTTGTGTTGTCTTTGTTATGGAAATATGAGATCAGAAGTTAGTAAAAATCAAACAAAAAGGGTGTTAAGTAAATTGCTAAAGGAAGGAGGCACCCCAGTAAAACCAAGAACAGTTAGGCATATGTTGATTTGATACAAAAATGTAGACCATGGTTCTTAAAGGCGGGGCTACATTTTGTATTCTTCACAATGGGACCATCATAGTGAATATTTAAAAACGATAGAAAAAAAAAAGCCCAGGAACTCTGCCAGTTGGCATATTACCATTACGGACGTTGATATGATCTTGTTTGCTTAGTCCTAAGCCTTCAGTTCAGACTATGGTAGAGGAAGGAGAAGATATCTTAGGTCAAGTAAAAGAGGAAGTCTCTCAAGCTAGTCAGAAAGGGGAAGAAAGTTTAGAGGAGGAAGGGCTTTCAGGGGAGGAGTTACAACAGGAGGCTGCTTCTAACCCCTTTTTATCGCCAGAGGGTGTAAGTATTCAAATAACAGCTCCACCTATGTATATGGGGACAACATATGCTGGGTGGCCCCCACCCCCCATAGTTGATAGATGGGATCCTGAGACAGGACCTCGAAGATTAGCATGCCCTGTACTTGAGGATGAGGGAGGGCAGCAATATCATCAGGCTTTGGATTTTAAAACTGTAAAGCAGTTAAAAGAAGCTGTAGCAGCCTATGGTCCTCAAGCCCCTTTTACTATAAGCATTGTTGAATCCATTGCAAGTTTAAACTTGACACCAGCAGATTGGGCTAGCATGTACAAAGCTGTACTAAATGGAGGACAATATCTGTTATGCAAAGTTACTAATCAGGAATTGTGTGTGGAGACGGCTAAGTGAAATGCAGCAGCTGGTTATCCTTAGAGAAATCTAGATATGTTGTTAGGAGAGGGACCTTATGAGGGTCAGCAGCCACAAGCTGGATATGATCCTGCCATATACTTACAAATCCCTTCAGCTTTGGTTAAGGCATGGAAGACTTTACAAGAACATGGAGATTCACAAGGTCAACTATCTAAGGTAATACAAGGAACTAATGAACCTTATGCTGAGTTTGTGGATAGGCTTATGCAAACAGCAAGCAGAGTCTTTGGGGATGTAGAACAAGCAATGCCAATAATAAAACAATTAGCTTATGAACAAGCCAATAGATGGCATAGGGAGGCTATTCGACTTTGGAAATATAAAGACTTAAATGCATACATTAAATTGTGCAGAGATATTAATGAACCAGTGGCACAGGGACAAGTCTTGGCAGCTGCAGTAACCCAAGGAGTACAACAGGCTTTAGGTGCCAGGCCAAAAACATGTTGTAATTGTGGTCAAGCAGGACATTTTAAAAGGAGTTGCCCCATAGAAAGAGGGTTTAAAACAAGTAACAAAATTGGGTATGATCAAAAAAGAAAAATACCATGTGTTTGCCCATGATGTCATAGAGGAAAACATTGGGCTAGTGAATGCCATTCTCAGACTACTGTAGAGGGTACTCCGTTGCCAAAAAATGGACACCGGGGGGCCGATGCCTCAGGGCCCACAACTACAAATACATGGGGCATTGAAGGAACCCAGCAACACCATCAGGGTAGCACCCAGGACACATTATCTGTTAACTCCCTTATCAGACAAACCAGAGAGAGTTCAGGATTAGACATCTGAGCCTCCACCAGAGCAGTACTAATTCCAGAGATGGGAGTTCAAATCATTCCCACAGGGGTAAAAGGACCTTTTTCACAAGGAACAGTAGGCTTATTATTAGGATGCAGTTCTTCTACTCTAAAAGAACTTATGATAATTCCTGGTGTAATTGATCCTGATTATGAAGGTGAGATAAAAATTATAGCTAGTTCTCCAAGGGGTATCTCAGTAATTTCACCAGGCGATAGGATTGCACAGTAATTAATACTTCCCAGTTTACATGACAAATTTTCTAGTCATACTGTAGAAAGTGGTTCCAAAGGATTTGGCTCCACAGGTGTAGATTGGTCTATGCTTTCTTTAAATTTAAATTCTCACCCTATTTTAAAGTTAACCATTCAAGGACATGATTTCAATGGACTGCTAGACACAGGAGCATTTCTTAGCATCATCTCTCATCAAGAATGACCAAAAGATTGGCCTTTACAACAAGCAAATGCTTTGAGGCCTAGGAGTGGCGACTAATCCCCATAGAAGTGTGATGGTATTAAAATGGAAGGATCCTGAAGGATGTGAAGGAAGTATACAGCCATATGTATTGGATCATCTTCCTATAAATTTATGGGGATGAGATGTTCTAGGTCAATTGGGATTAACATTAACAAATAACATTCCACATATATATCCAAATGCACCCACTATTATGACTGGACAAGGTTTTAGGAAAGGAAAAGGATTAGGAGAACAAGGACAAGATATAGTGGCACCGATACAAATAGATAAAAAAACAGATAGACATGAATTGGGTTTTCGGGAGGGGTCACTGAGACAACAAAAATTACTTGGAAATCAGAAAGGCCAGTATGGGTTCCTCAATGGCCCCTGACTAAAGAAAAGATACAAGCAGCCCATGACCTGGTCAATCAACAATTAGCGGAGGGACATACACAACCTTCTGTGTCTCCCCATAATACTCCAATTTTTGTTATTAAAAATAAATCTGGCAAATGGAGACTATTACAAGATTTAAGAGCTATTAATAATGAAATGGTTATCATGGGACCTGCTCAATCGGGGATTCCTCAATTATCTGCTTTGCCAAAAACCTGGCATGTTTTAGCTATAGATATTAAAGATTGTTTTTTTCTCCATTCCAATTCATCCTGAGGATAGTCCACATTTTGCACTTACTGTCCCTATGCTGAATCATGAAGGTCCTGATCAGTGATATGAATGGAAAGTACTCCCTCAAGGGATGGCTTATATTCCTACTATGTGTCAAGTTTATGTTGACAAAGCAATCCAGCCACTTAGAAATCAAAATCCTGAACTACAAGTATTTCATTATATATACATTGTATTATTAGCACACAAAGATAAAAACACATTGCTAGAATGCTATGCTACACTTACAAACTTATTAAAAAATTATAATCTAGAGATAGCAATAGATAAAGTACAAATTAAATTTTCCAATTATTAGGAGTTCTATTATCCTCAACCATGGTGTGTCCACCAAAAATTCAAATACGAGTAGATCAACATAAATCACTTAATGACTTTCAAAAACTGTTAGGAGACATAAATTGGATAAGGCTGTTGAGAGCCACAGCCAAAGGGGCCCCAGCAAACTTCCAGCTGCCAGCAAACTTCCAACTGCCAGTTGATAATTGGCTCACAGCAGCCCCAGCATACTTGTAGCTGCCAGCTGATTGGCTCCTCTGCAGTGATGCTCATTAGGCTGTTTCCCCGCCCTTTCAGACCACAGAGCTGCTCATTGGGAGACTTTTTTGGCTCTGTCCAGGTGATCCAGCAAATCGGCCTCAAGAGCAGGAGGAGTGGGGGGGTTGAGAGGCTTGTGGGAAGCTGGTGGTGGCAGTTGGGCTCTCAGGGAATTCCTGAAAAGCTTGTGTGGTGTGGCGTGTGTGTTCTAAAAATAAAGTTCGTTTCTGCTTGATAAGTGGCTCGTGAATTGTGCCCAGCCAGACTGCAGCATTTGGTGGCCCACACGGGGAACGACTGAGGGTAAGTGATAAGGTAAACTGCACATCCCTGAGGGCAGGGCGAGAGGATAGGTAGCCATTTTAAGATTCTTCTTTCATTTTGTTTCACTTTTGGTTTAAGTTGCCTGTCCCTGGAGATGAGTGAGACGGAAGAAAAACCACTCACATCTGAGGAAAAACTATTTGCATGTGAGGAACAGATAGGGAGAAAGGACAGATGGACATTTCAGGAGGATAGAAAGGCTGATATAATGATTCTTTCTTGTTCCATTTTTGTTTCATTCTGTTTCGGTTTTGTTTGGCGTCATCTTGTGGGGTTGTATTATAGTAGAAATATGGGATCAAAAATTAGTAAAAAACAAACTGAAAGAGTGGTAAGTAAATTGTTAGAGGAAGGAGGCACCCCAGTAAAATCAAGAGCAGTCAGGGCATACGTTGATACAATACAAAAATGTAGCCCATGACTCTTTAAAGAGGAGTTGTTAAATATATCACAATGGAACCATCATGGTAAAGATTTAAAAAGAATAGAAAAGAAAAGCCCAGGGACTCTGCCAGTTGGCACATTGCCATTGTGGATGTTTGTATCTTGTTTGCTTAGTCCAAAGCCTTCAGTTCAGTCAATGGTAGAGGAAGGAGAAGACATACTGATTCAAGTAAAAGAGAAGATCTCTCAAGTTAGACAGAGGAAAAGATTCAAGTAAAAGAGAAGGTCTCTCAAGTTAGAGGAAAAGATTCAAGTAAAAGAGAACGTCTCTCAAGTCAGTCAGACAGAGGAAAAAAAGAAGGTCTCTCGAGCTAGTCAGACAGAGGATAAAAAGAAGGTCTCTCGAGCTAGTCAGACAGAGGAAATATTCAAGTAAAAGAGAAGGTCTCTTGAGCTAGTCAGACAGAGGAATAAAGTTTAGAGCAAGAAAAAGCCATCAGGGGAAAAGTTACAATAGGAGACTGCTAATAACACCTTTCTATCACCAGAGGGCATAAGTGTCCAACCAACAGTGCCACCTCCATATGCTGGGAGGCCCCAACCCTGGTAGTTGATAGATGGGATCCTGAGACAGGACTTCAAATATTAACATGCCCTGTATTTGAGCAGGCAGGAGGGCAGTGAATTCACCATGCTTTTGATTTCAAAACAGTGAAGCAGCTAAAAGAGGCTGTAACAACCTATGGTCCTCAAGCACTCTTCACTGTAAGCATTGTCGAATCCAGTCCCAACTTGGACATGATGCCAGCAGATTGGGCTAGTATGTGTAAATCTGTGCTTAATGGAGGACAATCCCTGTTATGGAAGGTTGCCAATGAGGAATTTTGCAAGGAGATGGCTAGGTTAAATGCAGCAGCTGGTTATCCTCAGAGAAATCTAGATATGTTAGGAAAGGGACCTTATGAGGATCAGCAGCAACAAATTGCATATGATCCTGCCATATACTCACAAATTGCTACAGATGCGGTTAGGGCATGGAAGACTTTACAAGGACATGTACAAGGTCAATTATCTAAGGTAATACAAGGAGCTAATGAACCTTATGCTGAATTTGTAGATAGGCTTATTCAAACAGCTACCAGAGTTTTGGGGAATACAGAACAAGCAATGCCATTAATAAAACAACTGGCTTATGAGTAAGTGAATTGTTGGTGCAGAGAAGACATTAGACCATGGAAACATGGAGATTTAAACACATATACTAGGATTCCAACATGGCGGCAGGCGCAGAGAGATCAAGTCTCTGACCTCTTCAGCTGTGCAGGCATAGGGAGTCATAAACAATCTAAATTCTGTTTGCTCAGGATCACTAGGAAATGCTGAGCTGACATGGATCTGGGGCGAACAGTCTGAGCCTCTCAGAACACACACTGAGCTTGAATCTGCTGAATTCAAGGTCCCATTCGCCTGCTTCCCGCAGACAAACAGCTGTGACTCAGCACTAATCCATCCATCCATCCGGCTGAAAAAACTGGTCAGCCCTTCTGATCCTACGGAGGTAAATGCCAACTGAGCCTTCATAGGTAGTGGCCACAGGTTTGAAACGGGGCTTGAAAGAAACAGTAAGGACCCACCCATTGCATTGGTCACCTGGAAAAGGGAAACGAACTGTCGCCATTTGCAAGACATACCACCATGGCAGAGAACTGACATCACCAGACTGTGGCGGAGGAGATAACTTCATTGAAACCTGCGGCTACAGGTGCGTAATCCCCTAGACTTCTCTCTCCACACAGTGGGGAAAACTTAAGGGCCCCTCCCACCTCTCCCATGAGCGAGATAGCCAGACCGAGGGAATCAGACGTGGCGCGGGACCCGCGGCGTGGAACTCCCAGCTACCGCTCCCACCAGTGCTGACAACTGAAGTCTCTTGCACCAGCTACTGGGGGCACGGCTACAGGAGGGCAAGTAAAATTTGCTGAGGATTCTCAGTCCCAAGCTCTACAAACTTAGGGTCTGAGGGAAGGGCAAACAGGGAGAGTGTGCCCAGTCGTTCATGAAAAGAGGGCTCCCTGGTGCAGCAGACCTGGCGTGTAGCCAGTATTGTGGTAAGTGGCACCCCTGAGAGGGGCCTGGCTAGAGGAAAAGTGGGGAAGTGACTAGACACAAGAGGAGGCCCTAGGCACTCAGGATTGGAGACTCGCCCAGTCTGGAAAGAGGAGCTGCCTCACAATGATTGGTTCCCACGTATTGAAAGGAGAAGCTTGGCCTGGTGGGCACAGTGCCACCTACTGGAAGAGAAGTTAATAAAACTCTAAGACTGCATTTATTAGGTTTTAATAATTTTTTTTGATTTAGGTTTTTTCTTTCATTTTCATTTTTCTTTCTTGTTTTTTAAATTTTTTTCAATTTTATTCAATTTTTTCTTCTAATTTTAATTTTTATTTTTTAATTATTATTATTTTTAATATTATTTTTCTTTTTTTATTTCCTATATTTCTCTTCTTTGGTATTTTCATTTCTTTTCAATTTTCTTATTCCCCCTTCCTTGAATTCTACCTGCTTACTCTCATTCTCTTTAGTGATTTCTTCCCTTCCCTTCTAATATCTTTCCTCCCAAGCATCAAATAAATTTATAGGAGTAAACAGTAACTCAGCAGTCAAACAGAACAAGAAGTAACATGAACAGCTTGAAAAAGCAAGGAAGAAAAGGAGTACAAACAATGCAGGGCAGCCTAAATATTCAGGAGGACCTAGAGTCATCAGATAAATGGTCATATAAAGAACTCAAGGAAAACCTTAGACAGATGGAATGGAACCTTAACAAGGATATGAGACAGCAAATTCAAACAGTGAAAGAACACATTGCAAATGAATTACATAAACAGATAACATAAGAAGTTAAGCATCTTTATCAGGAGATAGAGATCATAAAAAATAATAAAACAATAATTCTAGAAATGAAAGAAATGATAAACCAAATTAAAAACTCAATTGAGAGTATCACTAACAGAGTGGAGCAAGTAGAAGCCAGAATGTCAGATAATGAAGACAAAATATATCATCTTGAAAAGATCCTAGCCAACTCAGATAGGCTGGTAAAAAATCACGAGAAAATTATCCAAGAGATATGGGATAACATAAAAAAACCAAACTTACGAGTCATCGGGATAGAAGAAGGTACAGAGATTCAAACCAAGGGAATGAGTAACCTGCTGAATGAAATAATTACAGAAAACTTTCCAGAAATAAAAAAGGAAACAGATATACAAATTGAAGATGCATACAGGACACCGAGCACACAAAATCACAGTAGACCAATGCCAAGACACATTGTTATGAAGATATCCAATATACAGAACAAAGAGAAAATATTTAAAGCTACAAGAGAAAGGAGACAGATTACTTTCAGAAGTAAACCAGAAAGATTAACAACGGATTTTTCATCATAGACGCTGAAAGCAAGAAGGTCATGGAACAATGGATTTCAAACACTGAAAGACAATGGATGCCAACCAAGAATGCTGTATCCAGCAAAATTAAGCTTCAGGTATGACAACGAAATAAAAATCTTTCATGATAAACAAAAGTTAAAAGAATTTGCAGCCAAAAAACCAGCATTGCAAAGCATTTTGAGCAAAACACTACACGAGGAAGAAATGAAAAACAATAACAAAAACCTTCAGTGGGAAGTGCCTCGGTAAAGACAGAGGGCAAGGAGAAAGATAATCATGGAGAAACAAACTAATTTTTTTAGAAAAAAGGATAAATAATCAAGCATGCCTGGAAGTACAAATCATATATCAATAGTAACTCTGAATGTTAATGGCTAAACACTCCAATACACGACATAGGCTGGTATCATAAATTTTAAAAACAAATCCAACAATATGCTGCCTCCAGAAGACACATCTGATTGGAAAAGACATACACAGGCTGAAGGTGAAAGGATGGGAAAAAATATACCACTCACATGGTCCTCGTAAGCAAGCAGGGGTGGCCATCCTCATATCGAATAAAATCGACTTCAAGACTAAGTTAATCAAAAGGGATAAAGAAGGATATTATATACTGTTAAAAGGAACCATTCACCAACAAGACATAACAATTATCAATATTTACGCACCAAATAATGGTGCTGCGACATTCATAAAACAAATTCTCCCTAAGTTCAAGAATCAAATAGACCACAACACAATAATTATGGGTGACTTCAACACACCCCTCTCACCATTGGACAGATCCTCCAAACAAAAGTTGAATAAAGAAACTATAGAACTCAATACCACAATCAATAACTGACATATATAGAATATATCAACCATCATCAAATGGATATACTTTTTTCTCAGCAGCACATGGATCCTTCTCAAAAATAGACCATATATTATTCCATAGGGCAACCCTCAGTAAATATAAAGGGGTGGAGATAATACCATGCATTTTATCTGATCATAATGGAATGAAACTGGAAATCAATGATAAAAGAAGGAAGGAAAAATCCTACATCACATGGAAAATGAACAATATGTTACTGAATGATCAATGGGTTAGAGAAGACATAAAAGAGGAAATAAAAAAATTCTTAGAGATAAATGAAAATACAGACACAACATATCGGAATCTATGGGACACAATGAAAGCAGTTTTAAGAGGAAAATTCATCGCCTGGTGGTCATTCCTCAAAAAAAGAAAAAACCAACAAATAAATGAGCTCACACTTCATCTCAAAGCCCTAGAAAAGGAAGAGCAAAACAACAGCAAATGTAGCAGAAGGCAAGAAATAATTAAAATCAGAGCGGAAATCAATGAAATTGAAACAAAAGAAACTATTGAAAAAATTAACAAAATTAAAAGTTGGTTCTTCAAAAAGATAAATAAGATCGACAGACCTTTAGCCATGCTAACGAAGAGAAGAAGAGAGAGAACTCAAATTACTAACATACGGGATGAAAAAGGCAATATCACAACAGATGCTACAGAAATACAGAAGACAATTAGAAATTATTTTGAAAACCTATATTCCAATAAAATAGAAGATAGTGAAGACATCAATAAATTTCTTAAGTCATATGATTTGCCCAGACTGAGTCAGGAGGATACACACGATTTGAACAGACCAATATCAATAGATGAAATTGAAGAAGCCATCAAAAGACTACCAACCAAGAAAAGCCAAGGACCGGATGGGTATACAGCGGAGTTTTACAAAAACTTTAAAGAAGAATTAATAGCAATACTTTTCAAGTTATTTCAGGAAATAGAAAAAGAGGGAGCTCTTCCAAATTCATTCTATGAGGCCAACATCACCCTGATTCCGAAACCAGACAAAGACACCTCAAATAAAGAAAACTACAGACCAATATCTCTAATGAACCTAGATGCAAAAATACTCAATAAAATTCTGGCGAATCGAATACAAAAACATATCAAAAAAATTGTGCACCATGATCAAGTAGGATTCATCCCTGGGATGCAAGGATGGCTCAATATATGGAAATCAATAAATGTTATTCACCACATCAATAGACTTAAAGGTAAGAACCATATGATCATCTCCATAGACGCAGAGAAAGCATTTGACAAAGTACACCATCCCTTTATGTTCAAAACATTAGGAAAACTAGGGATAACAGGATCTTACCTTGACATTGTAAAAGCTATCTATGCTAAGCCTGAGGCTAGCATCATTCTGAATGGACAAAAGTTAAAGGCATCCCCTCTAAAATCTGGAACAAGACAGGGATGCCCTCTATCACCACTTCTATTCAATATAGTTCTCAAAACACTGGCCAGAGCAATTAGACAGATGAAAGAAATTAAAAGCATAAAAATAGGAAAAGAAGAACTTAAATTATCACTATTTGTGAATGATATGATCCTATACCTAGAAGACCCAAAAAGGTCTACAAAGAAACTACTAGAACTAATAAATGAATTCAGCAAAGTGGCAGGATATAAAATCAACACGCATAAATCAAAGGCATTTCTGTATATCAGCGACAAAACTTCTGAAACGGAAATGAGGAAAAACACTCCATTCACAATATCCTCAGAAAAATAAAATAAAATACTTGGGAATCAACCTAACAAAAGAGGTGAAAGATTTATACAATGAAAACTACAGAACACTAAAGAGAGAAGTAGAAGAAGATCTTAGAAGATGGAAAAATATACCCTATTTATGGATAGGCAGAACTAACATTATCAAAATGGTGATATTACCAAAAGTTCTCTATAGGTTTACTGCAATGCCAATCAAAATCCCAACGGCATTTCTTGTAGAAATAGATAAAGCAATCATGAAATTCATATGGAAAAATAAAAGACCCAGAATAGCAAAAGCAATTCTAAGCAGGAAGTGTGAATCAGGCGGTATAGTGATACCAGATTTCAAACTATATTACAGAGCAATAGTGATAAAAACAGCATGGTACTGGTACCAAAACAAGTGGGTGGACCAATGGTATAGAATAGAGGACACAGAGACTAATCCACAATGTTACAACTATCTTATATTTGATAAAGGGGCTAAAAGCATGCAATGGAGGAAGGATAGCATCTTCAACGAATGGTGTTGGGAAAACTGGAAATCCATATGCAACAAAATGAAACTGAATCCCTTTCTCTCACCACGGCACAAAACTTAACTCAAAATGGATCAAGGAGCTTGATATCAAATCAGAGACTCTGCGTCTGAGAGAAGAAAAAATTGGCTCCGATCTACATATTGTGGGGTCGGGCTCCAAATTCCTTAATAGGACACCCATAGCACAAGAGTTAATAACAAGAATCAACAAATGGGACTTACTTAAACTAAAAAGTTTTTTTTCTCAGCAAGAGAAACAATAAGAGAGGTAAATAGGGAGCCTACATCCTGGGAACAAATTTTTACTCCTCACACTTCAGATAGAGCCCTAATATCCAGAGTATACAAAGAACTCAAAAAATTAGACAATAATATAACAAATAACCCAATCAACAAATGGGCCAAGGACCTGAACAGACACTTCTCAGAGGAGGACATACAGTCAATCAACAAGTACATGAAAAAATGCTCACCATCTTTAGCATCAGAGAAATGCAAGTCAAAACCACCCTAAGATACCATCACACTCCAGTAAGATTGGCAGCCATTATGAAGTCAAACAACAAGTGCTGGCGAGGATGTGGGGAAAAGGGTACTCTTGTACATTGTTGGTGGGACTGCAAATTGGTGCAGCCAATTTGGAAAGCAGTATGGAGATTTCTTTGAAAGCTGGGAGTGGAACCACCATTTGACCTAGCTATTCCCCTTCTTGGTCTATTCCCTAAAGACTTGAAAAGAGCATGCTACAGGGATACTGCTACATCGATGTTCATAGCAGCACAATTCACAATAGCAAGACTGTGGAACCAACCTAGATGCCCTTTAATAGACGAATGGATAAAAAAAAAATGTGGCATTTATACATAATGGAGTATTACTCTGCATTAAAAAATGACAAAATCATTGAATTTGGAGGGAAATGGATGGCATTAGAGCAGATTATGCTAAGTGAAGCTAACCAATCCCTAAAAAACAAATGCCAAATGTCTTCTTTGATATAAGGAGAGTAACTAAGAACAGAGTAGGGACGAAGAGCATGAGAAGAAGATTAACATTAAACAGGGATGAGAGGTGGGAGGGAAAGGGTGAGAGAAGGGAAATTGCATGGAAATGGAAGGAGACCCTCAGGGTTATACAAAATTACATACAAGAGGAAGTGAGGGGTAAGGGAAAAATAATACAAGGGGGGAGAAATGAATTACAGTAGAGGGGGTAGAGAGAGAAGAGGGGAGGGGAGGGGGGATAGTAGAGGATAGGAAAGGCAGCAGAATACAACAGACACTAGTATGGCAATATGTAAATCAATGGAAGTGTAACTGATGTGATTCTGCAATCTGTATACGGGGGAATAAAAATGGGAGATCATAACCCACTTGAATCAAAGTGTGAAATATGATATATCAAGAACTGTGTAATGTTTTGAACAACCAACAATAAAAAAATTATGAAAAAAACCAAAAAACAAAGAAGGCCCCATTTGATTTCTGGGTTGAGCGGGTGCAGGAAGAGGCAGAGCCCAGGAGGCAGGGCCCTGAAGAACAAACTCCCCAAGTCCCATTCTTGGGAAGACTGGGTGGGCCCGTTCATTTGCCTGAGCTGCCATGACAAAGTACCGCAGACCAGTGGCTCCAACAGCAAACCGATTGCCTCAGTTCTGAAGGAAGGTGTTGTCTGCTGGGTTCCTTCTCAGGGCTGCGGGGATACATAGCCTCTCCCTGGTCCTGGTCTTGTAGATGTGTCACCACCTCTGTGTGTGTCTGTCTGCAGTTTCACCTCCTATCGAGGCATTAGGCAACCCTGTCCTACTGTGGCCCTATCTTAAGCATCTGCATTCACCCTATTCCCACATAAGGTCATATCTAAGGTACGGGGGTTAGGACTTCAACGTACGAACTTTAGGGAAGCACAAGTCACCCACAACGTGTGTTTTGGTAGCTCTCTGGAGCAGAACTAGATTTCCACCTGCTGTGGGAGGGGCTGTTCAAGGGAATCCCAGCTCCATCAGAAGAGGCCAACAGGCCCCCAGCTGACGTCGCTGTGTGCAGACACTGCCTGGGGTTTGCCCTGTGCTGGTCAAACAACATGTCAACAAGTGGCTTCCTCAAAACATCCTGTGAAATACCTGATCTTTGTATCCTGACAGCAGTGTCCCCTGCTCCCTGGCCCTGCGAGGCCATCAGCAGGCTAGAATTCAAGTCTCACCCACACTGTGGCAAGGGGAAAGGCATTGGAAATTTTGTGCATATTTGTGGAGGAATAAAAAAGAATCTGGTGGATGAAGTCAAGGCTGAAAGGCCAGCCTCCTGGGGACAAAGCCAGCTGCTCTGATCTTCTTGGGGCCACTGGCCAATGGGGTAGCTCAGGGCTGCATCCCAGAGATGAGGAGCCAGCTGTTGTGTCCCTCCTCTCCTGCCATCTCGGGGCCCAGCCACCGAGCCATCACCTCCACCCAGCACAATGAATAGTTGACACAGTCTCTTAAGAATCGGTCTCATTTACGTTCTCTAATTGGCTCATTTTCTTCCAAGATAACACAGTCGAAAAGTGGCATTTCAGTGAGATCGAGGCAGGTGTGTTAATTATCGACTGCCCCATTCTGCGCATGCAGGTGGACGAGAGGCAGTGGCTTTGCAGGCAGTGGCCGTTCCTGGGTGTCTCCTCTCCGACCCTCTCATTTTTAAATCCCATTTCCTTCCAGTTAGTGTGTGCCTGGTACTAGGAGCTCACACAAGGTTCCAGCTAGAATGGTCTTAGAAACCATCTAGCAGGATTTTCCAGGTGGGAAAACCAAAGCCTCTAGAGGAGGAGCCACCCATCTGCAGACCCACAGCTGTGTCAGTAGCAAAGGCCCCGGGTTCCAGGGCCTAGTGGGCCGCCCCTGACTGTCTCATGCCATCCTGAATATCTGGGGATGCGATAACCCCTATAGAGACTTGCTGTGAAGACGAGCTAGGAAAGTTGCTCTCTGCTCACCTCCAGGAGAGGGGTCTGGTCAGGAGACGGCAGCCAGTGCATGCTGCCAGGACTCTCTTTGGCCCATGTGCTGTTTCTTCCTCCCTCCAGAACTCCAGAATCTTCCTAAGGGCAAGACGTTTTGTAGTGTACCTGGCACAGACCGGCTGTGAGGACAGAGAAAGGACAAGGAGTAAGATTGTTTATAAAACCAAGAATTGACCCGACAGCCACCGCCGTCAGGCTGTGTGGCAATCCTGTGGGTTCCAGGTCTGATTTAGGGTCCTCTGTAAAAGTGGTCCAACCTCTGTGATTCTGCTGAGCCGCCACTCAAAGTCAGCTACCAAAATGGCATGACAAATCACTTTGCCAGCACTTGCTGTCACATGACAACGAACTGATGCCCAGAGTCATGAGGGCCCAGCTGGCCACAGGAGAGAGGCTTCTCGGAGACAGTTGCAGATCCAGAGCAGCCCAGGCTCTACGCCTCCTATGGGCATTCCACCTGCGGACTCACCTGGCACAGGCCAGTGGGAAGAAGGCTCCCTCCCTGGTTTTCATTCCGTCAGAACTTTCTCCGTGCTCTCAGTGCATGGAGAGATAGCAGCAGCTGCTCTCTCATGCAATGACGTTGGGGTTGGTCCCAGGTTTGAACTTGGGCTCTGCCATGGTGTCTGCGCAATTGAGCTTCTTTGCTTTAGATGCCCACTTGTTCAACAGTGGTAGCGATGGCAGGATCCCTCTCCGTGGCTTCAATCCACTGTGGACTGAAAATAATCAGGAAAAAAATGCATTTGTGTTGAACACAAACATACTTTTTTCTCATCTTTATTCCCTTTGAAAAAATAGACTGCGCTGACCATGCGCACGGGATCCACATGGTCCTGGGTGTGAAAAGCCATGCAGGGATGCCGCGGAGTTCTCAGGAGGCTGTGCCACAGGCTGGAAATGAGCAGGATGCTATTTTATAAGGGGCTTTGAGCCTCTGGGATTTGGGTATTCTCGGGAGTCCTGGGATTAGTCCTCCATGGACACCAAGGGACAGCTATAGCTCGCAGGTAGTTGGGCGTGAGGCCTGAATGAGGGGTGGCTCAGTAAAGTCCTGTTCCCTTCCTCGGGCACCCAGAGGAATGCACTGTACTCCTGAGCACAGCTGCAAGCCACGGAGGAGTCTCCTTCCCACAGGTGCCTGAAAAGCTTTCCCGCAGCCAGGACGTCGCATGGCTGAGAAGGTGGATGTCCAGCCCCAAAGGCTCTGCCGTAGCTGACAGATTGGGCCCAGGTACTTCTGCACCTTGACGAGCATCCCCTTGTGATCCTCAGGGGACTCTGGCCACACTCTGAGAAACCTCTGCTTGTATTTAACAAGAGGGGAGGGAGCAGGTCCGGCCTGCATATGGGAGATTGTGACGCCTGGGTTGGGGTTCATGTGCCACATCTCTTGATGTAAAGTGAAATAACCTAGTTCAGGGGACCAAAACATAAATGGTCACAGGGCGAGAAAGCAGCAGCCTGGGTGGGACAGTCCACAACTGGGACATGGGTTTCTTGCAGGGATGGCAGCTTTTACACAGCTCCCGTGCAACCCGGCAATTTGGACAGCAGCCTGGTATTACCAGACTTTCCACTGATTTGTCAAAGGAACCCTAAACTATAGATATTGGCATAAAATCTCTGCACTTTTAAAAGCTGGAGATAATGAATAATTAATTTCTACTTCTTATTTTTTCAATGGCGCTGGGGCTGCCCCCAGGACCTGGTGCAGGCCGAGCATGTGCTTGTAACAGTGGCTGCAGCCTCTGCCCTATTTGCAAGGAAATTTTTAATCATGTGGGCTAAACAGAGCCTACTCTGGGCCTGAATTGGCCCCTGGGATGACAAGTGGTCACCATGAGGTCCATGCTGCCTTCTCAGTTCACAGATGCAGTCTCAGGAGACTGAAGGGGAGCAAAGCTGGCACAGGCCATGCCGCCGGGGACCTTGGGCTGCGCTTTTGCACCTTCCCAAGATGCAGAGGGATGGGCCTTCCTTGGCCTCTAGAAGCATCCGAAGCTAGGTCTCCAGGCTCCCGGGCCAAGCTCCCAGATCCAACTGGGAGTGGGGTGAAGGCCTCTGGGGCCGAGGCGAGGCCAGAGCTGGGCTCACTCATGCACCGCTGCCACCTTCCCCTTTGATGTCTGGGCATTCCTGTTCTGGCACCCTGTGCAGCAATGGCACCAGGCTGCCTGCCCCTGCAGCCTCCTCACACCAGAACAGCACTTTGCAGGGATTTGTGGGGACTTCAAAGGCAGAAAGTTGCCCTGGGATAACTTCAGGAAGGCGCCTCACCTGTGTGAACAGCACCAAGGGGAGACAGGAGATCAAAGTGGAACCAACTTTGAATACAGTGGAAAGGACGACCTGGCCCTTCTACCTGCTCAGAGGAGGGTGCGTGTGGGCCTTCAGGACGAGAGTGACAGGGTCAGAATCAGAATGCCATCTCCCCACCCCTCTTGATACGTCCAGGGCCTGTGCCCACAGAGGGTCTCCTCTGACAGGAGGCCTTTCTTGAGTTTTGGAGCCTCCCGGGTGCAGCGCTGCTGGGTGAGGCCACTTGGTTTGACCTGCTGGAGCCGGGGATTGCAGAAGGGCAAGGCAGCCAGCCAAGTGCCAGTAAAACTCTTGCTTTTGCGAAGTGCCAGGCAGCACCCTGAAAGGGGAAGTGATGTGTGGGCCCACCTGCTGATGACTTGTTGCCGTTCCTTAGCCTGGCACCGCAGCACTCGCTACAACCTGGTTGTCGGAAACCAAGTTCCCAGCTGCCAGTCACGGCCCCAGGTGCCCTGCTGCCCAGAGGGGCTATTTGTGTGTGTCTGTCTGGGTTCTGGAAGCGCACGTAGGCAATGCAGTAGGAGAAGGCCCTACCAACCAGCCTGGGGAGCTGTCTGCTGAGTGACATGTTGGCGCCCGGCGCTGGGGCCTGCTCCAGCTGTCAAGATTGTCTGGAGGCCCAGCACAAAGTGACTAGACCAAGAGGAGGGGCGGGCTCTGTCCAGCCAGCAACTGGCCACCATCATTCGAGAAACACTCATGAATGAGTTATTTACAAAAGCAATAATGGCCCATGCTAAAAATTTCAAATAGGCTTAAAATGAAAAGTGTCCCCCCATTTTTAATCTTGCGCCCAAGAAATAAACAATGTTAAAAATGTCCTGTCCTAGAAAACAAGCATTTTTCCAAATGTCCTTCAGAAATGAGCATTTATTTTATTTATTTCTTTTTTTGGGGGGGGGGATACTGGAGATTGAACTCAGGGCACTCAACCACTGAGCCACATCCCCCTGCCCTATTTTGTATTGTTCTCAGAGACAGGGGTCTCCCTGAGTTGCTTAGCACCTTGCTTTTTGCAGAGGCTGGCTTTGAACTCGGGATCCTCTTGCCTCAGCCTCCCAAGCTGCTGGAATCACAGGTGTGCTCCACCATGCACAGCAGAAATGAGCACTTCTTAGAGCAGTCTGCTTCATCTCCTTTCCTTGTCACGTATCTTTTGCATCCTGATGGGCCACGTTTTTCTAAATCACTCCATAATACTTCATGGATGTGCTGAGACTCGCCCATCCCTTCTCGGGGGTCTTTGTGGTCCCTCTGGTTGTACAAGCTCTAGGGTGGTTTACTTGTTTGATGAGATGTCTGAATTTCTTTCAGATTTTCACCAAATACAGACTCTTCTCCATAATCCTTGGAAGAATGGAAGTGGGCACCCATTTTACAGTGGAGGAAAGTAGCATTCAGACTAGTAAAGTGATTTTCCCTGGGCCACGTACCTGGAGTTTAGAACAACCATTTGTTCAGAAGATGTTTGTAAAACATGGTGACTGTCATTTACAGGTCCCGAGGGACACCATGGAATCCCAAATCCTGCCCTCTCAGTGCTTACAAACTGCACTAAGTGCTTTGAAGGGGAACCAGGGAGCCATGGGAACACTATTTAACTGAACTGAGCTTGGACTGAGGAGTACATATGGACTCCATGCAGGGTCCCCTGGAGAAGGTCCCATTTAAGGTGAAGTGAGAAGGAGCATCAGTTACCAAGGCAAGGCAGCAATCCTTTCAGGTTAGGACTGTTCACACCATCCCCTTGTGGATGAAAAAAGTGAGAAGAGAAAGATTAAGTAACTTGCCTGAAATAATTATGGTTAAATCATAGTTAGATACCTATAGTGCACATCAAGATAGACTGCATTACAGTCCATCAAACAGGTCTCAATAAATTTAAGGATAACAATCATAAAAAAGTGCTTTCTTTCTTTCTTTCATCATTATACATTTATTTATTCTTACTTTAAGATGAAAATGATAGCACCATTTCATTTATCTTCGAAGGGTAACAGAATATAATACCCCCAAATATGCCACTTTGGCACAAAGATTATTTTGAGTTCAGGGCTATTGAGAAGAAACAGATATCATATTTTACTGCGTAAGTGTCACAGATTTTATGCCAATTATTTTTTTGCAAAAAAGTGGATGCAAAAATTATACTTTCTGACCAAAGTAGAATGAAATTAGAAATTAATAATAATAAGATATTTGGGAAAACAAAATATCTGGAAATAAAATAACATGTTACTAAGTAACTTATGGGGCAAAGACAAAAATGAGAGAAATTAGAAAATATTTTGATCTGAAAGAAAAATAATGTGACATATTAAAATATGCAGAATACAGCTAAAGCAGTTATAGAGGAAAAATTATAGTCTTAGAAAATAATAAATGTCTAAAGTCAGTTATCTAAGTTTTTTGTTTCAAAAAGATAGGAAGAGAGAGCAAAATAAGCCAAAAACAAATAGAAAGAAGAAAATAATAACAAGAGCAAAATTAATAAAATGCAAAACAGAGAAAATTAGTGAACACCAAAGTTTGTTCTCTGAAAATAATTTATAAAACTGATAAAGTTTTAACTAGATTAATTCAAGGGGGAAAAAACATATTGACCACCAATATCAGAAATGAAAAGGGATTATCAGCACAGATCCTATGGACATTGAAAGGATAATAACAAAATACCATGAACAGCTTTATGCCAACAAATTTGACAAACTAACTGAAGTGAACAAATGTTTTGAAAAACAAGAACTTGCCAAAATTGACATGCAAAAACTAGAATATATGCATAACCCTATGCCTAAATTGAATTTGTTGCGAAAAACCTTCCCCAAAAGATAATTCCATGCTTGGATGGTTTTACTGTTGAATTCTATCAAGTATTTCAAGAAGAAATGACACTGAAATGTCACAACTATTTTTAAAACATAGAGGAGGAATGTTTTATAAGCCTGTTTTATAAGTCCAATGAATCTTTGATGCCCAAATCTGATAGACATGATTAAAATAATTGTAGAACAATATTTCAGAACTATAGACACAAATCCTTAAAAGTTAATAGCAAATTGAATCCAGTAATTCATAGCCATGATAATATATTATGACAAATTAGAGTTTATTCCAAAAAGTGAAAGCTTTCTTTTATATTTGAAAATACAAATTCAACATAATTTAATTCAACAAATTAAACATAATTCAACAGAATGACAAAATAAAGGAGGAAAACCAAATGATTATTTCAATGAGTTCAGGAAATGCATTTGAAAAAATTATAGCAAACTAATAATAGTGGGGAAGTTCCTCAAACTGCTAAAGGGAATCTAGAAAAATAATCGGAAGCTGACATAATTAATGAAGAAAGATTGAATTGTTTTCTTTTGAGATCTAGAACAAAACAAAGAGAACTGTTCTTACTACTCTGTCCAACATTAAGGACCTAACCATTGCAATAAGCCAAGAAAACATATCATATGGAAGGAAGAAATAACTCTACCTTTCCTTGCAGCTAATATGATGATTTATATAGAAAATCTAAGGAAGAATAATAAAATAACTATCAGAATTAATAAATGAATTTGAAATTACCATGAATATAAGGCTGATATGAGAATTAATTGCATCCTTATATACCAACAATAGAATAGCAAAATTGATTTTAAAAAAGAGTTAGACTTGGATAACTTACTATACCTAGTAAAAACATAAACACATAGATCAAGGAACAGATAAGGAAATTCATAAATAGAACAATGCATATCTGGTTAGTCGTTTTGACAAGGGTCCTAAGACATTTCTATGCCAATAGAAGTAGTGCAGGATATCCATGGAGGATAAAAGATGAATATTGATACTTCATCCAGGACATAAAACATTAACTCAAAATGAATTATAGACCCAAATGTAAAACTGTTAAAAGTTTTAAGCTTTTAAAACTGCAAAACGTTTAGAATATCTTTACAAGAGAATATTTTTACAACCCTGGGGTAGTCGAGATTTTCTTTAATAGAACACAATAAACACAGATCACAACAGAGACAGATGACAAATTAGACTTCAATTAAAATAAGAACCTTCTGTTCTTTGAAGGACAACACTAAGAAAATGAGTGGGGAAGCAATGTTTGCAACACATATGTCAGAAAATGAATTAGTCTTAAGAATATAAAGAACTCTGACACTCTAAAAATAAGACCAACAACTGAACAAGAAATTGGGTGAATATTATAATAGATATTTCTCAAAAGAAGACATGAGAATGATCCTTCAACACATGAAAAGATTCTCAATATCATCAGGCATTGGAGAAAGGCAAAATAAGTGTCAGGGATACCATTATGTACCCACTAGAACGTCTAGAACAGACACCGTGCTCGTCAATGATGAAGAGCTAGTTCTGGGTGGGAAAGGAGTGGAAGGCGTCTGATAACAGCGTTTGTAAGTTTCTGTGGTGTAAATGCTCCCACCAATGGTAGATTTCAAGCTACTAATAATAGGCCCCTGAACCTGGACTTGGGAAGCAATGCATACAATTGATTGACAGGTTCAAAACTGTACCAGAGGTTGATGAATATGTGGGGCAACCAGAGCTCTCATAGGGTGCAAGATGGTCAGACACTTGGCAAAGATGGTTCTGCAATTTTTAAAAAACTAAACGTCACCTGCTGCATGATTCAGTTATTCAACTGTGACGTCCACCTGAGTACATGGATGATCACCGCAGCTTTACTGATCAGAGCCCCCTGGAGGGAACCACATGTCTGTTGCAGATGATGGGGGTTTGGCAGCTCACATGACACAGTGGACTATTAATGAGGAATGAAAAGGAACCAACTGTTGTCCATGAACTCCTAGGACGGGTCTCAACGTCGCCTAGCCAAGTGTGAGAAAGCCAGAGGAGAAAGAGAGTAGGAGCCCTGTGATTTCACAAATGAGATGTTTTCAAAGTGCACGCTAACCCATGGTGACAGTGCCCACAAGTGGCCGCCTGACAGGGGGGTGGAGGGAAGGAGGATGACAAGGTGAGCTTCGGTGGTGCAGGGTCTGCTGCAAGTTTGTGCTGAGGAATCCACAGACCTGGACTGTGGCAACTTGAATGGGGAAAGTCCCTAACAGCCGAGGAGCCATGGAGGTGGTGGGACCTTCAGGAGGAGGGACTGGGTGCAAGGAAAGCTAAGTCCTCGGTGCTTTAGGGGGCTCTGGGGAGCCGGCCCCTCCCGTCTCTCTGCTTCCTGGCCTCCCTGAGGTGAGCAGCCCCCTCTGCTACATGCTTTCGCCACCACAGGGCCAAAGCAGGAGGTTCGCCATGATGAACCCTGTGAATCAGGGTTCCATACAGTGTCACCATTAACAGAGAACTAACCTATAGACATATGTCAACCATGATCACATTGGACCATTTAAATATGTGCCATTTAGCAGATTTTGATTATATATATCAATGCAGCTCAAAACTTTTTTTTTTTTTTTGTACCAGGGATTGAACTCAGGGACACTCAACCACTGAGCCTCATCCCCAGCCCTATTTTGTATCTTATTTAGAGACAGGGTCTCACTGAGTTGCTTAGTGCCTTGCCATTGCTGAGGCTGACTTTGAACTCACTATCCTCTTGCCTCAGCCTCCCAAGCCTCTGGGATTATAGGCATAGGCCTCCACTCTGAGATCAAAACTATTTTAGAATGATGCAAACTCCTGGGCTGGACCCCAGAGCTCAGAGACAGGAGCCCCAAGAGAAGAACGATGCTCGCTCCTCCAGAGACACCTGTGAAGTGACACCTGCTGCCAAAGCCCTCCAATCTGACTGGGTGTGACAGCCCCAAGGTGGGTGAAGAAGGCTGCTTCGGCTTCAGGGTGGAGCCTGAGGGGCTCACACACTCAGGCAGGAGCATGTGCGTCTCCACTCCCTGGAGGTCCCCCAGTCTGCAGGGAGCTTGGCCTGAAGTTGCACAGCCAGGAGGTGGGCAGAGGGTCACAGGTTTGGACTGAACCTCCCCTCACACTTCCTAGCTGGGTGACCCCTGCAAATGCCTCTGGAGCCGTGGTCTGCTGCTGTGCGTCCAAGTCACCCCAGTGGTGTAGCCCCACACAGCTGCCGTCATTTGTTTTGCTCATGATGCTTTTGCAGTGGGACGCGGCTCTGTGGGGATGGCCCGGTCTGCTCAGCACTGGGTCCTTCGGTGACCCAGTCAGGCTGTGTGGAGCCTTGCACACCTCGGGGATTAGCACAGCCAACTCCCAACACAGTGGAAAATCTACATGTAACTTTGACTCCCCTCAAATGTAACCTGTCACAGCGACAGAACGCTGACTATGTGCCTATGTCCGCACTGATCAAAAGCTGATTAACTGCTAATAGCCTGCTGTTATAAGCTTGGCCAGTGACATAAACAGTCAATTAACACGTGTTCTGGGTGTTGTAAGTATTATATACACTGAAGAGTCTTCAAGAACTGCGAGGAATGACTTTACTGAGACATACCATTTACTAGAGAGACAAACTGCCCACACAGAGATCATGGGCATCACGTGGCTGGTGTTTCCAGCGTAGACTGGGAACAGTTGAGCTCACAGATGACAGCAGGAGGTGGCCACGGCATTATCCTGGGGGTGCAGTGTTATGCAGTGATGATTTCCTGCTGCGTCTCCACATTCAGATGCTTCTCTCCACCGCAGATGGAGCCACGTAAGGCTGAAAGGCCATGCGTTTTGATAATTTTTTTTTTTATAATTGATTCAAGTATCTATGATAGCAAAGGATAAGCCAGACTCTTACCTGCATGTGTTTTAGACATTTGTGCCATACCTACATTGGTCTTATTGTTCTCAATATTCCTAGGCTACACAGTTCATCTGTGAGTTTCTTCAAATTGTCGTAAATCAAAAGAAAAAAAAAAGAAAAGAAAAGTCCATGTGTAAGTGGAGCCCCTGTGCTCACGCTGGTGTGGACTCTCACTGGGCTGCGGGCACCGTGCCCGGCCTTTGCCTCCACCTGCCTCAGCAGCAGTCTATCTGAGCTGCTCTCAGGGCCTCCTGCAGGAGGAGGGCCGGGTTCCAAGGCCAATTGTAGGGAGAACCAGGCAGAAGTTGGACCCTTTTTAGCACCTGGCCTCAGATGTCACAAAGTGTCACCTTGCCCACTGGCCAGTTTCATCCATGAATGTCCCTCTGTCTCACCCTCTCCCAGCCACGCTGGCCTTTCTGCTCGGCAGACACCAGACACCATGGTATTCCTGTCCCTCTGCCTGAAGCATGCTGCACAAGGCTGCCTCCTGCGCCCCAGGCCTCAGTCCAGTGCTTCCCCTGCCCGCTGCCCCCTCCTGCCTGCCGCCCACTCCTCGGCCAGCACTTTCTGCACGAGTGGAGATATCGCTGCAGGCTCCTGTGCTGCAGGCAGGCCTTGCTGGGCTTCTCTCTGAGCTCTGTCACTTGCAGACGGTGGACCATGACTGCTCCCCTCTTGCTGAGCTTTAGCTCTGTGTTGTCACAACAGGGTGCTGCTACTGTACCCAGATGTCTGATTGTTGGAAGGGATAGCTGAGAGAAGGGACATGCACTGTTTAGCACAGTGCCAGGGACATGGTGGTTGACCCCAAACAAGGAGCTCTCATTATCATTCACCTGTCCCTCAGTATTCACAAGGGACTGGTTCCAGACTCCCTCTAGGTACCCAAATCCAAGGATGCGAAAGTCCCTTATGTAAAATGGAGAATGTTCAGATAGCCCAGGAATGCCCTATCATATGCTGAAAATAAAATCCAATACAATGTGGATGCTTGTTATATTTTATTATTCAGGGAATAATGACAAGGAAAAAAGAGGACTACATGTTCTATAGAATTTTCTTTTTTGGTCTATGGTTGGTAGACTCCCTGAAAGGGGAGCCGTTACACATTTCCTTATCTGATCTTCCAGCAGCTCTGGGAGGCATCTCCACTGACAGATGAGGAACCTGAGGTCCAGGTGGCCATGCAGATGCCCATGGCCTCACAGTCAGATGGTGAGGAGGCCCAGGAAGGAGCCAATGGAGACGCTTTCTCAGTGATGGTGGAGGATGAGGGCTGGGCCTGGGGGCCCTGGGGTTTGAAGCGCCCGGGGCACCTGCGTAGGCCAAGTGGTTCTTTAAGTATTGGGGGGGCCACTGCCCACGTGCACTGGGTAAGTGTCCAGTGCCTGGCAGAAGAAAGGCATTCATTTTTTTATTGCCAGAGCTTCAATGACCGAGAGGCCACATGACATGAAACCGAGGCAGGCGGGTGACTAGTGGCCAAGGTTAAAAACCTGAGCTCGGGGTGCGTTTGCCTCCCGGGCAGGTGATCTTCGGTAAGTTACCTAAGCTCTCTGGGTCTTACTTCCCTCACCTGTAAAACCTGGGGTATCTGTCCTGGCTGCTTCCTCTGCCCATGGCACGGACCTCCACAGCCAGAGACAGTCCTCATCTCCCCTGTGTCTTTAACACACCAAGGAGTTCTGCCTTGACCACCTTTCTTGAAAATGAAATTGACTCTCAGGTAGGTCCACTTGTCCCTGCACTGCTTCTCGCTACTCAATACTTGGAACTTATTTATCTGCACCGACTGTTCATTCATTCGTTCCTCTTCACTTTGCTACCGTGTAACCTCCTCTGGAGCTGCATATGCCTCTATGGGTCATAGGTCGGTGCTGAATTCAGAGCACTGAGAAGGCGGCCTGTTCATAGGAATAGCTCAGCTGGCTGCAGTTCCTGTAAGCAGACCATGCTGCAGGGCTGACTTGTAGGAAGTGCTCCAAACACGCAAGGCTATCTCATTGCTCGGGTATTCAGCCCTCTCTGGAATTCAACCACAGTTTTAATGACAAATTCCTGCCATTTTTATTTACAGCCTAAGGCCTCCAAACTAGCCAAGGACTTTCTCTCTTCCTTTGGAGGTTCCAGGTTGCAGTAGAAAGGCAGAATCCAGGGCCCTCCCCAGAGGAGCTGAGTCAGAATTTTTTATGCATCATCACCAGATCTTGGGGGTGGGGGCACACTCAGGAGCAGAAGGCGCTAAGTTAGGCCACTTTCTTCTTTTCTGCACTCTCTTTACCACCTCCCCAGGCCCTCATCTTATCAGTGGCCCCTGCTTCTAACGCATTGAAAGGCTCTTTCCTTTGGGAGTTTCCTCACTGCAAGCCATCAGTCACACCCTCAGCAAAATCTCTCTGGGCTCTTGGCTTCTGCCTCTGAAGGAGTGTCTCATGTTTCTGTGTCATCTTTTGAGGATATCTGAGAATACATTGTGTCACTCTGCCCCCCTCTTCATGAAATGGTCAGCTTTTTGAGGACACAGCCCAATTTGTCTCCAGATCCTACAGCTTTGCCAGCCTAACTTAATTAGGATCTGCTTCGGAAGCAAATGATTTCAGCCTTTCTCTCCTTGTGTATGCTAGAGATCCGAAGACATTTAACAGTGTCTCTCTCAGGCATTTGTGGTCTTGAGCTGCGCGCTTGGAAAGGCAAGACCATTCCATCTCCGATCACATCTTGTGCAGGCTCAAGCTACTCAAACTGACTTTTCTTTTATTCAACAAACTGGAAGACGGTGTGAATGCCACTGGCCAGCTAGAGCGCCTGCCAGGGAAATAGACACCTGCAAATAAGCTCGCAATCTTGTGGAGGGGACAGACCCACCACTTGGACACACCAACAGAGTCTTGCTGTAACATCGTCTGCACAATTAGAAAGCAATCCACATGTCAGTCCTTTGATGCATCACACCCAAATCTCCATGTTGCAGTTGTTAAAGAGAATGAGACGAGTAGGGAATCAGTGCCAGGAAATGAGCTCTAGGGCATGGTGAATGATGGGAACATCTTGCAGCATGTGTGCCGTTCATTCCTGGTTACACCTAAAGAGGAACAGGGTTGTATGTCCTGGGTACAACAAGGGTTGAAAGAACAACAGATTAGGGATGATGATCAAAAGACACCTGAGCCTTATCTGTAATTATTTGTTTTCTGTTAACATGGAAAATATATGAATGTATTATCTGTGCAATTATGGAATCCACCACAATTTTACAACCTACCAATATTAAATTAATTCAAATCTATAAAATTAAACAGGATAAAAAACAATTAAAATCGCCAGAACTGGGAAGTTAGGAGATATTCCTAACTTGGAGACAACTTCATGAAGGACTTCCCTGGGCTAGCGGACACACCCGAGGCCACTCTCAAATCATGGGAAACAGGCAGCCTGCGAATGAGGCTCTAGGCCCTTCACCTTTTCAGACAGATGATGCCGAGGCCCTCCACAGGGTTCCCTGAGGCCCTGAGAACTGAGGAAATAAATCCCACTATGTACAGATGCAACCTCCATACAGGATACAATTTTTCTGACTTTTTTTGATTCATCCCTGTTTTGATCTCCCCTTTGACTCACTTCTGCTGCCTAGGACCACCTCCCAGAGGATGAGCCTGTCCTCAAGTCCTTGTCTTGGGCTTTGCTTTCCAGTGACTCAAACTAAGGCCAATGCTATACAACCTGTGCATCCATCTTTGGAAGAAAAATGGATTAGCACAGAGAAAGGGAGCCCATCAGGCAGGGGAAAAAGCAAAGCAAAGCAGGAATGCATCCTTGCAAGCCTTGTGAGAGTCCTGGAGGAGAGAATCTCATCACCACACAGTGTCCGTGAGGTCAGTGGTGTCAGCAGTAATTGTTTTTCTCAGGATGCACATTTGTTTTAAGACCAGCCCAAATGCTGACTTCAAAAGCTTTCTAGTTTGTCATGTGCTACCCGAGACTATCTCTTCTCTTTCCTGCATGTCCAGCTCCATTTCACCAGGAGATAAGAACGGCACAAGAGCATCATTATGGAAACACATGGCTACTTTTCCCTGTGTGGTCAGGGAGTAGGGAGAGGCGGCCCCCAAGGCCAGGCCTCTTCCACTCTGGCCATCCCTCAGCACAGGGTGGGAACTCTGACAGGAGAACTGTCAGAACACGAAGCACCCTGTGATCAGGGAGGTCTGAGAACGTGAGCACCGGGGAAGACGAATGGAATACTGGACATCCATACATTGAAACACAGGAAAAGAAAAACGTCAGAGAGCAAATATTTTTCTAGAAGCATTAGCCAATGGCACACGTGGAAATCAAGCAGAGGCTCTTGCTACCCAGACCGACTTATTTATTTATTTATTTTGGAACTGGAGACTGAACCCAGGGGTGCTTTACCACTGAGCTACATCCCCAGTCCTATTTTTATTTATTTATTTATTTTTTTGGACAGGGCCTCACTAAGTTGCTGAAGCTGGCTTTGAACTTAGGGTCTTCCTGCCTCAGTTTCATGAGTTGCAGGGATCACAGGTGTGGATTAATGTGACCAACTGTATACCAAGCATTGTGTTGGGTGCTGAAGGTTGAGAAGTAAACTCACAAATGGGTGGATAGAGGAGGGAAGAAAGACCTTATAACAGTTCCTGCTGCATGTCACATTAATCCAGACCCCCACGGTCTGCCCACCTGTTTCCAGGATTTTAACTCAGCATTTTCCTTCCAGCCTCCCTTGACTCAGAGACAGGCCCTGGGGCACCAGATGCTGGCTTGTGTGAGTACCGGTGTTCAGGATGAGCCTTGGGGGATGGAGGGTGGCAAATTACCTCTGCAACTGCAGAGCTCCTGACTGAGGGTACAGAGGGAGTGTGCCCAGGGTACACAGTGGCCCCACCCATCACAGCGTCCTGAGCAGAAATGGGACGCAAGGGGCCAAGAGGAGCTATGCCCAGTGGGACCAGAGTTTACAGGGAGGGTCTGCCACCTTCCACCATGGGGAGTGGACCCTGACTGGGTTCTGATAATCTGCCAGTCTGGGTCTCAGGCCCTGCTTGCTACTGGTGTCATTGTGACTGCAGTAAATGACCTTTGGGCATGTGTGTTCTGTCCCAGAGGTCAAGAGGAGGCTCCTGAGCCATGCTGCTAGGGTTAGCTCTGGCTCTGCCACCTACTGCTGTGACCAGTGTCAGACAGTCTCATGCTTCTGGGTCTCCTCACCCATGAATGCAGGTGATAGTGGCACCAATAACACCCCTCTCTGTGGGCTGAAAGAGTAACCCAGCAGGCTGAGCTGTCACAAGTGTCCATAAGCATCAGGGCTGGACTTCACTGTGGTGTGGCCATCATCTAACCATTACTGTTCCCTGCTCACAGCACTGCCCACTTCCCTGACCCACCCTGCTCCAGGCACAGAGCAGCTGGCACCTGCCTCCCTGCCTTACCTACCCATAGGCACATTCCTTGTCCCTCCCCATCCAGCTCTGAGTTGACTCCCACCCTGTCAGACCCCTGGGCCACACACAATAAGGCTTTAAAAATCACCAACTACAGATCTATCCACGTCTGTGTTCTCCTCATAGGGGTTCATCTGCTACCAATTTTGTCTTCCTTTCCTGCTCTTTCTTTTTTTCTTTTTGGGGGCTTGTTATGCACAGACACAGCTGGGCACCTTCACAAGGCCAGTGTTCACACCTCATGGAATTACCAAGGGTGGACCTGAGCATGGCGTGCCAAGTGGTGCAGCAGCCTTTGCTTATAGGAAGCAGATAATCACAGCCAAGTTCTGTGGATGGTGCGTTCAGATGCAGGAGAATGAAAAACAGCCGGGAATTGGATGAGGTGCTGCTGTGTAATGTCTCCTGGGCCTCTAGGCATGGGCCTTCCTGGTCAAGCCCCTTTCCTGTGAACCCCGGCCTCCCAGCCCACCAAGTGGGGTCATCCTAGGAAGTACCCAGAATCCCTTTTGTCCTCTTTCAAGAAAAACACTATGACCTTGTCTTCTCTGGACATAAAGAGCCACCAATCACAAGGAACATCTGCCAATGAGACGCATCCGGTCCCTTAGGGAGCCCCTGACTGAGTCTCTACCCTGCCTCATGTTTCCTAGGAGCACATTTTGCTGCACGTAGTGGTGACTCTGCTTCTTTGTGTATTTGCCAAGTCATTTACATCACAGGTTAGTGAGACGCTGTTGAAATGGCAGTGAGGAAGGAAGAGAAAATCTTGCCTCTGTGGTGTTGATGGGCCTCGTGGCTGGTCTGCACCATCACCAACATTCCATTTTCTTTTAAAACATCAGTGACGCTGTAGATTCATTGCTGGGCTATGAATTACCCTTAACTACAGTATCACGGGTAGAAAGGGCAATTATTGAGTGGATCTAGTTCTGTGATGGAAAATAGATCCTATCCCATCCATAGAAATGTCTTTAAATGCTGAATCGATAGAAGGTTCCTGAAGCACTGCTTTGGGAAGACACTCAGGTCACGCCAGGGATCATCAGCCATGTCTGCATGAGCATGGTGAAGAGTGGGGCAGCTCCCAGGCCAATGGCCACTGAGGTGCCATCCCAGCCTGTGCACCCTCCAGTCTGCAGACCAAGAAGTTATAAGACTCTCCCGATCACTGAACCAGACCCCAGATCACAGACAAGGAGGGTCATGGGTGGCAGATGAAGAAAGGATACGTGAACCCCAAGCACAGAAAGACTGAGAAAATGCAGGGTCACACAGAAAAGGCCAAGCAGACCAAGCGCCGGCCACACTGTCATCGTAATTAATTTGCTGAGTAGTTTTCAAAACATCCTTTAATCAAGAAGCCAGAGACTCTGAGCTCCTGGTGAAGGAGGATAGGTGAGTCAGTTGTGTGCAGCTCAAAGACTCTGAGTGACAGAATCCGGGAGGCCAAGAGGCAGGGTGCGGCACTCATATGCTGTATACATGTGTGGTAAGGATCGGCATTCATGTGCATCTGAGGGAACAGATGCTGGTTTGTGGCAAAAGAGGGAGCCACTCCATATGCAATGGCCTTGCTACACAACTCCAGTGGGACACTGCGCTCTTCCCTGCCCCACGTCCATGTCTCTTCCTCTGAAGCTAGTTTCTGCTTTACTTTGAGGGATTACTCTTCCTTTACTCCCTGTCCATGTGTTTAGGGGTGGGGATTACCCCACCCTGGTTTCCAAGAAAAGATACGTGACCCAGACATGGTTGATTAGAGCATCACAGTCCAGTGGACTGGACTCAGAGGTCAGTTCAGGGAAGGACTCAGGAGCTGATGAGATTCAAAGCTTCATTACCATCATCAAGTGGAGACAGATGTTCTCTCAAGTGGCTTCAGCCTGGGAGAACGAGGTCAAGCTGCAGAGACCTCCACCCTGGGAGGCAGGGAGAGATGAGCCTCTCCGAGCAGACCCAGCAAAACAGGATGTACACAGACCAAAGTTGTTGCCATTATATAGCACCAGTACATAGATATCCCTAAAATATATTAGTTACATAAATCAATAAATTCCTACTGCTCCTCCCTCACCATTTTAAAGTTGAATTTCTGTCATTTGCAACAACAATAAAAAAATAATCTTAGCAAATGCAATAAAGATCCATTTTGCACATAAGACAGAGAGAAGACCCAGTGCTCTTCTTGCACCCAAGGTTACCTGCAAGGACCCCTGGATGTCCTTCCCACCGATGATCATGAGTTCTGCCATGTCCTCAGCATGGGGAGTCCGTGCATGCACAACCAGGGTCCTGCCCACTGCAGTTATGTTTCTCAGGGCAACTAGGCTGCCATCGCTGTTCACCCTGAAGTGTGGGCTTGACACCTCATAGCGCAGCTTGTCATTTCCTTTACAGTCACTGAAGGTCACTGGGAATAGAAAACAACAGAAAAGCATGGGTAGTTTGGTACCTCTCACCTATCAAGTGCAGGTCACCTTGATGGTCCCCACCATAGCCCTTCATCCCACAGCAGGCCACTTGTGCCTGGGTGACTGTGACTGTGTGTTGATGGATTTTACTCAGTCAAAACACACCCTTGATCGCCTCCAGTTCTGAGCTGGTGCTAAGCCCTGAGGATGCCAGGATGCAGGACAGGCCCTGCCCTGAGGGCAGTAGGTGGGGTGAACAGTCAGATATGGAAGAGTGACATTTAGAGAGGTGATCTAATTCTGGTACTTACGAGTTGCTGGGCAGAACCACAGAGCCCTGGGGAACATGGCGGACGGCTTCACAGAGGCAAAGTTTGAGCTGGAACTTCAGATAAATAGGAGGCTCTCAACAGAGCCGAGGGCATCCCAGACTATCCAGAGGCATGGATTCAGGAATGAGAACCAGGCAACCAGGAGCACTTGGAGAGGGGCCAATTGGAAATGGAGCAGAGATATTGGGAAGTAGAAAGAAAGTCTGGAAGTGAAACCAGGTGTGTTTTGAAGACAAACTTGGGAAAGCCAGTAAGTTGTGTTGCTTCATGACAGGCTTGGGCTATTTTCAGTGTGTCTTGGGTCAGGATCCCGTGTGTTCTCTGGTTCTAGTGGACAGCAGTGTTTCCCAAGGGTTGAGGTACACAAGGAGCACATAGGGAGCCTTGTGAAAACCCTGGGATTATAGTGTGGTGAATCTGGGTTATAGCATGGCAGACAGAGAGGCCGGGAAAGCCAGGGGCCTGGTGTGTGCTAGTGATCCTAGCTGGACAATGGCGGTGGTGGTGGTGATGTGGGGAGGGAGACAGGAGCTGAGTTCCTGCAGTTATGGCTCAGCCTTGTGTGGGAAGGCAGACCGATAGTGGCTCCTGGATGAACCACGTGGGACCTGGGAGTCCTGCCACCAGCACTGGTGTGATGGCCCTTGTGCTCCCCTCTGGGAGCTTCTGTGTCTAGCACACAACTCCATTGTTAGGGCCTCCACCACCCGCCCTGTGCTGCCTGCCTGTCTGCCTCTGCTGTGGACTCAGGGGCCCTGGTAGGTAAGCTGAGGAGTAGACTCACTCCCCCCAGTGTAGAAACATATGACCATAGTTCCCCTTATCTAAGGGGGACACACTCCAAGACCCCTAGTGTATCTCTGAAACCCTGGATAGCACTGAAACCTCAATAGACTATGTTTTTTTCCCTAGGATAAAGTTTAATTTATAAATTAGGCACAGTGAGAGATTAACAATAATAAAAATAATAAAATAGAATAATTATAACAATACACTGGCATAAAAGTTATGGAAAAAGTCTGCAAATCAACATACTGTGAACAAAGTTATGTGGACCAATCCCCCCTACCCCTTTTCCCATTGAATTCAGCTCATGGTTGACCACAAGTAACCTAAATCAACTAAAGCAAAAGCAAAGCCCTGGGCCAGGGGGCTACATGCTCTCTGCTGAGATGCTTACTTATTTGGCAAACTTTTAATTGAAGTTTAGCATAGATACAGAAGAGTGCATAAATCAGACTGTGTGACCAATGAATTTTTACAACATGGGTGCTCTAGGACCCATCACTCAGACCACAGCACATTACCCTCCCTTCATGGGTAGAATTCCACCCTCCTCCTCAGAGGCTGAGTCCACAGGTGGGGTTCACCTGAGTGTGCGTGTCACTGACGTGGCTTCACCCAGTATGCCCTTGTGTGTGGCTGCTTTCATCCCACATCACATTTTGTGAGATTCATCTGCGAGGCCGCAAGTCACATCCTGACCACCAAACACTCTGCAGTATCTGGACCGCTGCACCCAATCCACTCTGTGCCAGGCTCAGTTAGGGCTTACTTATTCTACTATCAATGGGCACCTGGGTTGGTTCCAATTTGGGTCACTTAAAACATTGCTACTAGGGACTTTCTGCTATGTCTTTTGGTGACAACCTCTACATAAGTCCCAGTTCACTGTAAAGCCTTATAAATATCTGGTGAACTGAGCTGATCTTTCTGCTCTGGAAAGATGACTGTTAAGGCAACAATCGCCTTATCAGATGGTGATATGGAGAGCATGGACGGGGCACTTTCCACGTGACAGGCTCAGTGCCATACATTTTACAGACATTCTGTAATAGTTCTTATTCCTTGTCAGGCCTCACGATGACAAGGAATAAGAACTATTCCGATTCCTTCTCCTGACAGTTTCCAGGTAAGGTGACTAAGGTTTGAAGAGGGGTTAAGCACACAGGGTTTGTAAAGGATAAACAAGATCTGAGCCCTGGTCCACGTGCCTTTCATCACCACATGTCTCAGTAAAGGAACACCCACCTGAGCTGAGCCTCCTGGGTCCTCTCAGACTTGAGGGTCTGTACCCTGCATGCTGTGCTCAGTCCTGCCCCCACCTTCCCACCAGCCCTGAAGCACCCTGCACAGCACTGCCTGTGCACCCCTGGGCAGGGCTCAGAGGCATCTCTGCATAAGCACACAGCTGGATGCAGGGGCATCTGCAGTTCTTGGGCACTTGCTTGCTTTCCCTCACCACCTTGGTAGCCAAGATGATGCAGGCATGCCTGGTTTGGGCTTTTGGAAATTAAGGGGCTGCTTTCATTACCATCACCAATTAGCATTTGTCCACTGGAAGCAAATTAAATGGCAAGGACTGCTGGGAATGTGTTGCTCCTGTGGTCAGCATGGGGGTTTTGGCCCTGGCCCTGGCCCTGGCCTGTGGATAGGGAGGGTTGGAACAAGGGAGAGGAATACAATATGTGTGAGGGTTTTCATTACACAACCAAATTCCTTCCTTCCTTCCTTCCTTCCTTCCTTCCTTCCTTCCTTCCTTCCTTCCTTTCTTCCTTCCTTCCTTTTTTCCTTCCTTCCTTCCACAGATACTTAGTGAGAGCTTGAATCAGGCTAGATGCTGAGGTTATAGCATTGGACACAATGAACACAGTCCCTAGTTTAAAATCTAATAAGGGAGACAGACATTAATCCAATACCTTTATAAGTAACAGGGTCCTATTTCACACAATATGCAAAGGTCCTGTGGCAAAAGGGAACTGGGCACCAGCCAGTGAGATTAGCACAGAGGGCAAGGGAATGCAAGAAGCAAGGAGATAAGCTTCCCACTTCATAGATTAGCTGTGCTCCCATGAAGTGGGACCTGAGGGCCACAAGGCCTTGCTCCTTAGAGAAGGCCCCTAGCAACTACAGGAGGTGCCTCTAGCTGATTCTTGAGAGAATATGGACCCTCATTGCCAAAGGACCCGGAATTCCGGGCCATCTGCGCTCCAGGCCGTCTGGCAGCTCCCTTTGTGCTCTCTCTTCACACCTCACACCTCCCACCTTCCCTGCACCTGCCCCCAGGCCTACCATTTCATGTGCTTGTCATGGTCTGGGCAGGCAGAGGATGCTTCTCATCTCCTTGGCCCTTGCTAACTCTTGATCATTCTTCAGGATTCAACTCAAGCTGTTCTCCAAGTTTCCAGCTCTTAGGGCCCTTTGTATCATGTTACACCAATATGTCTACTTTGTGTCTCTGTTTTCCCACAGACTCAGGAACAGAAACTGAGTCTTATTCTTTCATTCATCTTTACATTTTCAGCAATAAACATAATGCTTTGCTCCATACAGGAGGCCATCAATAATGATGCCACTTAGCTAGGTTTCTCTCCAGTGGCAAAAGGATGCTCTCACAGTGGTGAATGGAGTCCTCTCTCATGCCATCAGTCGGGGAGGCTACAGGCAAGACTGACAACTGAGAACAAGGCTTCCAGCAGACTCCTGATGTGGTTGAGCCAGAGAGTACAGGTGGGTAGGGACGAAAGAGAAAACTATGCTCACTCCCCTCTGCATTCTGGGCCCTGCATGCACAGATTCATGATGGCACTTGGCCTCCTATTTGGCCTTGACTTGGACATGGATGAAGTCCTGGGTGGGTGCTTATCTTTCTCCAGAATTCCAATAAAGCTTTGTGCAGCTCTGAAGCATAGGTGGGATGAAAGGGTGCTTGGACAAATAACAGCTCCAACACCTACCATTTGCAGAGTTGCTCCTGAGGGCCTGGCTCTGGGCCAGGGACAGTATAGTCCGTCCATGCAACCCCAGCCTCAGGGTGATGCTAAACTATAGCAGGGTTTCTCAACTTCCATTTTTTTTCTTTTTTTAATTACCTATGCCCATAGGAGACTTTCCAGAAATTTCCTCCTAAATGCCTCCACTCTCATGAAATTTTAATATCATAGATACACTTAAATCTGCTTATATATTGCATGTGAATCTTATTCTTTTTAAGAACAAATTTTGCCCTTCTCCACAATAACCTAGTTCACGCCATTTGGGGTAACAGAGTCCCACTGAGAATGTACAGTACAGACTCTCTAAGCATCATTTCCACTTTCTAGAAGAGACTGAGCCTCAGGGACACTGACTAAGTTGTTCAAGGCCACACATCCTGGAAGGGATACAGCCAGAACATGCCCCCAGCCTGATCTGTCTCGAGAGCCCAGGTTCTGGGCACTCTACTCCTAGGAAGAGATGAAGGAGAAGAGAAATGACAGTTGCCCATGTCAACCCCCTTGGGCCTCTCAAGAATCCTGTGGGTGAAGGCACACTGGGGGCCACATCCACCCCCAGCATCTGGCACTTCTTAGGCCCCATGTGTCATAGCACCTCCCTGCCATGCCAAGGAGCTGCCTGCACTGGGGGAAGGGGAGGCATTTGCCTATTTCCAACACCACCTGAACTCAGGAGCAGATGCTTTGGACCAGGGAATCTTTCTCAAGGCCAATATCTATGACACCATCAGGGGAGCATTGAAAAATCTCTCCCTCCAGAGAATAGACAGAATTGGGCTGGCTGGGCGCTGTGCACCTGGATCTTTCCAAAGCCCCCCTAGTCAAATGAAGTGCAGACAGAACCAAGAACCAAGACCTTAGGTTGGAAACTGTTTGACAGGTGCCAGGTTTTCACACTTACCCGCCATTCCTAACACTGAAGGGGGTACCTAGCATGCCAGCACCTGCTCTTCCCACACCCTGAATAAAGTAGTTCTACTGTTATTTTTAAGCCCTTTTCGAATCCTGGATCAGTTGGAGGAGCCCTGTGACCTTGGACAACTGAACCCCACCCCCAATCTTACTCCTTGATACGTTCAGCTGTGAAATTGTGAAATGGGCATAATAGCACCCCCCCTTCTGGGCACCATCATCCCTGAGGGATGCAGAAACCAGACAGTTTGTGCCTACACACAAGCAGCTCTTGGTTCAGGGCTGCTGCTCCACCAACGGGAATCACCATCAGTGTTCCCATAATTCTGGGCACCAGGGGAGCCCCCCTTCCCTGCCCTACAGAGCTTCCCTCTTCTGGCTGGTGTCCCCCTGCCCTGTGTCCTTCGGCTTTGTGCTGGTCAGGCACCCTTGCTCCAGCCTGGCCACATGCAGTTACCATGGAGACAGGGACTCCAGGCAGAGACTCCAGCTGATTCCGATCCAGCCCTGCCCACCTGTGAGTGCTTTGGTCTTACTTGCTCAGGCCCTGCCTTCCTTCCTTGCACCAGAAGTTGTAGAGGGAAAGAGCAGGAGAGGGTGAATCCCAGTGTGCTGCCCGCAGTGCACCCAATCCAGTTGTACTAAAATACTCCAAATGGACTGTCTGTAAGGACGACTTCTTGTCAATCTAAGGGATGATCTTTCCTAAAAGAGCGCTGCCCGCCCTGAGCTTGGCCTTCATGATCGCCCTGAATCTGCCCATTATCACCTGGCATCAGTTGTAGGCAAGACTGTTTTCCCTGGAAACAGAGGATGATCCTTATTCTCACGTTGAATATGCCAAGTCTATTTTTCCTAATATGTATTAAAATAAATCTAAAGAGTCAACTAAAAAATAAATGTCCTTTTATCCATGAAAACCCTCACAGCGACCTTCACTGCATCCTTGGGAATGTGGGTGGGGCTGCTTTTCTCCTGTCATTCCTAAGCCCCACAAAGACCTGTTTGGCTCTACTGACCAGCCTTTGACCTGCGGGGCTCTGACAGCCAGGTGGCTGGGGTGGACCAATACACCCAACATAAAGGAAGAAGACTTGGCAGATGCCAACCCTAGGAAAGGCACCCGTTGAGGTCACCTTGTGGTGGTGACTTTGGCAATAGCTAGATGACAGATCTCACATATAGGAGGAATCCTTCAGTGAAAGAGAAAGAATTCACCACACCTTTTCCCCTCTTCTTCCTTCTGGAGAACACAGACTATTTTCCTACCCATCCTCTCATCTTCCATTCCCTAAAGGGTTCAAGGGACAGAATCATCACATTGTCTCACAGTATTAGCTTGGTGGTCCCCACCAAAGTATCAGTGATTCAACAGCTTTTCAGCAGAGATCAAGACAAAGTGTGTCTGGAGGTTCACAGTTCAAAGAACATACTTAAGGACGAAATTGAATGGATGACTATTTTAAAATATTTGTTTCTATAGAGGCAGCCTCCTAAGTAGCTCTAAATGACACCATGTGGATAACATAAAGGAAAAATTCTAATAAACAATTAAACTTGTGAGCAGCAAATATTTGGAACCTCTATCTGGGGGACAATGACTAGCTGTGCTGTTCTGAACTCACAAATAACTTCGGCATGTTGTTTATCATGGTGGCATTTCAAATAGCTTCTGCAAAAGAAAAAAGTGATACTTATAATACACTGAACCTGAGGATTTATTGGAATCAATTGCATAACATCATTCTTTGAGATAATCTTTGAGCACCCCAGGAGGAGAGAGGGGGGAGCAAAAACCCCCCACCTGGGGGAAAATGCAAATTAGACGACAGGCACCACTCAGCGTTTCAATTATGCTTTCAGAGTGTTTCCACTCAAAATGTCCTCTGGGCTTAATGCAAATGTCACAAAAAGACAAACTTTAGCTGGGAGACAAAACTACAATGGAAATGGAAAGTTTGGCAGGAGAATTAAGGGGCTTAATCTTCCTGACCTTTATTTTCTGCTTTTCTATTTCTTTCTTTTGAATATGATTCTTAGGGATAAAAATCCCAAAGGCATAGATTTCTTTCCATTTAGAAATAAGAGGTGAAGGAGCAAATTAAGCTGTATTAGGATCCCAGGAAATATGAAAATGCAAGTGGATTTAAATTATCTGCAAAATAAAGACTAGTTCTGCTCATACAGACAGGTATAAACCCATACATGGATCCTGTGCTCTTCCGGCGTTTTTGGTCCATCTGTGAGTCATGCACTCTCACCTGAGGTAGACAGATGGTCTTAAGGAAAGGTAGAATCTGTCCGTTGAGACTTGCGATTGAGTTTGCGCATAAGCTGTAGAGCCTGCCAGCCTTAGTGCTCAGACTGCTTGTTTGCCTGTGCTGGGACTTGAGTAATTCTGTATCTGTCATCCTGGGAGCTGGAGCCTGTCCACAGGCAGGTGTGTGGGTTCCTTCAGGATCTCTGGACCCACACACAAGAGGAAGGCTACAGCAGTGGTGTGCTGGCCATAGAATAACCCAGATTTGTAGCATATGTCAAGTTTAACCATGTGAATGCACTATATAGAGTTGACTTCAATGTACCCAAGTGCCTTCGGGGCCTTGAAAATTCTCTATCATCTTCATGGGCTTGCAGAAGTACCTGCACTAGTCATCTTCAGAGACGAGGCACTGGCCCTGCATAGCAGAATGTAAATGGCTTCTTCTGTCTCAGCCTGAAGGCAATCCACCATCCCCATTCCCCTCGCCTACTCACAAACACAGAATTCAACTGCCCGTCAGCATGGAGAGCCTGCATATTGGTTGATCTGCAAAGTGTTTGCGGGCACAGAAAGCCGTCTCATGACTCAAGTAGCATTTAGTTCAGAAACATCAGATGGACTCTCCCCAGGATGCAGACCATCATTTAATTGCTTTTCACATCCCTCAGCATCCCACAGGCATCCAGAGGCACTAACTTCCTTTTAAAGAATTCACAAATCCAGATCCTGGGGCTCCTCGGACCTGCCCGGATGAGAGGAACAGAAAGCCAGGCCTCAGTTTCCCTGATGCCCCTTCCTCAGGCATACTGGCGGGGCACACTTTCACCAACACGGCTCAGTCCCTCCCACACTGGGTCAGACTGGGGGAGGAACAGTCAGCACATCCCCTGGCCTTGACTCATCCGCTCTCCTGATTCCCGAATGTTCTAGACTATGTTCCAGCTGAACCACTGGCTCAGAGTCAGTGCCGACAACCACCACTTCTGCAGGATTCTGGGAGTGCTGGTAACCATGACGGATGGACCCAGGCATGGATTTCGTCTCCAAAGACTGTGTAAATTTGATAGGTGCACACTACACATAAAACAGTCTTAATACCATCTTGTGTCAATTCCAACTTTGATATAGAGTTTCAATTCTATCAAGACAGCAGAAGGTATAATGAATGATTCAGTCAAGGGATCCTCAGCCGAAACCTATTTTTGCCATGTAAACCCTTACGGGCTTCCTCTTTCTTAGAAAAAGACAGAGCCCACATCTGATTTCAGGGGAATTTTTCTGTCTCTTATTAAAAATGGAATTGTAAGCTCTGAAGCTGCTCTTTTCTGTCAAGGTGTTACAGTCTCCTCATGCTATGGATTCTTCAAAACGTGGCAGTTTGCTTTCTGATAGGACGCTGTGAATTGCCTACCCAAGGGTGGTTCTAATCACTATGAATTGGGTATTTCAAATTGGAATTACTTTATATATCGCACAGTGCCTGACACAGTACACATTCAGCTCTGTTTGTTGAATGAATAAACAGCAGATCTGAAACTTGGCAGCTAAGCAAATTTAAAATTCCCCAAACAAAACTGAGAACGATGGCAAATTCATGTGAAGATCTGAGTAAGTCAATTTGAAAGTCACCTGCTCAGCGAAACAGAAATCATGGTTTCAGCAAGTCTGAGAATCACCAAGTCTTGGATTTACAGAGATCTCCTCTTGATTTTTTTTTCCTCATTGCTATCCATGTCTCTAAAAAGCCCTTCATTTCTGATGTACCTAGAAATTATATGCACGTTTGCCTTCCTCCTCCAAGCTTCTCTGGGGTGAGCTAATGGAAGGAGAAGTTTGTTTTACTGTAACTTCAAAAGTGTTTAATCTCGAGTCTGTAGTTGTTCAGACACCTGTGGCAGTGTGCTGGCTGAGCCTGTGTTGGGACACAGAGCTCAGTTGTGTTCGATGACTGCAGTCTGGCGATTTCCCAAGTACCTGTACGTGAGCCTGCAGAGGACGGGGCCTAAAAGAAAGGTGATTTTTGGATAAGATCCAGAGAGGCACAGAGTCATAAAGAAGATGGAGAGAATAATATAGCATGGTTGCCTGGCCAGCCCCAGGGATCCACAGATCAGGGGAAGAGGAATTTATAAATACAAGCTCAAAGATTCATAAACCGCAGATGACATCAGTATTCTCGAGCACCGTTACAGAAGTTCCCAATAACAAACTCTTATGGTGAAGGGCAGCTTGGCTCACCTCTCTCTGAGTAGAATACAGCTTGGCCTGGCCCTGGTGCAGAGATTACAGAGGAGATAAAAGTAGCTATAGGGGGTCTTCAGTTATCTCGAGGGGTTAGAAGCCGTGGGGATTTTTAGGAAGGACTTGTCACACAGAGGGAAGCAAAAAAAAAAAAAAAAGACGCCCTCCAAGACCTTCCCAGGAATGTCAATGAAGGAGAAGACATAGGAGCACTTGTGGGTCCATGTGAAGATGCCCCTAAGGTCTTCCAGAAATTACACAATAAAGGATGAATTGAGGTCCCATAATTGTGCATTTGGGGAACTGTGAGTCGGTGCAATGCAAATATTAATATCTATTTAACCTCAAATTTGCCAAAATACTGGAAAAGCCTAAAGAAATTTAGATTTCTATTTAGAAGGTGCTTTATGTATGAAATAATTTGCTCTTCATTGGACACTCCCCAGGGGGGGCTAAATGACTATTTAGCAACAATATTGTGAAATACATTCCAGTATTAGAGGATGTCTCTTACAATTTGGAAATTCTATTATTCTAAGGCTCAATGTATTTATCCGGTAACCATTGAAAATGTCATTTGTTCACTTACATTGTGAAAGACAGTAGGCATTAAGGGATGAATGTCAACATAAAAATGAATAATATTCATGATATTTAGAGTCTGAAGGCTGATCCCATGATTATGTGGAGAGATGCCATATTGAAGAATCAGTGTTCTATTTTGTCATCATGTCAAAAGGCCAAATAAGTGCCATATAGTAGAAATTACAAGCAGACATATCATAATTCAATATAATAAATTCTTTCTAGCAGTGAGAAAAAGTCAATCAATGAACAGGCTCACCATTCCTAGAGGCATCCAAGGAGAGGACTGTCAACTTTACTGAAGATATGAGCTCTCAAAAATTGCTTAGAAAGCAAATTTCTAATTTTCTCTTGTTATAAAAATAAATGTGTCATTCTAGATAATTGACCTTCTATGTTATACGTTTTATTATAAAATTGGATTTTTTTCACATAAAATTTGATAAGCCAATTTTTGGTGAATTTGTTTCCAAGCTATTATATCCACAAAATTGGACAAATTAACTGGGTATAAAAATATGCAAATCACCAGGCTTTGGTTTATTTTGGTAGCTGAGGGTACCTTCAAGACCACATCTACATCCATTTCACACCAGATTGGCTTGTGTAATGGTGGTGACCATCAAATGGTTCATGAGGACAGACACTGGTGATTACCCAAATGATCTCCCTAGGTGCCCCAGTCATTTTATGAAACACACAATGTTGTCTATTCATGTTAGAATTTTATCTTCTATAACAGTTGCCATTTATAGAGCATTCTCTATTTGCCAAGCTGTGAGTAAATACCTCATGAACATTATTTCTTTTAATTTACAACACTCCCATGAAGGGAGTATTTTGTAGATGAGGAAATCCAAGGTTCAGAGTGATTGAGAAAAGAAAAATTTATGGTCAGATAGATATATATAGTAAAACTGTAGAATTGCTTTCTACATCAATCATAAAATCCTGTCTCATGACCCAGGAGAGAAGGGAAGAGGTGGGTCCTTTCAGGATGGTGGAATCCATAATAATTGTTGAAAGTTCTTCTTTAGATGTGTATGACTCAATGGGGGGCAAAAGTGAGAAGTGGAGAGAGTTACAAAAAACTCAGTGAAGTAGAATCTTGGTGTAAGTGATTAAACCCACTGGGAAAACCCTAGGAGTGAAATCCAGGAGACTTTAGGGGTCATAGTTTAGGGAAAAGGCCCAGATCAATCTTCATGCAGCTCAGAACACCCAAGCATAGTCAATGGCTTTTATTAAAATGGTTTGTTTAAAGACTGGAAGAAAAGAGAAATGTATTGTTGATCTGTACTTGACTTTTATCAAAGAACTCTTAAGATGTGGGTTAACTGCAGGTCCACACCTGCTGTTCTGCTACTTCACAGATATTCATACATGGTCTTCAGAATGTCAAGTCTGGTTTCCACAGACGTTGTAGATCATCTGTAACCAGCATGTGGATGAACATCTTTTGTAGAAAAATCCAAAAGCATTTTGAACATCCTACCCTTCATTTTCTGGGGAAGCCTGAAATGCTTCTAGGCAGAGATGGACTTGTGCTTCCTGGATCGCAGAAGAAGGTCTAGAATGTTTCCAGAAGGCAGAGCAGCACTTGGGTCCTCATGTATATCCTCTAGGGAGGCAATGGGTTTCCTTCCTAAGGGTGTGTGCCCAAGTCATGGACAAGGTTGGTGGCTCAGGAACATCTATACCCAGCAAGTTACTATAGTCTGCAGGGCACCAGCCTCCACACTGTGGAATCGTTCTCCTTCCACACTGTGAACACTTTCTCCTTCCACTCTGTGAAAACTTTCTCCTTCCACACTGTGAGAATGAAGGGTAGGATGTTCAAAATGCTTTTGGATTTTTCTACAAAAGATGTAGAAAAAACTTGGGAGTGCTGTGAGGACCCGAGCTTCCTACAACCTCATCTCTGTCTCTCTGGCTCAGCACTAGACCTGGTACAGAGTTGGTGATCAAAAAATATCAGTGGATTCTTTTTGGTTGTAACTAATTAATTTGTTCACCTCCTCCCTAATTGCAGTGAATGAGATGCTCATCAGCTGTGATTACAAATTGGTTCTGTCTAGTTGACAAGACTGTATCTGGAAATTAAAACACAATGGTTTGGCTTGCAGTAGATGAAGGACAATTGATTTTTGTATGCATATATGGGTTTTCTGATGTAAGCAAGAAGATGATCAGCCCTCAGGTCATGCCTATTCATCCTCCAGTTGCCAAGATACTCTTATTGCATTCCTGATGCCATATGGCATTGTCTCTAGCTCCAGCCTCATGGAACGAAGGAGGATGCCTGCCAAGAGCATCTTGTCACTTGGTAAAGGTATCCCACCTCCCTGCATTTGCTTCTCTCCACAAAAGCAGTGCTCACACACTCCCTGGGAAGTTCAGTGCAGCTGAAGGCTTTGTGCCCCCACAACACACACACCTGAATGGCCATGGGAAGTATGGGAACCAAATGTAAACCATAGCTTTCCATCAAAAGGGGCAACTTTTGCAATTGAAGGATTCTTACATGGGATCTCGGTATATGACTGTGATCATAGGAGGCCCCACGTGTCTAGAAATGTACATTTTTGCACAGATTCATGTCAGGTTAACACCTAAGGTTCCTGAGATTTACTGCTTGTGCTTCTTCTTCATATTTATGTGTGTATGTGTGCGCACACGCGCGCGTGTGTGTGCTTCAAGCTGAAGCCTACAGTCTCGCTCAACTGTGATATTTACGATAATGAATCACAGATGTTTAAATGGATGTAATGTGAAAACACTTAAATGCTAAGATGCTGAAGTCTTACTGCAAACATTACAGAGTGAGGACCTTTGGATTATGTTGATTTTCAGATACTATCCCTAGGATATATGACTTTACATATTTTGGAAGATCGCAGGCATAAAGGGAAGACATTTTTTCTATCTTTAAAGAAGCAGTGTTCAAAGCACCCAAGGAACTTCAAGGATGTGTCGATTTAGTCACTCTATTGATAACTGAGTTGCAGCACTCTCTGGAATTATGAGAGCACTTATAATTCCCAGCAATTGAGGGCTGCTTTCATGACCCTATCTATACTAAGAGGCACTGTGAAGCCCTGGAGAAGAATGAGGGAGATCTGTCTATTGATGTGAATGAATAAGAGTCTATCTAACTGGTGGAAAATGTTTTTGATAGATATCAAGATCAAACATATATAAACTGCACATCTCTGTATATCATTTGCAAATTTGAGAGACCCTAAGTCAATTCCTATAGCTAGTGGGGAAAGTGAGGGCTGGGTGGAATGGTAGAACCCATCCTGTAATATGTATTATTTAATAGTCTTTTTAAGTGCAAAAATATTAAACTGTAGTTGAGAGAAATGGGAAACATACCCATTTACCATCCCACTTAGCCCTTACTTCCCCCACTAGACACATAGTTGACATATATTCTATCAAATATATGCATTTACAAATTACATACATAAATATGCAGTTTAGTGTGTAGGTTTGATCTCAATATCTGTCGAGAATATTTTGCACCAGTTAGATAGATTCTGATTCGTTCACGTCAGGGGCTGGTTCTCTGTATTCTTCTCCAGAACTTCACAGTGCTGCTTTGTGTAGATACGGGGTCATGAAAACAGTCCCCTACTGCTGGGCACTGAGGCATTTTCTGTTTCATAGTGACCAGCAATGTCAAGGTCAATCCTGATGTGCTACATTTGGTGCATGTGTCCTGACCCCCATTTGTTGATTTAAATAAAATTTCCTTTAAAACTTCTGTAGCCCTGGCAAATGAGCAAGGTTTTATCAATTTGGACTCTTATCTAAAGAGTATGAGAGTTCTTTTCTCTCACACCAATTCTTGACAACAAAGCATCTATTTATTTTGCCAGTTTGATGGTTGGAAGAAAGAACAGGGTGGATTTGGGCATTTTCAAGGAATCCTAGGTCAGTCATCTCACCTACTGCTCTTCTAATTCCTTTGGGGGCACTGCTAGGTGGTCAGGATACTTAGGAGTTTACTTGCCCTTGCTTTTCTCCAAGCTGAGCTTCTAGAAGGCAGAGAAGCACCCTGTGCACCAGTCTTTCTCCAGGGCTCAGCAGGGGCCAGGTATGTGTGTGTTTATTGACTGAATATCTGTTTTTGTAGATGAGGCTGACCTTCTTTCTACCACAACACGGTTACTTGGCAGAGTTACAGCTTAAAGGGACAGCTCAACTCACCCCATCCTTTCCTATTTTAGTTCCCTCCCTTCTCCCCTCTTCTATCATCTGCCTTCCTCACCAGAGCAAAACCTCCAGGCTCACAGGAACCTAGTCAGCATCTGCAGCAGCATCACAGAGTCTGACACACATGGACATGCCACAAACACTTTCCAAGGGCCAGTCCTTTATGATCTGAGAACTGTTTCATATGGATGCCATGCCAGTGTCAAACTCTGAGAGGTCAACTCTTGTTCTTGACTCTGCTTTTCTGTTCTGTCTGGTGAGATGAGCAGGGTAGGCAGATTTCTTTAGAGCTTTGACTGAGATCCTTAATCCCATATTCCTGGATTGGGGACTGAGGTGTGTAGAAATCATGTGAACAGGAAGTGCTGCTGTGTAGATATGTGGGCGTCATACCCAGTTTGGCTTTTTGTGGCAACTGTGTAGATAGGAAAGTACAGCTCGCTGGCTGGCTAAAGTGGACCCAAGGATATGTTCAACTCAGGGGCTGAACCCACTCTCATACAGGCTCACACCACATGTCATTCTAAGCCAGGAATCTGGACTCTACTGTCCGCCTGCCAAATCCTGCCCACTAGTCATTTTTATAAATAAAGCTTTATTGCAACACAGTCACACTATGCATGCACATGCCATGGGTTGCCAGGCTTACAAACCCTAATATTTCCTGTTTGGCCTTGTGCAGAAAAAAGTTGATTGACCCCTGCTTTAGACCAAGGTCATATTTTTTTTCCAAGAGATCTATTTTAAGCCACTCCAGTGCTCAGGCAAGAAAACTCATATTTCACACTCTGCGTTTCATGATTAACCACAAAGACAATCAGCAGAACAGGGAGAATGACTCACACACACTTGCCTAAATGCTCTCTCAAGCTTGTGCTTTGCCTTTCATTTTCTAAGATACAATCTTCTGGGAAAAATTTTCCATTCAAAACAGAATCTCAAGAGGCTTAGGTTTTTAAATACTCTTTTAAAATCCATTATCATCATTAAATATATGGACAAGCACTCATAGAAAAGATGAACATACCCTAAGGAGCAGATGGGTATTGTGTATATCTATATTTTTATGTAACTAAAGCAATAATTTAATTTAGAGCTAAGAAATTAGCTATTCATGCTTTTGATCAAGTTCAGGTGCAAAATTGTTTGTCTTCAAGGTCTGTTTCTCACACTTAAAGTGATTCGTCATTTTAAAATGTGACTTATCATTAATTTTTGTTTCTTTTCTTGTAGGGGGGTCTATCATTATTTTCCCCCAAAGGACTACCATGTATGATTTTTTCTGCATTCTCTAAGTGAAACCATTTGAAAATTTAGTTTTCTATGAGGACTCTAACAGGAATTATTTAACCAAAAAATGACAGAGAAATAGTGATTCTATTTATTTTTTCCCTCTGGTGAGGGTTTGGCTCATTAACAAAAAGCAATTTTTTTTTAAGCAAAGGGATGAAAGGAAAGAGAGCAACCAAAAAAAAAAAAAGTTTAAATGTCTCCATGAAGCCACATGCTTCAGCAGAACATGAAAAATAATGGTCACTCTGTATTTCAAGTACTTAAAACCAATGAGCCCAGGAAAACACCCACTTAAACTACTGCACAGTTTCCTCTGTAATTTTGTATGTTCATGTTGGATGGTTTCGTGGTCTTCCTTGCTGCCTTGTAAGTTAAAGTGTCATGGCTAGGAGTTCTTTCAACACTCAAAGGTCCTGAGTATCAAGTATGCAGTTGCGGTCTGGGAAAGGGGCACAGGAAGGAGATCAGGTGAGCTGAACTCATCACAGGTGTGTGGAGGTAAAAGGAGAGCGAGGCCAGGTCTCACCCCCTCTTTCATTAAGAACAACTTTGAAAATCTTATAAATGCTGGGAGGGATAGATGTTTCCTCCTTTACCCCCAGTCCCCCTCTGGAAGGCAGACCCAGCTAAAGGCCAGATCCATAGTTCTTCAGAATCCTTGGCTGGGTTTGAGGGGTGGCAATTTGGAAGGGTCGAGTACAGTGATTATTGAAGAGATTTTTCTGTATAAGGAAAGATAAACTGGAGAAGAACAACTCAGGCAAGGGGGCTGAGGAGGAGAAGAGGAAGGGACACATGTGGGACCTCCCGGCCTTCCCTCTCCTCCTTCCTTTCCAACCCTCAGTGACTTGACCTGTTTCACGAATGCTGTATTTCTTGGGCAACTTGGGGCAGGAGCCATATTTCCTGCCTGGCTGACCCAGGTTGGAAAAGGAGATGGCCTTTGAGACCCAGGACACCAAGGTCAGAGGGACCATGAGGACACAAGTCTATAGGAGTTTAGAGAGAGGGCTTTGAGTGTTTCAATTACAGAGCGTGGGGGCTCAACTTGATTTTTAACTGGCCTCTGAGAATTCAGCGGACCACGAACTTCTGATCTCTATTTAATATTATGTAGCTTTTTCCACAAGGCGTCATCGTGTTAAGGCAAAGCATGCATTATCTCATCATCTTCTGGTGTTTCACAACAGTGTGTGACACTATTATTATTTCCCAATTTACAAGAAACTGAGCCTAAAGGGTGGCTGTGGGACAAGTGTAAGACACCCGTTTCTCTAGACCTGGGTGTCGCTCAAAGCTCACAGCTCCTGTCTCTCGCCCACTCTGCAAACTCAGGCTCGGCAAGGGTGTTGGATTCCATATGCCCAACACAGAACACAGTGACAGCCGTCCTGAAGGATGAGCAGTCGGTCAGCAAGTCAGCATTTAAAAGAAGGTGACAGTGTCCCACCACAGGGAAGACAGTAGAAGTGAGAAGCCAGGTTCAGGGAGAAACAAGTTCTCCGGTTTGAGCTGAACCATGAAGAGCCAGAGAGAAGGCATTTGCTTCACCCTGGAAGATGAGAACCCAAGTGGTCCTCTACCTCTGAGACTGACATTAAAAACGGACAGAAAGGTCTCCCTAGGAGATGTGGCTGATCCAGGTTCATAGGCCAGTGCTAATTCCTTTAGAGAAAAGCCTCTCTTTGATTCCGCAGGGCTCTGGGTAGATGCCACGAGAGCCTGTTGTGAGCAGTTATTATAGACTCAGTCTCAGGCGCAATTAGATTCAATCAAATCTATTTTATTAATGCTCATCACACTTCAGACACACATTCTAACTCTAAGTCCTAATTGAGTCTACACCCAAGGGTCCAGAAACTCACCTGTGATGTGTCTTGAGTCTGAGACATTAGAACTTGATCCAGCCTGGAGGAGTCTGGTGCAGGGGGGTAAACAGCAATGGAGGTCTTCATCTCTCTGTCTGGGTCCTGTTAGTCCCATCGGCCCCCCAAAATCTGGGTTTTTAAGTCCTAATTCAGTTGTGCTTGCAGTTGATAACTGGGTGAGGTCTAGGGTAGACTCTTACATCACTAACTTAAGTCTATCCAAGTTCTGCAGTTCACATTACATCACGGGCACATTGCTTATAGTCTTTCACTATTCAATCAATACGCATCCACTAATTAATATGGTCAATAGTCAATAATCCTATAATATTTCTGGTACTCATATGAGTGCCTTCAGTAGCCCTGTTTGCAGCAGATTCACCCTTGAAGTGATTGTTTTTGAAAAGTCTGAGTAACTACAAAATACAACATGAATTTCAAAATGGAAAAGCACAAAGAACAGGGCAGGAGGAATGGAAGCTGTGTGAGGGGTAGAGTTCCTCCTGATTAAGTTCTCGAGAAGGGATAGATTGGGAGAAAATGTGAGAACAAAGATAGCAGCCTGGGGATTATGATCTTCAATTCAAACAAGCAAAAAGGCCAAGAGACTCTGGACTTTCCATTTCTGAGTGTTAGTTAGAGACCCCTGTAGTTAATGCTTCTGGTCACAGTGAATGCAGGCGGTGAAGGGGGTCAGTTTAGTAATCATTGAAGATCTTATTGTCTCATGATCTTCAGTTTGTTCATTGCAAACAGCATGAGAGCAGCATAGACCAGGGATTCTTAGCAGGCTGAGCATCCTCAGAGCTTATTAGATGTACAGGATCTCGAGCCCATCAGAGTTCTACTAAATCAGAAGTTCTGAGATGGAACCTGGCAATCTGTTCACATTCAAGTGTGATTACTCTTGAGACAAGGTTAGCATCCTTAATACAAAAATCTAAAATGCCCCAAAATACAATGCTTTTTGAGAACCAACATGATGTCACAGGGAAAAATTCTATACCTGACCTCACGTGCATGGTGGGTTGCAGTAACATACCCAGATACATTAAAATTGTTGTTCATATTTTCCTTCAGGATATGCATAAAAGTTGGTTATGAAACTTAAATGAATTTCATGTTTAGACTTGGGTCCTGTGCCAAGATATCTCATTATGTGTATGCAAATATGCCAAATTGAATTAAAAAAAAAACAACTTGAAACACTTCTGATCCTAAGTATTTCAAATAAGGGATATGCAACCTTCCATAGGTGATCTCCTAGCTGGCATGAAAATCTCAGGATAATCTGTGCTACTGGTTCAATGAGTCTGCTAAATACCCGTTATCCAATTTTAAATAAGTACTATTTAATACTAATTTTTTTAAAAAAAATAATATTCATTAACTACAAGAAGAGAATAGCAGCTTTGGAGCCAGAGTGATCCTAGGTTCAGATATGAAGAATGCTCCCTCCCAGCTCTGCAAGAATTTGCATGACATCTCTGACCCTCAATCTCCTGTTCTATAAAATGGAAGTAATAATACCTACTACCTAGAATTATCTCAGGAAATAAGATTCTGTGAAGCACCTGTTATAGAGGAAGACATCTAAAAGCATTGCAAGTGTTACTTATTAAAGTAATCAACTGAACCGTAGTCAGTGCACTGCACTTCTCTGTAATACACATCATAATCTAAGCAAATGAAAAATAGCTCTTATTGATCCTCTGAGCTTCCATTGAAAGGGCTGATTTTTGGCGACTGTTCTCAGAAGGAGATGAGCCTCAGAGGGAGATATGCCTCCGATGGTGCAATACAGAGGATTTTAATGTCAAAGGGTCCTATTAAGTGTCTTCAGTCATTCATTCTCTTGAATGAGAAAGACTTGCTGGATGAATCTAGGACATGGAAACGGAGGCAGGACCGTGTAAGGAGATAGGAAGACCCACCGGGGCTGCCATTGTCTCATGCCTGGGCCTCTGCGGAAGCTCTTCACTGGACTCCCAGTCCCACACTGCCCAGCTCACCCCAGTGGTTTCAACACAGTGAGGAGAACTCCAATATGTCCCTCCTCTAACCCCAAACCTCCCCATGTGGAGTCAAGGGTCAAGTTGTTGGGCCAACCTCCAACACGCTCCATGATCTGGTTGTCTCTCCTCTCAAGTCACTTAGTCGCTCAGCCACACGGGTCTGCTGGCTCTTCTTCCAACTCCCAGCCTGCTTCTTCCTCAGGACCCTGGCATTTTTCTATGCCCACTGCCCTCCAAGTGCTTCTTCTGCACTCTCAAAGCTCCTCTTTCCACACTTGACTTCCTGCAGTGGTCACTCAGCTGTCCCCTTTGTCATCGGGCCTTCCCTGGACATATCATCTAACACTCCATACATCCACACGCCAGCATTTCTCAGTCTTATTTTTCCATCAGCACTTCCCATTATCAGGATGCAAGCTATAGTCTGTGTCTCACGATACTGCTCTCTGCCAGCCTCCTTCACTAGGCGGCAAGCCGGGAGACCGTGGAGGTGGAGAGGCACAGGGACTGGCAGCTCTCTGCACACAGTGAGTCCATCCAGGAAGGAATGGATTTCCTTCACTTTCATCCTTTTCTTAGCTATTGTCAGGCAACAGCCACTTAAAGATGAATGACAATTGCTAAATAGGTAGGTAGATAGGAAGAATGGAGGAAGAGGACATTTAATATACTATATTATAATATGAACTTTCGCTGCCGTTGTCTGCCCAGGCCTGACTGTAGAAGAAAGCAAGGATGAGAAAGTTGAATGCACAATGATTTTAAGGCCTTTTTCAGAAGACATATTTTGGCCCCTAAAGTTTTCTCAGAGAAGCAGCATAGTTGAGTGAGAACTCTGGAACAGGGCTCAGATCTGATTCTAGACAAAACTTGACAAGTTACATATCTTGTCTAAGTTAATCCACTTTTTTGTGTGTTGTTTTGTTTTGATTTTGCTTTGTGTTCTGGGATGGAACCCAAGGCCTCCCACGCTAGGCAAGTGCTCCACCACTGAGCGGCACCCCGGGTCCTGATGTAGAAGATGGGTTTCATTCTGATACATACAACCCAAGGAGATGGGGCCACAGCAAAGAGAAAGTGAGACCGTGCTTAGAGACTGCCCATTGCAGTGCCCAGGTCAGGGTGGAGGCCCACGGCGGCTGCTGTACCCGCCTGGGCATTCTGGAAGAAACGGGACAGGGCAGAATTTCAGTGGTGAGTCAGGCTGTTCCTAGCTGAGTGAATTTGAGGAATTGGAGTTAGTCTATTGTAACCATCTTATTGGAATAAAACAAATTTCTGAAAATAAAATTGCACCATTCTGAAAAGAACCAGTTTTTTTAAAATTAGTAAGAACACCTGGCTCCCCACGAATTCTACCAGAGTTATGCTACTTTGTTATTTTCTTGTTTAGATTCTCTCAGGGCAAAGCTGATTCTAAAAGTGAAGGATCCTCCTTTGGATCTGTTCTGTGCACAAAGATGAGCAACACAGGGCAGAGAAGGGCAGTGCCAAAGCTGCACCAACTCCTGGGCCTGGCCAGCCTCGCCCACCCCCAGCTGCATCTTCTGGGTTAGCCTTTGGATAGCCCCCAAAAGGCAGGCTTTGGCGGTTTCCACAAAGGAGTTGCCTTGAGGGGATGTAAGTTGTATCATTCAAAATCATTTAGGAGGCAGTCTGAATTTTGTTTTCTTATGCACCTGGGAGAAGGCCTCTTATCCAGCTTTTTCTTTCTCTGTACTAACAAAAGGTTACATTATCACCTGGATCTAAAAACGTGCTCCTATGGGATGATCAACTCTTTCGTGGTAATTAACAATCGTGTTGGGGCCTCCTTTTTCGTTTTTCATAAATGTGCCCCATTGAGCTTTCAGAAAATGAAGATTACCTTAAAATTTAAAATTAAAGGATGGCTGAGTTCAGCATTGTGCAACTAAAACTCGGGGTCTTAAACTATGACCTCAGGGCCAGGAACTGCAGTGGCCATCCTGGACTTAGTATATTCTAAAACAATTTTAATTCATGTGCTCAATTGCAATTAAGGACTTTTGTCACATTGAAAACAAAGTAGAACATTGATGCAAGGCTGAAGATATTCTGAATGGTACAGCCAAAGTCATATTTTGAAATCTTTCCTTTTGAACCAGTTGTCAATGAGGATGATCTTAAAATTATCACATAATTTCTGTGAGGTCACTTAAACACTGAGTCAGGAGTTATTTTAAAGGACCAAACCCACCATCAACATTGTTTTTTTAACAAATCAATCAAAACAAAAGAAAGCAAAAGAAGCAAAGGGCTTCCCCGCACCCCCATCTGAGATAGAGAATCAGCCAGGAAACCCCCCATGAGAAGTGCCCAGCTGTGGTGAGATCCAACCCTGTTTCTGAAGTGAGCTGTATGTGCAAGACAGCTCCTGTTTATCAAGGGCGTGAAGAAGACAAACACAGGAATAAATGGAGATTTCTCTTAGTCCTTCATAACTGGAAAGTAGTAGCCATTGTTCTACCTGGAAGGGAACACCTGAAAGTCTGGGCTGTGGTGGGAGTGACTGGCTCAGAGGGGGTTGTGGCCCTGAGCTTCAGGGTCCCTTGCCCGCAGCAAAGCCAACACTGGCAGGAGATGAGAATGGAAGGAGATGAGAATGAGGACAGAGAAATCTTAAGAGTAAGGAGGCCTGGAGCCTGAGAGCCTGGGCTTTGGTAGAGAAAGTCTTTCTTTTAACTTTTTTTTTTAACTTTCTTTTAACTCTCTAAGTGGAGACAGCCAACTCTTTATCCCAAATCCAGCAGTCTCCCGCAGCCCAGAGCCTCTGGTAGGGCTGTGCCTTTCTGTATTTATGGACTCTCACCTCTGCCTTGGGGTTTACCTGGCATATGGCTGCTTTCCTAGAAACCATACTTCCCGGCCTCTGTTGTAGCTGTGACCTTGATCTGACCAATGTGGGGATGAAGGGAATCGAGAGGGGGACCTACAGTCAGGGCCGCTTGAAAGCAGGTGCTCTGCTCCTCTCCCCCTGCACCCTTAACAAAGTCTATTGACTTTCAAAAGCTTGGCCATGGTGTTGGACTTAGGAAATAGGACAGCACCCTAGGATGGGTCCCATAAACTGTCAGTCCAGTGCCTCTTGGGGTCAAAAGGCTATTGCAACTTGCTGAAGTCATCATGATACATGGCAATGGGTAGCCCTTGACCTTTTCCAAACATGGGTTCCTAAAGGTCACTAAGGACAACCACCTACCTGCCCTGTACTGGATTATGAGGAAGAACACTTATTCTATTTTGTTTAAGCTTCTATTTTTAGACCTTCTTTCATTACAGCTTGTAGCCAAGGTCCTGACTAGTGTGGATGCCCAGATCTGAGCCGGCAAGGTCAGAGTTCTTCCCGACACCCTTGTTCTTCCGAGTCTCCAGAGCCCACTGCAGCCTTCCTGGTTCACTCCTTCTCCTCCCCTGGTTCTCACCCTCTCCCAGAATGGCAGCAGGAGAGCACCAGTGCCCACTAGGTCAGGTAAGGGCCTAACTCCCCTGGGAGCATGCTGCTGCTGCTGCTGCTGCTGCTAATCCCAGCTCCACAGCCCCTGTGCCCAGCCCATGAACACGTCTTCATCAAGGCAGAACTTCCCTCTTGCCTACTGAAGTCACCTTTTCTGAAGAGAGCTATTACTGAGAGACTAGCTCAGGCTGACTGGTCCCATTGTCTCCGTCTCCGTTCCCTGCTTCTTCCTCTATTAGTCTGACCACTACAGTAATTCCAAGAAGCAAGTCCACTCAGGATTTCCCCCAAAACAAACCAAGGGAAACATAAAAGCAGCAGAGAGACATCACAAACACCTAAGTTCCCGTTTATAGAGAATCATTTAGGAGATGCAGTGGGCTGGGTGAGCTCTGTTCACAGATCTCCAGCGACCCCCAGCAAACAGGCAGAGGCCCTTGGAGAAGGACAGTCAAGGGGCCTGGGAAACCGTGGCCGTGCATGCTCTCAGGCCAGGGCTGAGGGGCAGAGCTCTGCTGTGGCTCCTACGCCTGCCTTGCTCTTACTTCCCTGTCACATCCCAGGACAAGCATGTAGTGATCACCGGAACCACTGAGGTCTGAGAGCTAAAGTCAACAGGTGGGGCAAGAGGCTTCTCTGATTTTTTTTCCATGTTCAGTTGCTGCAGCCATGATAATATGCGGCTATCCTGATTTTACTTTATTTATTCTTTCTACACAGCATTCCTTATTTTGTCCCTGTTTATGAACAGCTAAGTCACTTAAGGAGATAAATGATCAATCCAACACTACCAGACTTCATGAGAAATGGCCATCTGTGGCCCTTGACCTTTCCGAAAGTCACAGCCTGTCCTGCCACCCTAAAGCAGCTATCAATGCAAACCACTCTTTCATAGGACTCAGGTAAGTGGGGCTTATTCACATTCATGCATGTCACTGGGGACTCAATATTGCAGACAAATTTTAAATAAGATAAATATTTATGTAAGTCATTTGATGTTGGGGAAAGGATGTTGAGCTTGGCATCAAATTTTGATTCCTCTCCAGGGCTGCCATACACGAGAGAGTCTTCCTGAGCCTCACGTTGGTGTTCTCATCTATAAAGTGGGGCTCTCAGACTCCCCTCTCTATGATGTTGTGAGAATGCCATCAAATAACACTTATGTTGCACCCTCAACTGACACGTGTCAAGTACAGGGACAAACACAGGCAAACTTCTACCTCATCTGTTCTCATCCGTGCTTCCTTACATTGCAATACACCAGACACGTTCCAGTCTCAGGGCCTCTGCAACTGCATTTGCCTCTGTCTAGACAACTTTCCTTCCTGATGCCCTCACAATGAGATTCCTCATCACCTCCCGTCTCTGCACAAATCCCCTTTCTCACGAAGGTCTGGCTGATGGGTCCTCCATTTCCAGCGTGAACCCTTCGGCACCCCAGCCCCTCGCTCCTGCATCATCTCTATCCCTTATCACAGTCCAGCACCTAATGAGCTCCACCTATTTCCTGCCAGAACAAAACCACTGCCATGGCACAGGTCTTTGCCTGTGAGGTCCACGGCACCAGTTTCCTGTGGCCACCATAACAGATGACCACAAACTCTGTGACTTAAAAAACAACAGCAAGTTATTCTCTTATGGTTCTGCAGGCAACAAGAGCAAGGAGCTGACACACTTCCTCCAGATCCTTCAAGGAGAGTCCACCCCCGGCTTCCTTCAGTCTCTGATGTGTCTTGTCCTATATGTGTCTTAAAAGGACTGCTATTGGGTTTAGGGCCATTTTGTCATGATATCCCTTAGTTATATCTGCAAAGACACTTTCCTCAAATCAGGTCCCATGCACAGGTTTGAGAGGTTAGAAAGTGGACATATCTTTTGGGGGCCACATTCACCCCACTACGCCTATGCTTCATCATCAATGCCTGTGAAAAAGTAAATACGTCAAGGTGCCCAGCTCATGTTTGCTGAATAAATGAATTGAGTCCAGTACCAACAGTTCCTGGGACACTGGGACTTTGGTGAGCTTTATCCTCTTCCTGTCTGATGATGAGCCTGCGTGTACTGCTGTGCTGAGGAATTTAGTGAGAGAGGGCGACACATTCTTCCCACCTGGCAGTGCCCCGTAGCTCCCCTAGTTAAAAGTGGTCATTGCTGTCATGGTCCATGGGGGCTCGAGGACTGGACGAGATTCACCATTATGCACAAAGCAGAATTGACATCGAGTGTCCCCTGTCAGATCCATCACAGCAGGTGTAAACGGCCACACAGAACCCCTGACAGCAGAAGCAAAATGTAGGATTCGTTGCTCAGAGTGGCACATCCATTAACACAGTTGCCAGATAACTCCTCGGAACCACACTGATTTACATAAATGTCTCCCCGTCAATTTCTACTTTTCTTAAACTGAAAAGACAGTGGCAGTGATGGGACAGAGGCCCTGTCCACGGTCTGGTGGCTCCACATTTATGCTAGCAATGGCAGTTTGAATTCTGCCCCACTGGAGCAAGAAGAGATGAAAACATATCCATTATCAACATGGATCACTATTTGCTGGAACATACCAAATAACTCACTTTCACAGACAATGAACTCACTTCGGTGGGTTGGAGGAATTCAAACATTACCAGATGACTAATGCTAAGTGGTCCAAACAGAGGGCTGTAAATGGGTTCTTAGTTACAAGAAGAATCAAGAATCAGAATCACCTAAATGGTTTCTATGAGCAACACCAGCTCCCGGCCTCCCCCGTGTGGGTTCTATGCAAAGTAGAGCCTGCAAGGTTAGAGCGAATACAAAGTCATGTCCTCTCTCAAGGGCCTTCGAGTTTCCCAGCAGAGCTGTAGGATGTCCTCATGTAATGGGGTAAAAAGTACCAAGCGAGGGCAGGGAGACTCATGAGATAAGTGTTCTAGGTTTTGAGAGAAAAGAGTGACACCTGGGAGAGGTGGCACACTGGGCTGGCTGGGAATGGAGGCTGGAGGAGAGGGGGGCAGGAAATGGACACTGCTTGAGGAGGAGGTATCTCAAGTGATGCTTTGTCCCTAAGAGATAAATAGTGTGCAGTAGGTGCACCCAGGACAGGGATGTGATGGGGACAGATGAGAAAGGATGTATCAGGGACCACCGAGGGAGCAACCTCCTCTGGGAGAACGGAGTTTATCTATCACACCACCCTGGCATCCGGGGCAGGAGAATCTGCTCCACATGGATGTCCTCTGCACTGCAGAATGTCCAACAGCATCTCTGACTTGTACCCACAAAACACCAGAAGCAAATCTCAGTCCAAACAATCAAAAAACACCACTAGATATTGTCAAAGGTCTCCTGGGGGCAAATCACCTTGGTTCAGAACCACTGTTACGTGTCACTTCATCCCATCTGCTGAGGAAAATTACATGCAGAGATGGAACATGGGCCAAAGACACAGTGCTCAGGAGAGACCCTTCCTCCTGGGATACCTGCTGCAAATATTTTTCCAGCATGTCATTTGCTTTCGTACTTTTAGAGACCCCTTCCTATCCCTGAAGCCGATATTTACTGAACACTTATAAAGGTAAAAACATCACTGAGCACTTTAAATTTTCACACTTGCCTGTAAGTTAAAATGTTTAGCACTATAATGATCCTAGAGTATGGCATCATCATCATCGATGCCAGCATTATCGTCGGCACCATCACCATCATTATGATCACCATCAACACCACCATCACTGTTATTATCACTCCACCTCTGCAACCATCAAACCATCATCACCATCACCATCATAACAACCATCATGACCACCACCATCACCACCACCACCACCATTGTCACCTTGACCATCATCACTGTCATCATCACTATTATTACCAATATGATAACCATCATCACCATCATCACCTCCACAAGCACCACTACCATCATCATCACTTCCATCATGACCACAATCATCACCACCATCACTGTCTCCATCATTTTCACCTTCACCAAGATTGTCATGATCACCATTATTACTACCACGGTCATCACCACCTCCAATATCATGATTACTAACATCATCACCACCAACGTCATCATCACCTCCTTCAATGCCATCACCATAATCACTGTCATCACTCTCACTGTGATTTTCCAAGTCACTCTTGGTAAATTTTGTAATATTTCTGAGCTGCAGTTCGCTCAATTTTACCATGAGGCTAAGACAACCTCCTTATAAGGTATGAAACAACTTGCGGTTGTTTCTGTTGGAGTCATGGTTAATGTTTTTGCTGATTCCAACATACGACTTGGCTCCACATAAAGGCAGTGAATGCTTCTCAGGAAATCAGAAAATTCCAACATACATGGAGAGCAGCCAGGCAGAGCGATAAGGCAGGGCCACCCTGGGTCCTGGGCTGGCTTTTGTGAGGCCACTGAAGATTTCCACATAAAGAAGCTCACATTTTCCTCAGAGCGGAAGTCCCCATACCCATGAAGCTCAGTGTCCTTCCAGTTCAGGAAGCCGATGACTCATGGAGTAACGTAGAGGTGGGAAGAAGGGGGTTTGTTCTTTTTTTAATACTGCTCACAGTTTTGATTATTTCTTAAGTGTTTCAGATGTACTGCAGGAAAGGAATATAATAACCTCCTATTCACTGCTCCACCCGGAAAACCTCAAGTGACTAATTGCCTTTCTTTCTAAAATGGAAGCATTATTTCATCTGCATGAAGGTTTCTCCCTTTGTTGTGCTTTTGCTCGGAGTGCATTTTAGTCTTGCAAGGCAGAGCCACAGAGACAAACCAGGGAGAAAGCGGAAGATGGAGACTATCCAGGTCCATTCAGCTTCTACTCCACCTGACAAACAGCCCTACACGTCCTGACAAGGCTGTGCATATTGTGCCTGGACCTGCCTCTCCCCACTCTGTGCAATGTGAGCACACCATGCTCTCTCACAGTTAGAAACACAGACTCCCCTGCAGCCCTTGTGGGGTCGATGGTCTTTTTTCTCAGTGAGTGCAGCAGGTCCTTGTCATCACCTAGTATTATCCAATCAAAAGTGTGCCATGTTGGGCTGGGGTAATATGATTTTGGACTTCAGGAAGTTGTATATCTGGAAAAATATCAGGTACATTTTGAAAAGAGATGCTTAGTGTGTTTTGAGGCTGTACTCTATTATTGTAGCAAGTGACCCCGAGATTCAGTCATTTAAAGCAACCAAGAGGTCTCTGTCTCCTGCCCGAAACAGTCTAGATCCAGAATTGGACTGGTGACTTAAAGGTATTGGGGACATGTCTTGTTCCCATGCCATCTCCAGCACGCTGCCCTTCTTATTGGACATGACTCACCACCCCATCCATGTGCTAGAAAAGAGGAGAGAAATACAGGGCAAACCTTAGAGTGCAACCGTTATGCCCATTCAAGTGTCACTGTCACCCAGTTACCTGGCCACACTTAGAGGATACAGTGCCTTGAAAAAGGAGTCCATGGCTGAGTGCCTATGTGCCCAGCTATAATTGCTTCTGCTATGGAGGAAGAGAGAATGGAGAGAGTGATGGTGGGAATTACGAGGGGTCCCAGCCACAGGTAAGTTCCCAGGCTATTTACCCAGGAATAGAGGTTCCTAATGGGATCCCTCATTCCTGAGCCTCTTGTGTTTTGGTGGTTACTGATAATGATGATCAAAAGGTTGGAAATAGAGATAGTAGCAGGTAACCTTTACTGATTTCTTGCTTCATGCCTCTCTGTAGGTAGTGCTTTGTAGGCATCATGCATTTTATCTCATGTTAGTCTTACACAATCATCAGTATAATTATCTCAATTTTATCCATGAGGAAATTGAGTTGCAACAAGTTCAGAAACTTTCCCAAGGTCATGTACCTAGCATGAGGCCAAGTGGAATCTAACTCTGTGTTTCTATGTCCAAAATGATTCCTTTAGCTAGTATACCCAGGTATTAATAGTGGTTTGAAATGCTTCAGCATTTGGAAAAAAATAGAACTAAACTGTCAAATTTCTCCATAGCCAGATCTTCTGGGCCAGCTAAAAAGTGAGGCTTGAATCATAGCAATTTACATTGACCATCCACCCCATTTATCAAAGACGAATAAGAGTTTCTGTCTCTTACATAGAACTGGATTAATTCTTTAGAATAGGAAATGAATAAATTATTGCTTATTAAATGCAGTTTGGTTGGCACAGAAGCTCTTTCTAAACAGGGCTTCCAGAATGAGGGGAAATCAGCAGAGTGGTCACCAGCAGAGCAAAGGTCAGGAAATGGGGTACAAAACTGTATCCTTGGGGTCTCTGGTGCCAACAGAAACTGAGCCGGCATGGAGAGGCAGATTCCTGAGCCCACCTAAAGGGGATCTCAGGCACCCCACGAGGCTCCACGGCCCAGGGAGCTCACTGCAGAGCTGGGCTAGGGCAGCTTCCCCACAACGGGAAGCCTCCTGGTGCCACCATTCCAAAGCTCGCCACTTCCTGTTACAGCACCAGAGAGGAAAGTCCTTCCTGAAGCTAACTACAGCAGTGTTGCCTCCAGGAAATGCTCTTTGGCTTCCTCAGCTCCACAATCAGTGAAAAACACTTTCTTGGCTAGAAATGATTTCCTCACCGTTTCCCAACATCTTTGACCCGATTGGTCTACCAGCTCCTATTCTATGTTTTTTTGATTAAGGGACATTTTTTCTGGTGATTTTGTGCATTTTCCACGCACATTCTGAGAATGGCATAGAATGGGTTTGTTAAATTGGCAGAATTAAAAATTTAAATTTCCCTTCCCCTCTTCCTCTGCTATGCTTGAGGGAAGATGGGCTGCATTCAAACTTCCACAGTCCAACCTGCTCTTGGGGATATGATTCTGGAACACTGTAAAATTCTGGTCTGCTCACATGTAAGATCCTCTCTGATTCTTGCTGATGTTGCTGAGATCCACGATCCTTCAGGTTACGCTGCGCTCCACACAGTGTCCACGTCAGCAGTGGAGGGATCATGCCCCTGGAGCGGGGTTTGCCCTCAGTAGCTCACTGCAGCACCCATGTGCCAAGGCCAATTTTGACAAAGAAGGTCCTGGAGGTGGTGGTGGCCTGGAGGTGGTGGTGGGATGAGGGACTGGGGTGGACTGTGGTTTTAGAAGTGCTAAATTGGACTTGAGCAGAGCAGGAAAGAGATAAAAAGCCAGACTAGACAATGGCCTCAGGGTTGGTGGCACCTGAGATAGAGTTAGAACTGGAGTTCAAGTTGAATCCACATGTTAGCCGATTTATGTTGAAACCCTGTCTACATCTTGCATAAAAAGTAAAGCATATTAAAATATATTTTAAAAATATTTCAATTTTTGCCTTAAATTTGTCTTTTGTCAACAATAAAATCAGCATTATTGGATCCATGTGGTACCTAACAAGATTATGGGAACTGTCGGTTAGTGGGTCACTATTTGCTTGTAAGGCTCTCCTGCCATCTAAGAGGTCACTGTTGGTTAGAGGAAGGCCTCTGTGTGAGGGGTCAGCCCACGGGAGATGAGGGGTGCATTTGCCTCTGGGCTTCACCCAATCAAGGGTGCAGGTGCAGGCAGAGATGCTGCCGTTGCTTCCTGGTTCCCCAACTTGTAGGCACCGTCACTGCCCCTGCCCCAGAGAGCCCAGTACAGTTTCAAAATTGTTCTTAAAGCAGGCCACTGATCGTCTGACAAAGGAGCCACACTGAGAAAACACACGACCTTCGTGGCTTCCTTCCTTAGACCGTCACACGAGTGAGTTGAAGTCCTGAATGGTGAGCACAGAGGGATGTGGGCCAGTGTACTCCTGTGACGGGCTGCACCTAGACAGCGGACGGCGGCTGAGGCAAGGGGACTGCTGACATGTCTCATTGTTTCCTCCATGCCAAGCCACTCCATGGGTGGCATAATGATATCACCATTGTTAAAAGTGCAGTTTGCATTTACTTTTTTTCCCTACAATCTTTGATTTTCCTATTCTAAAGGTGAAGATGGGAAATGCTGAATTTTAGAGTGATGACCAGTTGGTTCCTTGACTTCTAGACACAGAGGCTTGGAGTTGGGTCAGAGCAACATTGCTGAGGGGGAAGGAGGAGGGTGCAGAGAAAGAGCAGAAACTCGGTGTGATCCAGCACACAGAGATGTATTTGGTAGCTGAAACGAGGACACTGGTTGACAAGAAAAGAATCTGGGCTTCAAAACATTGAGACAAGACATGGTCCTCTCGGGGAGCTGGCAGGGGCGGCCAGGAGCTGACGAGCACCCTGCTCAGCTGCTGTTGGATGGAGAGCAGGGCCTGGGACCATTTCTATAATTGGATCCCAGGGATTTTAACAAGGTCAGTTTCATAGGAAACTAAGGGATTAGAGTGGAGTTTAAATATAACGCACAATACTTGGTTAAAGAGAAAACTGGTCAAGATGGAGATGAGAATGACTCACCCCTCCCCAGGGGACTTGAGCCCAAACAGCTTAAGTACAAACCCAGGCATTATCCTGAATTCTGAAGACACCAGGGGCCCAAGGTCTCTTCCTTGCAGGTTAACGGGAAGAGAAAATCTCCATAAGATTGTTGGCTGGCATGGCCTGGTCTAGGCTCTGTGCTCGGCCCAGCAGAAGTTCCAGAGAAAAAGGATGATCTAAATGATGGAATTCTGAGACTCCTGACACCATCTTGCCTGCTAATCTTGCTATTGCCCCACCCAGAAAAAGCTTATAGGACTAGATGTCCCTGAGACCCATGGTTTCTTGATCCCCTTCCTGTCTCCAAAACACCAGCTTGTCCATAGCAGGGTGACCTATTCCACAGTTGGCCAAGATTCAGGACTAGTGATCACTGGTGTGAATGGAGTTTTAACTGCAAACTGCACACCCCCAGGGAGACGAGGGAGCAGGGCTCTGCCACAACAGACCTCCACACCACATGGCCCTGGGGCAGCCCCATTCCCTGGGCCTTTCCCTTTTCCCAACTCTGCCGTGTTCCAGGGACAGGCTGCATGTTCACTGGTTCCTGATTGTCTTTCCCTTGCCCTCCGCCCACTTGGCATGTTTGGGAAGTTGATTTTTCTCTTTCAGCACAAGGCTCACTCTGAATTTTAACGCCAAGCTGACTTTGCACTCCAGTGTTTCATTCACTTAATAAGTTAATTCACTTATCTACCTCCACAGGGCCCCCTCAGGGGCTGCCTGATGTCTTCAGCTTTAGAGACGTGAAGAGGAACGAGCTTCAACTCAGAATTTGTTCTCAATTCTTTGTTCTCTTTCTGGATCTTTCCAAGCCTGCTAGAAACTTCCATGCTGTTTAAGCTCTGCCCCCACAGCTCCAGCCTCCAGCTTCTCCCCCTCACCTCCAGGGTCCCCACACTGATCCTCTTGTTCAACTGATTCACCAGGAAAACCCCTGTTCCTTCTACTCTCTTCACCGGGGAGAGCCCAACCTGCTCATTTGATAAGAGTTATTTCTTTATACCAAAGCAAGCGTGTGCGCACACTCATGCACACAGCACTTCTGAACTTAGGTTTGGGGCAAGCCGCCTTGGGCCCTCATCCATCCTCAATGATGTAAGAAGAAGTGTTATCTCCTTAAGATGTAATAAATGTCCCTGCTGGGTTGGCAGTGCTGGGCTCTGGCAGGGAGGTATGACATGCTAGCCAGCAAGGGGTAGAAAAGGATGAGGAGGGCTGTTGTCTTATCAGATTGCGATTAACACTTCAGAGGGAGAAAGACCTCTCAGTGAGAGAGAGGGAGGATCTTTTCAAATCCCAGGATGCAGCCCTGCAAAGAGAGGATTGGGTGAGTCAAGGAAGTCCTTGAGTCTCTAAGTGACAGCAAGCCCCGGGTACAGCTGAGGGTACAGCCAGAGGAAATCCTCTGTGTGCCTTAGTTCTCTGTGGCTGTGCCAGTGATGGGAACAGGAAAAGGAAACTGTTCCTTGGTTGACACTTACCACGGTGGTAGCATATCCCATCATCGGGCAGCCCGGAAAGGTTGAAAGGGAGCTAATTAACCTAGTGGAATCCCTTCCTGTTGGGGGAGTTTATGGGATGTAGTGGGAATTGAAAAAACAGTTAAGTAATAAAAAAGTAAGTCCAGAAAAAACAAAGATGGAGCAACCTAATTGTGAGCAAGTCAATGACCACAGAGGAGAGAACGTGGCGACTGTTTCGGGGACATGGAAAGGTCCCGCTCTCTGGAGCTGCTTCGGGTGACTCACCTTCCAGTGAGCATTGACATAGAGCTGCTGCTTTGTGCCAAGTGCTGCCTGGGCTCTTTTAATCCCTGCATGAGTCACTGAAGTCTAATTCCATCAAGCCGAGGTGGGGTCCAGCACATCCTCTTGTGCTCCATGTGACCCGTCCATAGGCTGACATCACTCTACCAGCCAGGTCTGTCCTACACAACTTGAAAGCTGAGCGATGATAAAGGAATCTGGAGTTCCAGCAGGTGGGAACATACCATCCCGATTCTGCCCTGCCCTTCAGTATTGTGTATTCCCCCCCTTGCTGGGATCTCAAAATTGGGCCTAGCTCATGACCAGCTTGGACCCACAGTGTTTGGATGGGATTGAAGCAGAGGCTTGAGGTGGGTTTGCACCAATGGGCTTGCAGCGTTGCTATCACTAGAAGAATGAGGGATGCAGGAAGCAGACAGACCTAAGCTTGACTCAAGGTAGAGCGCTAAGTCCCCGGGCCCAGCTCAAACCAGCTAGGCAAGGAAGAAAAAAATGCTGCTTGTGGCAAAGCACTAAAGTTCTGAGGTATTTTGGACACTGGGTCCATGAGAATTTGAGAGAGCTGGCAAGCGGCAGAGTGTGGCTGTGGATTTCATATATTTGTGGAGTGGATCGCAGGTATTTATTTAATGGGCATTTTCAAGAAAGCATTCTTGTTTTCACTGAATCAAATGGGTTTTCCACTCAACCCAACAGAAAGAAGTCAATCTGGGATTCACTCAGGTTCCAGGTGTTGTTGAGGCTCAGACGTAAGGATGTGAAAGCCCACATCGCTCTGCGAACATCAGTGATGCCTATGGAATGTGCGGCAGAGCCCTAACCTAGGCCCAGGAGCACCTTGAGTTTACTTCCTGTCACATTTTGTCCCATAACATCTTTACAGCAGACATTAGCAGAGGATCCACAGTTCAGAAAGGAGAACTGCAAGGTTCAGAGAGGTGAGGGTCCTGTCCAGTACCTCCCCAAAGAGAAGTGGCAAAACTGGGCCCAACCCCAGACCTGACCATGTCTTAAGCCATACATTTACCAGGGCCTGGGTGAGAATTTCTCTGTAGGGGAAATGAGGGAAAGCTGGGAAAATGTCTACTGGACATAGTGGTCACCAAAGCACCATTTATTATCCTCACTCAAGTCATTAGGTTATAAATTTGATGATACAAATTCTCCTCTGAAACTATCTCCCAAGCCTTATGTATTTCCAGATCTCTGAATTCTGCTCTCCCTGGAGAATAGATTGAATCAGCCCCTCATCCTCTTTGTTGTCCCAGAGCTGCCTTTCACCTCCCACCTTTGTATTACACAACAGTCCTCCTTGGCGCTGGCGATGGCACGGTAACTGTGTGTCCCAAAGAAGTCAAAGAACATCAGGATTAAAGGGCTCATATTTTGTAAGGATTCCTTTTCAAGCTTAGGGGAAATATAGCAAATAATACTACTTACTGACCTTACTCAATAGGAGCAGGTTCTGAATTTGGTGTTCCCAGTCCCAGTAAGCAAACGCCTTGATGTGTGCTGTCTCGCTGTCACCCAGACAGGGCTGAGCACACAATGAAGACATGGGTGCTCTGGCTTTGTATGTAAGTAGCTATGGAAGTACTGCAGGTGCTGGGGAATCGGGACACCTGCACTGTGAGCCCCAGGGTGAAAGCAGTGATCACACCTGAGCTCACAGTTACTGAGCAGGCAGTGTGTTCCAAGCTCTGGGTAAAGTGTTCCCCATGACAATAGGGGGTCAAGTCCTAAAAAAGGAAAGCTCCTGGGTAAATTGCCCAGGTTTAAACTCCAGCTCCGTACCAATCCCTTGCAAACTTTAGCAAGGTTTTTTGACATCTTCCTACCTCATTTCTTCATCTACAAATGGGAACCGTAGTTGAACCTACCTCAAAGGGTTATTAGGAATAAATGAGCTAACCTATATGCTGGAAGCCATGACGAGCAGAAGCCAGTGTCATTATGCCACTCAGCATTTTAGTAAACCGAGCAAGGATGTACTGTCACCAAACACAGCTTAAGAAAAACTGAGCCTCTGAAGGTTAAACATCTTCTCAAGACCACTCAGTAGATAAATAGTGGAGCCAGAATTTAGAATCACTCTTGTTAGATTCTGATAAATTCTGAGAATTCAGAATTCGGAGAAATTCTTCTCAAGTACATTAAACAAAGTACATTGAGCAAAGCAGTAGCTGCCATTCAGAAGAGCATCTTTCCCATTCAGCACAAAAGATCATGAACATGAAGACACAGGTGAACTAGACCTAAAATCTGGCCCAGTTCCCTCAATTTTGGTCAATAACACAGTGTGGTTTTCAAGCTGACCTGGCCAGCATCTGTTACAGTTTCATCCAAGTTTGTAGCTCTTGCCCTCCGTCCCTCCCTTCCTTCGAGATCCACGTTGAGAAGGTCTGGGGTATTTTTATGAGACTCTCATGTGGTTAGCTGGTCACCATGTTTGGAAATCTGCTGAAGCAGGTGCTCAGAAAAAGGTTGAGTCCATACCAGTCCCTGAGATGGAAGATCTATGGGCTGCCCAGTCCAGCTCCCACGTGGCAGAGATCCTTTTTACAGCCACCAGCATGTGAGGTGTGTGGTGACAGCTCTGTCCACTAAACTCATTCTGCTTCCTGGAGCCTCCACCCATGGTTCCTCCTACTGAGGGCTCAGTGAAAAAGTCCAGTCCTCCCCAGGTACAAGGGAGATAGGAGCAATGTGGACAGGGCAGGTGGATTCAGAGAGACACACACTGAAGTGAGCACACACACCTGTCCCCGCTGTTTGTTTCGCGCACACTCCCCTCACACACACCTGCTGCAGTATTCCCCAATCTGCAGTCAATTAGCTGTCAATTTGTGTCAACATGACATCACCTCACAGCAGTCCTGTCTCACAGATCCCTCTGTTGTTTCTAAAACATCTCCTTTTCCTCCCACTTTTGACACCCGGTGCCAGCGAGTTTGCATGTCTGATGACTCCTTTCCTGGCAATTGTGAATCCTGTCTTCCGGGAACTTGAGGAACCCCAGGGAAGCGCGCTTCATCGTCAGGTCCTGACCCCGCATCCCTCCACCTGGACATGTGAGTCCGCGTCCCTGTCCCTGTCCCTGTCCCCTGAGAGCAGTTGCCAGCTGGGAACAAAGACCAATGATTTTATTAGGGGAAACACCTGGGTGAGAGACAACGAAGAGGTCACTGGGAAGACGAGGGAGAACCATGGCACCAAGAGGCCAGTCAACAGCGGAACAGCCCTAGACTGCCCTGCTGTCTAAGAGAGGGCCCACCACACCTCAGGGGAGCCTCAGACCTAGCATCAATGCTGAATGAGTTCTGAGACTCCCAGGAACGGATCTGCCATGGCCCTTGCCTGTGGACTCATTGTGACAGCAGCTGGAAAGGAGCCTGGTCTCAGCTGGAACTCGGCCATGGCCTGAACAGAGTGCTGCTCAGGTAACTCCCCGAGGTGGGGGTGTGCAGGGCACATCCCCTGGCTGTCACACTGAGCAAAGCAGCAGTGGTCATTCAGAAGAGCATCCTTTCCATTCAGGCTGAGGGAGAGTTGTGTGTGTGTGTGTGTGTGTGTGTGTGTGTGTGTGTGTGTGCGTGCGCGCGCGCATGCACACACATGCGCTCACACTGGGGGCTGAACCCAGGGGTGCTCTACCACTGGGCTACCTCCCCACCCCTCTCTATTTTGAAACTTGGTCTTGCTAAGTTGCTGAAGCTGGCAACTTGTGATCCCCTGTCTCCTGCTAGGGTGGCAGGCAGGAGCCACTGTACCAAACCAAAGCGTTTTTATTTTAATATATTCCTCTGCTCACTGGAAGTTGGGAGAGAGATCCTCATTCTTTGGTAAATATTGAGGGACCTGGGGAACTTGAGCCATTTATAAGACAAAGTCTGTGGGGAGAAGGAATAGAACCTGTCCTGAGATTCTGACCAGTTTATTAGCATTTGTGGGCAAAGCAGCCCAGCAGAGATGACCAGCAACTTGTGGTGGGCCTGAGCCTGGAGTTAAGACTGGGACCAGGTGTTTGATCAGAAGGAGGAATCAGCCTGGAGCTGGTAGTTGGAGCCAGAGAGACTTCAATGGTTGTCTAAATAAATGATGTAAAGTTATTCTTTTTTTTTTTTTTTGGTACTTTGGATTTAACCTAGGTGTGCTTAACCTCTGAGCCCCATCCCTATCCCTTTTCTATATTTTTTTTATTTAGAGAAAGTCTCATTAAGGTTCTTAGATCCTCGGTAAATTGCTGAGGCTGGCTTAGAACTTGCAATCCTCCTGTCTCAGCCTCCTGAGCCACTGAGATTACAGATGTGTACCACCACGCCCAGCTGGAAAAGTAATTCTTACAATAAGCAAACAATGTCCTCTTCAAAAACCTGTCCATCCATCCTAATTCCTGCAACCTGTTAGGTTACATGGCAAGGAAATTAAGTGGCTAACTAGGTGACCTTGAGAGAGCAAATAATTCTGGATTATTTCAGTAGGCCCAATGCCATCTCAGACGTTCCCATGATGTCAGAAGCATGAGGTGCCGGGCTGCTGGTCTGAAGTGGGGCAGGCCCTGGGCACCTGAAGGTCAGGTGTACCTGAGGCTGGAAAAAGCTCAAAGTGCATACTCTCCTAGAGCCCTACTGCCTTTGGGTTTTTAACCCAGTGAGATTTAGAACTTCTGGAATTGCACAATTTGTGTTATGTTAACCCACTAAATTTGGTGTAATTTGTTATACAGCAATAGAAACAACAGTTTGAATGCCAGAATGTTGGAAAATGTCAACTTGTAGACGTTAACAGCATTGATTCTTATTTTCCAGAACAACTCCAAATAGTAGCATGAATTGACTCATTTACTACCCTGTAAAGCATCATTATCCCCATTTTACAAATGAGTAAACAGAGATTAAATTTCCCAATAACTTGTCAGGATCACACAGCTAATAAGGGCTAACGATAGAATCTGAGACAAGGAAATGCAACTTCATATACCATGCCCTCCCACCGAGGAATACACCTTCTTCTTTTCCTGATTGGAGAAATAGCAAAGAACAGCCCTGAGATGGTGAGCCAGGAGGAGGCACTGAACAGGAAGCTGCAGGAGGGCCGTTTTCAAGGCGGGGAGCTCAGAGATTAAGATGCATGTAAAATAATTATTAGGAAACCACCAGGAGCCTTGGAGAATCTAAAGGGTGGAAACCTGGTAGCACATTAGGAAAGAAGGAACAGTGCTTAAGCAGGGGTGACAGCGAGCACCCCCTTGAGCAGACGCAGTAAGATAGAAAAACACCTACAAGAAAGTCAGCACATGGGATCTGACATATGTTTTTTCTGGTTGGATAAATGGGTCTGTGTGTGTGTGTGTGTCGGTGTGTGTGTGTGTGTGTGTGTGTGTAGGGCTGGAGCAGGATCCCCATGGACCAGGCTGGAAGGACCATCTTCAAGGGCTGAGCTTAGCAAAAAGAAGAGAAGAAAGGGACACAACGAGGTGGAGAGCCCAGGCATCCACATGGGTCCCTCCAGTGATGACACTTGGAGAATAGGGAGAGGGCCTCCCAAATGGAGGCTCTTATCAAGGGGAGGATTTGGAACCCAAACTGTGGTCTGTGACATGGAGAACTGAGAGAAGATGGCTGTAGTCTTCTTGAGGGAATGAATTTATCAGGACACGAGGTTGATTCACAAAGGTTGAGAGTTAATTTAGTTTTGAGATTTGCAGGTAAAAGGCAAAGAGGAACTTGATTATTTTTCCCTCGCTCTGAGACATTTTTAAATGACTAGCAACTTGCTCACTGGAAAAAATCTCCATGGAAATGGAGCCCCTGGGGAAAGCTGCCTCCCTCTGCTGTTCCTCAGGATGCAGGCTGGTTCTGGGAGGCGGCCCTCCACTGGGCTGCCCAGGTGCCGGGCCCCACAGCACAGAGGGCTGCAGTCCCCAGCTGAATGCAGGGAGCAGCCTGCGAGAGTTCCTGACGTAATGGCTTTGGTAAGGTTTAGCTCCCAGGGACACACAGCTGTGAAACCAATGTCTCCTTGACAATGACAAAGTCTTGAACTTTGAGAGGTGAGGTCCAGAAGGCTGCTGGGGACAAGGCACCCCAAGGAACACACATGGAGTTGGGACTCAGCTCTGTCAGGGCACTTTGCTAGAGCAAGTCAAGTTAAGATTCAGATGCTTCTTCCCCAGAACATGGAGACCACAGCCTGCCTTCCCAGATGTCCTGGGAACTATACTTCCGTGGAGAGAGTCCTCAGGAAGCACGTTCCCTGGTTTTAAATGTTGCTTGGTCCTCCTGAACTCAGTCTGGAGTTGTATTTAGTTACCTCCAATGCACCATCTTATGCCTGCATTGGCAAACGAGAACTGTGCTGGGTAAGCCCTGTTGGTCCCCCTCCTCCCTTCCCCACCCTGCTTGGGACCCTACACGGGACCTTATGGCTTCAGCCATGCTCTGACCCTCTGGCTTTGACCAGTGGGCTGAACTATTAGAGAGGGAGGCCAAGGAGAAAAATGGATTCAGATATGATTTCCACTCTCTCCTTTTGGGTCACCCCGGACTGCCTGATGGACACCCTCCCTTGGTCTCCAAGTCATCTGCATTTCAACTCTCAGCAAATCTCTAGAAAAATACTTTTCTGGTCTCCTGAGTCAGTGCCCCCAGGCATCTGCTTTCCTTGATGACCAGCTTCCTGACCAGGGCCTTCATTTCCCACAGAGCAGAGTCCTAGAACGGTGCTTCTGTCACTCACAGTCCTCTGGATTCTCTCCTCTGTATGTTATTAGTCCAGAGGAGTGTGCAGGGAAGCCTTCAGGACAGATGACAGACAGCAAGCTGTGCTGAGGGTGTCGTCCCTGGACAGCCCCACAAGGAAACCACTGTTTTTAAGGGATAGGGGTGTGCACAGGGTGGGTGGTGGAGAGGGAGAGATCTACTTGAAAATAGTGTATAAATCATTTGCATGTAAAAATGTAAAAACAGATTGCAATTCGCTATTCTCCAAGCAGGAGAGCCAGGTCAGAAATGGATACCATAGAGTAGAAAAAAACAAACTTTCTCTCTTGTGATGTGAAGACTACAGCAGACCTGTAATGTCCCTGGAGTTACAGTAGTGATGAACAGAGTCATGGTCATGGTTATTGATGGGGTGCTAACTACTTGCCATGCATAGGTCCAGGGGTTTCACATTTGTGGTGCCAGGCAAGCCTTGCACAAGTCCCACAAGGCAGGCAGGATTACTATCCCTGACATCTCAGAAGAGGGACACTGAGGGTCAGAGAGACTAATACCTTGGTCTAGAGTCACACAGCACTATGGAAATAAGCCTGATGCTTAGCCCTGACTGGGGCCAGTACTCACAGTACTAAGACTGCCTAAGACTCTTTAAGGTTTGGTCACACTTCATACCTAGCAAATAAACGGAAATCAGAAAGCTGGATTGGGCCAAATGTGGTGCCCAGGGCCTCCATTTCCCACAGGGGAGAGTCCTAGAATGGTGCTTCTGTCACTCACAGTCCCCGCGATTCTCTCCTCGGTATGTTATTAGTCCAGAGGAGTGTGTAGGGCCCTTGGGCGTTCTGAGAGCAACCTGGGACCATTTAGGTCAAGGTGAGCCTGGCATAGGTTATGTGGGCCTCCTGGGTCTGCTGTTACAAACCAGAACAAACCCAGTTGCTTCAAACAATGCAAATGGATGGTCTTTGGTTCTGGGGTCAGAAGTCTGACCTGGGTCTCACTGGGCTGAAATGCAGTCAGCAGGTCTGGAGGATGCTGGGGTCCTGCCCTGCTCTTTTGTCTCTCGCCCCTTCTTCCTTTGTCAAAGCCGGCAGTGTAGGATCCACAGATTACTCTGACACCATCTCTGTGGGCTCTGTCTGTCTCTCTTAAAGACCCTCCAATGACACTGGACCAACCTGGCTGACCCAGGACGCTCAGTCCATTCCAAGGACACATTTCTAAAGTCCCTTTTGCCATATGAGACCAAGTATTTTCAGAGATCAGGGATCAGTACATCATCGGGCCATCATTCCGCCTTCTAGATAAAGAAATTCCTGGGGAACTTCTCACACCTATGGGTGCATCACAGAGCATGTCGTTGTGGTTATGTGGGGTGGTGGGAACAAGAGGCCGCCCAGAGGTTCCATGGTGAAGGACAAGGAGCAGGCACAGTCCAGGGCATTGTGCAGCAATTAGAAGTAAAAACCTAGATGTTTACACTGGTGTGAATGCATCATTTAAAAAGTGCTTAGGAAAGTTAAAAATGGAATCGGATATGTAACACAGGATCATTTACATCAAATTAAAAAGCTAAATACATATACACAAAATGGCAATATGCATTTTGCATGACTTCTGAGCAAGCATGAAGACGTGTTTGCACAAGCTGTTAAAGGGTTCCTAGGGTATTCAAGAAGAGAAATGAAGGGGTAGAAGATTAAAAGAAAGGGGAGTGAGTCTTATTCAACGCCACCTCCCTTGTGAAGCCAGGTGGAAGCGCAGGCTGTGGGCTCCAGCTCTGGCCTGGTCCACTCTGCTCCCACTTGACAGAAGGGCTGTAGCTTGTTTTCCTTTTGTCTTTCAAGTGCAGCACAATGCCTGCCTCACAGTAGGTGCCTAATGTGTGTTTTGCTAAACTGAACAGAGAACTTCTCAGAAACAAGAAATCTGGAGTGGGGTGTCTCAAAGGAGCTGACACATGGGAAAATTCCTAAGGATACCTGAATGGGCTTTAAAGCCACGTTCAGAAGAGGAAAGTTGAGCGATAAAGCCTATGTCTTGCAGGTGAGAAAAGGACAGGGTGGCAAAGAGAAGGCGGACCCCCTGAGTATGTGTTTTGTCTCCAATACTCAAGACAAAACCCCCAAAAATAAGCATCTGAATCAAAAAGAGGAACAACAGGAAATAAACCCAAAGTTGGGTAAAGAAATCGTAAAACAATTTCTGTACATGAATTCAGTTCAGAAGAAGTCAGGAGTGCCGAAACCAGGGGCAGAAAGGTGTCTCTGGGTGGTTCCAAAGGTGGCAGTGGGCTCTGAGATTCTGTAATAAGACGGACGCTGTTCTGGGTTGAGACTTCAGAACTGATCATCAAAGTGACAGTTTTGAACACTTAAAAAGAAAATGAAGTGGTGATCTTTGGAAGGCTGCTAGGGTTTATTGAAATTGGCTTGGGTCCACTAAGGGCATCATGTGTGAGGACACAGACTCGGATGGGTGTTTCCTAGGGCTGCAGCAGAGCTCCGGACGCGCTCTCCATGTCTAGAGACACGGCAGATGCTTGCCTTGGCAACCATTGCACCCAAAGGCCGTTGACTCATGGAACAGTGCCAGACTTGATGGATGTTTCTGGACTACTATGACCTGCGATTTTAAAAATAGCTGACATGTGCTGAATGCTTACCACGTGACAGGCACTGTCCTTGGAAAGTCACATGGAGTTTCCCAATTTCTCCCTGCAACAGCTCTGGGGGAAGGTGCTGTACCTACCCCACTCTGCTTGTGAGGGGAGTGGGGGGCACGGTGGTGAACTGACTCCCCAGCTTCCAAGGCTGCCAACGGCTGCCTTTAGAGACCAGGGTGTCATTCTGCTAAAGAATATGCTAGAAGCTGGGTAGTGCAACTTTCAATGTGGAACTCAGAAAACCAAGAGCCTCAGTAGAAATAGAGTTGCCAAGAGGAGATCTCGCCAAGTGCCCACACCTGTGCTCTGCGTGAGTGCTGTGCTTGGTCTTCCCAATCCATCCTCCACTGCCCTCTCCCTGGTTCTGCCCTGAGCTTAGTGGTCTGGAGTTGGAGCACTCTGGGGTCCAACCTCAGCCCAGCTACCCATTCTGCATAGACCCTGTTCAGGCCAAACTCCATTGGTGAACCTCTGCACAGTGACTGTGAGGTAAGCCGGGCTCAGGTCCAGCAGCACAGGACTCCTGGGATGGAGTTAATGCCGGCCAGAGTTGAAGTGGCTTCCATAGACCATCCTCCTCTGAGCAGAGCCCTCGCTGTGAACCAGGTTCCTGGCCACAGGCAACCACCTGCGGGAGGCTGGGATTTGAAGGGCTCTTGCCTGTTTGAATAGGATCAGGGCAAGGCAGCTCCTGGGCAGAGGGAGGTGAGGGGAAGTAACTGACTTGCACACCTGTGCTTTTTACAGTTCCTCCTTACTAAACAGACTGCTCTTGTCAGCATCATGCTGTGACTAAAAAGAAGCCCTTGGAATCCAGGGCTGAATCAGAGGGGTGGGCTTACATCAGAACTGCATTCAGCCATCTAGTCACTGGACGTACACTGGTCGAACACCTGGATGTCATGGCAGAGTGGATTAGGTCCAAGGTTTGGCGTCCTAGGTCTGGGGCCCAGGCTCTGATTCGTCTACGTACTTATTAGATGGTCTTTATCCATCTGCTCTGCATTTCTTAATTTAAAAAATAATAATAATAAAAGGTGAGGGTACCCACCATGCAGGGCTGTTGTGAACATTTTGTTTTGCTGTCTCAGAGGTGGACTCTCAAACAAGGATTCCAGCACACACTGTTGTTTAGGAGAAGGAGCACCATACAGAATAGGAATGAGATGGTGCAGGGGAGCAGGGAACTAAAGGGTTGGTTTAGTTAGCCGCCCATGTGGGAAACGGGCACTGAGCTCACTGGAGAATCCCGGAAGCCACTTTCAGAGCTTTAGAGTTGCATCCAGGAGGTGAGGGAGCCGGGGTATCGATACTCCCGCTCCTGCTGGTCTTCCGTGGAGAGCTGCTCCCAAAGAGTGTCTGCTCTCCAGGAAGTGCATTCGGTGACAGGCCTTGGAGTGGTGAGTGGCAGGGGTGTGGGCATGGTACTCACAATTTTACAAGCTGTTCTATGAGAGAGCCTGCTGTTATTCCTTTGTACATTCAACAAACATTCAGAGTGTCCATAGCATGAGTTGAGTGAGCACTGAGACCACAGGCACAGGAAGCAAACAACCTGCTCTAATGATATTTCATAAGGCATCAAAGACAAAAATAAATATTTATAGTTCACATTGATAAGTACTATGACAGGGATGTGATGGGGGTACTTTAAAATATACAGTGCTGGAACTTGATCTATTTACAGATTGGGAAGCTCTCCCTTCCTCCCATACAGCTCGGGTTTACGCTGAGACCTCAAGGACACACAGGAGTTACTTGGGGAAAATGGATTTCCTGAGAAAGACAGCTCAGCCCGAGAGAGGACCTGCAGATGGAAGAGACCAGGAATTAACAGACTGTGGACTTAGGACAGAATCCAGCCGCTTGCCTATTTCTGTAAATAAACTTCTATGGAGACACAGGCACATCTCTTCTTGTATGAATTGTTGGTGAAGCTCTGTCCATATGGTGTCAGAGTCCAAGGGTTCCGGAGATGTCGCCCACAAGCCTGCTTGGCCTCTGCAGCCAAGGGGGCCGACCTCTGGTTTACACAGAATCTGGGCACAGCTTCTAGTGACTTTAAACCAGTGAATGTCCATTGTCACTTCCATGCAGATATATGTAAGAAGCTCAGAGCCTGTTGAGGGGGATGGAGTATCAAAAATAATTGTAAGACCATAGGACTGAAGCTATAATGAAAGCCCACACCAAGGGCTTACAGAGCTGCCAAGAAGAAAATAATTAGCTCTGCCCAGGAGGGAGGGGGCTTCCCAGGAGGAGGATGGGTTTGGGAGGCTGAATCCATACTTTCAGGCTAATGAACGGAGGTAGACTGAAAGGTTGGAAAGTAGAGAGAAATCAAAAACAGAACGTGTCAGGGAAGGACCCAGGTTCCGTCTCTCGGGCCCCCAAGCAGCTAGCTGGCCATGGGTGAGGCCTCCCGGGGAGCTGCCATTTAACTCCCCTCACCCCTATCACTGGCTTTAAAAAATTTTATTCCCAGAATTAGTTGGCAAGAACCAGCAGTAACTGGATCACTGGGTCTGAGGCCTGCTTGGAAAACACATTCTCTAGATAAAGGATCCAGGAGAGGGAGGGAGAGGGGGCACATTTTAAGAAGCAATAAAATCCAGGTGTTAGGATACATGGGTATAAAAACCACATGTTTGAAGACCCACCTCCGGACCTCTCATAACTGGAGCATGGGAATCAATAATGACCGTGACAGACTATGACCCCACAGAATAAACAGGAATCCATGACCACACTGACTTAACTTTAAAATGTAAAAATGAATTAACAAATGAAGGAGAAGGGGAAATGGCAACTAAGACATGTAGATTCTTTGGAAATCATGTAATGAGAAAAATCACCATATGGCAACCACACGGTGAAATGTATTTGGACAAAATACTGGAGGAGGCTGTACTCAGCAGGAGAAAACCTGTAAAGAAGCAGGACCTTTGTGCAGCCTGGAAATGTCCTTCTAAGATACTTATTGTCACAAATGGAAAGAATAGTGTTTAATATGGATTTGAAAATATTGAGGAGGAAATCGGCCAATACCACACTAAGAGCCCAGTTAAGGCCACCAGTGAGGACGCAGAGAAAGGCTCTGCCCCGCCTGACGGGAGGCACTGAGGACACAGGGTGCCAGTGTGAAGATCTGGTCACAAACCTGTCACCCAGAACTACATGACAGGGCGTCTAGGAAACAGCTGGCGAGCTGGCCTGCTCTCCTGCAATGTCAAGATCCCAAGGGACAGAGCAAGGCCAAGGGACCGTTCCCAGGCTCAGCCAAGCTGCAGAGACATGAGGTTTAAACACAAGTTTCAGGCCTGGATTGGATCCTGGGCCAGGACGATATTGTGTTCTTTTCCTGTAAAGAACACAAATGTAGTAATTGACTGAATTTGAATAAATTTTTTAGAGTGAATAATACTTTCTCAACAGTATTAATTTCCTGATTTGATCATTGTCCTGAGGTCCTATGAGAGAGAAAGAAATGATTGTTTTTAGGAAACGCCACACTGATGATTAGGGGAAAGAGGCACCACTCTGCCATTTATCTCCAATGGTTCGGGGGAGAGAGGGAGAGCTAAACAGCGTGGTACAACGTTAACATTTGGGAAATCCAGATGAAGGGTATGAAGGAATACACTGCGTTCCATTTGCAAGTTTTGGTAGGTCTGAATTCACTTCAAAATCAAAAGTTAAAAAGCAAAAATACTCTCTGTGTTATGTAAGACAGAATTATAAAACAAAGGCTCCCGGGCAAACCAAACTGATTTTGGATGCTTGAGCCCAGATTGATTGGCTCTGAGAAAGTTACTTAGCCTCTCTGAGCCTTAATTTTCTTATTCAAAAAATAGAAGGCACAGCACCTACTTCTCAGGCTGATGTGGACAAGGCAGCCACTAAGTTAAATACTTCACATAGCGCGGGAGGCTCCTGGGTCTGTCCCAGAATTCAGGTTGGCTAAGACCCCCATCAGCTTGTGGGCTGGTGTCCTTAGCTCTTTTCACTCCTTCAAGTTTCAGGCTGTCACTACTGAGGGACAGGGAACTAGCTTCCAACTTTTTCTTTAAAATAATGTTCCATAGGAAAATTAATGAATAATCATAAAACCCAACTAAAGGCTGGCCCCTCCATCTGTTCTCCTCCAGCCTGACGGGAGGAGCGCTCTCTGGGCTGACGAAGACTCCCAGCCTCTGGGAGGTCCTGTGGGGAGAGAAGGAGGTCCCAACACCAGGGCACCTGGGCAGAAAGCAGAGGGCGCCCAGGGCCTGCACTGGGAGCTGCAGACAGGGAAGAGACACGGGGCAGTGGCCACTCCCCAGGTCAGTTGTGCGTCCTCAACAACACAAGATGGTGACTGAAGCTACACCCCCTGCCACTTCCCCAGTCCCTCCCTCCCTCCCCGCAAGGCGCCCTTCTTGGAAGACTGCTAGGAGGAGGAGCTGCCTTCCCCCAGCCACCAGCCCCTGTGTCTCCAGGAATGCATAGAAAGTTGGTGCCACCAGGTCCTAATCAGGGCAAAGAAAAAGAATGAAAATCCTGTAGCAGTCATTTGGGCAGAAATGGAGCAGGTAAAAGTGGGTGGGAAATCTCTTACTGCGGGCTGAACTCCAGGGGACATGGTACTTTTAAAAATGCACAAGTTTTAAGTTGCTTTTGCTACTCCCCCCCAACCCCATTAACCCCCAGGGCTTTACCCAGGAGTCTTGCTCTCCTCACTGAGAAGCCTTGGGAGCTGCTTTCTCCCCCAGAACCAGGCGGGGAGCAACACTGGTAGAAGTCATGGGAGATAGAAGTGGTGGGAGGAAGAAAGCCACGGCCTTCGCAATACAAAAAGCCCCTGTGATCTCAGCCAACGCGGGCAATTATCTTCTCTCTCCCTCTTCTCCCTGGAGCTGGTGGGATAAGCCACTCTCTGATTTCTACAAGAGCTACCTGCTGTCAGCGAGCCCCCAGGTCCTTATCACCAGTGTGCCTGGGAGGTGCTTGGAGATGCAGTCTACTTGATATTTTCCCTTTCAGTCTAGTAAGCCCTTTGGGATCATTCAAGATAAAACCATTTCCTAAATGGAGCTGAATTACAAAATAAAATACAGGGGAATTCAAGAAAATCACATTAGTTTATGTCTCCTTTATGGAGCCCCAGTGTTCAGATGGTTTTGCACGTAGAGCAGCCCGCCGTGGGTTTCTCAGATCTTAGTGATGGCTGTTCCTTTTCCTCTGGGCCTGGGTTTTCTTCTTGTGTTTGAGGATTACTCTGGACAAATTCAGAGGCAGAGAGCTGCACATACAAAGTGACTCAGTAGCTCTCAAAGGCCCGCTGCTCCACTGGGTGCACACGGACTCCCATCAAATGGTCCATTCAGCTGTGAGGACCGGCCAGCCGGGGCCTCAGTTCTTCAGCGTGGCTTTGCTATTGCTCCCATAGGGACACAGCACCAAGCGTTTCAGACACCAGCAGGAAAACGCTGTTCCTGGGGGCTTCCCACTTCCAGGGACAGGCATCTCACGCATGTCATAAACACACACGGAGCATTTAGCAACCACTCCTGCACCAGGGGCTATTCTAGGTACCAAGGAGTCAGTGAGCGAACGTGAGTCCCATGTGAGCTTGGTACTCGAGGGGTGCACTGCTAATGGTTTAAATGGTATTCGCTGTAGTTGTCCCTTGGTGTATTCTAGGACCACCCCCCTTAGATACCAAAGTCTGTAGATGCTGAAGTCCCTGATATGACAGGTTGTGGTGTCTGCATGGTTCACACACCTCCTCCTGTGTATTCAAAGTCCTCCTAGATTACTTACAACACCTGATACAATGCAAATGCTGGGTAGGTGACTCTCATACGCCATTGTTTATGGGATAAAGGTGAGTCAATACCTGTGGAGTACAGATGAACCTTTTCCACATAGTTTTAATCTGCAGATGGCTGACTGCACAGAGGGGAACCCATGGATCTGGAGGGCTGGCTGCACATATTACAGTGGTGATTAGAGATGAAAGGGAAATTAGACTCTGAGAGAATACAAGAGGGAAGGAAGTCACCTAAGATGTAGAGTTAGGGGCTCAATTCAACAGGGAGCCAGAGAGTTCATGAAAGAGTGAAACCGTGGGTGTGCTGGGCACAGGGATTATTTAGAAGGTGTTGAGAAGTTCCTCAAAGAACAGACATAGCTCATAAAAGTGTAAAGGGGGAGAAATCAGGTGCATCCCAGGGCAGTGCTGAGCTCTGGGCCTGAAGATAGCCTGAGACTGCAAGGAGACCCTTGTAGAGTAGCGCCCCCTTATGGGTGGGGTGTGTTACTACACCCCAGAGATGCCTAGAATTGCAGACATTACCAAGCCCACATATACTATGTCCCTACATGTACATACCTATGATAAAATTTAATTTATAAGTGAGGTATAGTTAGAGATTAGAAAGAACAGTAATAAAATGGAACAAACAATATGCTATAATTTAAAAGACAAGTTAAAACGGATCTCTTCCTCTCAAGATATCTCATATTTTATGCACCCTTCTTCTTTTGATGATGTGAGATGACACAATGTCTACATAACGAGTTGAAGTGAGGTGGACCACGTAGGCACTGTGATGTAGGCTTAGGCTACTGGGTTAGTATTACTTGAACATAATGCTGCAAAATTGCAATGGTTGGTCTGATAACAAATACAGATGCTAGGTAACTAGTGGGTAGGTAGCATATACAGTATGGATACACTGAACAAAGAGATGAGTCACATGCCAGTCACATCCCAACTAAGTGGGATAATGGAGGATGTCATTGTGTTACTCAGAATGACATGTGAATGTCAGACAGACTATTTCTGTCATTTTTCATTTAATATTTTCAGAGAGTATATAGGGAACTGAAACCTCAAAAAGGCACAGCTGCAGATAAGGGCAGACTCCTGTAGAGACTTTATTCTTGGGACCAGGGAAAAATTGAAAGTTTCCAAGTAGTGGGAGTCCCAGTTTGGAAGGGTCTGAGTGGCAAGCTCATCATTGCACCTCTGAAAACCCCTGCTGGCTTCAGTCGGGAGACTAGCTGTGGCACGGCAGCACAGTCTCCCACAACAGCTGGTTGTGGGAAGTCAAGCTCACTCTGGGGCCTATTTCCTTGTTGGGGAGATGGAAGGTGAACGGCACAGCTCAGCTGTGTTGGGTTCTGTTGTGCCATGCTGATAATAAATCAATGGACACGGGAAGGTAGAGGCACAGCAAGAGTCACTAAAGAGCAAGAGGAAGGGACCTCTGCTCTGGCCCTGAGCTGCAGTGCCCATGAGTCACTGCCAAGGCAGAATCCAGTCTGGAACACTCCACCAACAAAGCAGCTATCCAGATTTTGTATTACCCTATTTGCCACTCCATATCACAACACAGAAGAGGAACATATGCATTAAAAATGATTTGTATTGAGTTCTTCCTATAATTAAAACCACAATGGACTTGTTTGTATTAACAATAGGTATTTAAAAAGAAGGAAAGAAAACACATTAAAAGACAGGCACAAGCTGAAGCCTTCTCTGTGATGTGCACAATTCCCTGGGAACCGAATGTGAACGCTGGTCTCCACTGCTCCTAGCTTCAGAGTGGCACATTGTTGAGATTACCATACTCTTGCTGTAGAAATGGAGGCCGGGTGCCACTCTCTTCCCAGTGCCCAGGAAGACAAGTGCTCCTGAGACCTAGGTAGAGTTCTCACCTCTGCTTCTCACTTGGCACATTTATGGACACAAACCCTTTTGTCCATTCAGCCTCCACCTTCCCACTGCTCCCCTGGCTCCAGATTCCTATATCTAAATGCCCACTGGAGGTTGGCACCTGGAAACCTGACAGGTTTAAATATGGCCCTCACCTCATCAGAGCAGCTCCTGATCAGTGCCCTCCAATGCTCTGGACAGCGAGGACCACCATCATTCACAGTCTGCTCAGACCCAAAGCAGAAACCTCTTCCTCAAACGTTCTCCTTCTCCCAATTTCTACGAGCAATTAACTCTACAGCAACTGTCAATTATGTCTTCCACATCCACCTCTGACCCACCACCGCAACCTCTACACTGCGAGCGCTAGGGCTCCTTCACTCTTCCCTCACCTAGACCAATGGAAAGGCTCCTCCCAACATCCTGTTTCTACATTGGCCCTCCCTGAAGGCATTCTTGACCCAGCCTCCAGACTCTGCTTTTTAAAATATAAATAGGATCTCATCACTTCATGGTTCAAATCTCTCCAGCCAAATATAAAATGGTCCAGCCACTGTGGAAAGCATTTTATCATTCTTTTAATAAAATAAAATACACATTTACTATAATCTAGCCATTGCATTTTGGGGCTTTTATCTTAGTGAGCAGAAATGACTATGCAAAGAAATACCTGGATGCAAAAGTTCATAGATGCCTTTTTCATAATTTCTGAGAATGGACCAACCCAGATGCCCTTCAAAAACACGAATGGCTAAGTAAACTGCAGCCCATCCATACTGTGGAATACCACTCAGCAAGACAAAGAATGGGTATGCTTCCATCACTAAAGGAACTGGCAGGTGGGACTGAGTTTGGTGATCAGCTGACCTTAAAGTCAGGAGAACAGTGGCTTGTCCAGGGGAGCCCAGTGGAACTACAGGGGCCTTGGAAGTAAAGTGAGAAGTGGAAGACAAGAGTCCACAGGAGACGTAAGTAAGGAAAAATGGCTGGAGAGATGTTCTCTGGTGGCTTTGAAGATGGAGGAAGGAGCTGTGACCCTCTAGAAGCTGGAAGCAGGAGAAAATAGAATGTCTCCAGAGACTCCAGGAAGGAAGCCTTCTCACAGATGCTGTGGGTTGTCCCAAGCCACAATTTATGGTGAATGCTCACAGCAGCAATAAGGAACTGAGTAACAGAGGAGCCAGAGCAGCACCCCCCAAAAGGGCCACATAGGTTTGAGTGAAATGAATGTCCTTGAGTTATATTGCTGTTGGGATTGCTTTCTTTCCCCGTTATCTTTTTAAACAAAACACAAGTTCAAGATGTAGGAAAGACCCAGGGAGGTAAACATACATTGTAAAGCAAAGGCTTTCCAAAGAAAGGAGAATTTTCTTACTTTGTATGGCTATTGTGAAAGATAGTTATATATGAAAGGGAAATGCCAGGTATTGGTATCATTGTCAGGTCATGAACACTGCTGGGGAGCCTTGTCCTGCACCAGGGCACTGTTGGGGAGCCTTGTCCTGCACCAGGGCACTACCCAATGCAGCCTGCCTCAGATCCTCTGGTCTCAACTGCCTCAGTGAGGTTCAATGGGAATCCAGCCCTCAGCCTCCACGGGGTGATGCTGGGGTGGACTGCACTCACTCTAAGCATGCTCAGCCCTCAGGCTGCACACTCAGAACCATGTTTGCCAGTCCAGACATGTCCCTGAAAGCCTTCAGGCAGAGTATGCACTCTCTCCTCCGTTTGTCTGACCACTGCTGGTCCTTGAAGACAGCATATGCAAAGGTTTGTGCGCCCACTCCTCAGCCACCAGTCTCCAAAGGTGATAATAAACGGATAAGAGTGGGAAAGTGAGGAAATGTTTACCACAGTAACAAATACCAGCCACTGTTTGCTGGGTGCATGGCACCTGTGGCTGGTGACTTCTGAGCTGAATGATCTCACTGGAGTTTCAGGGTTAGACTTCTCTACAGGGCTGCAGACCCAACTGTCAAATATCTGTTTGGCATCTCCATGTACAAAACTCATGACTGTGTAACTTCACATAAATGTACCTTTCATTGCCTTGCTCCCAAACCTGCTCCCCCCTGAATGTCCTGTCTTGGTGAACCATCTACACATATCCATTTTCTCATAATTAATTTGTTATATTTCTCTCTTTTCCAATTCTATCTTCCAAGTTTCTCTTTTCACATGCCCCCTCTGGCCCAATCCTCTGCTGAGACTCACGCTGAAGGGGGGGAGTTAGTCAACTCTTGTTCACCGAGCAGGAGCCACACAGCAGGTACTGTCTGAGGCACGTTTGTGTGACTCATCTCAGCAGCTCCTCCCAGCAACATGATGAAGCAGCCATTCATATTCTTCTCATGTTTATAGGTGGAGTTGGTTCTAAGAGAGGGCAGGTGTCTCTTCTGAGGCCAGACAGCAAAGAAAAGGTGCAGCCGGGATTCCACCTCCTGCCTGGCTCCCTCCAGAGTCTGGGCACTTAGTTACAAAGCGGTCATTTTGCTGATGGTGGGACAGTGTGAGGGTCCCTCAGCCCACATTTGCTGCCTCTTAGAGAGTGTGGCTTCCCTGCACATGGGAGATGATTAGGGGCTTATTTTGCCTTGCTTTGTGAAGACATGGGCATATGCAAAGGTTTGTGCGCCCACTCCTCAGCCACCAGTCTCCAAAGGTGATAATAAACGGATAAGAGTGGGAAAGCGAGGAAATGTTTACCACAGTGACAAATACCAGCCACTGTTTTTTGGGTGCACGTCACTGGCCATGCATCTCCTAGGCAGTCCCATGTGTTATCCCACTCAGTGCATTAACATCTCTGTGAGGAGATGGAGCTCAGAGGAGTTAAAGAACTTGTAAATGTCACTTCATCAATAAGTGAGGCATCCAAGCCCTTCTGGGCCTGAAGCTTATGTTCATAATCATGCTGATGCACTGCGCTGCACGTGTGCTCGGCCAGGACATGGACTCAGAAGATAGCGAGGTGAGCATGAGTTACAAGGGAAATACTTCACCCCCTGAACTCAGTTTCAACAACTGTCAAGTGAGCATGCACCTGCCAGCCTCCCAGTGACTTTCGTATAGCTGGAAGCTCCAATATCTGACACTGTTGGTTTGGAAATTTATTTTGCTGGCAAAATATGGTGTGACTCCAGTGCTCTTGACTCTGCCAAGGCTGTACATGACTGGAAGGAAAGTTCACTAATTTCCCCAGATTAATTTACATTAAATACATAATAGAAATTGCTATTTGCCCCCCAATGAACGACAAATGTTCCCTAATTTTCTTAGCAGGAAGATTCGGCCATGTGCCTGCTTGCCAGTGTGAGCCATGAGCAGAAGCAGTGGGTGCAGATGCAACTTCCCAATGATGGCCTTCCTGGGAAGCCCCACACCACGGCTTGCCTCCCACCTAGGGTGAGATGTGGTGGTGAGCCACCCAGGACCACCAGAGCAGAAGCAGCCACCTGGGGTGCCCTGACAGGTCTGCCTTCGCCACTGTCTCCACCCTGATGCTAAGTGACACAGAGGGACGACCACAGCCAGCACTGCTCTGCCTGGACCTCCACTTGGGAGAGAAATACACATCTATCTCGTTGAAGCCATTGCGTATGGGATCTTTTATGTGGCATCTGAATCTGTGTCCTCATCCATTCCATGGAAAGAATGGAACACGGGCTGGGGAATTCACTGGCCATGTGGAGTTAAAAATGAGATTTTCCAAGCTGATGGTAAGCAAGGCCTCCCATGTGAGAGAACCTGCAGCTTTCTAGGAAAGGGAGGGATTTGGTTTGGCTCTGCTCAGCTCTGAACATCTGCCCAGGGCCGTGGTGAACATAAAACCAGAGGAAGCATCAGGGGCTGGGCATGGAGGGTGTGCTTTACCCGTCCAGGAAGAGGGACTTGAACCAGTGGGCCATGCCCAGCCAGGAAGGGCTCTTCAGGAGTGGGGCGTGATTCCTCTGAGCCTTACAATGACCCTTTGGCTGCCCTTGGGAGCAAGATTGCAGAGTGGAGCCTCTAGAACTGGGGAGAAGAGTTTGCTGTTCAAAGATGACGCTGGTGAAGCCAGGAACTCGAGAAGCGAATCTGCCTTGGAGAAATGGAGAGGCTTGGTCAAGGAGACTCGCGGCCTGACTGTGGAGGGGAAGCTGGAGGGAGGACCAGGTCTGTGGCTTTGGCAACAGCACAGTGAGTAGTACCCTTGACTTGCTAAAACAGGAAACACGGGCTGGGGAAAAGACAGGCTCAGGACTGTGCTGAGGGTGGGTGTCAGTGGGAAGAGGCAGAGGTTGTGGATTTTGATGTACTAGTGGGACATCAAAAACATGTCCAGTTCGTGGAATTAAAAAATCATAAATCCATTGTAAAATGACACTGATGGCTTTGACTCCTGCTTATTTCATACAGAGCCGTCATTTAGTGTTCCTACAACCACGGGAAGCATCAGGCTTCTTCATTTTTCCATATGAAATCATACTCAGAATTTGGGAGCAGCAAGGTAGAACCCCATCCATCCCAGCATCCTCAGCAGCAGCAGCAGCAGCAGCAGGTTTTCTTTTGATTTAGCTGGTGGGAGCTGTACCCCCAGGCATCCCACCTATTTACACTGTGAGCTCCTCATGGAGAGAGTTTTCTCATCTCTTTCTCATGGGCTTACAGTTAGCAGGACAACAGCAGCCTCATCCATGCAGCCATTTTGAGCAGGGCTCACCTTAGATTCAGAGTGAATTATAGGCTGCAGCAGTGCTTACTAAGAAGAGGATTCCGGCAGCCACTGAAGGGTGCATCTTCTGTAGCAGCTCCTGTCTGGGCTTCTTTTTCTCCAACTGGATCATATCTGTTTTGGTCCCCCCCCACTGTATCCAGAGACCCCTAGACAGTGTCTAATTCACAGTAGGTGCAGAACAAAAACAAAAATGAATGCATGTTTAATAAACTGCCACCTGTCTATGTTTTAAATTCTAGCTGTTTAGAAACCACAGGCCAAAAGACTCTTGATGAAACCATGCATCACTACACCCAGTAGGGTTAGGCGGAGAGCACGTAATCAAAAGCTAAATGGGTAAAAATGAAGCTGAAGTATTAATCACCTATAAGTAAAAAGCAAGACGTGTAGGCACTGAAAGCCAGGACCAGCTCGAGTCAACTCTGATAAGGCCCAGATGACGACCTTCCTGAAGGCTTTCAGAATTTTAGAAATCTATGCTTCCAAGTGTACACTGGTGATTCTTCTCCTTTGCCAAACAGTGTGAGGCAGGCAGCTTGCTTAATTGAACAGCAGCAGATTAAAGCCATCAATAAACTCCCAGACTGCTTTAGAAAGCAATTTGGCAGAACCTCCAAAGTTTGAAAATAGAGTTACCATATAACCTAGCAATTCTGCTCCCAGGTAGATACTCAAGAGAAATGAAAGCAGACGTCAACACAAAGGCTTATAGACAGATTTTCTACCAACATTATTCATAATAGCCTGGAAGTGTAAACAAATGTCCATCAATTAATGATGAAAAAACAAATAAGTTGTATCCATGAAATGAATATTATTTTTTTTCATGTGAGAAATGTGGATTTAATTACCTACAGAAAAAAAAAAAGATACAGATGCTGGTTACACCAGATATGAACCTTTAAAACTTTATACTAAGCGAGAGAAGAAGGCAGACCCAAAATATCACTTATTGTCTGTTTCATTGATATGAAATGTCTACAAAAGACCAATATAGAGAGATTGAAAGAGCTTTCTTTTGACTTTTGTTTTAGTTGCAGGGGCTAGGGATGAGATGGGGGAAACGGGCATTATTACTTACGCATATACAGTTTAGTTTAGGGTGATGAAAATACTCAGCAATCCATCATGGTAATAGCTGTACGACTCTGTGTACTGCAAACCATGAAATGTTCACTCTAAATGAGCAAATGGTATGCTATATGAATTGTATCTCAATAAAGCTGATGTAAAAAAATGACTGGAAAAATAAGAATGTGCTCTTTGGGCTTCTTGCGTAGGTAGTCCCTTGTCACAGGCGCTGATAAAACTCCATGGAACCACATGTCCCCATGAGTGCTCCACATGTCCCCATGAGTGCTCTGGGACTTCACACGAATCATTTTAACCATGAAGTCTTGGTTTCCTCATCCTAGGGCAGCAGTGCAGCGAATGTCCTTGACACCTGGGATACCTTCCCACATGTCCAGAGCCTTCTTCCTGTTCCCCTGTGACTTGCCCCCTGAGGGCATTCTCCAGCCATCAGAACCCACACACATACAGGACAGACAAATCAGAAGTTCTGGGGAGTCGATGCCCCAGGAAATAGCTCCCAACCAATTACACGTGGAAGCTGGGGGATGGATGCCCACCTTCCCCATTGGTTCATGCAGTTCAGAGGTATGTTCCACATGGCCCTGGTCATGCCAAGAGGACTGGGTCTCCGCTGTCTGAAGCAGCTGGCTGCTGGACAGTGCCTCTGCCTTGGCTACCCTCCCCTCCCATGCTGAATGCTCCATCTTCCCCAGGGCTTCCTAGCATCATTTGCCACATACACTACCTGCACACAGACCCTTCTAGTCAAGGCTGCTTCAAGAGAGGCTGACTCATGGTAGGGGATCGAGTGCCCTCCGAGGTCTACTGGAAGCATGAAATAAGATATCTCGCACAGAGCGTTTCAGCACCACATAATGACTGCCTATATCACTATTATTGTTACTGTTGTCATTATTGAAAACAAATAATGGACTTGAATTTTCTCTATGCTCTTGGCCCCCTGGAAGCCGGTCTCAGGTGCAGTGACACAGTGCCCACTTGCCCACTACTGAGCATCCAGTTAATTACTTTCCTCCAATTGACTCTGGGTTTTCAAAGACTTTATCTAGCAAACTGCACAAATTATGTAATAATTCATTTGCTCTCTCATGTTTTATTAATCAAAGACACTTATGACTGCCAATCAGAGCTTCTGATCAGAATAAAATTACTAAGGTCACCACATGGAGCTAATATCATTCTAGTCAAAAGCAAAGAATCTTGATGGTTTTGTTAGTCTGTGAAACTTTATCACTTGTAAAAGTATCATTATTAGATTTTCTGAAACATTCTAAATGGCTTGCAGACCTCCATTGCTGCAGCCTGGTCTCCAAAGACCCAGGAACTCGATGTTGGCAACAGATAATCTAATCAACCAAAATTCATTAAGAAATATTCTTGTTTTGCTTATAAAAATTGGAGCAATAAAATTTTATTATCTTACTGGGCAATAACCTTTCCTTATATTATGAGAAAATAAAGGATAAATGGATGTTTAGTAATGCAATTTTTTTTTATCTTGACCTTTTCACAATGAAATAGCCTCAAATCTAAAGGTGGCTGCCCATTGCCCAGAGCCCATGGCACTGGAGGCACACCTGCTGGGTGCATTTGCTTGGCCCTCTTATTGCACCCTCCCTTCTCAGCCCCACTCTGTCCCTGGGCACAGCGCCTGGCAGCCTTGTCGTCTGGCTTCCAGTGGGGTTCAGTAAGCGAGGCACATCAGCTGGAGACCAGAGGTGGAGGAGCAGCCAGATGGGGTGTCCGTGCACTGATCTCCTTTCTGAGGTCATGAGGCTGGCCACATCCCTCAACTGCAAACCCTGTGCACACAGTTGTCTCTGACCCTGGCTGTGTCACTCTAAACAAGCAGGCCTGCAGTCAGTCATAGAGGCCCAGAATGCTGAACCCCCATAATCTCCTGGCACCCTGCCTCTATCTTGGCCCACATAGTATTATGATACGCTGTTCATGTTATTAGTTAGTTCAATTGTGTCTTCTGTCTCTGTAAGGTCCCTAATTTATGTGCATAGAGCACCTAACCTGAGCTAAGAGAGTGAGAAACCAAGGTTGGCAGGTCCACTTAGGTTGGCATCATGTGGCACAGGAAGGCAGAGGCTGTTTGACAATAGATCTACAGGGTCCTATGGGCTATATCTGGCCCGTTAGGATTTCTGATATGTAATATGGATATACAACACAAAGTTTGCAGAGTCAGCACAAAAATTAAGTAATAGAAGCCATGGAAAATACCTAGCAGGCTACCAAGCACATAATAAATAATTGATAGACTTTAATTGCTATTATATTCTAGGATCTGCAGAAAAACCGTATTCCTCCCCTGCTTTGCTAATAACACACAGCACACTTCCCACATTGTTGGGATCTGAACATGCACTAGAGCCAGGATCACTTCCTGCATGAACACCCAGCAGCACCCAGAGTGTAATATGTTCCAGGGACGAGGCTCAATTCTTTCCAAGTGTGACCACATTGAACACAGTGGTCATGAAGACAGTGATTTAAAACCGTTCCTTCATCAAGGAGAAACTTGAGGCCAGCCAGAGGGGAGAACTGCCCATGCTCACATGGTACAAACTGGTACTGGAACCCAGGCCCATGTCCTACAGGCACGTCTAGTCTAGGGTCCTTGTTTACAAGGGACTGGTGCTTCAAAGAAAATAAGAAATTGGAGGGCATGTCACCAGGCTGTTTGAGTGAGGAAAAATGTCTTTGAATTTTTCATTGTAAAAATTCCTCTTGAAATTTTGATCTCCAAATGTGATTGTACATTTAATTGCACCCCAGCCTAATGCATTGTTCCAGCGAAGTGTATACAGAATGACATGTGTTATGATCATGACCCTGTTGGGAAGGGATCTTGTAAAACTTGCATTAAGGAAAAATGACAGACAGGCAGATGCAGTGGCCATTGGCCTTGTCTCTGTGTGGCCCCCCATGGCTTCTGGGGAGGACACAAACAACTTAGACATTCCCACTGAGCCTGCCAGTTCCCCAGGATGTAAGGATTCCTGTCCCCTGTATTCTGGAACACTCACCAAACCCCCTGCCCCTTAGTAAGAACTGGAGGAACTCCCGATTGGCCACACAAAATGAGAATGGCTCACGGGGCCTGAGCTCATGCAGCGGTGGAGTCTGAAGATCCGAACGTGGTCCTTCATGATAACCCTGCCAGGGTAGCAACACCCCACTGTGAGCTGACCTTCGGAGAAAAGAGGGAGTCCTTTCCTACTTCAGTCTCAATGATGCAAATAGCTTAGTGTCAGCACTCAGTGCTAGTCACCAGGTCCCCAGCACAGCTTGGGGCAGATTGGAGAAAGCCAACTGATACTTGCAGTCTACTCTCCAGTGATAGGGACCAGTCTCACAGTGACCCCATCCATGTTGCACAGGACACAGTCTCCACACATGCATGTGCATAAGTATGCCCGTACCCATACCCCCCAACACATGGCCATCTGGTCCTATATCCTCATCTCTTGACCACAGATAATTGACCCAAAGGAAGAGGCCTGAACCAAACCAGACCAATAAAATTCCCCTCAGAGACTTTAAATTCAAGACACAGAGACATGGTGATAGGCAACATCTGAGCTGAGGCAATCAGTGGGAAAGTTCTAGAAGGCTCAAAAATTCTTGCACTAAGTCATGTTTTAGTTTCCTTCCGTTCATGAATCCGATTCCATGCCATGCCATTAGCCATTGTCATGGGTTAAAATAACTTCTAACTCCATACCCTCAAAAGAGATTTTCGATTCCTAACCGTTCATTGCTCTATTTGGAGAAAGGACTGTTACAGAGGTAACCAAGTTAAAATAAGGTCATTAGGGCGGTCCCTAATCTAATAGAACTGGCATGTTTATGCAAAAGGGAAATGTGGACACAGAGACAGACGTACATTAAAAGCATAATACGAAGTGAAGGCCGAGATGGGGTGAGGTATCCACAGTCAAGAGTGCACAACTCTCAACAAACCACCAGGGGCGGCGAGGCATGAACAGATTCCTACATTCCTAGGAAGGAGCCAGCCCTACTGCACCTTGCTTTCACACTCCAGCCTCCACGTGTGACTTACAGTAAGCTTATCTTGTTTAAGCCCCTGGATTGGTGGCACTCTGATATAGCAAACTAATATTGGTAACAGTAAGAGTTCTACTTTTCCTTAGTAGCTTAACGTTAGTCAGAGTGGATTCCTATTGTTGCTTCCAAGAGAAAATTAAATGAGAGCACAAGTAAACCACGGTGAACACAGATTTGGATTTCAAATGAAGTTTCCAGTTTGTTTCTTTTCTTTTTATAAGAATCATGGCTCCTGTCAAACAAAGAAGCTCCATTTGGGTTTGGGAAGCAAACAACTTACAATTAACACAAAAATGTCACATCACAGGGACCAAGGGATGCATTTAGATTAAGGAGGAGAAAGCTGTGGAACAATCTCAGTTAGACATGTAAAAGATGATGCTGATTTCTCTGGCTGCTGCTAGCACAATTGGAAGACAACAAAGAAGCTTTAAAGGGCAAATAATTTGGTTTTCATCTTAGTGCCTATCACAGAGTATATTCTTAAAAATAAGGGCAAGCACTGAAATACTAACCCCATGACAATTTGTCATGAGATCTCTGATTATGTATAATCTCTTATTATTGAACTGGGTCCCCCTAGGAGATGTCTGACCCCACCTCTACCTAACTCTGGCATCTATGAATGCAAACTTATTTAGAAATTGGATATAATCAATTTAAGATCTGGTCTTCAGAGTGGGCCTTATTCACTATTACTGGCTTTATAAGAAAAGGAAATGTCTGAAGTATTGACAACCAGGGAGGATGCCAGGTAAAGATAGAAGTTCTGCCTAAAATGATTCAGCTGTAAGCCCCGGGCACCTGGAACCCAGGGGTTGGAAGCTGAAAGGGGCAGGAAGTCTCCTCCCCAGGGCTCTGCCACCATGGTGGCTTGGGATTTCCAGCCTGTGGAACTGTGAGACAGACTTGCTATTTTAAATTACCTGTTGGAAGTGCTTTGATACAGTGGCCACAGGCCATACACTTCCCCTCTCAAAAACCTCAGGGTCATAAGGGAGGTTTGCTCAGGGTAACCTGATCAAGATTTGAAAACAGTCCCACAAAATAGAGTCAAAAGATGTTCACAGTAACATAATCCTGTATAGTGATTTTGAAAGCATTGTTAGTTGAATTCATTAAAAAATGTAGATAAGGTACAGGTCATTAAAATAAATATTTGGTCTTTCTAGTCCTTAATAAAAAGTTTTCAGTAAATTTACGATAAAATACCCAGTACTCTAAAATCATAGTTAAACACTGGTCTAATTTGTGCCATGAAGACAAGTTACTTGGTCACCTTTTTGTAAATTTTTGATAAAGCTTCTGCTTTTGAGGGGTGTGAAGAAGGACATGGAGAAAATTTGAAGAAGGTCACAGCCTTCGAAGTAATGTCTTTGAAAGCAAATAATAGCAAAGTCTGCCTTATGCTGTGTCCTTAAAATAACTGTTCTTTGGAGAAAAACAAAAGATTGGTCAGAGCAGAGCTCTTCTTTCACTATCCCGAAAAGATCCTCGTGCCTTTGATCTTTTGATTGTTCCCAAATAATGATTTGTTTGTTCTGAAAATAGTTCTTCTGCAAGGATAAAACAGAAATTCATCTGGGGGAACAATGTTAAGACCACACTGAACTCGAAAGGGGGAAAAAGATAAATCTATGAAAGGCGTGCCGTATGTTAAATTTGCTGATGTTCCAAGAAAATTGTCCTTTTAGACTGAGATTAATGTGTGTGTAGACAATTTCAGAATATAAAGAAGTCAACTGAACGTCTGCTTTTCTCTCTTGATCTTAGAGTCAGCCTCCTGGCTCAAAAAATTTAGAAAGCTGATTTGGTGGAGTAAATACATAATTTTGGCTTATCCAAATAATTTGCTCACCTGCTTGGGGAATCAAAGTGGTTCCTCATTTCTTTGACAGAAGATTAACTGTGGAATTCTTGATTCTATTGAGCATTGCATGACAATGTCTTTCAATGTCCATTAAATAATGCTTAGCTCAGTAAATGTTAAATTACCATGTTACATCCCCATAAATACATGTGAAGTCCATATGAATGCCAGATGAATTCAATATGGTCATTTCTATTACCATAAATGTCAAATGAATTCAGAGCGATGAGACACTTAAAATGTCATACACTCCCAGCTAGTCCCAGCGTGAATTCATTGCTGCAATGTGACATCCATACTTGTAATAGGGTTTCCATTTTAAATGCCATTTTTAGCAGTTCATAATAAAATTCCATCTGAGGAATCGATTCTTATTGAAACATGGAAGCCAAACTCTAAATCTGGGAAAGTGGCACCAAAATAACTTCGCCACATTGGGATTCCTACCTCGACTCTCAAAGTTTAGTGTTTGAGTAACACACAGAGAAACTGTCTGCTTATGGGTTCTGATACTTTACAGCCAAAGAAAATTTTAATCTCATAAGTTTTCTCCTTATGAAGTTTTCACAAAGCATCTTTTTAAAAAAAGTTCCTACTTATGTACCATTCATATTAATTGAGACGGAGGTGTCAGAATGACATGTAATGACAAATGGAGGAACTGAGAAACCATAAGGTAATTATTTTAGTTCAAGACACAAGTCTGGGTAACGCCTGACTCCATGATCTAAGATTTCCATTCTCCCATTATCCAAAAATATTCACTCGCATCTACAATTACTTGTTTTTATTATTTCTGAAATTATGTACCCTTTGACCACCTCTTCCCACGTCACTGATCTTGTTCTCCTGCAGTAGTGGAGTTAATGGGTAGATGGCAAAATGACAGTGGAAAGCAGGAGGGAGAGAGCTGGAGAAATTAAAAATGCAGAATGGGTGGGAGGAAGTATCACCAGCCCTTGCTGAGGGGAGAGATCCTACAAGCTTAAGCCTAAAATTCATTTACAAACTGGTGGTTGTTGGTATCCAACAACTAGCAGAGATAGGAATAAGGATGAGACACTCTTACTTTTCAAGAATAACATTATTCATTTTAACATCTATACTCATAAAGACTGACCTAGTGTTATTAGCAACAATTCAATCATGCATATCTCATCTATTAGAGCATCTTTTGTTTGTGTGTGTGTGTGTATACACACACACATCTAAATGTAGATTCTGTTTAAAACACTCTCAACTTCATTCTAGTGATCGTATACATAAATCATTTTGACTTTCAGTGAATTTCTAGCCAAATGTTACTGAAGCGTAAATCAGATACACTGACTTAAGATTTTTGTTGTTACCAAATCAAGGTTAAACTTAACTTTATGAGGAAGTGGAACAATTTTGGTCAGAATGCTTAGGAAAATACTTTGCAAGCACCACTGCTACTTACGTTTGAGCTTAAATGTTTGAGGAACTGCAAATCCTTCCTCCCTCTATTCCATCCCTCTAGCCACTCCACATCCCTCCCTCCACATCCATTCATCCATCCCTTTCTTTCTCCCTCTTTCCATTCATCCATTCATCCCTTCATCCACCTACATTTTTAGTATCTGAATTGACAAATAATTGGTGTCTCTTTGGGGCTAGATGTTGTAATGACCATCAGAAAGGACATGTGACCAGAAAGACATTCTCTTCCTTCAAGAACCTCTGTCAACTGGGGGAAGAGGCAAACAGTGTAAAGAGACTGGCATGGCACCACAGATGTTCCAAGTGCTAAGCATGAGAAGGACAAAGGCAGAGGACACTTCCTTCCATGGAGGGGCCACAACTTCCCAGAGCCTCAGCGCCAGGCTGAGACCACCCTGAGAAAGGGCTCAGAGGCACAGTCTGGAGGTATCTTTTGATCATGGCTCTGTCTGCCCAATCCTTAGGAAAGGGTTTGAGGGAACTCTTGCACCTCACCCCAAAGACATCTAAGCACCGAGCAAGATGAGAGGAGCAGAACCAAGTTCCTTCCCTTGCCTGAGAGTCTCAGCACAGGGAAGGAGGGAGGTGATCACACTGGGTTTCTCCATGGCTCACAGGGAGGGTGTGCCAGAGGCACAACTAAACAGAAACCTAACGATGCACAACCCTCGCTCTACAGCACAGGCCTTTCCTGGAGAGGAACTTCGTTGTCATCCTTGCTACTGTTCATTTGTCTTCATAGGAAATCTTCTCCAGCACAGTCTGAGCTCTCACCCAGGAGTCTAGAACATGATGTAACCCGTTTCTCACTCCATCAGGGATGTTGCTGAAGATTCAGACTGGGCATCAAATCTGGCCCACAGCGTGTTTATGCATATAAAGTTTTATTAGAATAGAGCCCTGTCCATTTCTTTACATGCTATCTAGGGCTATTTTGGGACTGAAACAGCTGAACAATTACAACAGTAAGGATTATAATCTACAACGTTGAGGATACTTTCTATTGTCCCTTCACAAAAATTTGTCATCTCCTGTCCTACATGAAGTTTAAAGTGAGAAATGTCTTTGCACTCCAAAAAAGTTTATTTAGTATATTTTCTACTCTTACATATAAATATAAATACTATTTTTTTCTACTCTTACATATAAATATAAATACTATATTTTCTACTCTTACATATAAGTATAAATACTATTCTCATCTTTTTCTGGCCACTAGGAAACTCAAAGAAAATTATATGAATTTTATAAACCATGACTGTCCGCTTGTTAGGCAATATATTTTCTATAGTTGCTAATGCTTACTTCAATTTATATTTCCTCCTATTCATTTTTAGAAATTCTTTTACCTACTTTATTGAGTGTGGTAAGTATAAACTGAATTACCTAATATTTTATAAAATGAAGAAAGAAATAGGTCAGTAGTAATGAGAGAGAGAAAGAGAGAGAGAGGAAGAGAGAAATCTATCAAGCTATCTCTTACTAATTCACTAAAATCAAATAAATAAATCTGCAGAGACCTACAGACAAATATTATAGATATAAAGGCAAGGATAATGAGCTTTTAATTTGGGAATATGAGCCATTTTGGGTCAGAGAATTCTGTTGTAAGAGGTTGTCCAGGGCATGGCTGAATGTTGGCAACACCCTGACCTCTACCCACAGGACGTTAACCAGGCACCCCTCCCACACCTGTCCCCACTACAACAATAAACAATATCTGCAGACATTTCCCAATGTCCCCAGGAAGCTGTCCTCATGCCCATACCAGTCTGGAGAATGCAGTCCCCCAGGTTATCTCTGTTAGTGGACCTCCTGACCAATGGCCCCTGAGGAGTCTATCAGAGCACACTGCAGACCAAAGGCACTGTGAACAGGTGGCACAGAGGTCCCTTCCATGAGTCAAGCCCCACTGCTGCATGTCAGTCAGCAAAAGCCCAGGACTGGACAATGTGGTAAAACCAAATCCCAGAATGGAACCCCAATTAGGGCCCTCCCAGGCTGGTCATTGTGCTCTCAGGAGAGTTGTCCTGTGCTCTCAGTCCTGGTCTGACAATTCTCCTGGTCTTTAATGACAGTAATGAATTAAATAATACCTAAGTAATGAATTGTCTTACTTCCTAAGGCTGGATATCAAGAGAAATTAAATGCTTAATCTCTAGGTGTCTGGATTGATAACCAGCTATTTGAGTGCCTTCATGGCAGTGGAAACAGGACTTGAAAAATATGCAGAGAACAATGGTGTCTGGACCCTCTTTCTCCAGAGATTGTGGAATGAGCTGAAGCTGATAATTGGAAAAGATGCAAGAAAATGCTGGCCCCCTGAATGACAGGGCAAGCCGAATCACTAGATGGAGGAGACTGGGCTCATTATTAGTGCATTTTGTCTTGTTTACACCAAGCATGCAGATGCTGAACTCAGACACATAGTAATTGATTGCTACAGTCTAAACTGAATCTCAATTGATATATTCTTAAGGGAAAGGACAGGCTTATATTTCTTTGTTCCCCAAAGTGTTTTGGACATAATAAGTGCTTAATAAATATTTGATCCACTTGATAGAAGCTGCTGGTTTTATCCACAGATACTGCATCAGATATACATTGCCTGGTAATAGCCAAGCCATCAGTCAGAGCCCCACAGAGAAGGATAAAGCTACCTGTTTCACCCCAAAAGGATTTTCAGGGTCTCCTGATAATAATTACAACTTTGTCCATGAGTTCTTTTTCCATTTGAGTCCTATAAACTTTCACTATTGAATACTCAGGTTTACATACCAGAAGACAAAATATTTCCCAGACATCTCAATCATTTTGCCAAAGCTACACTTCAGGTGGTCTATCCTATACAGGGTATTTTATGAGAACTTATCGACTTTAGACTGTCATATATGACTCATGGCACTAAATCAATATATGATAAATAAACATGGTAATAAGAAATCATGCCTATATTTATTTCCTATGCATACGAGGAGTCTATAAGAAAGACAATTAGACAGTAAGAATGGAAGATCAGTAAGTGGGAAATGACGGTAATTGTAAATGCTAGACTATCAAATCAAATATGTAATTAAATGTATATAATTCAAAAGTGCCATTAGTCATGCACCATAAGAGTTTTTGGATACATATTGATGGTGTTAGAGCAGAGTTATATTAAAATGGGAATCAATTAGCTCATTCTTATTTAGGCATACAAATAAATTCAGCTTCTCCAGAGGGGCCATCAGGGATGCTGGATAGAGCACAGACTTCAGAGTTAAAGAACTGAGAACAAACCCCAGCTTGGCCCCTGGAAGCTCAGAGACCTTGAGCCTTTGTACCAGGAGCAGTGCCATGTCCCTGGAAGGAGATGGACCTACTGGAAAACCCGAATTCAATCCAGACTTTACGATCACCAGCTCAGTGACCTTGGGCAAGTTACTTGTACTCTTAATCTCAAGTTTCATGTCTGTACAGGGAGGCTGTTCCTCCCTGACTTGAGCATCTTTCTTGCTTCCAGGCCAGTGCTCACCTAGTGTGGTTTATGGATTCCAAATCAGAGAACCCACCAGAAAGAGAGTAAACTGCCGAGTGGGGCAACCCTGGGAGGCAAGCCTGGGAAGGGCTCTTCCACCCACTGACACATCCACTTGGAAAGCCATCACCAACCCTCTTCCCTTTAGCTGACGTTCTCTGGGATGTGTTAGAGTCTGCATTTCTATAACTAGAGCACTTAACACAGAATATGTAGAAATGTCTCCATAAAAGGGAAAATGATGAAAATTAGCAGCCCTTCCTGGGCACAAAAACAGATACCAAGACCACAGAAAAAGAGAAGAGTGTAGAATAAACCACATAGATGTGGTCATGTCATTTACGATAAAGAAGTTACACAGAGCCGTGGGGGAGAGGGGGGCCTCTCAATCAATGGTGCTAGAGCAACTAGAAAAACTAAATATTGATTTCTACCTCACACCATACCCCAAATTAATTTGAGATGAAAATCAAAAATGAAAGTTAAAGAAATCAAGCTTTCAGAAGGTACTGGAAATGCAATTAAGCAAACTATGTTGTGAGCATGTAAGATATAATGAAACCCACTATTATGTATAATTATAATGCATCAATAAAAATAAAATTTTTATAAAAGAAAACTTTCCAGAGAATGTTCATGATCATGTAAATAATTTCTTAAAAAGGACACAAGAAGCAATAACCAAAATAGAAAGAATAATCGGTCTTTATTAAAATGTAGAGCACCTGTTTATCAAATGATACCAGCAAGAAGATATAAAAGGATCCACTAACAAAGACAGACTCAATTCAGACATATGACAGACACACACATTGGAATACATAACGAAATCCCTAAATTTACCCCCAAGGGGATTTTTTTTCAATGGGATGATGGGTCACATCCTGGAGAACAATTTTCTGTGTACGGATGGAAGAATTGAGACTGGAACTCAGCGAAGGAACAGGAGCCAAAGACAGACTCTCATCTCACAACAGAGGCAGGTGGCTTAGTGGGTGGGAAAGCACGGGAGGGAGAGCTGGAGGGTGGGAGATGGCAGCAGGGAGCCGGGTGCAGGCACCGAGTGCCGTCATGTTTAATATTCCATTGGCAGTTGATGCCATCTCCAGATCTGACATTCTAAAATTTCAACAATGCATGCTACCCAAATGAAGCTTTGTATAAATTTGGGAGGCTGATCAGGCAAAGCCATCGGATGAGCTGGAGCATCATCTTGGAGCTAGAGTGAGCCCTGGTATTCAAGGACCACCATGAATTTCCAAACACTTGCCCATATCACTGAAGAGTGATGTGGAGGTTTGGGCCAAGGCTATTGAGGTTTCACAGGATCAGAGATCCCAGCTCACATTCGGCAGATGCATTTTTCATTCTCTCTCTTCTAATTAGGACATTAAGCTCTTTGAGAGCCAAGTATATAATAGAAGCTCAAAATATTTGGTAGACAATGAATGAACGAGTGAATGAGAATGAAAGAAACCGAGGCATTCTGCTCACCTTGGTCAGCTTTCGGAGCTTCCTAACCACTTTTGGGCTTCTTATTTTGAGGATATCTTTTCATTCAATCATTGTTTGGAAGCATTCACCAGAACTTTGCAGTCACATGGTGGTTGATTTGTCCATGTACAAAGCAGCATTCCGGACCAAATGTGCACCTTCTCCATTGGGGAGATGAGCTGTGCCATAGCACCCAGTGATTCAAATGCATTTGCAAAATAATTACCCCTCTTTCATACTCCAGTCTTGTTATCTGAATAAATGTTTCCCTAATAAAGCCTGCAGCTGGGTTGAGTTTTAGAAATACAACAAGTAGGAGTCATGAGACAAGAGCTCATAAAAAGGTTCCCTTTAAACACCAGCGCTTTGCTTCCTACATCCCTTATTAGGAGGAATGGGACCTGTTTGTAGCTGCCAACACAGTGCTGATTGCTAATCAAGTGGCCATGGTATAGGCGAGCAAAAGAAAATTAGAAAGCAAATGTAGATGCTGATTAGTTTTCTATAAACATCTTGAAAGATGCATGAAGCACCTAAGGTGAGGCAAGCAAGAAGGATCAGCTCTCTATTCTGCCAGCTTCACCTGAGTCAAATCTGGAATTCAAGAAGAAGCTATGAAAGAGACTCCAAAGAGATTTCAAAACTCAGATGAATCCCGGGGATCAACAGTAATAGCAAGATAACAACTGTGATGGCAACTGCTGAGGTTGGTACCCAACTCCATCCTTGGGCACCAACAGCAACCGTCATTAGCTTATTCTTGTCTCATGATTACTCCGTGATGTGGTTGCTGATTTTATCATCTCCATTTTACATATGTAAAAACTGAGTTCAGTAAGAGGACAGATTACCCAAAGCAACATATTTAAAGGGCCTGAACAAGGATTGATACTGAGTTCTTCATCTTTAAATTTAAGGCATGGCTTCAGACCGACAGTAAGATGAACTATGCCCACATAAGCCAAGGATCACAAATACTACCAACAATGTCCATAGCAACAGCATCAGAGGAATGGGGCAAATGTGTCTAGAGACTCCGGGAGCCGGGCTTAACCACTGAGAATAGTGAGAAACAGTGGACGAGGCAGATCTCACAGCCCCTGTTCTGGAGGAGACCAGGAAGGACCCCACAAATGGAGGAAACCTGCTGGCAGCATTCAATTCTTACATTTCTCTGGGTCGAAAATAATTGATCTGCCCTGGAAGGAGGGAACCTGGGGATCTCACCTGCACGTGTGTTAATTGCTGCCAGCTGGCATTCCTGGGGCCACCTCATTATCAAGTTTTTGGGCTGTTTGGAAGGGAACACAGGATCTTCCCCCTCTTTCTACCCACAGAATGTATTGTGAATAGCCCTTCATCTTTGAAAAGCTGGTGACTGCTGAGTGGCACCCAGAGAGGTACTGGCACTGGCTTCTTCCAGCTTGTGACAACTGTGCCCAACTCTTCCCAAATCCACGCTCCATGATTTGTTGTTGGCCTCCTAGAACCCAGGGTGGTGGGAGTGTTTACCCTGCAGAAGTAGGCAAACCCTACAATCATGAGCATGTTGTTCTCCGGAGAGCCAGTTGTTCAGTATACACCACCCATCTCTAGAAATATCTGTAATGTCATTAGATTTTTTTTCTGCATATTTACTTTTTCATTTAAATATATTTATTTAAAAAGGAATCCATACCATTACTGTAGATGAAAAGCTATGTTGTCTCACATAAATAGAAGGTTCCCCTAAAAATAAATCCCAGAGGAAATGAAACCTTGGGGAATTCTTAACTAGATAATGGTGCCTGTGGCAAGTAATGATCTTAGAGTCAAATTCCATTTTTGTTAAGAAAAAAAATGAGGTGGCTTAGCAAGTGTGGAGAGGTGTTTAAAATAGGCAAAAGCTACGATGAGACTTCCTGCTTAAGGTAAAAGAATGCAAGTGGCAAATCACTGTCTTCTGGCTGATTAAGAACTGGAGGTCTTGGCGATGCGGAGTTATTTTAAGCTGTGACCCCTTCTTTCTAATGTAGCCCCACCCTATCTCACTGTGTTCCAGAAAGTTCCCTCTGCAGGATGTACAACTGGAGGTCTCCGTGATGGGGAGTTATTTTAAGCTGTTACCGCTTCTTTCTAATGCAGCCCCACCCCATCTCCCTGTGTTCCAGAAAGTTCCTTCTGCAGGATGTGCAGTTCTGTGCCTGAGAGCTTTGCCAAGGACCAAGGGAAACCATTCTCTGGAGACTGAGAAGGCTTTCCACCAGTTCCTCCTCAGCAGGTTTCCTCCTCTGGAATAAGATAGCACTGGCCCAGAGCCCCCTTCCATGTTTTGTGACTGTCCAGGGACACAAAGAACATCTGGAACACATAGGGCTGGGGGCTCTCATGCCAATGGGCAAGTCTAGCTCCTCGATCATGCATTCTGTAGGCAGGGAGGCCTTCTGGTGGGAAGTGCCCGGGCATCAACACCTTTTCCTGAGATTAGTCCTCAAGCAAGACAGTTAGAATAAATGCCCGCTGTTGCAAGGAATTGGTCTATTTTTATCCCAGTTCCTCCTTCATCAGGCCCAAAGCACTTCTTCTGTGTCATTGCAGAGTTTCCTCTTGGGATTAACCTTAAGTTTATCATAGAAGTTTAAGACTGTGCTCTGCTTAGACTCACCTTCCTTCTGCCACATCATTGTCCATTTCTGGGGTTCTCTGAACCTCTTAAACACGCATTTACATCCTGGTCTCTTCTTGAGGACCCCAGCTAAGACACACAAACCCGTGGCATCTCATATGTCCCCATTGGACCAGCTGATGCCAGGCAAGGTGACATTGAAGTTGAGTCATTTTTCAATACCACAGCCTTTTATACCATAGACACTGTAGAAAACTCAATGCTGAGATTAGTACATCATCCCCTCCGAGGCTGGCGGAGACCACGGATGCTCGAGGGCTTATCTGAAAGATACAGTGATCATTTAGTTCTCTGGGCTCACCCAACTCTATTCCTGAACAATTCAGACCCCTGGAAGCTCAGCCTTCCTCACGTCCTCACTGGGGAAAGATATAACAAGGCACCTGGGCAAAGGATGTGTTTATACCTCTGGAAAAATTGCTGTTGGGAAAGGTATTCCCTGGGTAACTCAGTACCCTTTTCTGTAAAGTTGCTTACATTGCTACCAGAAATAAACGCCAAGGAGAGAAAAGTATTCTCTTCCCATTTATCAGCAACCTATTCCTCTCCTTCTCCTCCTGTCTCTTTCTCCATCTCCTCTAGTCAACACTGCAAACTATTTAAGCTAAGACATTTCCATTTTTTTCCATGGTTACATGGAAACCAAAGTAAATTTGGTACTAGGCTTTCATAACCTTATTCAACAATTGTGTTTTTGCCTTATGTTTTGTCTTATTAAAATCCTTACCTTTGTGTAACTGTGTTTTAATAAGCTGTTTACAAACTGAAAACAGGTGTGATGGATATGAAAAATGAATAAGCAACATGAGATCCACAAACCATACAGATACTGTCATTGCTACGAAATAAGTTATAAGTGGACAAGCAGATATTATGGCTGGACTCCAGGTCATCTGCATTTTGTTCAAAGTCCTTGGACATTCAGAGGCAGCAATGAAGGACCACAGTAACGTCTGCCTGCTGGTTTGTAACAATGTACGTTCTTACCATTTGGTCCCACATGTCATGTACCACCGCCGTACTGGGTACCACATTCAGCCTATCTGTAAAAATGAATGATGTTGGCCCTGTCCTCACAGAATTTATGATTCAGGTAGTGTGTGTGAGTGTGTGTGTGTGTGTGTGTGTGTGTGTGTGTGTGTGTGTGTGTCAGAGACAGAGAAAGAAAATGTGCAATTAAAAGACTACCTTATCTGAGCTCCAAAGCCAAGTGAGACAGCAGCAGAAGGAAGAAAGGAGACGGCTCTGGATGTGATCGTGAATATTTTCATAAGTGGGTCTCGATAACCCTGAGGCTGGCACATGGCATGGGTTAAGGTTAGAGCTGTAGCTGCTCTGGGGGAATCAAAAACAAACCATAGAAAACAACACAATGACGATCACAGGTCCCCAGCGGCAGAGAACAGGCTCTGTGGGTTTACTTGAGTGCTGGCTACTTACTGCTGCCTTCTTGACACAGAGTGGAGAGCCCAGAAGCTGTCATCTCCTGGGTGGTGCAGAGGATTTGACAAAAGCCTGAATACCAACCAGCCCATGGCCCATTTTGGTTATGGTGGTACCATGCTGAGGTTGTAGCATGGGACCAGGGCCTCCAATTTCCTAAGAAAGAAGTGTCTCTGCTCTTGGCACCACGTTCCCATGGACTTTAAAGGGAACTCTCAGAGGAGCTGGAGAAGAGCTCCAGAACTGAACACCCAATGGGCAAATGGATGGGCCAAGGCTCTCACACCCCATCGGGTCTTGCCCTGAACCCAGTGTGGTGACGCACACGAGCGGCGTTGATTCCTCTTACTCTTACACTGACAGCCCCATGTGTGCCTTGGTCACAGCCACGTGTAATTATGAAAAGAACTATTAAATACAAACTCTAAGTTAGACAGCAGCACACTACTGGGGGAACACGTTAGAAATGCAAATCCTCAGCCTTCTGAGTTAGGAGCTCTGAGGGCGGGGTGTCTACTGTAATTACCCTCAGGCGATTCTGACACCCACTCCAGCTGGAGAGCCACTGGTCCAGAAATGAGCTCTCTAAATGACCTCACACCTCCCCAGCCGGTCCTCTGACTTTCTTCTCAAACCACCAAGTGCTAGGAGAATATTATAGAAAGTACTTCTCTCTCACTTGTCCAGTAGCACTCAGGTCTCCACACCAGAGAAGCGTGAATGATTCCACCCCAAAACTGAAAACAGTTCCACAGAATGGTTTGATCCCATCATCCTAAAGATCCATACATTCCCATCACTAAATGGCATGCAATAAAAGATAGAAAAGAACATGAATAGGTGATGAATCACCCTGCTGTCTCAGCCAATTTGAAATGCTAACCCTTGCTTTCATTTATGCCTCCACTAGTAGGCACGGCTCCCCACTGGTGACTGAATCTACTAGTGCACTTCTTTGTTTGGTCCAAAGTACAGACACTGACATCTGTTTCTATTGCATTATTGCTAATGATTCATCAGATCATTTCAATCAGCAATGGTAGACTGATTACTCTGTCTATGGATAGTCAGATGCTCTGACAATTCTTCAGCAAGGACTCATCTGTGGTCTTAATGGGAAAGTTCATGGACAAAGTTAAGCTTTTCTCTTATAGATCAGCCAGAGATAGCCAAACTCAGATGACTCGTGAAAAAGAATCCCCTTCTCTTAGGAATTACATTGTATAAATGAGGCCCATGGAACTGAGATAGAGTTTCAAAACACACATACACCCCCATTACCACCACCAACAACAACAACCAGCAATATAAGTGGCAAAAATGACAAGATTCTCAGTTAAGTTTGAATTTTAAATAATTCTTTAACCTAAGAATGTGAAATATCGGGCTGGGGTTCTGGCTCGCCTAGCAAGGGCAAGGCCCTCGGTTCAATCCTCAGCATCACATAAAAATAAAATAAAGGTATTGTGTCCAAATACAACTAAAAAATAAATACTTTTTAAAAAAGAATGTGAAATATTTCACCGGATGCAGTTATGCTAAAAATACTAAAATTCTTTAAATTATTTGCTTACATTTACATGACTCAAAGCTGTGTGCTCTTGACCACTGGCACAGAATGCTCTCCCTGGAGCTTCTTTCAGTTGGCATCACCTATCTGTCCACATGCCACACAGCTGCACTCTTCTCACTTTGACCAGTCAAAAAAGAAGTGATCAAAAAAGGGGTCCAAAGGTGGCATCTTTTTACTCAGCAGATGCTTTCTGAACAGCTCCTCAAGGGCAGGCTCCTTGACAGCCACTGAGCATGTGCAAGGCCTTCCAGCCTGTGGAATTTATAAGACCATCTTCATTCCTTTAACACCCAAGGAGTCCTACAAGTCCATCTCTTGCTTCCCTCTTGCTTGTAAAACTGCCAGCCTCTGCTTAGACCCAGGCAGCAAGGGTTCACAAAGAGGGATGCAGAAAGATGCCTGTGCTTAGCCTTGGAAAACAGAATTATCCATATTTTCCAGGGGCTATAATCATTTGTTTCTTATTGAATTGTAAACTGACATCCTTTCAAAAGAGAAATTAATGTTATTTTGTATTTACTGCAATTACATGGTGAGAAAATTCTGTGTGGGTAACTGGTTAAATGCGGCTGGATACACCTTTTGTCCCAGGAGGGAGGACAGCTTAAGTGTAAGTTAGGCTTGCAGCAGGATTGTTAAGCAGAGGCACACATGTAATTACCGAATTCCAAGAGTCTTTTTGTATTATTCCCCAAGGATCACTAATAAGAAAAGATGGCGCCCACTTTGTTTGGAATCATCTTCACTAGAGGCCCAGCCTCTTCTGTAGTAGACTGGGAACTCATCCGTGCTGTGAATACCAGGAAGTCTGCCCTGGAGCAGAAATGGTACAGCCACAAGTCTAATATCAGAGTCTGCAGGTAAGGGCAAGTCTTAAACCTTGCACTGTAATCTAATTGGGAGTAGGAGCAATTTATGTCCTCTCCGATGGCTCATCATTTCCTGAAAAAGAAATGGATAGAGGGGCCATTAAGTCCCATTGCCCTTCTCACCTCAGGTGAACTTGGATATTGATTTATTTAGGTATCCCCAAAACTTCATAGTATTAATTTTAAGTGCTTACTTTAAAATGATGGATTTGAGGGCATAACTGTTCAAAATCCTCAGAACATCATAACATGTTTATTACAGGATAATTACAAACCTCAACTGTAAAGACGGCTGATAGAGATCTCTCTTTATAATTTATGGATCCTAATTTTAATGGTTGTTTATAAAAAATGAATAAATTGGTTGTGTAAAAAATAACTATATCTCTCTGACATCCCTACACAAGCTATAGAGTTACTTTGAAACTTCAAAGTAAAATTTAAAACACCCCAATGTGATCCACAGTTAATGCACTGAGTTTAATATAATACACACCAAGTGCTTGGAAAATTACCTGGTGCATCATGTTTGCTAAATGTTGGCTATTGATCTATACAGTATTTAAAAAGACAAAGTGCCAGCCAGACACAAAAGAATACACTCTGAATGATTCCATTTACATAAAGTACAAAAGAGGTGAACCAACCCCTGCTATTAAAAGTCTGAATGGTGGCTACCACCGTGGATTTGGACAGAGAGGAGGTGGGGCCTCTGAGCTGGCCATGCTTCCTTTTCAGCAAAGCCATCTCCCTACTTGTGTGTTTAGTTTGTGAAAATATGTCTAGCTGTAGATTTGTGGCTTCCCCACTTTTCTGTATATAGTTAGTCTTCCTCCATTCAGGAAGCTGTAATAAGATTATATAGACTGCTCCCCCACAAAAAATCAGGAATTTCTATCTCCCAGGTCTGAAGTCTGGGAGTCCAGATCAAGGCAGCAGCAGCATAGGTGTCTGGTGAGGGCCTGCTTCCTGCTCACTGATGGCCCTCATTTCACTTTGTTCTCATGTGCTAGAGCAGTGTAAGGAAGACTAGTCTTACTCATAAGGGCTTCACCCACACGATCACCCCCAAACTGCACCTCTAGATCCCATTCCACTGGGGTTCTTGTTCAACATATGGAAACACAGACCTCAGTCTACAGCCCACACTGTACTTCCATAAACAGTCTAAACACAGTCAACTTGATTCAGATTCTAAAAATACTTTTGAAGGCGATTCAATAATTTAAACATAGAAATAATGGTTCTAAAATAAATTTAGAACGTAACCTATAAGTCAAAAACACCAAGAGAGACCATTCCTTGCACACACTGAACACACTGCTAGTGCCAAAGTCAAGGGTAGCATTGCTTCCTGGTTCCAGCAGCAGAAGAAAGGAGGCTTGACCCATACACAACGTGTCACATTAGGGAGACCACGAGAAGAGAGTTCACTGACCTCAGTACCCTGCACGCCCCAGCCTCCAGCCTTTCCAGTGGTCCCTCTTGATGTTGGGTGTAATAAAAAGCACAAGCTTGGATCCTTCCATCAACAATTCAACCTTGGGAATCACTTGAGTTGAAGGTGATCTCAGAGAAACTAGCAAACCCCATCTTGGGCAATTCTTATTTGTGTTGGGAGAACCCACCAGTCAAGGGATCAGGTCTTAAAAAAATGCAAATAAATTGGATGACGAGTGGGAAGGCAACTCGGTAGTCTCTGTCACGATTTTGCATGGGCCTATCTTTATTCAGCAAAGCCATCTCCATAATATAATCCTACATCCAGGGGGCCTGTGTGAAGAAATATGATTGGTGCTGTGCCTATAAAAGTAAAAACCTAGAGGCCACCCACATGTCCATCAATTATGGGAGTGGTTGAGTAAATAAGAGTGTACACAGGTCTAGCACAGGTCCTCAAACAACTTAGGTCCAACACACACACACACACACACACACACACACACACACACACACACACACTACAGACTGTGCACTATGCACTATTGGGTGGAAGGTGCAGCACAGACCATGGCATGATCAGTTTTTAGAAAAGAATTCATCACTCTCAGTGATAGGTGTGTCGCCATCACCATCACGTTCCATGAAAAGGAAGAGAAACACAGAATAAAAGCCATTAGAAGTGAGCCCAGGATGTTGTGGGAATGAATGCACATAAATTATTACTAGAACTACACATTTCCCCAGAGACAGAGTGACGACTTTGTCCAAGGCCTCAGTACCTAACACAAAGACCACCTTTTACAAAAGACTCAAACATTATTGATGATGAATCAGTCCATTCTCTTAATGGTCAGTAACCCATTGTTGCGCACGCAGGTGTAAGGAGACCCCATCTGCACTGACCACTCGGTGTTCCACAAATGGACAGCTTCTCAGCTGCCCGACCTGGGCAGGGTGCCTGGGCTGAGGACTAAGCGGCAGGAAACACTGGCAAGGCTTCCTGCTTGTCATCCCTCACCATCCAGAGGGGAACCAGAGATGGGACCAGGCGGTGACAGTGTGGTGTGACAAGGGATGATGGGGGTAACATGGGGGTGGGTGGGAGCACTTAGGAAGGAGACTTACTCAGGAGTAACTTCTTGGTTGAGATTAAAGTAGGAGTTTCCCAGGGAAAGAGGAAGGAGGGCAGTTACAGGAAGCGGGAACCGCATGTGTCAAGTCCTCATCATCTATTTTGGGTCATCTCAACACCAAATCTTGCCTTTCAGTCCTGCAGGCTCTGCCACACTAGGTGTCCTTAAACTACTTCAGTTAAAGGGATTTATGAAGACAGCCAAACACCGGCTGGATAGGTCATGTCATGCAATTTGTGGAAGGCTGAATTTTCCCCCAAATAGCTGCAACAGTATTAACTCTCTGATGTTCTTCAGGTGACCTGTTCTCCGTGCTGGTGATGGTGAGGTGCCTCTCATTGAGCAGCCAGATCTGTGTTCTGTTTCCTGGATCTCTGGAATTCTGACTTTCTCAGACCTTACAGAGCACTGTGATGCGGTGCTTCCAAGCCTGGGCCATGACATGAGCTGCTGGGTCAGCTCTCCTGGCAGACTCACTCTTGCCACCAGCTGCCACCAGGTGAGGAAGCCCAAGCAGCCCCATGGAGAGGCCACCTGTGGATATTCTGGCAAAGAGCCAGCATCCACCACCAGACACATGGTACTGAAAGCCTAAAATATTTACTGTCCAACCTTTTACCAGATTTGAAATGAGTCCAGCTTCAGCTGCTGAGTTACCCCAGCCTTCAGGCTACCCCAGCCCACACTATAAAGTACAGATGAACCATCTACAGACCCAATCATAACTGGGAGCTGTGATCAAATACACTACGAGGTCCGTCAGCTCATCTTAATGCTAAAGGACTGAGCATTGTGGCCTGGAGAAGTCCTGCACACACCTCAGATTCCTGAGCACACCACAGAAAGTAAGTTGTTGAGCAAATGACTGTAACTAGGAAGACAGAGAGCAGTAGAGAGGGGTTTCTGTCTTAAGGCTCATGGACCCAAGCCAAGAGTTTGCTTTCACTTCTAGCAGTCTAGTCAAGATGTCTAGAGAAAGAGCCGAGCCCAAGGCCAAGTATGAGCTTCACAGTGAGGACAGAGAAAGTAGGGACATTGTTTCTGAGAATATTGTTGGGATTCCAGTAGTGGGAACACAGTGGTTCCCACAAGGTTTACCATGCAAATCAGGGTCCCCCAGCAGGACCTCTGACGTTTCAGGAAAGCAGGCACAAGGGCATGAAAATGCTCTAATACTTTTAAAAGCCTCAGGTAAGGGTGAGTACACTATTGATCAGCTGGCCAGTCCTGAGCCAGGACCTTTTATTTACTTATTATCTGGGATGTTCTTACAAGGCAGTGGTGGAGTTTAATATTTGCAACAAAGACCACATGGTACTGAAAGTCTAAAATATTTACTGTCCAACCCTTTACAGAAAAAGGGCTGACATCCCCTGGCCTAGTGAAAGGTATCAATTTGCCCAAAATGTCTGCACAGAAGTATTAAAATGTCTTTTATTTTCACTTTTTGCCGCTATCTGTGATCATACCACCTCCCCTGCTGATTATCCTGTGTCAATAAGAGCGAGTATGCAGTTCTGCGTGCCTTCATTTAATCTTTTAAAATGAGAAAACTCATTACCTAAAAAAAGAGGTTATGGAATGTTCCAGCAGATGGATAGATGGAGAAAACAAAACAAAGCAATATTAATACGGTAAGACCAATGCTTATTGATAGAGACCCTAGAGCCACAGAATAATGGGACAGTATATTGTTGAAGTAAAAGGCTGAGAGGGCTTGTGAGCTAGCCACTGGTTTGCCTTGTGGACTGGTTATATGCTGAGGGTCTGGCTCGTTGACATGCTTTTATTCTCCTGAACAAGGAGACAATGCAGTGATAACACCTTGGCAAGTGCTTCAGGTTAACTGACCCAACCATGATTCCCAAATGTTTTTCTCCTAAACTTCTTCCATCATAATTACTAGGGACATAAATATTCACTCTCCTCCTGTGTAGCCTGAGCAACCACGTGACCTGGTCTAGCCAAGAAGATTTACACAGAAGTCTATCAGGGGTTTCCAGGGCAAATGGGGACAGATCAAAGGCCAGTTCACCCTTGGTCCTTCTTTCTCCCTTGAATACAGACACCACAGCTGGCTTCCAGCTTTTCCTGGGGACAGTGAGTGGCAACGCTGGGCACACTTCCAAGTGGCAGTTATTCTCAGGAATGGGGTCTCAGCAGTTTCCTGTACTCCCGGCCATGGGTTCCTGGGCGGTCTCCGACGTCCAGGCCACTTCTTGGCTTTATTCCGCCTGCTGCCTCTTTGGTAGGAGTTGGGAACCATGGGTGTTGTGGGAGCTGGTGGGGCAGCAACCCACCTAGGCCAGGGTCTCTGGAGGGTTCTCCCTCCCCCTCAACCAGGAGCATGGCAGCACTTCTTGGTGAAGAATGCTCGGTCTCTTAAGATGATTAAAGGGTAAAAATGAAGACTGCAAATCCACCCACTTGAGTAATCAGAATATTATTGTTACAAAGATCTTAAGTCTCATGGGAAGATTTTAAGGAGAAAAGGAATATCTCTCTCTATTTTTTTTTCAGCCATGTACCAATGAATGTCTCCAAAGTGCTTTAAAAACAAAATTATCAGCTCTAACGAGGGAGTAATAACACCACCATGAGCATCTGAGACAGGTTGTCCCTAAAACACTGTGAATGTGCTGGTTTCCTTACTCATGGCTTCGGCTCTGGGCAGGCATCATTTACTATACCGCCCCATATTCTGAGCAGCGTGGGCTGCAGTGGCTTAGGCAGGTGGTGCGTGGTGCAGGAGGCCTCATGCCCCGAGCCCAGCGCAGGAATGCACCTGCCCTCCTCCTGCATCTGGGCTTAACTTTAAAGCTCTCAGAGTAGGGAGATGGCACCTGTTCCTCTCGAGTTGGAATAACCTGAGGACCAGTTGACAACATGGGGTGGGCAGCAATGGCTCCCAGTAATAAAGTTATGTCACAAAAATGAAAATCACAACTGCATAGAACGAGGGAGAGCCGGGCTCCAACACAACCCTCTGAGTCAATGTTTTGGGCTGGCTTTCTCCTCTTGAAGGCACTGGATGAGGGAGTAGATTTTATCCTAATGCCAAACTTCCTGTTGTTTAATAATGTTGACTTTTATGAACTCGGGGAGGGTTTTACACTCTGAATACCCAGGCTGCCCATCTGTAGTTTGAAAGCAACCACACAGAAAACATATCATTATCCTCTGCTTTGCTCACCTGGAGCTTCCAGAACTACATTTATCATCTTCTTATAGGAAATAAGTTTTTTAATTGGTTACCATCCATCAACTTGGAGTATGAGAAATGCGGACTCATGAGTTGTTTGCCATGAATGGTTCTGGACATTCTGAGAAACCCGTTGCTATAGCATACATGCCTTGAGTCCTGGGGAGCAGGAAGCTGCCCACAGGGCCGGGATCGTGGAATGACCATTAGCCAAGAGAAGGTTGTTGGGAGGCTGCACAACAGTCATTCCCATTTCCAACCCAGGAATTATCTCTTTATCCTAATTACAGCATATAATCATTTTAAATGCAATTCGTACACGTTACTGTCTATATCATAGAAAAGGAAATAAGAAAAAAGGAAATAAAGTAGAAGGAAAGAAAATAGATATTTCCTAAAGGCTGGCATTCTCCACACACTCGGCCTTGTCCTGCAGCTCCATGTGACTCATCTCGCCCAATTTCATGGCTACCCTAATACACTATAGAACTGAGGAAACCCAGCCCCCACAAGGGTAAAGCGCTTCCTCGAAGTCTCAGGGCAGCAGGAGAAATTGGTTTGTCTGTCTGATGTCCATGAGCGCAAGCAGCCTCAGAGTTCAAGGAAGCAAGGGCAGGACTCTGTGACCTCCCAAAGAGTCCATCCCAGCCTAGAAACTCCCAGAGAGGAGGACAGTTCTCTTCAGACTTCAGCATGATATATTCTCGTCAGGTTTTGCTTCTTGCTAAGACCTCAAGAAAGATAACAGCAGCAGCCGCTCTGAGTGTCGAACCCTCACTGTTGACCAGATATGGCTGAAGGTACCGCACATCAGTCCTCAAACCCACCTCCCCCCATCATGACCCATTCCGCCAGGGGTCTGGCCATGGACACATGGGCAGGGCCCACTCCCAGGCCTGGACTGAGGCTCCTCCCCTGTTGGCAGCTCAAGAAGCACACACTGGCTGGGGCCCAGAGCCGTGGAGGGTGTGCTCCAGAAGTGCGCCAGTAGCACACAGTTGGCGAAGCAAGGGTCCTGGGCTGAGGTGGAGTCTGTGTCCCAGGACGGTCACACTGGAGATGGTGCTCTGTGGCTTCCAAATGCAGTGATCTGATCCAACACTTTGGCAAGTGGAATAATCTATTCTCTTATTCTGAAACTGCCCTCAAGCGACCTGCATCCCATTCTTACATGCCTTCCTTACCTTTCCTGGCTACTTATGGGACATGGTTTTGTAGACAGATGATAGAATTTAATTTTCCAGGGGTTTCTTTAAAGTCTGGGGTAGAAAAGCCAAAGAGAAAAATCAATGAAACCAAAAGTCAGATCTTCAAAATGTTAAAAAGATTGACCAAAACAAAACAAAGAGAAATAAGACTTATATAACTAAATTAATAAATGAAAACAGGGCACATTGCCACTGATCAGACAGAGATTTAAAAGATAAAAGAGACTACTAAAAATAATTGCATGCCAACAGATTAGACAATTTAGATGAAATAGACAAATTGGAGAAAGACACAAATTCCCAAATAGATTCAAAAAGAAATTAAAAGTTTTAATAGCCTGAAACCACAAAATTAAAAATAATAATAAATCAGTGATTTAAAATATTTCTACAAAGAAAAATCCAGACCCAAATGGCTTCACCAGTGAATTTTATCAAGTACTTAAAGAAAAAAAGTATTACTAAGTCTGGTATGATGTTGCACAGATATAATACCAGTAACTCGATGGCTGAGTCAGGAGGATCCCAAGCTCAAAGCCAGCCTCAGCAACTTAGTGAGGCTCTGTCTCAAAATAAAAATAAATAAATAAATAAATAGGCTGGGGGGAGTGGCTCAGTGGTTAAGTACCCCTGGGTTCAATCGCTGGTACTGAAACACACACACACACACACACACACACACACACACACACACACAAAGGAGGAGGAGGAGGAGGAGGAAGAAGAAGAACATGAAGAAGAAAAATATGATGATGTTACTAATATTTTACAAATTCTTGTCCCAAATAAAGAGAACTCCTCCCAACTCATTCTCTGAAGTCAGCGGTGCACTCACATAAAGACAGCAAAGGAAACCTGAGAAGCAGCACCTTCAATATAATACAAACAAAAATCCTCAACAAAATGTCAGTGAATTAAATCCAACAACACAGGTAAGAGGCTGAATAGGGACCAAAGATCTCAGGTCCTCATCCCTGCAACTGTAGATGACACCTGATTTAGCAAAAAGGTCTTCAGAGCTGTGATGAAATGCAGGATTATGAGCTGGGACATTGTCCTGGAGTATGCAGGTGGGCCCTAAATGTCATTACTCTTCTCTTATGAAAGGATCCAGAGGGAGATTCACTGGGGGACAGAGAAGGTGATGAGAAACCAGCAGGCAGAGACGTTTCAAGAGTGGAGTGATGTGACTGCGGACAGCGTAATGTGGCCACCACCAGAGGCTGGGAGAAGCAAAGGATGGCCTCTCTCCAGATCCCCAGTGAGACTGAGGCCCCGGACACTTTGATCTGAGCCCAGGGAGAGTGATGTTGGACTTCTGGCCTCCAGAACAGGAGAGAATACATTTCTATTTAAGCTACCAAACCTTTAGTGAACTGTTACAGGAAATGAACACAAAGGTGAAAAGAATTCTGTACCTCAATAAACAGGACCAGAGAGGCTTTACCACAGGAATCCAAGGCTAGCTTAATTTTCAAGAAATTTAAGCAATAAATTAACCAATAAATTTTACTAATAGACCAATGGAGAGAAACACTCCACAATCATCTTTTGATAGCTGGGTGCAATGGCCACACCCACAATTCCAACAACTTGGGTGGGTAAGGCAGGAGGATCACAAGTTGGAGGATAGCAAGATCACAAGTTGGAAACTTAGCTAAACCTGTCTCAAAATAAATTTAAATAAATAAATAAATAGGGCTGGGGGATGCAGCACAGCTCAGTGGTCAAGCATCATCCCTGGGTTCAATCCCCTGAGTGGGGGATGGAGAGAGAGAGAGAGAGAGAGAGAGAGAGAGAGAGAGAGAGAGAGAGAGAGAGAGAGAGAGAGAGAAGGAAGGAAAGTATGTGATAAAAACCAGGATGTTGATTCTTAATGAAATAGCTTGTCAAAGCTGGAATAAAAGGAATGCTCATCATGAGGAAGGGCACATAGAGAAACTCATGGCCCACACCATCCTTCGTGGTAGGATGACTTAATGATGAAACATTCCCCAGTGCCAGAAATAAGACCATGCCAGCCCTTTGCATCCTTATACCCAGCATTGTACTGGAGGCTCTAGCCAGCACAATGAGGCAAAAAATGAAAAAATAACAGAATAGGGCAAGAAGGGAGGAAAAAAGAAAAAAAGAAAGAAAAAAAATAGTGAATAAGACAGAAAGTGTACCCTGGACACTTCTGGTGGATTCTAACCAGCAGGGTTCAGAGAGGGGACTTCCCTGTTCCCCTGTCCATGGTAGACTTACTCCATGCCTGGTTGTTGGTGAGGCATTACTTAAACCCAGGCCAGGACCATCAGGGTATTTGTTCTTCTTTGGCCACATAACTAATCAATGACCCCTATTGATGAAGGTGAACTTCATCTGTACTTTTGTTAGAACTATGAGGAATAATACAGAGTCATTCCACTGAAGTGCCTGTGAAGATTGAGTGTACATGAGCTGCTGGCAGCTATCCTGCACCATGAAGGGAGGGGCTATAAGAAACAGGACTGGAGAAATTGATCTAACGCCAAAGAAAGCCAAGTAGAAATATGAAGTCCTAGTAGTGGGTGGCATCTGTGTTCATATACCAGCCAGGCCTGACCCGAGGCTTATCCAAGAACTTCTCACATTCTTAAGCCATGAAATGTCCTTTGGCTTCAGCCAGTTTTGATTGAGCAAAGATAGACACCTTGAGTAACACGAGGGTCATGACACCTCCTGCTCTTGTAATCATACATTTTAGCAATCAGGTCACACTATTGTGTCTTTGCAGAAGTCACATAACTTGTTTTAATAATCCCTGCACTCAACTATGCCTTCTGTTGGGGGCAGCTGTCCTGCTTTGTCATCTGGAGCATTGCTGGAGCCCAGCACACAGCAGGTGCTCATGCAGTGTTTCCTGAGTGAGCAGAGATGCCTGGGTGGCGGATGGCCCGTGAGCACAGGTGATAGACTGTCCTGGGCGTCACAGGTCTTTATCCTCTATTTTTAACAACCTGCCAGCCACACTCATTTCCTTTCCCTTTACACATCTCTTTCTCATGGTGTCTCCAAAATTACAGGAACTGATGCTGGGATCCCGGTCCCAGTGTTCTCAAGTGGCCTCTGAGAAATGATTCATCTGGTCCTGTGGATATGAACTCACTTAAATCAATAGGATTCACTTTTATCATATTCTCAACTATCTTGGGCTCCAATTTTCTCCTATTTATGTTTGTTCAAGCCTTTTACCGAGTGATGATTATTTCCTTTGATCACAGAAATGGAAGTACCCTGAGCCGGTGTGGTCTGGCATTTACTCTGCCTCTTCTACCAGGGCACCATCTGCCTGAGAGAAGACATGCCTGAAGCTGCCTGCACAAACATCTCCTGGCAATCTTTGTCTTATCTGGAGTGTGCTGTTGTCGGGGAACCTTGGGATCCCATGCAGTACAGGATCGCATGTTTGCTGGTTATTTTGTATACCCTCTTTCAACTGAGTTTATTACTGAAGCCCATGTGTTGTCCCAATATGCCTTTTGTATGTTCTCCGTTTCTCTTTGTCTCCCCTCCCACTCCCTCTCTCTCCTTTCTCACCTGTTCCACAGATCTCCACTCCTCTAAGGAGAACTTCCCCTGTAGGAGCTCCATTTTGTTTCTATGCTCCCTATCAGTGCATCTTTTTTTAAAAAAGAAATGTTGAAAATGTTCTCCGAGTTGAAATATTCTTTCCCCAAGCCCAAGGCCCCTGTCTGGCTGGACCATCTTGCCCTTGTGTTGGGCTTACCCACGGGGACCTGTACACCACCTTCCCCGGCCCGCCAGTCCACAGAGCATACAGCCCCTTCAATGGCAGTCATGTGGCCCTACCCTGCTTAGGTGTGATATCTTCCTTCCGCTGACCTTCTGGTGAAGGCAGCAACCTTCAAACTTTGTCCTCATGAATCCTGCTCCCCCTATTTATGTCACCTGGACTTTAAAGACAACAGCCTTGCAGGTCCTGTGCCCTTGGCTTGCCAGTGATCACCTCCACCTGTGAGTGTGCACCTGGGGAGCATCCAGCTCTGTTGAGGCTTGGAGTACTTCTGTAAAATTTTAGTTTGTTACATATTAATCAGAACCTTGGTCAGTTCAATTTTATTAAAAAAAACCTAATTGTGTTACCTAAGCACATGGAAATGTCAACTCTGAATATTCTTTAGATCTCCTCCTTTCCTGCTTCAAAATCAAAATTAAGACACATAGCAATGAACTATTTCAGGGAACATGTGAGAGTGCTATCAACATTGCCAAAACACTACCAGGCTGTGGGTCCATGGCCCCTATCAGGGTCTTCCTTCATTGGAGCCATTCCTTCAGCAATCTTCTGTTGGCTGCACTGGGCGCCTGGGTCCTGGGGGGCAGCTCGTGTCTCCCTCCTTCTGCTCTGAGTGCAGTAATGTACATGGAAGGTGATGAGTAAATGCTGCTCCAGGGAACTGAACTTTGGACTCTGGGATAAAGGAGATGCCCTCTGGCAACATTTAAGCATTGTCATATCAAGGAAATGCCTGACATGTTAAATATGAATTATTTTAAAGTTTTTACTAATACAGGGCCAAAATACCTCTGCTCAGAAATGCTTGAACATGTCCTTTAATGCAGACGGCCCTGCACTCTGGGGGTTGGGCCAGACAGCTCCTGGCACTGGAGCCTGCAGGAATCAGTTTCCCCCTCTGGTGGTCTACTTTGCTGAAAAGCAGAGACAATGAGACCTGCCCTTCTGGAGTGCATTTGTCTGAGGGTACCTTAAAGTGCCTGGCAGGAAACAAATGAGTCCAAGGAGGAACCAGCTGCAAGAGGCTGGAGAGCCTCTCCTGATCCTTTTTTTATGGAAGAGCCACCGAGGAGAGCAGAGCAGACCGGACCCCACCTCCTGAGCCCTCTGATGGGGCCTGCAGTCAGTCTGAGAGGGTGCTTTAGATGCTGAGCACTCCTCCTCCCCGCTGGCAACCAGCACCTAAGATTTGTCACCAGTGACTGCAGCTCCCTCGGCCCCTGTATTTCTGCAGACTAAAACAATCCCTGTAAGTCACTTTGATAAGTTTGTAAAGCACTCAGGCATCTTTGGGCAGGAAGCTGTTAAAGAAAGATCCCTTCGTTACAGTTTACAAAACCATTTCCAAAATGTGCTGCTGAGACCCTTTGAGTCAATTTCAAAAATAGAAGCCCATAAAACTCACCCGGAGAGCCACTGTCACAAAAAGACATTCTCCTGTAATTGGAGGGCATAGTTTAGTCTGTTACATCACACAACTCGATTTTAAATCTATATCCTAAAACTATCTTAATTGATCATAAAAAGGACAATTGAAAACGCAGGATTTGATCACTGCACATACAGCGCCAATGCCCTCACCACCAAATTAGGCCATTTGGTGGGGAGCAGCCCAGCCCGAGTTCTGTTTAAACTATCTCTGGGTTACATTTCATCATCCACTTGCAAAAAAAGGAACAGACTATTATGTGGATTAGAATTCAGTGAAAGTTTAGACCACTGCATGTCATGCAAATTTAACATTTACTTCTGTTCCCCATCCCTGAAAAGCATGGAGGAGGGGGAAGGAGGGAGGAGGGAAGAGGGAGTTGGGAGGGGAAGACATTTTACATGTTTGCTGAGGATTCAAATCAGTCTTGCCAGATGCTCATGGTGACATGTCTTGTGTCATTGGGTCTAATGACATCATAAACAACAAGTTAAACAAATTTGGAGAGGCTGGTTTATGAACTGCAGGGCCAGCTCTGTTGTGGAGAACACTTCTTGTCTCAGTGGGGCGAGGCTCCCCCCTCCTCTACCCCTGAGCTTTTAGTGTCCCACAACTACACCCCAGAGCTAGCACTGCCCGGCCTGGTCTTGCACCGCCTGACAGTCAAGAAGGGAGCACTCACCTTCAAAAATCACCATGGCTTTAATTCCCTTCCTTTGTTACCTTCTGGCAATATTTTATTTTATTGGTATTTTAAAATATTGTAAATTTGATCAAAGAATATGGAAAAAATATATGGAAATCAAAATACATGGGATTATTTTGACTTGTTAACTAGTGGGTTAACAAGTGTGATTCTTGGGTCCTTTTGGAGATAGCAGTATTGGCAAGAATCATGGGCAAGACACTTGTGGGCAGTGTAGTTAAAAAAAAAATTGGCCAATTCTGCAATTTATGAGCTGTGCGACAATAGACAATTTGCTTAAAATTGCTGGACCTTAGGCTTCTTTTCTCCCTCTGTAAAAACATGGGGATGATATCGGTGTTCACCCACAGGCATTTTTCTGCAGACTGCCTGTGTTAGGAGGCAGCCAGGGCACGTAGCACTCTGAGCGGCTCAAACATTGTTATTATCACTAGTAAGTGGGCTGCGGGGGGGGTCCTGCGGTGCTAGGTGGAGCCCCTCTAGAATGGGAGCTGGGCTCCAGCAGGAGCCTGGCTCAGTGTGGCAGGAAGGAGGCAGAGCTGGATGCCACCCAACCTGTCTCCTTTTGTCAGAGCTCCTTGTCCTCCTGGGCCATCACCTTCTCAACACAGCAACCCTGCCTATCTTCTCCAGCTTCAGCTTTGCCAGAGTTTAACACCATGCACCAGCAGGAAGGGCAAGAAGGGGGTCTCCACACCAGCACTTCCTGCCCTCTGCCAGGGTGGCCGGGCATGCTTGTCCCAGTTTCCCACAGTGCCTCGGGAGTTAAGCTCCAGGAGCCCCAGTGCTATTAGTGGCTCACTAATACCAACCCCTCTAGCTATGTCACCTCCTTCTGGCTCAGTCCCCCACTTCTCTACCTGTGTCTCCTCCATCTCCCAGAGAACAGCTTCCCTAGAGCCACTGTCTCAGGATCTGCTTATGGTGACCCAAGTTAAGTCTGTCCCTCCTGCCCAGGCACACCCTACTTCCTCACACCAGCCAGCGCTCGGCCCTGGCGTACCTACTGTCCTGGTCTCTGCAGTACAGTCACCTTCAGGCCTGTTCCCAACTGTCAGACTCCATGGACTTCATTCACAGCAGGTTACAGTGGGTACAGCCTGAATACCCTCTCTCTTTCACTATTATAGCCCTTAATGGGGCTGGGCAGCCAGGTGCCACCCTGGAGCTGGGAAACCAGAGACTCTCAGTGCAAACTGTGTGGCTGGAGGAGCCCAGGCCCCACCTGCATCCCTGCACACTTTCAGATTAGCAGCAGCAAAGCCTCCCAAGCCAGCTCAACACCAATCCGGCTTCCCTTGAGGTAGGTCTACCACCTTCCCTTTGGGAAAAAAAGCGAAGCTCTAAATCATACAGTATCACTTTTTTTTTGCCATTTCATCTACTTTAAATCTGAATTCTATTTTTACTTCCTTTTTAATTTTTTAAAGTTTATTTTTATTAAACCAATATTTAATTAGAAAGTTTCATTTATCAATGCAAATAATGAGATCCCCAACTCATCCTCAATCTCAGGCATCTTGAATTAGAACTAAAAACAGATTTTACAGTGTCCAGACAAAAAAAAAACATGAAGAGACCACTTTGGGGCCATCATTCTCCTTAAACACAATCATAGAAGACCCAAATTATAGTTTTTTCCTCCCAGGGTTCAGTGGAGTAACCCAGCTAAGAAGATTTAATCAAACTATTTTTTGTATGTCCCTATCTTTCATTTCAACCACTCATTTACTTAAAGGAGTACTTTGACCTAGAAGAGGATTTTACACTAGGTTAAAAGACCCCAATCATTTGGGAAAACATCAACCTATTTGCATTCATTCATTCATTAACTCACTCATTGTCCGAACTCCATTGTTGTAGAGACCCATACTCATATTAGAATGGAGTAGGATAATTTTTGACTCCAATTTTGTTTCTGCAAAATGTGACAGAGGGTTCCCGTAATGCTGAGTCTCCATCAATGAGAGTTTGCTAAATTGTTAAAAAATAATATATAAAGACCAGCCTGTGAAAAGCAACATATTGACAAGAAGCAGCAGTGTTTGATTAAATCCCAGGAAGGGACACAGGCCAGTGATGGACTAAGGGAGTAGTTGGAGGTTGGTAGAGAAGGCAAGTGAAGAAAGCTTCTGTCCCCACAGGTGTCCACAGCAATGGCATGATGGGACATCAGACAGCAGTGAGGGTTGGGCTCTCAGAGGGCCACACAATGAGGAATCAGGTTGACCAGGGCTGAGTCATGGACCATGAGAACAGGAGGGTCAGGAGAGTCTGGCTCCTCAAGGGAGCAGCAATCCGGAGCAGTGAGCACAGCCAAGGCTCCAAGACATGGGAAGAGCTGGTGGGTCAGTTCAAAGCAGGAAGATCATGAGGAATTCGGTGGTAAAAGTCAAGATTCCAGGTCAGGAGCCTGGGGCAGGGGTCTGAGCATATCTAGACTCAGCAGGGAGCACATGGCCACAGTGACACCCTGAATGCCCCAATGCACTCATGTGAATCTTCAGAACATGTGACTATCGGTTGGGGGGACCTCATTTGTTCCTGACCTCTGTCATTCTCCCACTTTTCAGATGGAGTCGCAGAGTCAGAGAGGATGAAGACTGCAGACTGTAGGTTCTGCAGGGCCCCTTCAGACCACTTTGTCCTCAAGTGAAGACAGGATGCTGGGCCACCAGGGAGCCGCTGCAGCCCGTGGTGGGGGAGAGTCAGGATGAATAGATAAGATACAGAGGGTGGCTGAATCTAAACCATGGATTCTCAGTTTGCCTCTCTGGGCAGTTTCTTTCTCACACGGTCCATATTATGCCTCATGCCCTGTTGAGATGAGTGAATGAAGGAAAGTTGGAAAGAACTGCAGGCCCCAGGGAAGTGATGGGACTCAGCTGCAGAACTCTCCTGGCCCTCGCTTTGTCCTGACCTGCATCTGTTCCCATCAGCAGAGGATGCACCACCACATGGGAAGCTGTGGCCACAAGCGATGGGGCCAGCCTTACCCCACAGTTGGGCTGAACGCTTATTGTTCCTCAAGTGCACATTGTCACCCTATTTCTAGCTTCAATAGAGGGCTTCGCTGGCTTCAAAGCAACCCCCACCCACTGACTTCCGCACAGGCTCAGGTCAAAGCCAAGTCAACTCATTAGCCTCGGATCCTGTCACATCATTGGCCTCTGGACAGGAGTGGATATCCTTGGTGCGTGCTGAAGGAGAACATAGGGCTTCAGAAATCTCATTCTCTAATTCTGTACCTCCCGAGCCAAAAGGTAATCCTTTTATACAGTGTGAATCACACCAGAAATGTGCAGAGAGACATAACAACATCACGTGGCCACCAATAAGCACGACTAAACAACAGGGTGACCTGTTTAGTGGTTTGAGACCTGGAGCCTTGGGAGACTTCTTATAGGACAGAACAAATTTTCCAGCAGGGATTAGCCTTGAGATTGGAGTTTAATGAAACAATCGCTAACACGGGAGGCTTACGCCAAAGAACCGGAAGACTCCGGGGAGTTCCAGGTTTGTTGGGGGAAGATATTTATCTAATAAACCATGAATAAATAATAGAGAGAGTCTAAAGTCAAGAGATGAAGAGGAGCCAAGGGACAAAGGTAGGGGCTGGTGGATAAAAGCAACCTGATGTTTTGACTTTGCAATAGACGTTTATGACTGCGGGACACTGTCACAGGCGCTGAAGGACACGCAGGGGCTGCTCCCAGCCCCGAGCACCAGCTGGACCAGGCGAGGTTATAGAGTGACAAAAACCAACCTCAAAGCTGCCGTGATGTCAGACAACAAGGGTTTATTTGCTGCCTCTGCAATATGCCCAGAAGGTCAATGGCAGGAGTCTGATGATCACTCTCACCCAGACCGCAGGTGATGGGATGGGAAGGGAGGATGGAGGATTTGAGCCCAGAGATCACATGCTTTGGCCTGGAAGTGACATGGCTTCTCCCACAAACATTTCCAGGGTCACAGCCAACATCAAAGAGGTAGAAAGCATAGTTTCTTGTGACCAGAGAACAGAAAAGGATGAGCTATCAGTGAATATCAACAACATTGACCACATGGGTATCGATAAAAAATTGTGAAGAAAGCCCTGCCTCCTCATTGATAAAACGTATGTAAGGACCTAATATGAAATGAGTTAAATGACTTAAAATGCTAATGTTTAAATTGCATTTGTTTGATGATTAAAACAGAGGAAACCTTGTCAACTGATGTGATACTCCATACATGTAGCAGGAATGATTGAAACATGTGCGTGGTACTATGCCTTTTACATTTGACACACTTATACTGCAAAATTCTACATATCAGTGGAGGTACAGACACATGGGTGAAGATGTCTGTGTGCTCACACACACACACATATATGTATATGTAGGCATCTCCTTTATCCCTTGGGGATACTTTCCTAGACCCCCAGGGGATGCCTAAACGGTATTACTGACCCCTGTCCTTTGATGCCTGTTCCATCTTACTTGAGGACATAACATTTTTGCAGCTTGAGGCTGCAGTGACTCTATTACCCCTCCCGGCTCCCTTCTGGGCTCCTAGAAGCCCTCCATAACATCTTGAGGACTTCTCAGGCCCTCTTTAATCATAACCCTTTATTGTATTGATTAAGAAACATCCTGTAGACATAACTTTTGCAGCTTGAGGTGTGGTAGCATAACCATAATGGTTTTTTTCCTCCTTCACAATTTCACATGCTCTTAGCATGGATCTAGCAACCTCAACATATCATTTTTTTCTTTGTTTATTAAATCAAGAACTTTCATCTTTTTACTTAAAAGAAGCCATAAAAAACCCATGAAGGAAATTTAACTGCATTCTGACTCAGAGAGTGCTCTTCTAGGCAGGCTCTTCCTCCAGATACAAAGAGAAGACCAACATGAGGTGATGTTGCTCTGGCCTCACCATAGACTTGCTTTCGTAGTTGGGCAAAATAGAAGAAGAAAGGTTGACTAATTTGCGATAGTTTTTCTCTTTCCCTGTTGTTGATGGAGGATGGTTGAATCTTCTCAACCATCATGTGTCCATCTCCACCATCATGTGTCCATGTGCTGATGGACACATGATGGTTGAGAAGGTTCAGGTTCAAACTGTGGTGTAAATTTGGAGAACTCATTTTCTCTCTTGAAACCCTGTATCTTAATCAATACAATAAAGGGTTATGATTAAAGAGGGCCTGAGAAGGCCTCAAGATGCTATGGAGGGCTTCTAGGAGCCCAGAAGGGAGCCGGGAGGGGTAATAGAGCCACTGTAGCCCCCAGACTGTGCACTGGCCTGTTTGCTTCTCTGTCTCTGGGACTCAGCTTCCACTCAGTTAAAGGATTCCACTGACCTAGGCTATCATCAGATTCTATTTCTGTTCCTAAATTCTACCTTCCAGATTAACTTGCTGAGCAGATTCGGAAGTGTCAAGTGACCTGTTGAACTAGGACACAGAATCTTGGAGGAAACTGAAGAATAGCTGTCCTGGGTTGAACGAAGTCCCTCCAACATGCATGTTCATCCAGCAGCTCAGAACACAACCCCATTTGGAAATAAGGTCCTTGCAGATGTGATTAAGTTAAAATATGGGCATGATGAATTATGGTGGGCCCCTAAATTTAATACAGTGTCTTTACCAGAAGATCAAAGGACATGTAGACCCAGAGAGACAGAGGAGAAGGTTACATGATGGAGGAAGCAGAAACTTCCTCCATCTTGTGACCCATGAGCAAGCCAAGGAAAGCCAAGGATGCCCAGAGCTGCCAAAGCTGGGGAGAAACCATGAGCATTCTCTGAGAGGCCCTTCAGGGAGCACAGCCCCGCCACACCTGGACTGGGAGCTCCAGCTGTCACATCTGGGAGGAAACAAACTCCTGCTATAAGTCACTCGAGTTTGTCCTAGGCTTTTAGTGTAGCTCAAGGAAAGAGATACAAGAGACTAATGTGCACAACTACTTTGATTTACCTCCTGGCAATGAGAAGCCCGGTGCTGTCATATCCCTCTCACGTCCAATAGCAGGGAAACACCGTGTGTGGTTTCCATTCTTGCTGGTGGACATGGTGGATACCAATTCGTGCAATACAAATGGGGTCCTGACGGCCTCCGGTGTTTTCCTGAACAAATGGTCAGTGCTTTCATTTGGTAGCAAAAACTAATTTGTCAACACTCATCACTCACACTGGAGGAATGGGGACCAGCAACCAATCAGGTGCTAAGTGTGGATCCGGGCAGCCACCTCAGGGGTCTGCTGAGCCACAGGCTCCATGGGGAGACTGTTCATCTATAAACCCTCTAATGAAGGGCTCCTTGACATCTGAGAGCCTGACATGGAAACCTCCCATCTGGCATAAGAAAATGCAGTGTCAGAGATTCTCTCCCTGTGCTTTTGTGGAGAAGCTGTCTCTCTAGATGTGCAGAGGGGCAGACACTACCACGCATGCAAATGTTACATAAGCTTACATGCACAGTATACTCTATTTAAATATTCACTTGAAAAATACATTCTGATTGAATCCAGAAAAAGACAAATAGAAGAAAAATTTTTGCGACTCTGAGCAATTCAGGAGCCACAAGCCACGCGTGGTTACTATGCTCTTGAAGTGTGGTTTACCCAAATTGAAATGTGCTGGAGGTGCGAAATAATGCAAGTTGGATATCGAAAACTCAGCACCAGAATATCTCAATGATTTCTTAAATTGATTATATGCTGAAATAACATTTCAGATATACTGGGTGAAAGGTTATTCTTAAAATTAATTCTACCTGGTTTACTTTTCTGAGGCGACTATTGGAAAATTTAAACTTGTTTGCATTATATGGGTATGGCGTACTCGGGATTTAAGGAAGCATGGCTTTGGATACTTTCTAATTGATCATTATTTTGAACACATTTGTTCAGGAAATTCTACCTTTTCTTTAGATGATAAATTTTTAAATACTTGATACTTTTTATAATTTTCTCTCCCTCTCTCTCTCTCTCTGTCACACACACACACACACACACACACACAAACACACACACACACACACACACACACACACACACACACACACACACACACACCATTTTATAACATCCCAAATTCTTTTATCTTTCTGCTATGACAACTTTTCTCCTCTTTAAAAAAGACTATCAGATACAAAATAAAATTAATGTTCTTTTGCCCTTCCTTATCTGGGGATGTACAAATTCCTGTGTGACCTTGGCCAAGTTGCTTAACTTCTCTAGGCCTGGTACCTCCCTGCCCCCCAGCACCCTGGACATTTATGGAAGTGCCCTCAGATGCACACACACTCTGCCCACACTGCATGGCGCTGCCTCTGCTTCTTCCCACTTCCCTGCAGAGTCACTGACACGCGTCTCAGAGACTCGGTAAGACCAAGGGCAGTGAGTACCGCCAGGAGCTACGGAAGGCTGGATCCATGGAAGGAACCCAGGTTCCCTGGTGCAGATGCTGCACTGCCCTCATGGGATATCATGGCCTGATGGGGCAGTGGTCTGCTAGTCAAGTCACCCAGGGGCAGGGCAGAAGGAGGCTCTGGAGAAGAAGGCCTTCCAGCCACAGTGCTTCCTGGTGCATCATGGGAAGGGAGGCCTGAGTGACAGAAATGCGGGGCCGAGATGACAATCATCTGCACTTGAGCCACTGCACTCCAGCAGACTGTGTCCACACCCCCATGTCCTGCTGGAAGGTGATCTTCCCTGGCCTGAGCTCTCCACATAGTAGGAAAGGTTTAGGAGGCATGGGAATGAATGGGGGTGTCCAGGAGAGAACATTCCCAGGACAAGGGGGAGTCATCATTCCAACCTCTCTTTAGAGAAAAGATGAGAGAGTAAACAGAAAGCTACTTGCAATGGCTTTGGATGCTCTTTAGTACCAGAATTTCCAAAAACACCATTTGTGTTCTGTCTAGACCTAAGGTGTATCAAGGTTAGATAAAGTGATTGACAAAGTTTTGTATTTATTACAAAAGATGCCAAGTTATATTTAGGGAAATTTTTTTTTCTTGAAATCTCACTCTAATTGCTTGTCACCTTTTGAAATATCATAATTAGCACCAGTTAATTTGTGTGCTTAAATATTTTAATGACAGGTTATAATTTTAATATAAAAAGAAGTTTAGAAGAAAATCACATGATCCTATAACTTCCAGGGGAGGGAGGGAGGAAAGGAGAGAAAGAGAGAAAGAGTTGGGGGGAGGTGGAGGTAGGGGAAGGAGAGAGAAAGAAACAAGGAAATAGGGAGGGGTGAACGAGGAAAGGGAGAGGAAGAGGGAGAGACTGAACTTTGAAATAAACAGGAAAAAGCCCCCTTTTGGTTGTTGCCATGTCCCCACTGTGAGAACTAAGGGACCTGTACCACTTCTCCAAACCCCAGGGTTCTAATTTATGGGACATGGAAAATAAGGCCTACCTCACCAGCATGCTCTAGGGTTACCCAGACTACGACTGTGAGGTCCCAGACAGTGTGGTATGTACCCATTTCCCTGCATGTACTTTCCCCAGGAGAGAGGAAACATGTAGATTTGGGTTTCAAGAAGAAAGTTCCAGGGCAGACACATATTTCCCAGTAGGAAAATGCTGCACTGCCCACATCCTAGCATCCCATTCCCTGGGATGAGGAATGAGGCAGCCAGGAGGAACGGCTGGAAGCAACCCCAGGAGGGAGGAATGAGACCACTCCTCCAGCAGCAGGTCCACTGGGAACAGGCAGAGCAAGTCTCTTCACTGGGCCAAGCCTCACCAAGTCACTGCCAGGCTGAGAAGGCAGGTTGAGATGAGTGGCCAGGACAGAGCTTAGCTCTGAGAGACTCATCATTGAGTTGGGTGGTCATGCAGATTCAATGCAGCCAAGGAGCTGGGCCAAAAGCTTTGCCCTGAAGGTGTGCAGCCTGCTGCTATTGGTGGTGCCATTTGGAGTTTGTGTCCCTGTGGGTTATGCATCAATGTGTCAACAGACAAAAGCCGGAAGGCCGGTTTCACCATTTACTGCTAATATCATTCATGTTCTGTGAATCTCGGTCACCTTGTCTCTACAAGGAAGCCTTCAATGCCTTGTTCTTAGGGCTTTTGAAAGGATTAAAGGAAATAATGTAAGATATATTTAGACAGAGTGCCTGGACTCGAGAAAGGATTCAACAGTTAATAGCCACAAAGACAAATATGAGGATGCTGATTGTATCTCTTTTAGCTTCCCCAAGACCCTTCCAATTTGTCCAAACTCCAGGCTTTCTGCTGATGTGCACCTCCAACCTACCATTGGGAGCCCACCATGAATAAACCCTCTTCCTACCAAAGTAACCGCCGGCCAGCCTGGGTTGTAAAAGAACTGCTGGGGAACCGTGCAGAGCACCACAAAGGTAGGTTCAGGTGGAGAACCTCGCCATGGAGGAGTCAGTGGAGGAAGAGAATGAGTGAGTGCCCATCCAGGAGGTGCTTCAGCAGCAGGCATGAGCACGGTGCGCGTTAATGGTAGTGCAGATCCAGGGAGCCAGCAAGGAGCATGCCAGGAAAGGGGGAAGGGTGGTAAGGAGCTAAACGCACTCCAGGTGGAGTGAGTAAATAAATCCCAAGGAAAGAATGAAAATGAGAATTAATCAGGAAGGTGCTGAGCCGTGGCACTGCCAGGCACAATCAGAGGACTTCTTAATTGCTTGTCAGAGACCAGTGCATCCTGGCAAGATGATCTTCAACTAATGCTGGAACTTTTTTCTCTAACCTGGCTTCATTTATCATGATTAGAAAACAAGTCAAAATTGATTTTTGTTTATTTTATAAAGACCAATCCCCAGGGAGCCCCTCTTCCCAGGAAGTTTGACTATTTTACCTTAGGAGGGGAACCCCCTCAGAACATAAAGAACTGCTTTGTGTCACTTTAGGCACATGTGCGTACAGACTTTGGATATGAAAATTGTAGTTTCTTAAATTTTTACAAATTGTTTCACATACATTTGTGTGAGCCATTTACTTAGTTGTTTCCTACTTTAAAATGGAAAAAATAAAAGCAGTTTGATATGGTCCAAGTTTTGGAAGTAGACCTGTATTTGATTCTTTGCTGTGCCACGTAACAGCCATGTGACCTTGAACAAGTCACTGAAAAAACCTCTGTGATTTAGCTCAGAGAATCTGAGGTTGCTAATACCTCTCAGATTTTCTGGGACCATCAGGGGTTGTATATGAAAGGTAGCTGCATAGGAAACCTGCTCTCCTGATAGCAGAGATGGACACAGTGTCCTAAGAGTTCAACAAAACCACTGTGGGGTCCTAAGCTCCATGGGAGCAAGGCCTGTGTCTGTTTTGAGTACTATCCTGGCAACAGATACCAACCTGGTACACAATGGTCCATATGCTCTATTCAATATTAACATAGTACTCAAGATATGTCAAAGTCACCCTATAGGTGGAATAGGGATTGATTCGTTTAATTCAATGAATATGTGTTGGCTGCCTATCACTTATTCCTTAGGCAAAGATCTAAGGGGCATGTGTGACATCCCAAGCAAAAAGTTTCTTGGGGGAGGGACTGTACCAGAACCTAGATTGTAGAGGGCAGGTTCATTCATTCTTTGATCCATTTTCTCATGCACTTGCTTGTTCTCCAAATATTTATAGTTTAGTCTTATACATCATCAGACACTTGAGATGAAACACAAGGTCAGCTCCCCTGCCCTTCACCCCTAGGTACCCAATAAGCCCAGTCACTCATCACACACACACACACACACACACACACACACACACACACACACACACTCACACCCTCAGGAAACCCTCTGTTCCACCAAGATTTTGTTAATCAGGTAAATCGTGTTTGAAGGATTGGAGGAGATTCCTAATTTGGGTCTCTGTGTCGCCAGCAAACCAGCTGTGTCGAGGACAGCAAGACAATGCCAGCAGAAGGTCAACACATCCTACTGCTCAGACCCTTTATCCCCAGATGGATTCCAAGAGATCTTGTTCTTTTCCTAGAACAAGATCTCTAGGAATCCAAAAAAAAAAAAAATCAATGTACATCTCAGTCCATGTGAAACAAGCTTCCCGGGGCGTTGGTGGGTCTCCCGGGCACCTGGAAGTTTCCTGGGCGTGCCAGGCTGTGGGATCATCCTCTGATGCATTTCCCTGATCTGAAAAGGCTCTGTTCCTGTGATTTAGTGGTTACGACTTACCTGTTCCTTTGGTTTATGCTTAATCCTGACAACTAATTCCAAGCCTCCTGCCTGGGGAAGTTTCTGCCTTAGAATTTCTTGGCATTTACCCGGCCAAAAAGGAAGTGATGATGTTTCCTTCGCTTTTCCACACTAAAGTTGAGAGCTGGGCAGAAATATCACCTGCCTCCATGCTGGCCTCTGGAAGGCTCACCTCCTGAACCCCGCTCTTGATTTCATCCTTCCTGTCTCCCCAGGGACATCGGCCCATCAATTACCTTTTCTCTCTCTCGACCATCTTCAATCACTTCCTCTCCACTGGCCACTTGCTGGCAGATACAAACATGTTTAAGTTTTACTTATTCTGGGAAAATAAGAACACAAAAATCCTCTTCTCCATCCTGCCCCCTCTGAAGTTATGTCCCCATCCCTGGCCTTCCTGAGGAGCTGAGCCTCCCGATAGAATCCACTCCCCTGCCCTCTTCTCCAGGTCATGGCCCAGGCACTCCCCAGGCCAGGGCCAACCACCCTGTGGCCTCAGCAATTCACTGAAAGGCTTACAGCCAAGATCATCGAGAACCCAAGCCCTAGCTCTCCCCTCAGCGGCTGGCTCTTGATTTGTTCTCACACATTCTCATTCTCCATGCAGTGAGCATTTTGGACAAGCATGGATCTACCCTCTTAGTTCTTTCTGCTCACCAGGAATAAAGCTGTGATGTGGAAGGGACTCAAGAAGCAGCCCTCCTGGCAGAGGGAACAGCAGGTGGGAAGGCACCGTGAGGGGAGAACACAGTGTGTCATGTCGGAGCCATGTTCCCGGGCCACAGACTTCAAGGATGAGAGCAGAGTGAGTGGGCCCAGAGCAGTCGGCTGGGCTGGGCCTCCTCGCTCCCATGGGCAGACGTCCACCTTCATTCTAAAGGCTACAGGAGCACAATGACCATTCTGCCCTGTAATCACCGGCTCACAGAACTCACCAGGACACTGTGAGGTGACTGAGGACAAGTGAGAAGGAAGGAAAAGAAACATGGCAGATGCTGGATTCTAGATGAAGACATAGCAGCTCATTGTGTTTCTTCAGAATAAGAGAATGCAGTTCATGCTCTTGTTGGCAAAGGACCCTGTCCACACCAATGGGCCAGCTGAGGCAGGAGTGCAGATGCGCTCTCTGCGTGACCACTGGTCGGTGCGGAATGTGCCACCCCAGCATGCCATCATGCACACGTACACGCTGCCCCTCGCCAGTGTGGCCATTCATTCTTGAGCTCCTAAATTAGAGCTTGTACTAGATGATAGATAGGATATTCATTATTATCAAACAAATATGAAACTGAGCTTTAGATAACATAAGGATTCCAAAAGTTAAGTGCTATTTTATGGTACCTTTCAATTTAGAAGTGCACTGCAGATAAAACATGACTTTGGTGTAAACCATTGATGTATTGTGTGGTTAAGATCAATGAATTATTAAAAGGATAATCTCTTAAACACCAAGAAATTGTCTTCTAGTGTACCCTAGGGGCATGGGCCAATGCATTACACACACATACCCCCCACTGCCCTGGCTGTCACTTACACAGACTCCAGAGAGCACACCTGATGTCACAGCAGTGTGGGAGTCCTCCAACACACTCAGCTCCGGTGAGGCCCTCGGACCAGGCTTGCTGTGACAAAAGGGTCCCTCTGTTTTTATATCTCTAGGCAGCTGAAGGGGACCCTAGTGGGCCATTCAGATTGCCAGCTAGCTGCTGTGACCTTCAGGACAATCTCAGTCCACTGGGGTCAGACTACACTGTGGCTGGGCTCTGCCAGCCTCTGGACCCCTCCCTTTCCCTCTCTGCCAAGCATTTCTCCTGATAAATGTCTTGTCATTTAACCCCGTATTGATGTCTGCTCTTGAGAGGTCCCAGACCACCCTAACTATCACATGGCCAGCACTGTTATAGAAAGTGCTGGAAATTCACCAGTGAACAAGGAAGATAAGGCTGTCTGTGAAGCCTGCTTTATTTGAGAGAAGGCAGAGACAGATTGAATGAATAAGATAGTGTCATATTGTGAAATGTGACACGAGGAAAATAAAACATTGATATCATAAGCAATCAGGCAAGGGCACTAAAAGTGGTGACATCTGAGTTGGGACATGATGACAAGAAGGTATCAGCTTCACAAAAAGTTGGGGCAGGAGGGACCACACGTGCAAAGGGCTTGGGGCTGTCACAAGTTCAGAGTATTCAAAGCCCCCTTCTTAGGCACCTATGTGCTGTGGCATCTTGACACACCCCATTTATACTGGGGACCTTGGAACTTCCCTGCAGGTCTTAAAGCTTGGAAGACCTCCCTTAGAGTTGTTTTATTAAATACACAACGAGTTGGCCCACCAGTTTGTCATGGATACGAGCAAGCAGAAACTGCCCTGGCCCACAGGCCCAGGCCTAGTGTTGTGCTTGCTTGGTCTCCACTCCCTCGGGTCTTTCCTGTTTCCACTCAGGGGGACACGTGTCACTTAGACTTAGTCCCATGGAACACACAGCACTAGGGTGAGCCTCAGTGTGGAATGGGGATTTCACTGAGGACGTGGGTGGGTGCAGGGTCTTCAGCTGTGCAAACAGAGAAGAGAAGAGCCGGCCAGGTGGGGCCTTGCATCTCGGAGGGCGGCAGTAAGATGGATGGCACTGGACTGTGGAGCATGAAGGCACTGATGGTGAGGGCCTCAGTGTGACGGGGAGGGATGTTGATCCAGGGAATGGCGTGACTGTGTGTGTGCTTTTAATATCCAGAAAAGGTGAAGCCAGAGACGGAAAGCAGTATTGGAAGTTGCTAGGTGTTGAGGAGGAGGGATGGGGTGAATATAAGTGTCCCCCAAAAACTCAATGTTGAAAACAACTGCCACAGTGTTCAGACTTGGGGCCCTCGGGAAGCGACTGGACCAGGAGGGCTCTGACCTTGACAGTGGGTTAACCTGCCTGGACTCCTGATGGAATGGCTGTTGGAGGTGGTGGGAAGGTAAGAGGTAGAATTAGTGGAAGAAAGCTGTCCTTGGGGGCTGCCCTGGGAGACCAATGTGCTGTCCCTGGATCCTTCTCTTTCTCTATCTCTGTGCTCCCAGCAGCCAGGAGCTGAGCAGCTTCCCTCTGTCACACCTTTCCACAATGATGAGGCCCAAAGCAATGGAGCCAGCTGACCACGGACAAAACCCCCCAAACCATGAGCCAAAATAAACCATTCCTTCCCTCAGATGATTTTCTCAGGTATTTATCATGGCATCAAAAATCACAGGGGGTGTCTGCACGGGCATGGGGTTTCTCTGAAATAGAGGGGATAGTTACATAGCATTGTCGATATACTAAATACCACTCAAGTGTCCATCTTAAAATGGGTGATTTTATGTCATTGAAATGTCACTCTGACGAAGAATACAATTCACCCTCCTTACAAAGGCATAAAAGGCCCTGCAGATCCCCATGCTTCTGCCACTCTCTCCCTTCCCAATGCTCACCTCTCCCTGGTCTCACCTCCCATCTTGTTGCTCCTCAGACCCGGCCTGGGCCTCCTGCTCCTCTCTGGCTAGAGCACGTTCCCTCTTACCTCTCATTTCATTTCCACATTTTGGAGACACGCAGCTCTGGGAAGGCCTGCGGTGGCCATCCTACCTCAGGCTTTTCCTTCACTTTCTGTCCCACTTCCTCTTTCACTTTCCTTTTTGGACACACCTCCATCAACACCTGGATTATATGATTATTTGTTAACTGTCTCTCCCACCGGATTGTCAGCTGCCTTGGAGCCTCCGCTCACTTTCTCCCAACTACAGGACCGTCAAGGGAGGCGTGTCCTACGCACCAGCCTTGAGTGAAGGGACGGGTGCGGGTGGGAGGATGGGAACCTCTGCAAAGGCCAATGCCACCTCCTAGCTCAGAGCTTGGGACACGGAAATACTCAACAGAGCCTGTTGAGCCTGCTAAGGGATTGGAGGGAGGCAGGCTGGAGGCAGGCGGCCTGCCTTCTGGATGCTGGATTAGACTAGAGCAGGAAGACAGGGGATGGGAACTGGGGAACGAGGATGGGACTTGGACCAGGCGAACCACAGAAGGAGGCTCTGGAGTCAGGATCTTGGGAAAGGTCAGGTGGATGAAAGGGTCCAGAAAGAGGCTCCACTGAGCCAAATGGAATTCTGCGCATGGGTGGTGTGCTGTGCCCCAGGGACCAAGGACAACTGCAGGGACACTGAATGACTGGGTCCTGTCTTCATGAGCAGCTCCTGCCCAGAGGGAGCTGTCAAGAATGAACAACCCAGTTCCCAAATACACAGGCTGTTTTTCCTGTGTGCCAATCAGAAAGCCATCCCTTCCCTCTGCAAGCTGGGTATACCGCATCTCCCCGAGAGCCCCCATAGGAGGAACTAGCCCTCTGTGATCTGCTGGTCACATTCATACTGGAGCCAAGGTTGGAATCTGTGGTTTGACCCTGCCCCCATGCCACCCTGTCCACTTTACACAGCTGCTTCCTTCCAAAGCAAAGATTTGGCGCAGAGGAGGGATTTTCCGGTTGCTGGTTCCTGGAGAGGCGTGTGGGGTTCAGGGGAGTTCCTGGGAGCATGTGTGGAGTGTGCTGGTAGAGTTCAGAAATAAAGTTTGTTCCTGCTTCAGTGGCTCGTGATTTGTGCCTAGTCAGACTGCAGCAATGAAATATTGTCATCTATGGCTTAACCTTTCCAGACCTCAGATGCCAACGCTTCATGCATATATAAGAGCATCTGGCAGCCTGAACACAGCTGCCCTGAAGACAGTAAATGCAGGGGTCCTGGCAAACCCCATTTTCAGAAGGCCATTGATTTTACTCTTTGTCATGGAGCAATTTCATCTGCTGATGTCGCCATGCTGAGACTTAAGGTTCTGAAGGAGATCCCCCAAAAGCTGAGTTCAGAGACCCTGCTCTAGCTGTTCAGACTAACTGCAAAGGAACAACAAAAACGGGTTTTGGGATGATCATCTAGTCCAGGGCCTAGGTTGAGGCTACAGATGGCATTGAGTAACCCAGCTCACACTCTCCCTGAGGGGCTGGGTCTCCCATTCACATACAATCCTATCCCAGGCAAATCCACCTCTGGAGGACACTGGGTCCTCCCTGCCCTGAGCATTTCTTTTGGATCAGGTTCTAGATCAATGATTACCCAAGCCAACTGTGATCACTCTTTATCCTTCTACACCAGGATTCTGGGAAAGTATTCCCTGCCAGAGCCTGAAACCAAGATCTGATGATCAGTGGCTCTGCAGTCAAGCCTCAGTGGAAAGGTCTAGAAGTCCTAATGTTTTTTTTTTTTATTTCTGAGTCAGCTTTACTGCTATATCCCTGAAGCTGTGGGGTCTTGAAGATGCAGAAACCAAGTACTGTGAGGCAGTATCTCAGACTTCCCTTCTCTCTTACATACATTTCCTGTGGAGGTCATTGGTGTGTGTCACTTCCAAAAGAGGAGCATCTACTCTTACACAAATGTCTTGTTGAAACTGGAAAACTTTAAATCTGCCGTGCCCCTCGAATGCATGCATTTTAGTTGCACTCTTTCTTTAAATTTCAGACAACCAGACTTCCAGATTGTACTATTTTTAAAGAAATTTTATTTAAAATCTTTTCAGTCCATATCTTTAAAATGGACTGGTTCCATAGCTTGGCTATTGTGAATTGCACTACTATAAATATTGGTATGCCTGAATCAACAGAGTATGCCTATTTTAGTTCCTTTGGATATATACCAAGGATTGGAATAACTGGGTCATATGTGGGTTTCATTCCTAGTTTCCCAAAGAATCATCACATCGTCTTTCAAAGCATTTGTACTAACTTGCAATCCCACCATCAATTCATGAGAGTTTTGTCTTCCCAGCAATTATTGTTATTTGTATTATTAACGATTTGCATTCTAACTGGAGTGAGATGAAATTCGTGTAATTTAGATTGTCATTTACCTTATTGCTTAGGAGAGTGAATATTTTTTCATGTATTTGTTGGCTATTTGAATTTCTTATTTTGACAAATGTCTGGTTAGATCATTTACCCATTTATTGTTGGGCTTTTTTTTTCTTTTCAGTGTTAAGTTTTTGTAGCTCTTTATATATTCTGGATGTTAATCTCCTGGCAGAAGAGCTGGCAAATATTATCTCCCATTCCATAGGGTCTCTCTTCACCCTCTGAATAGTCCTCTGCTGTGCAGAAGATTTTTATTTAAAGACATCCCATTTATTGATTCTTGTTTTTATTCCTTGAGCTTTAGGAAATGTTTTAAAGGAATATGTACTGCACCAATATGTTTGAGTACTGATCTTAAAGAAAAGTCCTGGACCACAGGGATTCTCAGTTGAGTTCTACCAAAGCCAATTCTTCTCAAATTGTTCCATGAAATATAAAGCCAGGAAACACTCCCAAATTTGTTAAATGATGCCATAATCACTCTACCAAAACCAGGTACAAAATACCCATCAAGAAATGAACATTACAGACCAATATCCCTGATGAGCACAGATGAAAAAACCCTCACCAAAATATTGGCAATAAGTATCAAAAAATACATTGGTCAGATTGTACACCATGATCAATTTGGTTTCAACCCAGGAATGCAAGGTTGGTTCAACATACACAAATCAAAAAATGTAATTCACTATGTAAATAGAATTAAGGCAGAAAAAAAAGATCATACAATCATCTCAACTGATACAGAAAAAGCCTTCAACAAAATACAGCAACCATTCATTTTAAAAACACTGAAGAAACTAGGGATTGAAGGAACTTACCTCAACATCGTAAGAGCTATATTCAACACATGCAAATCCAACATCAGACTACACAGAGAAAAAATGAAAATATTTCTTCCAAAATGAGGAACAACACAGGAAGTGTCCACACTCATCACTACTATTCAGTATAGTTCTTGAAAATCCAATCAGAGCAATCAGGTAAGAGAAAGATACAAATAGCAAAAGAATATCTACTGATGGCCCAAAATCTCTACCAGAAGACTTCTAGAGCTGATAAATTTAGCAAAGTAGCAGGATACAAAATTAACATACAAAACCCAATAGCTTTCATTAATTACTTGAATAATGAACTTGCTAATGTATACATAAACTTCACTCACAAAAGAATTCTGGATCCAAACAAATAAAATGCATGGGGGTAAATCCAAACAAGGAAGTTAAACATTCCTAAAATGAAAATTATAGAAAATTGAAGAAAGAAATTGAAGGGAGATCTTAGAAGATCTAACAACCTCCCATGTTGTTGGACAGGCAGAGTTAATATAGTGAAAATGGCCATATTACTAAAAGCAAACTACAGGTTCAATGCAGTACTCATCAAAGTCCAAAAGACATTCTTCACAGAACTAGAAAAAAAAACAGTTATAAAATTAGTGGAAGAATAAAAGACCCAGAATAGTCAAAGTAATACGGAGCAATGAACCCAATGCTGGGAGCATCACAATACTGGGTCTCAAATTATACCATAGAACTATTGTAACAAGAGCAGCAAGGCACTGGCCTAAACACAGACGTGAAGACCAGTGGAGCAGAATAGAGGAAACAGGGGCAAACCCCACAGGTACAGTTATCTGACCATTGACAAAGGTGCTAAAAACATATGTTAAAGAAGAGCCATCTTTTACAACAATGGTGCTAGGAAATCTGGATATCCACATGGGACTAGACCCTTATCTCTCACTCTACACACACACTAAAAAATCAATTCAAAGTAGATCAAAGACTTAGGGATTAGACCTGAACACTTAAAAAAATACACACCCAATTTTTTTTCTAAAGTAATATTTAAATATAATGTAGATGGAGCTAGTTCCATTTTGTGTGCCTCTGCTATCAGAAACGGCTACCAGGTCTTAATCTCAAACATACAGAGGTGTCACCTGAACAACTGGCATATTTTTCTCTTATGAATACTGACAACCAAAGACCTGAAAAAACTGTCCTGTTTCCTTTGGTGACAGCAATATGATCCTAGACATAGAGACGACCTCTGGTATCTGCACATGACAGACTGCAAGACCTCCAGCCTCCCCAGCTGCAGCTCAGTTCCTGCCTGCCTTCCTCCTCCAGTCATGTACAAGTGAGTTCCCTTAACTCACAGGTGAAGCAGGAAACATTGAACCTATGCTTAATAAATGAATGACAGGTGATAGAGGAATAGAAGGCAGGTAGAAAGAAAATGGGCACTCCTAGATTTTCTTAGACAAGACGGCTATGGTTTCATTTCATGTGTAAACCAAAATTATCAATATTGAAAGGATGATGGCACTTAAGTACCCAAGGAGTATTTGCAGAACAAAAGGAGAGATTTTCTTCTGCAAATAATCTCTGCAATGGAAAACAAGGTTGAGGAGAAGACCCATTCCCAGAGTGACACTCATTCACACAAGAATGTTCAGAGCAACTTCTCAATGTGGTCAGCCACAGCAATGACTACAGCCCAGGGCAGTAAAGAAGACAAACTCTTAGCTCAGGACATCTATTACAGGCACAAGATCTGAAAACACTCCAGACAATGAAACATTACGTGGTCCCCTCCCTGGCTTGCCTAAGACAGGCATTTCAGAGAGGCCACAGGCAGGCTCTGGATCACTGTGGCACAGAAGCAGAGGCAGATGCATGGCGACTGGCTCACCCGGCAGAGTGTACATTTCAAGGGGCTTCAGTACACTTAAGGGCAGCTGAACAGATGACCCATCAGAGCTGCTGTCCAAAGCGATGAGTTGTCCCCATTCAGGGCGGGGCGTGTCCGAGTTCCCTGCCTGCTACTGGACTCACAGAAATGCAGCCCCAGAGAAGCCTCAGAGGCCACACAGCCTGGGATTTTCTGGACCCAGTTCTGTGAGGCTGGGAAGTCCCACAAGAGAAGGCTTTATCTCCAGGAGACAAGGAAGGAGCAGCCATGGCTGTCAGAGGTGACAGGGACCAGGGGACCGGACACTTGCCAGACATTTGCCATTCTGCTTCTGATCCAATCCCCTCATTTGACAGAGAGGAAAGAAGGGATTTGAACACAGTCACATGGCCCCATGTCCTCCACTCCAGGGGCTTCCTAGTATCCCCTACTATAGACAGATCAGCGTTTTGCTCTTATTCTTCCAGATATTTCATGAAGCTCACTTCAAAAACAGAGGCTTGAGAGCTCCCATCTGATTTGCCTGTCAACAAAGTCACAGAGGACACAGATGGGCAGGGCTTCAGTGTGCGTGTCTTATGTCTTTTCCGGAAGGTTGTTAGGTGCTGTTTAGAGCTTAGATCTCACAAAAAAAATAATAATGCCTTAGGGCTAACTGAAAGGACAAAAAAACAGGTGAAACCCAGCAAGATTAGCAAGAAAAATACCCTGCACAGAACCCTTTATGCAAAACATACTTTTCTGAAAAAACAGCAACATGTTACAGGGAAATTATTTAAGGTCAGAAACAACTCAGTGGTGGCAGAGCAGGGACCCACCAACTCCCAAGCCATCTCTGCTCTCAGGGTGCTGGGGTGGCTGGGGCTGTCTGCTGAAGACATTCCCCTGAACACTCCCCTGGACACTCTCCTGGACACTCTACTTTCCTTTTGCCACCTCCCCAGATGCTGTCTGCTCAGGCTCTCTGGCCAAGCTGTGCTCTCACCTCTAGGATTCAGGGGAAGGCCCACAAGTCTCCTGGGAGTCTCTGACCTTATCAGGTGCAGAGCCTGGTAGTCCAGGGCTCTCCTGTTGACAGCAATATGTCTGAATGCCCATCCTCCTTCGCCATCCATGCCCCAGTCTCCTCTCTCATTTAGAACCAGCAGACAACAGCTGCTGGACCAAACTGGACCTCTGCCTTGTTTTGTGGAGTGGTTGTGACACCAACAGCAACTGTAGGGCCTGTAAAGCTGAAAATATGTATCATTGGGTCCTGTAAGGAGAGGTTTCCTGACCTGTGCACTGGACCATTAATGGAGATGAATCTTTAGACACAAAGTCTAAAGCAATTTTCTTCAGATATTAAAGGAAAAGCTTTTGGCAGCTTCTTTATTGTATTTGAAGGGAGGCTTCTGGGGTGGAACCACACAGATGGGGTTTGTACAGCCTGTCTAACAAGCACAAGCTTAAAAAGAAGTACAAAGAAAGAGACGCACGCAACCAAGAAGAGACACATAAAAGGCGTAATAAAAGGGGAAGTTGCTACTCTTGTCACCTACTATATTTCCTCAATGAGAAGAATGAACTTGAAATTTAGGACCGAGAAAAATCACAGTGACAAAAACGAGACCAGCTACAAGATGGGAGGTGAGTCTTCCGGAGGCACTTAGGAATGGGCTCATGGACATGAGTGCCTGGCTGGCCAGGGTCCTGACTGACAGGCACTGTCAGAAAGCTTGAGGGAATTCCAGAACACAGAGACGAGTTTAGAACAGTGCACGTAGCCCATGTCCAAGTTTCAGAAATTGGAACAGAGTAAATTTTAAAACCTTCTCATTAGAAAGTCAAAATTTTAAGCCCTGACAGAATCATTAAGGAAAGAACAAACGTCCCGGTGGAGAACATGCACAAGCATTACCAGCTGACAATTTTAAGAAATAGAAATAAATATTGTCAAAAAACATAAGGCAAAGTTCATCTTTAATTAAATAAAAGCAAGTTAATAAAGCAGCAATGAGATCTATGTTTTGCCTACTGGAATGGCAGGTGTTTGCAGAGATAACCCATAAGGCTGGCAAGAGTGCAGAGAAGCAGGCTGTGGAGCCCATCTGGAAAGGCAGAGTAGCACAGGGTTTGCTGGGCGCTGTGGTGGCATTACTAAGCGCTGAAGTGCATATGCCCTAAAACCAGCAGTCCCACCTCTAGAACCTTAGCGAAGGAAACAAGTGTGAATACAGATGTTTCTCACAGCATCACAATGAGAGAAATGTCATGTGGTCTAAGGAAATAGGTAGAATAGTTTGGTTATGATTGGTTTGTATCATAGAATGTTGTTCAGCCATTCAAACACCATTTAAATATGAGTTTATGAAATGGATATCAGTAGCATGAACGAAAAATACACATGCATATTTATTACTACATTTATAATTATACCAGCTACACACTGTATTAAGAATTTATAGCATGCTTTATGATGGAGCTGGAGGCTCTATTAAGTAAGAAAGAGGGTAGAGATGATGAAGATGGTTGGTGTTTAATGAGAACCTCTCTGGGCCAGGCGTTTTGCCAACATCTTATATGGATGATGTCATCACACCCTGACACAGACACAGGAGGTAGGCACTGCTGTTAACCCCATCTCATAAATGTAAAAAAAGTGCCATAAAAATTTGCCCAAGGTTCCAAAGAGACTGAATGGCACAGGAAGGATTCGGATGCACAAGGGAATTCACTGAAGTGCTTGTGTTTTCAACCATGGTGCTCTGCTTTCATGGATTTGCTGGCTTATTTATTTCGCAATACTGAGTATCGAAACCACAGATGCTCTACCACTGAGCTACTGCATCTCCAGGGATGTTTACTTTTTTAAATTTTAAGACAGGGTATCCCTGAGTGGTCCAGGCTGGCCTTGACCTTGAGATCCTCCTGCTTCAACTCCCTGAGTAGCTGTGGTTACAGTAATGCCACCACCTGGGCCCAGCTGCACTGTGTTCCTCAGGTGCTACTATTTCCTCCTGGCTTGAATGGATACATGATGAAAGGATAGAGGGATGGAAAGCGGGCAGGGTGGAAGGAAGCAAGGAAAGAAGAGGTGTGATAGAAGATGGACAGAAAGATGGACAAATGTGTCTGCACAGAAGAAACACACAACTTCTGTTTTTTCTTTCTTTTATGATCTTATTTCCTACTTTGTGCTTTTTGAAGAATAACCAATTTTTCTATAATATATTGCTTCTGTAACAGAAACATGTTTTATATTAAAATTAATTAGAATGCAAAGTAAAGATGTAGTGCTCAAAACCATAACAGTCTTTTTATCCATCTCTTGCAAAAGGGTGATCTAGTTATGGGGGAGCAGGAGTGAGCAACAGTCATCCTCTACGCCTCACACAGTCTCAAAAGAGGGTTCCAGCACTCCGCCAACGATCGAGGTAGCCGACTAAACGTCACCCAAGAATTCGTGACAAGTCCAGCCAGCTAGGAGGAAATGTGCAAATGGGATTTTCTCCCCAAAAGACAGAGCTTTAGACTAAAGCCAGAGTTGGCTGGAAAACAAGGATTTGAAGGAACTTTGCTTTTTATAAATTTTTTTCACAGCTTTGTCTTTACCTTGTAAGTTGATGATTGGAAGAAAAACAATATGGTCGAACAGGTTTTCAAAGGACTGTCATCTAAAAATTGGACAAGGCTGAAACCTGAGAAAACAAAGTGGCCTAAGCCTTGTTGGCTGGGAAAAGCTGGGAGAGGGCATTGAATTCAGAGCTGTTTCCAGGCCCATCGCTGAACGCGTGCATGGGGCAGCGGGAGTTTAAATTTTTTTTTTTAATTGGTTGTTCACAACATTACAAAGCTCTTGACATATTTAACACATCTATTTCAGCGATGACATTGCTGAGCAAATGCTCTATTAGTGTTAACTTCATGTGAGTCAAACACCTCCAACAAGGACATGGGAAATAGATTCTCCCTGACTTCTCTCGCTTCCCTCTGTCCCTGGCCTCCAAGAACAAGAAGATTACAGGCACCGGGTTGCTGCTCTCATGAAACCTCTTGCTTTGTCTGCCGCAGGAGACAACTGAGCAGCCAGGCTCCTTGCCTGTGAGCTCTCCAGTCAGAAGCTGCATCCGGAGCTCACTCCCCACACCCCGCCCCAGGGAGCCTCCCTTCTGTACAGCACCCCTCTGCTGCCTGTCAAAAGTCTCATACCCACAGATTCTCTTCCCTTGGGAGCTCAGGATCTTAAAAGTAATCTCTCCTCTCGAAGTCTGTCAGCTGCTGAAATACATCTGCATTATGTTGGGAAGAAAGAGGGCAGGGAGAGGAGCCGAGTGTGCGCGGGTGCACGTAGTCACACAACACATCTGCATTTTCTCATGCAACAGATGCTCACGTGCCACTCCCTATCGAGTTTTACTAACACTAGTGTATTTAATACACCCCAATGCCTTTGATGTGGGGATTATAAGTATGCCTGTTTGAGCTGAAGATGTGGCTCAAGTGGTAGCGTGCTCACCTGGCATGCGTGCGGCTCGGGTTCGATCCTCAGCACCACATACAAACAAAGATGCTGTGTCCGCCAAATACTGAAAAATAAATATTAAGGTTCTCTCTCTCTCTCCCTCTTTCTCATTGTCTCTCACTCTTTCTTTAAAAAAAATAAATAAATAGATTTTGTTCTTCAAAAAATAAAATAAAAAAAAATAAGTATGCCTGTTTTACAGATGAGGAAACTGAGACACCAGGAGGTTAAATGATTTGCTGAAGACAAGATCTCAACCCATGCACCTGGGCTCCTTAGCATCAATATCAGCTGCGGATTCCTTTGTTCCTCCTGATTGTGTGCAATCTGCATCTCTGAGCCAAGGGCCCGGCTGCTTCTGACACACTTTCAAGTGTGAGAACTCGGCCTAAGCCCTGCATTTGTTTCTTCCTGCTTCTTGATTCTGTGGCGGTGATAGGATGAGCACCACCATGAGAACTGAACTCCTCCTGCAACAGCTGGCCAGCAGCAGTGGACCTTCCTGCCCTCTCGTCTCCTTCTCCTCGGCAGGTCACATTTCCACGTTGGAACCAGCATGCTTCTTGAGCCCCCTCATTTCTTCTCTTATGTGTCCTGAATTTAATGGTGTGAAGCCCTTTTGTCACAGCCTGGGTGACGGCATGCCCTAAAGTCTACAGAAAGCGGTAGTAAAACCCAGACACCTGAAATGAGCCCCTCCTCTCCCAGGATGGACCTCAGACCCCCACACTCGCTGGAGGCAGGAGCTGGGCCTCACCTGTGGCTGCCTGAAGGAGCAGCCTGTCCAGGTTCCCTCCCTCTTAACTGCTGTTTTAAAAGCATCCAAATATCCTTTTCCCCAGGATTCTCTCCAACAAAGAGCAGGGTTTATCCACAGCAGCAAGAGGGAACCTAACGGGCTTCGTAAAAATCCTACTAAGAGTATAAATGAAAGTTTTTAAAAATTAAAGACCACATTATGTCTACCTTTTTGGCTTTTTTATTTTTCCCCAAAAAAATGAAGGGAGGAAGGAAGGGAAGAAAAAAGGAAATGAGGAGCCTGGAAGGGAAGGAGGGGACCACCAAGGAAGGAAGCCCAAGGAAATCAAGGTCACCTCTATGCCAGCCCCCGCTTTCCAGGACACAGAGAAGTGAGAGGACACTGCCTGTCCTCCCACCCTCCCTCTACGCCGCAGAGGCCACCTCTGATCACAGCTGGCCATGACCTCGGAGGGCCATCTGTGCCTTCAAGGTCTGCCTGGGTCTCACTGCTGGTGGCCAGAAGTAGCCCAGGTGGTGACTCCAGAGCAGACCTGGGCCTGGACTCGTGTGACCTGAGGCGGTGAGTGACTCCACTGCCTGGTCTCCCCGTCTGTCAGGGGATGAGGTCAGCGTCAGGCTGGGAGGATCTCCAGTGCAGTGGGGAACCTTGCCTGGCCCTGTCACACTCTGTAGTAAAGATGGCACTTATCATTAGGTTAATGTCTCTGCAACACGTGTAGACATATTTCACACCACGCAGCGACGCACAAGGAGAGAAGCATCAATTGAATCATAATTTACATGTTCTACAAACTCCTACTATTTATTTCAAAAAACTTCTGATGTGAATCTCACACAAGAAAAAAAGACAACCTCTTTTGTGTGAGCGTGTTGTAACATACTTGCACATAACGTATTGCACAGGTCTTTGACTTTTCTAAACCAAGTTTGCTGAACTTAAGTTATTTCCCAGAGGTTTTTTAGATGCAAGATTTAAAAAATGGAGAAGCATTTCTTAAAATAAAAATAGCACAGCCTCATTAAAAAAAAAAAGAAAAAAAGGAGATAAAAGGAAGTCAAAGAAGAAAGCCAATCTTGTCCATAATCCAATCAACCAGAAATAACCTCTGCTAATATTTTGACATGCCGCTCCCCGTCATCTGTATCTTTTTGATGTATAGGATGTGTTTTTCTGAAGAAAAATGCCAAGCACCATCCAGAGCGTCTTCCGAGGAAACCCTCAGGCTGGTGTGGCATCCCAGAGCCAGTTTTCACAGACCCCTGGTCACCACGGAGACTGACGCACTAGGTGACCATGGAGTTCTGCGCTGACCCCAGATGACATAATGAGCACCTGTGTGTGACAGCCGCTCAGTTTTCTTTCAGACCCTTCCCACTCCCCATGGCCCATGTGAGGAGGGCTCTCTCCATGGACACCCCTGTGGAACACGGCGGGAGGGGTCAAGGGAGAAACACAGACGTGGTGGCTTTCCATCTGCTGCCTGGTGACCCCTCTACCGACGCTCCAGGGCCTCAGCTGCCCCTGTGCCTGGTAAAGTGGTGTAGGGGCTGCCTGATCTCTTGGGAATGTATCCCCGCCTGTCGCAGCTTGTCCACAAAGTGGAGGACGCAAGTTAATGAAAAGGTAGGAAGAGCACTTAGGGCAACCCTAGCAGGCAGCCATCGAGGGCCTGGTGTTCGCTCTCTGTGCTTTGCACTGGTGCATTACTTCAAGGGTCTTTCCCAGACAAGTGGAGAACAGGTCTGCGTGGTGTATGCCCGTTTTAGAGGTTGGAACACTGAGGTGCACAGAAGGAAGGTGAATTGCCTACAACACATCATTAGTGAGGGACACAGCCTGCTGTGAGCCCACAGCTGTCCGGCAGGCCACGCTGCCTCCTGAGAGGGCTCCACCCTGCACGTGGCATCACCCTGTGAGACCTGAGTGGAGAGGAACTCAGTGACATGAGGACAACAACTAAGTGCACAGGGTGTGGAGCTTCATGTAGGAAATACAGTTTGGTTTTCCTTTACTTTCAACAATAAACACTCGTTAAGAAAGCAGTTATGGGGTGAACCTTCATAGACTAGCTAGGCTATTTAAAAACATGAGCCATTTAACGAAGAGCATTCAACAAATAAGCCTAATATTAATGTTGACAAATTGCCAGGGAGTATATTCTTATAACAGGCTATTTATAAACAAATATAGCATTTAAGATCTGTCTGCTTATTTAACTTAAAATTCAATCATGGCATCTTTTGTGTAGTTAGAAGTTTTCCAGAAACATATTTCTGTGGCTATATAACACTCTTTCATATCAATACCCCAAATTTATGCAACATTCCTGGAGTTGTTTCTGAATTCCTCTATTATTAATCATGCTCTGAGTAACATACTTGCACATAACATATTGCACAGGTCTTTCCTTCTGAGTGTTTTCAGTACAGACTGGGTCTACAGAGCACACAATCAGGTGTGGTAAAGTCCAGCAGATCACATCTACAGAACAGAACAAGGTGTCCTCAACCACGAGTACATGAGATGAATCAGGTTTCCTGTCTGTTTGAAGAAAACTCCTTGCTCAGCTTCAGCACCTTCTCTTCATAGAGTGCTCAGGCTGAATGCCAACACCAGGAGCATGGAGGGCTTGTTGACCACATCTCCCAAACCTCTGCCCCGCGTGCATTGCCTAGAGTGAGGGTCCCGACACAGCCTGAGGCAACCCAGCAGACCATGCCCCTCCAGCCAGGATCCTGTCCAAGTCCAAGTCCCCAAGATGCCGTCTACCCGTCTCTCAGGAATGTGGACACAGGGCAACATTTCTATTTGTTCTCCTTCCTTTAGAACATTTTAGTCTATATTTCATTAGAAAAATTGTAACCAATATTGTATGGTCATTTTTCTGCTTAGAAAAATATTGTTGTCCACTCACTAAGCTGCATCTGCCTTGGAATACTAAAAAGGCTGCTGGTGGGCTGAGCTGACACACTCATAGCTTAATCAATGCGTGATGTGTAAGTGGCACGCACACACCCAAGACAGCACGTGAGAGTGTGAGAGGAAGGAGAGGTGGGGGTTAGGTGTGGTCACAGGTTAAACACAACAGCCATGTAGCAAGCACTGTCCGGGTGGTCCCAGGCTCAGAGGTGACATCTGGGGAGAGAAGGGGACTGAGGCACCAACCAGGTAATTTGCCTTTCCACTATGGGGGAGAACTGAGATGGTTGTCCCCTCCACCCCATCACTGTGCCAGGTAACAAGGCAGGACTGTGGGTGTCCCCAGAGCAACCGTAACTGTGGGAGCTGCCTTAGTGGGCACCGATGGCTCTGTTTCCTACCTGCCTGTGTGGTTTCTGTAATGTGCCCATTGTTCCTTTTCAGAACCAAAGGGCTGTGTTTCCCAGACTCTGGGGACAGCCTTAAGGAGTCAGACTTTTAGGGGACTGCCTTGCCTAAAGACAGCCTTCTCCTCTGTGCTCATGTACCTTGCTGTAGCCCATATCCCAGGGACTCACCATGGGAGGCTAAAGTCTTGGCTCACTTGTCCCAGCTCAGAACCCTCACCAGGCTGTCCGGGCCTCTAAGTCCCCTGGGACATTGGTTAGGAGATGTTGGCAGATCCTGATTCTCCTCTCTTCCTACCTGCTTCTCTCCCCACCCCCAACAGCTGATGACCCCCAAAACCCTCTCTCTTAAACTTCCTGCACACCATTCTCTAGCCCCTGCTCAACTTTCTGCAGACCTACCCCACGATCCACCTGTACAAGATGGCCCAGGACTGCAGACTGAAGCCTCCACAGACACAAACATTGGCAGAAAGTTTTGGATGGCCAGCCACTGGTCACACTTTCCCAAACGTATTAACCAAGAATAAAATAAATAAATAAAAAAGTACTGGGAAACCAGTGTTGAAAATAGGAAGCACACTTTTCATCGGAAAGGTCGATACAAGCAGAGGGAAATCTTTCCTTAGGCAGTACTGGACATCAGGGGGCACTGCTTAAGGACTTTCAAATGCTCTCATGGACTTCACCTTGTTGGGTTTTTATAGCTGCAGGCATTGGGCACAATTCACCCTGCTTTACAGATGCTGAAACTGAGGCTCTGAGAGTGAGGTCCTCACTCAAAGCCAGGACTTGCACCTAACTCTCTCAAAGGATCTTCTCTGCCTTATCACCCTGAAAATAGGGCTGACCTTCATATCCACACTGGGCATGAAGGGCTGATCAACTTTAAAAACACGGCATCATATTTATGTACAATGGAAGTTACTAATTTATAATTATAAGACGCTTTTCATTACCATGAGCATGACGCACTTGCTAATCAGCCACCCTTGGCCATTGCTTTGGGCTGTTAGAGCAGCAGTTGGTTTTCTCCAATCAACCATCCCCACACTAGCCATAACCAGGATGGGGCTGGCAGGGGTCAACAAATGAGGCAATTTGCCACTTTCGATTTCCCTAAATCCATCACCAAAATAACAGCAAATGCTCCCATTCAAACCCTTTTATATATGCTTGGGCTGAAGCAGATGAAGGCTCTTGGCAGGCGAAACGTTCAGCAGCCAAGCCACCTTAGCCTCCTGGATACATGACACCAACTACCAAGCCTTGGGTCTCCTTGGAATAACTGGAAGCATTTTAATCGTCAGCTTCAGGCAACGCTTGCTCCTTCTGCTGGAGTATTATGGAGCCAGTGAGAGCTGATTCTGAGGAGGGTAAAAGTGCAGGAGGAGCAGACCCTGGATGAGGTTGGCAGATCACTTCACCTAGTCCCCAAGAAACTTCTGACCAACACAGGCAAGTTGCAAGCCTCAGCCCAGGCAAGCTCTGGAATAAATCACCTTGCTCTCAACTCGCAAGCATTTATAGAAGGGCTTCCTCCTTCTGGGGGGCTTGGTTTGTCCTCAAAGAACAGAGCAAGCCTTCTGGAATGTCTCTGGGTGCCCTGATCTGTTTTTTTTCAATTTGACCTCTCCCTTCTTTTGCCAGAGGCATCTGCTACCTGTAGGGAAGATTGGGTGTTGACAGAAATGCAAAGAGAGCCAAAGACTCAATATTCACCTCAAGACTTTTGTGAAACAAGAGTCTTCCAAGCCAGGGTTCACAGGCTCCTGTACTGGACGAATTCTAATTGCAAACATGTCACTGTAAGCCTTAGGAAGAGCTCACTCAAGATTTCAGGAGGGGGAAGTTCCTTCACCAGGGACCCTTCAGTGGGGTGACAGAGGCTGGAAATTCTGCTGCAGAGGGAGAAAGGTATAGAGGGTCCTGGGTATCAGAAGCTTGCCTTCCAGAAAGGCCCAAGCCAGGGCCACCATGCTAGGGAAGACATTTTAAAGCTACACATAGCTTCAAACTTTTTATTCTATCTTATTTCCCATTACCGTAATAGAATGACAAAGAATAAAATAGAATAATCCCACCTGGATTGAAAACCAGGTGGGGGTTGAGTCCCAGAGGCTCAAGTGCAAAGGTATTTTTTTTTGCAAGCCCAGGATTCTGGAAGGTTTTATAATATGGATAACGGTGAGCATGGGTAGAACTTTGTGGTTTAGGGAGGACCGAATGAGCTCTTTTTAGACTAGAAGGGGACTGGTTTCTAGGATTTGTCTGCATGCCCTCTAGAATGTTCACTGTGCATTTTCACATTGCAAAGGTCTACAGTTGGGGGGAAAAATCAACCCTCAGTATTCCTCAGATTTAACCAAACATTTCCCCTATTGTATTCCTATATCCATTCTGAGAGCAGTGTTCCATAGTTGAAGTTCCAGAAATGCTAATTTAAAACAACACAAACTGCCAAGAACTAAGTGAGACCACCTAATCCTCATGGTGGAGGTCTTCAGCCCAAGAACTGAGACAGCCTCTGTCAACTTGACTTCATTGTTCCTTCTCAGAAAACTTTTCCCAAGAAAGATAAGACTCTAAACCAGGAAAATCTTGGCTATTTGTGTCAGGAAATTCATGCAGATCAATTTATCTGCATCAACACTCTGCTCAGCTAGACTAATAGCTCATTTATCAAACAATAACCTACTTATAAGGCTCACGTCTGCATCGCACCCTGCTACATCTAGCAATCCTGTGACAGTATGCCAGTATGCTGTGCACGTTACCAATGCCCATCAGCAGGGGCTGAGCCCTCCCCAGTGACCCGTGGATGCCAACTCTAATTTTTCCAGCTCAGACAGCACCGCCAGGCCCTGTCAAGGTGCTGTTCTTCCTGGGGACGTGGGTTCCAACTGTTTCATTCACGCAAATCATCTGGTGATGCTCCTGGGAGTTGCTGCCTTGCCATGGACATGTGGGCTGCTGGGCACAAGATTCACATGTGGGAGTCAAATGGTGCCTGCACATGGCCGGCAGGCTCCTTTCCCTCTGGCCAGAACTCAGCCCTGCCCAGGCCCTCAGAACTTGGGGACTGTCTGAATGCTGATTTGTGCTTGTTCCTTAAAGAAACCTCTTCTTTAAGGAAGGAGCTTTCAATGACTAGACCACAGAATGGGCTCTTGACCCAATACCAAGGCCATTGGCCCCTCTTCCAGAAGCTCAACTGGAGAAACCCCAAACTGAAAGCTATCTGGGGCCAAGCTGGTCCTGTAAAGACATCTTAAGACTAACAACGTGGGCCACAGACCAATGCCTGACCTCTGGAGAAGGAACCATAGCAAGATAAGTACAGTAATTGAAAGCAATGTGGCAGAGTAATCATTCACCTATCAAATCTCACTTTTAAGAAACTTATATTGTGTATGTCTTTGGCTTTTAATTTAACTTTTATAATAATTAAATTTTATGATACTCTTAATAAAAAGAAACTAAGAATTGAGAATAAGACAAAAAGATGGTTGCCATATTCTTTCAATGTCATACACAAGGCACCAATGCGTTCATTGAAGGATTATTTAATCATCTACAGATAGATAACACTATCTGTTCACCCCACATTTACTACTCATTGAAGTCTGCAGACTTACTGAAATTAATTTGCAGATTCTGTCTACTAGAGAGTCATGTAATATTCAGTAGGAAAGATAACCCCAGTGCTTAGAGTTATTTGCCCTGAAGGACATTAACCAGATTTGTAGGTGACCTTGCAAACTGCCTCTAACACCCCTTCCTTTAGGATTAAATTACTTAACAAATATCAAGCTCTTCATATATCTTGTGAAACATACTTATTTTATTGGTTTGCCTTTTAATTGTTGAGTTCAACAAAATCTTTGACATGTGTTTAGTTTATATTGGTAGGTAAGTCACATTTTTGACTTTTTGAAAATTATGTTTGACTTTTTTTTTTGTAACAAAAGTATAAGGCCATAATGCTTTGATATAAAACAAAATGAAATGGATCTAGCATTTCAGTTTAAAACTTTAGAAGAGCCAGAGTTTGCTCTAAGTTCCTGTTGCTGAATTCCTCGGGCGCTCCAGGGTTCAGCCTTTCTGAGGCCTCCTTGTTCAGGTATTTGGATGAAACTGTGAGCAACACAATTCCCTTTCATTTTAATTAAATCCCTTTCTTCAAAGTTTTGAGTTAGTCAGGGTTTGTGAGAACCCTCACTAAGTCAGCAAATGTAGCTGACAAAGGACTTTGTAACAGAGCAGCTCACCCCTCCTTAGATGCAGGTGGCAGGATGCGCTGTTCCAGACAGGTGTGCGTGACCAAACTGCGAGTGATGGGAACAGGAAGCCCAAGTGGGCTGGGCAGAAAGCAGAGCAGCAGTTTAACATGAGCCCAAACTCCAGGCACCTATTGTTGGCCTAGGCCCTCTCCTGCTGGATCTGCCTCCTCTTCTCCTAACAGAAGGGAGATCTAGAAGGGGAGTCACGTGCCAGGCACAGACTCCATGCTTGTTCCAGCTAGCTTTTCACGGCTGTGACCAAGATGCATGACAAGGACAAATGAGAGGAAAAAACTATAGATTTGTCTCACAGTGTCGGAGGGTTAGTCCATGGACTACAGAACCCATAGCTCTGGGCAGAAGGAACACAGACTATCATGGTAGAAAGATGTGGCAGAGGATCAGTTCAGTTCAGGACACCCCTGAAGCAGAAAGAGAGCTCTGCTCCCCAAGGACAAAATGTAAACCCCAAGGGCAATACCAGGGACCTACCTCCTCCAGCCACGTCCTACCTGCCTATAATTGCCACCTAATTAATGTATACTGGTGAATTAATCAGCAGATTAGGTCAGACCTCTTTTAAACTAGTCATTTCATCTCCCAAAACTCTTGCATCATGTCACACATGGGCTTCTGGGGGACACCTCATATCTGAACTCTAACAATGCCTGTGCATAGGAACTATTGCTTCTCTCACCTCCCTGAGTGAGGACAAAGGTATGGTGCTTGGCCACGCCCTCCACCCTCCTCTGTGCACCTCTGGACACCGGGACTTGGCCACCTGGCCGAGCATCCCATGGGCTTCTGACAATGACAGACTCATTTGCTTCCTAACTTGGGTCTTCCCTGAACCAAGTCTCTAGCTCTTTCTTAGCACCTCGAATTTGATGCCAAGTGCCTTCCTTGCAGGATTATCCCCACTTACCCTCAGTCTCTGCTTTAATTCAACAAACTTCCTTTTGCTGAAAAATGCAGTGCTAACCATATTCCTCAGAGGGTTTGACTCATATTTTGAACTGTTTTTCAAGCACTAATTATTTCTTTCATGTTATTCAGAATCAATGTTTCCTCATTTGGAATCCATCCTTCCCCCATGGAATTTAATGCATACACATGAAAATTAAAACCAGTGTTAGCTAAAAATAGACCCACTGGGAGGTCTTCAGAATCAGCTGACAGGCATGGTTCAGCGGAACCTGGATGGCTGACAACTGTGTTGGCTTCAAATGGGAAAGAAATGGGCTGGTGCAGCCGTTGGCCACTTTTCAGAGATGGCCTGCCAAGATGTCATTTACCAAGTTGCTCACCAGTAGGAGAGGGGTTGTGGGGGTAGGCTGCCCCCCACACACACACTCTGCTCCTCCAGAAACAACTGGGCTGTGAAGAGGCCACCTGAATCTCTGTAGGCAGAGACAGGAGGCGTTTCGCAAGAATGGTCTCCTCAAGGGGGCAGTCTATAATTCCAAAATCCAGGCGGTCAGCCTACCGAGAGTGTTTCCATAATTCACTTGACAGCAAAACCCAACTTGAGCTGACCTGATGCTATCTGTGCTCTTTATTTATCCTGCTTAGGGTAAACATTCAAGTCTTACTGCTGAAATATCAATCTATGTTATGACCTGGTGCTGCCCGAGACCCACCGGCAGAGGTGATGATATGCAGCCTGGGCACTTTACAATCTCTCTAATACCAGCACATCTAGACCCATGCTCAGGAGGAATCACTTCTAAAACACTTTTTCAAGATCATGATTTTACAAAACATTTGGCCCAAAGAGACCAAGCATGAGGGAGCAGAATAAGGAGGACAGGGCCTGAAGACTCAGAGTCTTGGGCATTAGGAGGAGAGTGGGCTCTCTGAGAGGAGCCAAACTCTCTGCTCCACCTTTGGTAGACACTGGCACTGTCCATCCCAATGGCATCGTTCCCACCCCATCCCCCATCCCCACTCTTCAAATAATAAAATCGACTAAGCTTTCCATGGAGCTTGCATGTGGCAGGAGCCAAGGTGAGCCCTCAGCATGTGCCAACTTGTTTAACCATTGAAATATCACCTCCAGTTTACAGAGGAGGACAGTGAGCAGCTGGAGGTTGGGGAGACTGGAAATACCACCCATTGTGGGTTTTAAGACAAGCAAAGAGATTCAAGAGCTCACACCAATGGCCCTGCGAAGCTGTCAAAGTCTGGGAGGAAAAGCCAGGAGCCCCTCCCAGTGGGAGGGCCTATAGCACTGGCTGAAGCATTCCACGTGGAGGATCATGGGCTTCAGAGTCAGGTGACCACAGAGCACATTCCACCACCGACACCACCTGCACAATCTACTCCCCCTCTATGCCCTTTTCTCTTAACAGGGGTTCATAATCCTGCTTATAAGGCATTTGAGATGGTTCTGTGGATAAAATGGTAACACTTTGTGGATCATGGTATTTCACCTGGAAAGCTTTTTCCACCTGAGGGCTTTTGCAAGGGCTGGTCCCTCTGCCGGGGTGTCTTTCCACCTTGTCTTTAACTGGTTGGTAACTTCTCATAGTTCAAGTCCTGACTTCTTCGAGAAAGCTGCTTGGACTGTCCACTCTGTAGCAGTCCCTAGCAACCTCTATCACATGACTACGTCTTCCTTCATTCACAGCCTGGACCATCCTCATCCCTTGCCTGTCCACATTCCATATATGAATTTGCTCAAATACAAGAATGTGGGGAGAAACATTGGCAAGAATTTGCACCCCTTGCCCTTTTGTTCTCCAGCTAACAAAAAATTTCCATGAAAACCAAGGCAAATAGGACAGACCGAGGGCACTGTGATTATTAGCATGTGTATAAAGTAGATCTGCAATAGGATAATAAGATCTTCTGCTGCTCAAACTATTTAAAGCCATGCTTAATCTTTCCCAATTTATATCTTGCTGCCTTCCTCATTAAGCAGCCCAATTCATGTGGTTCCAATACCTTAAATTAGGAGATGCTTCTGTATATCCGTATGTTCCTGTATTCTTAATCCCTTGAAGAAAAACAGAAATAAAAGAGATTTATAACAGCTCTAAGACCATGTGAGTGAAGATACTCAACAGGTTCAAGAGTGAGGCCATATGGCAGCACTTAGAATTTGACAGTCTTAATTAAGCAATCTGCTCACCAGCATCACCAGTGAGAAACCTGGCATGATGCGATAGCTGTCCCTGTCCTCTGCTACCTAAAAGACATTTGCATTTGTGTGTGTTCTGGATTCTCAAAATTCTCATGCATGGAGTGCAACCTGCAGTCACAGGATGTTGGTACTAAAGGAAGTAGAGCACCATCGTGAGGGACTGTCCTGCTTACGACACCCAGCATTGTTTCTTTATCTCAAGAAACAGCATCTCCATTTCCCTACACCAGTAGGAGTACCAGATCTTCTCAGGCTCTGTGATTGGCTCAAGGATGGACACATGACCCAAGCTGGTGCAGAATTAGCCATGAGATATTTGCTAGAACACTTGGAAATGAGAGGCTCTGGACTGTTGAATGGCAGCCATCTTGGAGAGAAGCCCTCTGAGAGTGAAGACTGAAATCAGCACTACAGAAAATATAGCTGAGGGAAGACAGGGAATAGCAACCATTAGAGTTTCTAGATCCAGATGTTGCTGAAGCCAACTCAAACCTTTAAATTTTCCACCATATGAGATGATAGTTTTTTATGTTTTTGCTGAAACTAACTGGAATTGATTTATTATTAATTATAATCAAAATCTCTCTGATATTCTCATTTAATAAATGAGGTAACAGAGGTCCAAGGAGTAAATGAATCACAAAGGTCAGTGTCTGAACTGGGAACAGACTTCAGTGATTCTTCCTGTCTTTAGTTACACCTCTCTCCTAGTTGCCTTCTCAGTCTTGGGGAGTTCTCTGGGGCTCTTCTGTCACCAGGGATTCATGTTCCACCATGTTGCCACCTTCTCACTCATCACTCCTCCGAAACATCTCAACCACCCCATCTCTGAACTTCTGAAATATCTCCAGGCCAGCCTGAGCCACACCACTCTCCCCTTTTGTCTGCCTCCTATTCTGACCTCCCAGAAAGCCAGCCACATGGTCTGACCACACAGCCCCCTGGTCAATGGCAGCTAGTCTGGACCCTTCATGTCTTAGCACTGCCCTCTGCTCCTTTGATTATGAATGACAGCTCTTGTCACTAACAACAATGATCTGATGGAAGAAGCACATGCGCTGCTGCATCTTTGGTGGCATGTCACTGGACCCACACACCATTCTTAGGAGCAGTGGATACTGCAGGAAGGTGACTTTGATTTCTGTTAGGGACAAGGAGGGTAAGGATTTTTGTTCGTTTGGCTTTGTTTTTTTCTCAGTATGTCTGACTATGCTGATAATGGGCTGCCCTTGTGTTCGAAGCCAGGGGGTTCTGCATCCAGACTCTATTTTGGAGGCCCAAACCTGCTCAGAAGTTGAGGATTTTAAATAGTGAAATTCTCAATGTTGATGACCAATTCCTTCATTAAACGCTTTAGATCCCTCACTGAGCCTCCAAACAGAACACACCTGTGGGACAATTGGTTCGGGGATGGCAGAGTGACTTATTTATCTTACTGATGACTTATTCCAGGCACTCCATCTGCTTCCTTGTCATCATCTGGTGAGGCTCTCACTGTTCCCCCTGCATTCCCCACACCACACAGTGCAACCTAGGACCCGCGTCCAAAGGAAGACTCTCTGGATTCCATTACCTCTCTTGCTGGTGTGTGGGAGCCGTCCTCTCTTATCCTTCAGTCCGTGAACTATAATTTTCACACTTGTCAGGTAATTAATAATAATGCACTTAGGAGGATCCTAATACATATTAATTGATTCTTAGATTGTTACAAATACATGGGGGGGAACCTAAAGAAACATTGAATTTCTGCAGAGCTCTGTTGATCTTAAGAGAAAAGTCTTAATAATGCAAAAAGGAGCCACATCGTAACCCAAAGTATAATCAAATTCATAATAATGGAGTGAGCTAGGTGGCACCAGAGTAATTTTCCTTGGCACATCATGACAGCTTAAAACAAATGTGCCACTTGAAACCTCAACCTTGTTCGACTCTATCCAGATTGCAGGACAGGTAACATTAAATACTTTAACTAATCAGTTAATCAGTCTCCCAACCAGAGAGTAAATAAATATAAGCTAGGGTGAAGGAGGGCCAGAAAATGGGAAGGAAATTCTGTTTAAAAACTCATTATTTTTTTTTAAAGCCACAAAATCTGAAAGCCAAAGCAAAAGATTTGGGAAGATCTCTAGAATAGAAAACACGGACTGACAAACGCCTGAGTCAGAGTGAACTCAGGAAACACATTTCTCCACCTGCCAGGTGGGAAAGTCCACTGTGTATTACCATCCGGATGAAATCTTCTCTGCAGGGTCAACAGGGCCTTTGTTGGGACATCTAACTCATGGTCGAGGCACTTTCTGTGTTGGGAAATACCCCTCACATCGCTTTTTAATTAATTGCCTTCATTTTTCAAGTCCCTGTTTGATTTATAGTCAATTAAAAACACCTCAAAAGCCATGACTCATGTATATTAAGTACAAATGTGATTAATGCAACCCCACACACTCGGGGACGATCTGGATGCTAAATAAGGTCAGTGTCTCGGTGACATGGCCAGGCAGCGTCCTGGTGAGAAGGACCCATGGGGAGGCAGAGGGTCATAGACAAGGCAGCACTTCCTCCATCCCAAACAAAGAAAAGCTGCTCCTTTTGTGTATATTACAGAGGAAGAGTAAACCTGGCTATAAACAGAAAACATGTGCAGTGCAAGTTCTCTGTCTCACCCAGGTTGATGGAAGTGATGGAAAAATCAAGTGGCAGATTTCCTGGTGGCATTGCCACCAACATCAACAAAAACTAAGGGACTCTGGACCAGAGGACTCAGGGAAAACAACAGTGCCCTGGAGTCCTGGGTTCAGATCTTGACCCCATCAGCTGTACGTGATGCCAGCCTGGAAAATTTCTTCACCTGGCTCTGCCTTAGATGTCCCCTCTGTAAAAATGGGCACCTGAGATACTTTTCCCCTAAGTGCTGCTGGGAGGTTCACAGCACCTGGGGGGTACACAGCCAAGGTCAACTCTCAAGGCCATGGTCAGCATACGGATCAGCACCAGCTGTACCTGTGTCCCCAGAGCTGTCCCTAACATGCACCCACTTCTTGTGTTTTCCAGTAATGTTCTTTCTTTGTCAGAACCGGCCTGTGGCACTTCAAAAAGAAATTTCCTAGGAATTACCCCTGCCTCCCCAGGAGAACTAACAGAGTTGCTGTGATTTAGATATTAGATGTCCCCCAAAAGCTCACTGTGAGACAATGCAAGGATATTCAGAGGGGAAATTATTGGGTTAGAGAGCCTTGATCCAATCCATAAATTAATACCCCGATGGGGATTCACTGAGTGGTAACTGAAGGTGGGTGGGGTATGGCTGGAGGAGGTGGGCATTGGGGGCGTGCCTTTGGGATATATGTTTTGTATCTGGAGAATGGAGTTTCTCTCTGCCTCCTGGTGCCATATCCCAAGCCATTTCCCTCCGCCACGCTCTTCTGACATGATGTGCCACCTCATCTGGAGCCCTGGGGAATGGCGCCAGCTGTCTGCAGACTGAGACCTCTGAAACGGAGAGCCCCAGATAAACTTTTTCTCCTCTAATTGTTCTTGTCAGGTCTTTTGTTTCCAGTAATGAAAAAGCTGACTTAAACAATAGTGAGACTCCAGAAGAACACCAGGAAAGAGTGCAGAGTGACATCCCAATGCCACAGGCCAGCGGTTTCCCGTGACAAGTGGTCAGTGGGGACATCTGGGATGCTTTCAAACAGCACAATTTAACGAAAGGACTGACTGCCTTTTCTTCAGTAATTAGTCCCTAATCCTTTTATTTTTCTTGATGACAAATGACCTTTAAGAGATAATTCTGATTGAAAGTAAATTGTGGTGTTTTCCCTCTCTCCAGTTACTCACCTTTTTTTCTCATATTCAGGATTAGCAATTTAAAAAAAATACTCTCATCAATCCAAGATTTAAAAAAGATATACAAGAATTCTACTTATCCATGAAGTTCCAATGTCCTGGGACCACTGCTGGGGACACTGCCCCATCTGCTCAGATTTTTAATGGTCAGCATGACTCGTCCTCTTGAATGCTGGGTTCAGAGGGCCATGTAAGGGCACTGATCTACCCAAGGTCTGTGAATGATGATGATAACAATGGACACATGACATCCAGGCTAAAGCAGTACCTGCTTGTTCAGAGGTCAATTCTACGCCTGGTCTCCACCCTCCTTAGATCAGCTGTAGCTAAGCTGAGACTGTTGTCACTCTCTGGCAGAGATGAGGGTTCAAATGACTCACTTATGGTCACACAGCTAACATGACTGGGTGTTTGAACCCTAGTCAATGTGAGTTTAAGGCTGTGTGATCTTAGCTACAATGCTATAATCCTCAGGAGGAAGCAATTGACGCCCATCTTTATTACAATGCTCAGAAGGTGAGGACCCTCCCCAGGTATTTCTAAGAAGAGCAGGGAGGAAAAGGACACACTGTGTGGGCAGCAGGGCACCCTTAGAGGTCGTGACCTTGCTCTCCTTCTTACACTGACCAACTCTGTCCTGCATGGACCCTGGTTCCTCAGAGACAATTGCCTTCTTTATGTTCCATTTCTATCTTTCTCAGGGTCTTCTTTTGAGCCAGGCAACCCCGTTTTGTTAGGGTTATGTTATGTGCCTGCACAGAGACTGGCCAGTTCCAGTGAGCTCCTCCACAGTTTCCAGCCCCCTTTGCAGTAGGTTGGCTACAAGACTTGGTCTGCTGATCGAATGGAAAGAAATGATACATGTCACTTTTGAGCTGATGGTTGAGCACCCTCTTCCTTGACTCCATCTACCAGCTCACACTGGGAGTGGGAAAACCTAGGAGAGCATCCTGGCCTGCATCTGCATGACCTGGATGAGAAGTAAGCATTGCTTATGTTAGGTCACTGGGGCTGTTTGTTATCACAGCATAACATGGCCTATTCTGACCAATACAGGTTCTTTACAAAAAGTGATTATATAAGTTGAAATTATAGATAAACTTAGATGTGGTGTTTATTTTCTATGTGTCTCTGTTTGTGTGGACTAAGAAAAGTGACCCACATGAAGGATGAAGAATAATCACAATATTATAAATGGAAAAGAATAGTCCAGTCCTGGTAGAGGTTGGGTGGCCAATTAGGTGCCCCTTCTAGACACTGGAGGCTGGACTCATCTACCCCTAGCACAGGCTGGATGCTTGTGAGTATGGTGTCCCTAGGGATTTCAGTGATCACAGCCTGCCCCCCAGTGTCAGGAATGGCTGTCTGAGCTGATAGGAGCAGGGTAGAATCTTCTGTTTTAATGATAGCAAGGGTTTGTCAATTAGCATTTTTTCCATTCTGGCTGGTATTTGGTCAGTTGTCCAGATGAGCTGTTCTCTAGGCCTGGAGATTTTCTGATCTGGGTGTCAGCTGGGAGGCCATAACCAGGGCTATTGGCCATCTCCAACAACGTCCAGGTGACTATTGGAATAACATGATTTTCATGTGCAGGAGGAGAAAGAGCAACCACCAGGCTGTGTGAGAGATTCTGGGTCCCAGGGCCCTCTGGGGACTCTCTGGTGAGATTCCTCCCTTGAGCCCAAGATCTTGGATGAGTGCCTCCTTTCTCAGTCTTTCTTCCTAAGCTGTCTTCCCCTTTTGCCCTGTGATTCTCATTGAGAAACAGGAATATCCATGTCTTTCCAGGTCTCCTTTCAAGACTGAGATGAAGCCAAGAAAGTTCTGCCCAAGTTATCCAGAGTCGGGGGCTTTGCATCACACTGTGAAAGATGCAATGGAAGAATTCTGCTGGTTACATTAGAAGAAATAGTGGGGCACTATGTTTTGATCCTGGCAGCTTATTGAAAAATTGTCTTTTAAAGAAGAAAGCAAGTCTAGTTAGTGGAAAGGAGAGTAGAATAAAGACTTATTTGGATGTGAAGGAAATAAAAGGCTTTAGAACAACTGAGGGAAAGATGTATCGGAGGCAACAGTGAATAAAATATTAGGAAAATAAAAGGAGTGGAGGTGGCCATTAGGAACAGTTAAAGCAGAAAGAGATAAGTCACCCAGAAATGAGGGAGAAGCTGAAAAAAGTATAAAAGGAAATATTACTGTTGGAACAAAGGGAGCGGGAAGCCACGGACAGAATAAACATTCCCCATAACCGGCTGAAAGCCAAACACAGAATTGGCTAATTCAAGTCTAGGGTATGGGCAGGTAGAGGATATCTGTCAGGCACAGAGGTAACACCTGCAGATGACTTGATAGCACAGTGCAGAGCGTAGACATCAATTGATCAATTAGGCTGTGTTCATGCCTTCAGAAACAAAAACAGTGATCGCAACCAGAACTCTACAATACTGCAAAGATAAAGGAACATTATAAAGTGCAAATATGATCCAGGGAACCCAAGACGGTATTACCTACCTAGTTCCTCTTAACCTCCACTACCCTGCAACAGGGACCTGTATTTATGTCAGGAAAGTGTCCCTAACCATATCCTGGGTCTTCCATATGCAAATAGGCAGCTCCGTGTTCTTCTTAAGTGGTCTGGTTCTGTCTGAGTCTTTCCGTCCTTTGCCCAGGTGTCAGCCTGCATCAGAGGGTGTTCCAAGAGTGTACCCCAATCATGTCTCTCTAGGTCAGTCACACTTATCTCAGAAACAGAGGTTTTGTGTTTATTTGTAAGTAAATGAAGGGAAAAAACAAAGAATGATGAGAAGGAAGGGTAGATGGGGTAGGAGTGGCTGGCTGAAAACCTTGGTTGGATATGTAGGAAAGCATGCTCAATATTTTGGGCTCTTTATTTCCTATTGTGCATGAAATCTTCCTATTTCTGGAGACCCAGGTTTTCTCAGCAACACTCACCTCAAGTCTGTGACAACTTCCTCTTCACTTAGGCAGAGAACTTCAAGCACAGACGGCTTCACAACCACCTGTGCTCGTTGCCTTGGAATGAACTAAAAACTCGTTCACCAGGTCGGCTGGCTTTGTGTTACTCTAGTCATACAAGTGGACACACAATCTCACCGACAGGGGCTAATCAGATTTTGCTGACCTAACAGCACACCTAACAGCATGAAATTGTAAATGTTCTCAATTCCTATGTCACTGGCTTTTTCCTATCATTGATTATCAACCCAGTGTCATTTAGCGTTTACTAGCTTACACCGAAGCAGCAGCCATAACCCTCTTAATTACTTAGGGGATTAAACACACACATACACACGGGCACACACAAAGCTATGATATTGGAATGTACAGTGTGGCCTAGTTTAAATTAAAAAGATCCCCCAAAGTATGATTGTTTCCAGCTTCTCAGTGGTGAATTAAAAGCTGTTTGGTGTCGTGAAGATTACAGGAGCAATCACATTTACGGGCCTGCTTTGCATACCAACTCTATTAATTTCCATACTCAGGGTGGCTTAGCATTTCCAAGCATGTTAACATAGATGCCATTTGGGATAGTCACTGGGAAAAAAAATTAAGAGAGAGAGGCAGAGAGACAGACAGATGGACAGAATCAGGCAGACAAGAAGGGAGAAGAGGGGAAGGGAGAGCCAGAAAAAATCGTTCTTACAAATCAAGTTCCATTTGAAATATATTGATTCTGATAAATACAAAAATCAAAAGACAAATGAGGTCTCCCGGTGGCCTGACCCCAGAGTCACGCGCAGGGATCAAATTACCAGGAAATCACATATTGGAATTCACTTATTGTGCCCATCCTGCACCTTGCCATGACGGACTCTAATTATTGAGATGATTTCGTTGGTGAAATTGCAACAGGATGTGCTTGGGCTGCACCTTGGATGCCCCTCAACACTCCACACTGCATCTTCATTACTGTGCTGCTCTCAACTCTTGAAGTGCTCACCAGCCTCGAAATCAGGAGGGCCACTGTGCATGTGCGTGTGCTTATGTGTGGGTGTCTGTCTGTCTGCCTCCTTTTCTTTAAACAGGCCAGTCACGTGCCACAGGCATAAAGGAATGAAGCTCACGGTCAATGGTGCAGAGGTGTTGTAGGGGCCTTGAAGCATCCGACCACATTAGACCACCGTCCACATACCCTTTATTTCCATCTATTAAAGAACAGTGCTCGAGAGCCCACAATTAAATGGTTACACCCACCATCCATTTCAAATGCTTCTGTGAAGAAACCACGCTTGATGTGCATTTAGCAATCTACCCTCTTCCCCCTTAAACATAGAGTAAAGTGGCGTTAGTGTTAAAAATAGGACGTGATCATAACCACCGATCTGGAGGATGCACATTTGAAGGAAGTCAATAGGAATTTGGGGGAATTTGAAATTAATCCACAGAACAAACCGGAGAGGTTTTGAATCTTTCTGAGAATGATCTTATCAGCTTTAAGAATCAGAATTTTTGATGCTTATGTCTAAAAATCCCAGCAGCCAATATCATGGTCTCACCATTACTTTGATCTAATGCTATGTATGAGAAACTACAGGTAGGACAGCAGTCTACAGGAAGGCAGAGATTTTGCTCTTGGGGTCTTCCCAGGGGAAATGGATTTCATTTCCTTTACATACTGTAGAACTCACACAGGAGCTGGCAGACCCTTTCCTGGGAGCACGGCAGAAATGCCTGCTGATGATGAAATACTGAAAAGAGAGACACGCCACTCTATTAACCTCTAAGCCTGCAAGTGTCCAGTTCAGGTGCTCCACCCTGGGTCCGTCAGTGACAGAAGAAACATGATCAGAAAACAGTAGTTTAGGAAATACTGCATCCTGAGACACATTCCTCGACACTAGTGAATCCCAATATGAGGCTAGGCCAAAAGCATCTTCAAGTGATACTGCTTACAGTTTAGAATCGACTGATCCTAGATGAATTCCACTGGCTGATGGATGCGGAAGACATTCTGCTGGAATCCAGGAGTGCAGTCCAAATCTTCTGCAGATGTTAGCAGCAGCACCTGAGAAAACCAAGGCCATCAATATTTTAATAGTGGCTTGTGTGTTTGCCCTGTTAACATTTTTACCAGATATGTGACTTATAGAAATGAGCTGAGGTTTTAATTTCAGTTCCCAAATGAAGAGGCAAGTTGATACTTCTCCTGGGTCTGCCAACAAGGCATTTTGGCAATGAGATCTGGAAAATGCACAAAGGGAACAGCTGCTGCAGCTTCCATTAAGTTGCAGTTAAAGAAATAACATCGTCAGATTTTTACACCTGCTAAGAATCTCACCATGGTCTCCATGTGTGAAACTTCATTATAGAAACTGTCAGTTTCCTGTGATGCCTGAGTTAAAACCAACTTTAATTTCATACATGCAAAGGAGCGTTGTCATCTCTGAGGAGGAAGGAAAAGAGAAGGAGACGTTTCCTTTGGATGTGACTTCTAATAGAACCTAAGGCCCGTTGAGCCTCTGCACCATAGCCCACTACGGTGGTCACAAGCCAGGGGTAGCTACTGAGCATCTGAAATGCAGCTGGTCCCAATTTTAGACACTGATAGAATAAAAAAACAATTGGATTTTGGTAACTGAACAAGAATAAAAAAAAATACCTAACTATAATTTTATATTAATTACACATTGAACTGCTAATACATACACAGAGATATTTATATATGTGGGGCAAAATACATACATTGTTAAAATTAATTTTACTTGCTTCTTTGACTTTTGTGAGTTTTGGCTACCATATAATTTTAAATTTACAATTACTTCCATAGGCTCAAATTTGTCTTTGCAAATACTTGGGCTACTTACTTTATCTATCAGTCAGAAAGTTAGGTTATCAGCTTTGAAATATCAAAGTATATGATACCCTTCCCGGCAAGGTGTAACTCGGGTAAGAAATGAACTTATAGTACAGTAAACAAAGATCATACAATCCATGAGGATAGGCCTTAGCTCTTTTCCTTGCCTGTTTACACTGAGTACCACATGCACTGACACAGAGAATACATCCCATAATACTTAACAAGGAAAACTGACATTTTTGAGTCTTTACCATATGCCAAGAGCTGTGCTAAGCTCACTCTATGTGTATGATTTCACTTACTGTCTTCGGTGGCTCTGCAAAGTGTGTAGTAATGTAAGAGAGAGTTTATAGAGGAGGGACCTAAAGCCTTAGAGGTCACCAGCTTGCCCCAGATGTACAGTTAGGCTGGATTGAGTAAGGACTTGAGTTCAGGTCTAAATTTCCTCTAAGTCTATACACAGTCTAAGCCCTGTCCATTCCCCTTAGGCCCCGCCAGGGAGGACTTTGTGGTTTCTTTTTTTTTCCCTGGATATTTCTCTAAAAACTGTGGAAGACTACTTCACTGTGAGATTGGTGCCAGTAAAGAGTGTTGGGAAACTGACATGGCAGGAGCAGCCCTCAATCACTGACAGGTGGAAGGGTGCGTAAATACCCGGCTCCCTCTCCCTTCAGGTGAGACTACTGGGGGGCACAAGCTGCCTCCCAGTCCCCACTTGGATCTGAGCTGCAACCCCACTGTGTATCTGGCATGAGTCACCTTTCCTTAGCTCTCTCTTCCTGGGCCTGTTTCCCAGCCCCGTCAGTATTTTTCCGAGACCAGTCCTCCACATCGACAGCTTGTGCTGGAGTCCTTGACTCGGTATCTACTTCTCAGGAAACCAGACTCTGACACTGGACCCCATTCTCAACCACTGCACACAGGCAGCTGAAGAAAGCTCATTATCATCCCTGCCGGCAAACTCAGAAGAGGGTGCCAAAGGTTGGGAGCTGTGGAATCAGGGCATCTCTCTAAATACCAGCCTCCTGAAATCCACTGAACCCCAAGGAATGGGGGCAAGAATCCCTCTCAGAAGGTTCATGATGCAGCCGGCCTGAGCCACATCAGAAAAGTTGAAATGAAAGTGCCATCCCATCGCCCGACATCATCTTTCTCAGATCAGAGGGTGGAGGGTGCTCTAGTACAGGGTCTTGCAGATCTGCTTGTAAAACCTCGCCTCATCCTGAGACCAGGCTCTGACACATCGCTTCCAAAGCAATGGCACCACTGGCATCCTAAGTGGCATATACATCATCTCAGACAGCTTCAGAACTCAGAATAATTTGCGATTTTATAAGCAGAAAATCGATAACTGGCTGATGCTAATTTGGTTAAGTAGCCAGCAGGTGAAGGTTATCCCAGGCCCCTGTGCCTACAACCGTACGTTACCTTCTAATTGGCTAATTCTGCCCTCAAATCCCAGACCATTAACCAATGAGCTCTGCTCCCGGTACATATTAAGAGAGATGCAATTTCCCCAGGGATGCCGCGTGCTTAGCTCTCCAAGCTTGAGAGGAACTAACTGCTCCGTGGGGGAGTTTTCTCCATCTTTGTCTTCCCGTGAATCAGTCCATCATAAAGCCCTGCCACAGTCTATTCAGGATTCTCTACAATTGTAAAGAGGGGGCAGAAAAATGAACCTTCTCCAACTGCTGACCCTTAGGAGGGTGGGGTCAGAAATGTCTCACAGGCCTAGTTTTGTCTGCAAATTCTTGTGTCAGTCCATCTACCAGTCAAAATTCAGCTTAAATATTCATCACATAAAAGTACTCAGCAGGTAGACCAGGGTGACTTGGTGAGGTAAGAGCTTGTAAAATCATGCACTCGCTCACTCACGAAGACTTGCTAAACTCCTAGAATTCAGTTAGGGCTTTGCCAGATGCTGCCTAGAAACTTTTAAAGAAGGGTGATAATCTTGCAGTTCAATGCAAGGACTCTCAAGCCATTGTTCCCATTTGAATTTTGGCTCCACCCGTCACAGACCATGTGATGTGGCTTGCTTCATGGCTGCTCAGCAGGACCTGGGTTTTCTCATCTATCAAGGAAGGTTGGGGGCCCTGTGCATGGCTGTGTGGATCTGATAGGCTGATTCACAGAATGCACTTAGGAAGGTGGTGCCTAGGAAGAGTGGTCAACAGATGATCAGTTACAGGATTATGGTCTAGAAGAGGAGAATGGCTGGGCAGATCCTACATAATTAATCAGCTAACGGAAACGAATCCCTAAGTTGAAAGGAAGGCACAGTCCCTTAGGGAGCATGTCAAACTGGCACAGAAGTGTCGAGGGAATCACCTGCAGAAGGGATATTCCCTCCTTGAGATCAAAAGTAAGGACTGGCTGGATAAGCAGAGGGATGGCAGCTTATCGTGAACCATCAAGCCCTATTTTCTTTGGCGTCAATAACAGGTATCAGGTAGCCCATCTCCAGGATTACAAAACTTCATTCAGAGAAAGAATCCAGACTAACTGAGGGCTTCCCAAAGCCGAAGTTCTTGCTGGCCAGCCATAGTGGAGTGTTCTAAGTTCTATCGCCCGTTGACAACTTAGCAGGATTCAAAACAGTGTCCGTTTGTGAACTCAGCATGGAGAGCCACTCTTCAATTTCAATCCCACTAAGTTTGGGAGGGAGATATAAAGCATGACCCCTCATTGTGGTAGAATATCCCTGGGACATTATGCCAGAGCCAGGAAGCCTTCTCCAACATTATGAGATACTACATGTATGAAGACCTAGACATGCTGTTCCCCAAGCCCTCTTTACCTCTGCCAGAGTATGTGCTGTGGGCATTCCGAGTTTATTTTTAATGCCAGGCAATAATGGTCTTCCTCTATTGTTCTTGGGTTCATTTATGCATCATCCTGCCTCTCATAAATAACAGGTAACCAATACACCTTTGAAAACATGACAACTGTAAAATTTTATGATCACTAACGGGTTCCTATTACTGGAAAATTACAATCAGCCTGCCCTGAAAGCAGAGATACATCTCTGCAGACAATAAGCACAGGTCTGAGCCTTGCTGGTTCAGTACAAATTCTGGTTATACTAATGGAGGAATAAGACAAGTGACCAGTGCCTCAGTTTCCTTGAACAGAAGAGTAATACTGGAATCTTGCAGGATATCATGAGGATAGGGTGAGTTGATTATTGTAAAGAGACATAAGTAGCACTTGGCACATAATAACTGCTCAATAAATGCTTATTATTATTTTTAATAATAATACACATGATTCACTGATATTCCCTGGGGCAGACACTGACATTTATTGTTAGAATATTATTTGTTGCTACTATAGAACTGCTCAGTGGATATCTGTGCTCAGAAGCATACAGATGGTGAGAGCAGGAATGTGAGTCCAAGAGGGGAAGAACAGGGCATTGGCATGGTGGGGTCAGCCGGGCAGTGAGGAGGTCAGGGACGCCTGCATCTGGGCTGCTTCTGTGAAAGGACACCATGTCCTCCCCTGAGCGTTTCCTCATGTCACCCGTATTTCTCTTTTTAGCTTCCATTTCTTTGATGCAGCACAGAACTTTCAGTTTTATAAATAGCGGGCTGGGCTGGGCTCGCTTATCCTGACAGGTACTGACTTGAGAGAGGAGCCAACTCTGGAGTGCGCTTCCTCTCCCAGACCACGGGCTGCCACCTGGCATGAGTGGGATGATGTGGCCAGTGTGGCCAGAGCTCTGTGTCACCGAGCTGGATCACCAGGTTACGTGGAGTGGCCTTTTGGTGCTGACCTGTGGCCCTGTCCTTGCTCCTGCTCACTGCATTCAGGTGCCACTCGCCTGGCCCTTCAGGCATCTGAGGTGGCCACCCATGCTTTAGATCTTGGGACAGCCAAGAACCATCCCTGCTTTCTCCGCATGTGTCACAATGGTGCCACATGCTGTGCTGCTGGCTCCTTTGAAGTGACAGGGGCCATGGGACCTCCCAAGCACTTGCCCACAGATAGAGGGTAGAGGGACTGTCACTTCTACTAGGCCCAGTCCCTGAAATGTCCTGCGGGACCCTCTCTCTTGCCCTACCCAAGAAAACAGAAAGGCAGGGCTACCAAGGGCCAGGGTCACCTAAAAGCAAGAGCCCAGAAGTCAGACACATGAAAGACGATGGGGACCCAGGAGAGCCACCAGCAAGGAGCATTGACCCACTGTGTCACATCACTGAGACTTGGGGATGTTTGTCCCAGCAGCTTGCGGAGCCCACAGATCACTAGCTTGCAAGGAGCTCGGCAGGGGGCTGCCACAGCTCTGGGGACTGATCCCGGTTCCTGGGGAAAAACAGCAACACTAAAAGAAAAGCTGACACAACTGTCCTCAAACCGTCAAAAATCAAAATAAACCTAAACCTCCTGCCACAAATAATTATCTCCACAGGCCGGGACCACCTGTATGGCACCCTCTCCTGAGCTGGCTCCCAACTGATATTTTCCAGATGAACTCGTTGGTGTCCCCCAGCTCCTTTGTCCACCCCTCACTGGCTCACTCTGCACTTGCTGTTAGCTGGATGGACAGCTACTTTATCCCTGCCACAAAACACCTCCGGTTTCTCTTATCACAGTTGGTCTATGGGAACCAGTTTGGTGGTCTTGGATTGGTGGGGAAGAAAGGCTACTCTCTCCGAGTTGGAGGCTATAAAAATGTCACAGCACCACATTGTAATTGATTCTTTATCTACCGTGGACCAAAGGTCCAGAGTCCGGGGAGGCTTTATAAAGGCACACTGTCGACAGGAAGAGCACAGAGGAAAGGAACAGTTCTAAGAGCTGTGGTGCACACACACGCACACACACACACACATGCACACACACACACACGCACACACATGTGCACCTGTGTGCACACCATGTAGCGCAGCTGCGGTTATCTTCAGCAATCCTCTGGCTGACTAGGACTTCCTTAACATGCCCCCGCTGTTTCAAAGTCTCAGGAAGATAGAACAGCTGTCACCTTTCAGGCCATTAAGATAACAAACACTTGGAATTATTTTGTGATTCCAGGGGAGGCCAAAGGTGAGTCCTGCTCTCCATTCACACGTGGAATCCAGCACCCTGGCCCCTGGACCTTGTCTCTCCTTGATACTACCTGACATCTTTCCTTCAAGTTATTTCAAGGGAAGCTGCATGCATCTGGGAAATCAGGGGATCAGAAGCCAAAACTCATCCAGGCTGGCCCTTTCTCTGACTTTTAGCAAACCTTTGCACCAGGACCACCAACCGGGTTCACTTTGGTAGTATGACCACAAAGCCATCCACAGTGTGCAGTCACTGGGGGACCTCAAGAAGACAACAAGAACAAGAGAAGATGGAGTAGTGGCCCTACTCACCCTAACCCCACACCCTGTGAACACATCAGGTTACATGGCAGAGGGGAATGAGGGACAATGGCCAGCTGCCCTCAAAACAGGAAGGCGGTCACAGGTCCACACCAGATGGATTCAATCACAGGAACCTTTGAAAACAAAGGGAAGAGTCAAAGAAAGAGCTGGAGTAGCGGAAGGACAGGTGGGATGTGGTGTGAGAGGAGACACTGCGGCTTGGAAGATGGAGAAACGGTCCAGGAGCCAAGGCATTGGTGGCTTCTAGAAGTTAGAAAGTGCAAGAAGAACAGCAAACGAGGGTTCTCCTCCAAGGACTGAAGAAAAGGTGGTAAACCCTGTGGCCAATACCTTGACGTTAGCCCAGCAAGACTCACCTGGACTTGTGGCCTTTAGATTAAAGCCAGCATACTATGTCAATACATGATTCCCAATGACCACCCTGGAACCAGCTAGGTGTCCATCAATGAGTGAACGGATGAGGAAATGTGTGTATATACACAGTGGAGCACATTCAGCCATGGAGAAGGAGGAAATCATGTCGTGTGGAGGAAAATGGATGGAACTTGAGAACATTATGTGAAGCAACATAAGACAAACTCAGAAGGTGAAGGGTTGTATGTTCCCTCTCTTATGTGGAATCTAGGAGGAAAAAGGGAAAGAAAGGTTGGAAGATCTCATGAAAATCCAAAGGAGGTCAGTAGAGGAAAGGGACCAGGGGTAGGGAACAGGAAAGGGGAAATCCTGGGGAGTGATACTGAACAAATCATGTTGCTGTGTTGTGTGCACGTGTGAAGCTGTGACAGCTCCCACCACCATGCACAGCCACAGTGCACCAAAGGAAAAAAATGTGAAAACTGTATGAAAAGAATCTGCATTGTTTCAAGTTGTTAAATGTGTGGCAGATTGTCCCCGCAGCTACAGACAGCTCACGGCCGGTGTGGCACCATCTTGACCCCAGACACTCAGGAGACACTGGTTCCTTTACTTGGATTATCAAGCTCTAATCTGGGCAAATCAATAGAGAGTGGAAAAGGGAGGAGAGGTAGAGGGGAGCTGGGGAAGACGGGCTCCCAGGTGGAAGGGAGTTTGTGACCTCAAAGCCCGTGGACAAGACTGCAGCAGGAATCGTCCTAAGTGCTCTTTCCTGAGCTTAAATAGGAGGCATAGCCCTGTCTCCATTTTTTTTTTTTTTTGGTTGTCAATGCACCTTTGTTTTGTTTACATACGTGGCGCTGAGAATCGAACCCAGTGCCTCATACATGCTAGGCAAGCGCTCTGCCACTGTGAGATGACCCCAGCCCAGAGCCCCTTCTCTTTTATCTTAGTAATCTTTCTGTAAATTATAGGGCATTTTGATCCACTGTTATTATAGAGGCACTGGTTTCACTGTTTCATTAATACTCTTGTCAAAATTTTAAATTTCTATTATCTGCCAGTCTGGGCTAGATGCTAGAGATAGAAAAATAAACAAAGTCCTTAATAAACTTATTATCTACAAAAAAAGAGACACATAGGCATCTAATGTATCATGTGTCTCTATCTATTGAGAATTCACGAGGAAGTTGCTCAGATCAAAGATTTTTGAACTAGACTGCCTGTGTTCAAGACCCAGTTTTTCCATTTAGTTGCTGTGCTATCTTGGGCAATTTACTTAACCTCCCTGTACTTTAGTTTCCTTATATGCAATAATATAACTGATAATCATATCTATTTCTATTGGTTGTGGGGCTCAGAAATCAAAGAGTTTAGGACAGAAAATGGTTCACAGTAGGTGCTATGAGCTAGCATTTCTATTATTAATTATGATATATATTAACATGGAAATGGTGCTATGGAAATAAAGAGTGTTCTCATCACTCTTCAGATGAGAACAGGGACTGGGTCATGTTACAAAGAAATGATGTGATGAAGAATCATGATGGTCACCCCTGAAGACAGCCAGGGATCCAGGCATATTGGAAAGACAATGGGAGTTTTGTAAAGTGGCAAAGCACAAGAAAGAATGTTCCATGTAGGACTCTGATAAATACAAATACCATGGCATGTCAGTTCAAGAAGCAGAGAGCAATTTGGCAGGGATAACAAGCTCTGGGTTGTTTACAAGATTATTTGAAGGTGTTTTGTTGTCTCAAAGTAGGACTGAGTAGACAATGCATGTCCTTCTGGAATCTGGCTAAAACAGCCAAACTATCCACTCAATGAAATCACAATTTTTTTCAAAATGAAGTTAACTCTTTCCCGTTAAGATTTCGAGACTAATTCACTAGGCTCCAATTAAAAACCCAAGGATAAAACAGTCTTGCAAGAAATTCAATTAACAAATTGAAAGAATAAAATCTAGAGGCAAGGCTACCCATAGTAGGTGGCCTTTGTGTCTACTCATGAAAGGTTGGTGATTGAATCAGTGGGGCCAAATTCCAGGTAAGACCTGCTTCTCCAGGTCAAGCAAATGAGCCCCTGAACGAGGTCCTCTTGGGTGAGATAATAAAAATAATGACAACCTACCACAAGCCAGGCGCTGGAAACTGTCTGGCCTACACAAAACCTGGTGTTCACTGGAACCATGGACAGGGGACTTGGGTCCAACCACTTCCTGTCTTTGTTGAGACACCTCTGAGACATATTCCAAGTGCCCCTTGAGGACTGAAAGGCGGACCCCTGGCTGTCTACAGGAGTGACCGTCATGACTGCCCATCGGTTCTTGTCCTCCTCCCTGCCCTGCCCTCCTGCCCCCACTCCTGCTTCCTAGATCACTTCTCAAAGAAAACCCCAGGCCCCAATCCTCAGGCTCTCATTTCCTGTATTAGTTTCCTGTTGCTGCTATAACAGCAAACCACAACCTCAGGGGCCTACAAACCCCTTTATTATCTTACAGTCATGGCTTCTAAAATGGGACCACCATGCTGTGTTCCTCCAGGAGAATCTTTTCTTCCCCTTCCCGCTCGGCCACCTGCATTCTGGCCTTGGGGCCTTCTTCCTCACCTCTGAAGCCAGAGGCATAGATAGCATCACCTCTCCTGTTGCTGTCTCTCTTCTTCCTCTTCACATCACCTCCTATTTCTAACTCAGACTCCTCTGGGTTCCTGGATGAGGACTGCTCTGATGAAACATGCTCACCTGGGAAACCCAGGTACTATCTCCCACTCGGGGAATTGGGATGGGGATGTATTTAGGGGCCCGTTATTCAGTCTACCGCCAACATGAGCAGTCTACCGCCAACATGAGCAGTCTACCTGAGGGAAGGGAGACGTTTCATCAGCACATTGTGTGCACAATGTCCGGGAGAGGGTCATGGTGATTCCTCATACTGCAACAATATTTATCGCTGAAATCAGGAAAATCTATAGAGAGACCTCACCAATGTGAATAATTACACATCCAGGCCTGATGTTGTGTCAATTGAGCAATTAGACTATGACCTTTTCCTGCTTAGAAATAATTACCAGCTCGGGCTTGGCCTCACTGTGAAGTGAAACATTTTCTTCTAACTGCAGCTCTCCCCACTTTCTTCTCTGCCAGACTGCAGACAAGATGTCAGATTTGTCATCACATGGGAAGGTTTTTATTAATTATCTTTCAGAGGCAAAGTCCTTTGTGTAATTTATTTTTTCACACCACGAAAATTCTTCTATTGAACTAAATGTCTATCTTGTTAAATTTTTTTTTTCTGCTAAAGGTTTTCACTCTGAAAGTTTCCAGGAGAAAAGAAATAAACCTAGCAAAAATTGGTGTTGAGGACAAGGAATTTATTGTGTTAAGCAGAATGCCACTTCACTCCCCAGGACAGAGCGTGGGGATGTGCATCTTCCTCCTTTAAAATCTAAGATCCTTACATGCAGTTAAGCCAAAAACTTCCCCAAATAGTTGTTGCCAGAAAAGCAGGAATTGGAGTGACTGTTCTTTAAATATCAATTACTCCCCTTCTGAGAGACTACTTCACTGATGTAAGAAACCTTGATTGAGGACCTACTGTGTGTCAGTGCCAAGATGTGTACAAATCAATAAGAACCAAGTTTTTAAGCCTCCAAGGAATACAGAGTAAGAGGAAAGACTGTTATATAAATTTCCACTTTAACAACACAGTTGAAGAATTGAGATGGAGAAAGTGACTGGTGGGAGGGAAGGGGAGGGCCGGTTAATTCAGTGTTGGGGGAGGGTTGTAGGGCACTTAGGCTGCACTGTCCTAGATGACACCGGGGTGGATTGGCTGTGCCCCCTTCCGTTTTAAACAGAAGACATCAGTGGGCAGGACTCCAAATGAAGGTCATCCTTGATTGTCCTCTCTGGGGCAGCTACTGGCTACTACTCTGCAGGACACAGTTGTCTCAAGACTGAGCTTTGCAAATGATTCAAATATTCCTTGTCTTTTGCATTGTTGAGCATCAAATGCAGGTTCTTGTTGTTAGCAGCTTTTTTAGAGGGGAGGATTTTTGAAGAGATTTGAAGTAGAAAATGATTTCATTTATGATGAAGCTTTCCTCTATTTTATATTTCTGGAACAGCAAGCAAGTTATTAATATAATGTCAAAGAGGAATGCAACTTAGATTCAGATATTAAGAAAGAAGTAGAGGAGATATTCCAGCAGTGAAAGATACCTGAAGGATCCTGGTAAGTGTTTAGCAAGGAGCTCTGCTCTCCAAGGAAGAAATGCCTTAATTTGTAATGTTTGCCAATTTCCATGGTGTAAACACTCCCGTCATGGCTAATTTCAAGCTACTGATGTGAGCTCACTGAGGACTGAGCAGCAAAGAGATGTACACAGAGAGAAGCCAAGCATCTCAGGCATAGAACCAGGTATTCTGGCTCCCAATTCTGGGTTATTTGGCCAATAAGTTGCTTGTATTTTTGCAGAGTCTTGCGAATATGAACCACCATGACACAAAGGAGAGCTTCTCTCTCTCCCTGGAGGTATCTCGTAATAGGAAGGGCTGCAGTACCCAAGAGCCCAAACAACCTGGGAAACCCCTCCACTAATAGGGCAAAATGAGCCGCCACAATTTGGTTGTGTAGTCAAAGAAACTGCAGTGAATCCTTCATTCATGACCATGTGTTATTTAAATACTGCTTTTTATGTTCTGTCCAGAGTCCTAGCTCAAATGATCAGAGATAATCCTGCCTTCTGACATGATTAGGGAGCTGCTGCCTGGCTAAACTGGGGAATAATCAATTTGACCTTGAAAGTTTGTCTGCAGTCGCTTGCTCATGTTCAGAGCACAGGCCAGGCCTCCATGCTGGCTTCACCCGTTCCCGAATCAGCTGAGGACTCTGTTCCCAGGACAAATGTGCACAATGGAGCAGATGGCAGGCAGGCCCCACAGGCCACCGTATCTGCTGGATGGCCTTTGGTTTGTCGATTAGCTGCTAACATTTAAATACCAAGGATTGCCACTAAGTGTCTGGACTCAGACAGCTCAGCACTCGGGCTGGAGTCAAACAGAATGACACTCCATGGATGATGAAGTCCCCTGACAGCCTCATCCTCAATGACCACAGTCCATGTGTCCCCAGCAACAAGTACCGTCTGCGTGTTGTGCTGCCAGTTGTGCCATTGTTTGCCTTATGTGCCACTTAGAAGTGCCCTCTAGTTTGTACCTGTGATCCTACAGAGCTTTTTCTTACAAACCAAACTTGTCATTCACCTACCTGCCCTTCCTGGCCTCCCCAAATGTCTCCCTCCCTTCATCCTCACCTACTGATGTTCATGGGAAAAGGTGGGTGGGCCGTACAGGAGCCTGCCTCCACCAGCCAGCCTCCTGGACCCTTCACACAATGCTTCCAAATCTCTGCTTCAGCTTCCTCCTGTACTCAAGTGAATACTTTAGTTAGAGGACCAAGCCCTTCCTCTGAGCCCACGTGTTCAAGGGCACAGACACCTTAGGGTGCAGGAGGTGGCCGATTGCTGGTCTCCAGTCCAGCCTCAGAGCAATGTCAAGCACAGCCCTGCTCCCCAGCCCTTAAACCTGCTTCCCAGCAAACAAGCAAGGGATGTCTTGATATGGGGGATGCAGCGAGGAGCCCCTCCTGTTTTCATTACGCATGACATCCAGGCATGGCCAAGCCAGTCTCCTCCCCCCCACGGAGCAAACCCCAGTCAGGTTTTGAACTGAGAAAAACAAACAAACAAAAACAGCATCTGAGCTGAAGTAGTTAGCAGAGGACCTTTTTTTATTACTCTCCTGTCTACTTGACTCCACAAGTTCAATTACCTAGAATTTCATGAGTCAGTCAATTGGATATTTTCAACCCAAGCTGGATTCATGCAATATTTCAAAGTTTTTGCTAATCCTAATACTTTTAAAGTTAAGTCTGAATCTTCATATGGAAAAATAGCATATCTTCCCCCATAGTCGAATTGGAGAAGGGATCATCCTAAAGAATTACACGGTGTCAAATGCACTACCAGGGAGGGCCTCCCCAGAGTCTCCCCGGGGAGCCAGACATTGGTGGCAGGCTTTGTTCCAAGAGTGAATGAGTCTAGGAGCGAGGTGTCTGTGTGATGGCCTCTGAGCTCCTCTGCCACTGTATCTGCCAGCATGGTCATCACCCAAGCAGGGTGAAGACTGGAGAAAGGAATGGGTTAGGGTGAGAGAGAGAGGGCCAGGTCCCAAACATGCTCAGTCCTCCTGCTGTACTGGGACTGTCCAGATTTTAGCAAGTGGAAGCCTGGCAGCACCAGGTGCACTGAGACACACAGTGCCTATAGGGCCTCCAGGAAACACAGGGGCATTGATGCCCACCCCAGGAGGTCACCCATCTTAAGATTTCAATCTACTTCATCATGAGATGCTTCAGCAAAGCTCATTCAAGCTCCGCCTCTTCATCTTGGTAGTGAATTTAAGCCTTTGTTATAAGAAAGACTATTAAGATTTGGCAATAAGACTCTTCAAGAGTGATAAATATCACTTTAAAGGGACTGCATATCCATTGACTGAATAACTCTGTCCTAAAAATGAAAGTCACACTTGGAAAATGGAAGGGTGGTTTATGGAAATGCAAATTGGAATGACTTTATTTGCTGAGTTGAATTTAGCTCATCTTGCCACAAAGAAGCATGAGTCGGGGGCCCTCCCAGCCGACCCAGGGGCCCTGTGGAATGCAGAACTGGGCATTAGCTGCTGCACTGTGGCCCGTGGTGTCTGCTGTTCAAAGGCAGCAGTAGAAAACGCCAAGATGCTATCATCTCTATTATTCTAGAATGTATTTGTCTTCTTTTGAAAATAGAGATCCCTGTAGGACTGACCTCCTTTCTTACCAATATTTTTCCAAGTGGGTTACATATACCACTTCAGCCCAGGAGATAATTGAGGCAATATACTCAGAAAAGCTTTTTCTTATTTTTTATTTTAATCATTGTGTCTTAGTTTAATGCTACCTTCCTATTTATAGTAAGAAATATTGACATTCTATTTATGTTATGATAGAAAATTTCCTTTCTAAATATATTTGTACAACATGGTAAATTGATTTAAATAGAAGCTAGTAAAGACTAAAAGAGGATGTGGTTCCAGTTTTAAAAATCTCATCTATTAAGTCAGAGGAGCCCCTCAATTAACTGGAAGGTTTGCAGACAGGGATGTTCAACCAGAGGTAGGAAGAGTGATATAGAGACAGACTTAGCCAAAACAAAGTAAAATCCTACTAAATTTTGGATTCATGGTCTTCAAAGCATTGGTCCTGGACCTGCAGCCTCCATATTCCTGGGGAAGTTGTTAGGAATGCTGATTCTCAGGCCTAGGACCTCTGTGATTGGGGCCCAGCAAGGAATGGCCCCTTTGGTATTGCAACACCAGCTCAGGTTCAAGCCCCTGGCCTACCTGACATGACCACCATTCACTCACTTATTCTATTGGTGGCTGCAAGGAAAGCTTCTCTCCTATGTAAAGTGCCTACTCCCCTTTGGCCCTGAACAGCCACAGAGGAAGAAAGTATCTAAAATGTTTCACTGAAGACACAGACACATGCTGTGAGTGAATCTTGGGAAATCCGAGGCCCAGGGTGTGGGAATGAGGCTTTGCTGCAGGAGGAGACTCCAGGGCCTGGAGCTGTGATCTCCCGGGCATCTGCAGAGACTGCCTGGTGTGCCCACGACATATATTCATTTTATTGTCATAGACTGATGAGGCTGATGAGACTTTAACCAAGAATTAAATGTCATGGATTTGCTGGCGGCAAGCACTCACAAGAATTGATCACCACAGCAGGGCAGCTCCGGCCTTCCCCTGTGCTTGAGCTGAGACCTGGGCCTGGGGTGCTATCTTTCTGGGAACAGGAGGGAAGAGGCCCTGGTGAGTGCTGCAGCTGGGCACAGCCGTCCCTTACCACCACGGAGGAGCCCAGGCTGCACACACCAGAGGCCCTCGCAGGTTGCATAGCCAGCTGTGGATTTGGAACTGACAGAGCACCAGTGAGGCCAGAAATGAGCTCTCCATCAAGTCCCTGGGGATGGCGGTTGGACTCTGTCCCCAGGAAACACATCCAAGGAAATCTGCCAGTGGGGACCCTATTTGCGGCTCTGAATATAGTCACTGCATCTAAGTTTGGGGGCAGCTGTGCCATCTAAATCCAGGATGACATGACTTTGAAAAGGAAGCCGACTCTGGGATTTATACTGCGCTTTCTCTGTGAGTGCTGTGACTGTTGGGCGCATAAATTGGCTCCAACTCTGAAGATATGCCACCATCCAACACAGCCACATCCACCAGGGCCACTGCCAGGCACACACAAGCCTACCAGACATTGGCAAGTCCCAATTAAAAGTGCTGTTAAGTACAAAATCACACTGGATTTCAAAAATTTTGTCCAAAATTGAATGTAAAATATTTCCCTTATAATTTTTATATTTACCACATGTTGAAATGAAACTCCATTGGCTAAAGAAAATATACTACAATTAATGGAACCTATTTGTTTTTACCTTTTTTTTCCTTTTAAACACAAAACCAGAAAATTTACCATTACCTATATGACTCATATTACTCCAGAGCAGAGTTTGACAAACTTCTTTCTTAAAGGGGCAAGTAGCAAATACGTGATACTTTGTGGGTCAAAGGATGAAATCAAGGATATCGTATAGCTCCTTGTACAAGCACTTGAAATGCAGCCATTCAAACATGGGGAAACTCTTTGAGTTTGCAGGCTATGCACATGCAGGTGGCCCTCTGGATTTGCCCCATGGACCAGGGCTTTCAGACCCCTCATCTAGAGCTTATCATTGCCAGAAACATCAACGTCCCGGCAGTCCTGCTCTGCCGAGCTGAGGGGATGAGCATTTTGAACTGTGACAACTAAGGCTCAGGCCCAAGGCTGGTCAGCTGCTAGGAGGCAAGGTAGGACCTGAACCAGGGTGCACCACACAGCTCATGTTCTTGACCGGCATGCCTCACTGATGGAAGAAGCCTTTTCTTTTATTGAGGAATCTTTCTTACAATTTTTCCTACAGCTGTGTGATTCTGTCAGATGGACCTGGCACTATGCTTGGCCCAAGCCAGGTACTCTTTGAGCAGATGAGCAGAAAGGATGTAAAAGGTATCAGGGGAGGGGGGCAGGGGGCTTGAGGCAGTAGCAAGATTGCTCTTTGCCTTCTGCACAAATGCTCAGGTGCTGGCTGAATCTCAGTGCAGGCCCCCACATCTCATGCACAAGGCACTGACCTTTAAATTCATTTGAAAGATGTGTGCAACCTATCAGGTGAGAAGGCACAGACCTCTCAGGCTCCAAGAGCAAGAACTGCGTTCAGTGCATCAAGGGTTAACCCTCTAATGCTGAGGATTATTAATACAGGAAACAGGGAACAGTCATATCCTATCTTCTGAAAGCAGACAAACTGGCTAGCGCTGAATTGAGAAAATTATTATTTATTAAAAATGAGAGTCATGGGCCAGTGACTAATCCTGATTGGGTTCAGAGACAATTCCCCACCCACGAGGCAAGTAACACATTTCTCCAGAAAGGTGTTTTGTTAAAGACAAAGTGCCTACAACATTATTATACCTCTGCTCGGCAGAGCTCACGTGTAGGCTCTTTCACATTACAATGGTGTCAACTGTGAACAGACCCTCATTTGGCTGTACCTCATTTTCTCTGCCAAGTGGCTGCTGCATGGGAGACTTGCCTAGAGTGGGGCTTCCCTCAAGTCCTGGTTCGAGCTTAGGTGTTCCCTGAGAATTCTGGGGGAAGAGGCTGGAATGGATCCTAAACAGATCCCATGAAGCGGCTTGGTTGACATCAGGCTACTTCCTGAACACAAGGAGAGCAGAGAGGGAGGAAGTGGGATCCTTTCACCTCCATCGAGTGTGAAAGCCACATAAAGTCCTCGAGTAGTTGACAGAGGGGAGGGGTATGCATGGAACATCATGAAGTGAAAATACAGAGATCAGAAGGACTTGGCAAGCGCCCATGGTGTTTTTAGCCTGAGTGTGGATTTTGCTGTCAGTAAACTTGGCTTCCAATCCTTATGCCCCGCCCCCACGCTAGCCACACGGCTGCCATGCAGGGCCTTCTTTCCCCAAAGTCTAGTTTGTCTATGAAAAGCTCAATGACAACTTTTTTGCATGATCATGGAAAGGATTAATGAACAGGCACATTGATGTGCTTGGTGCACAGGAGAAACAATTCAATATTCATTTATAATTTGAACATTTGAAATCAGAAAGCCCTGAACATCTGAATTTGGTCAGTCATTGGAATTGGAGAAGGTTCTTAGCTGATGGACCTGAATCTCCTGTCCTCTGCTTGGCCCCCCTTCTGCCCGCCCTTGGAGAGGGAGCTCTTCAACAACTGATTGGATGACTTCGGCAGGGAGGAAGTGTAGTGCTAGGATGGGATTTCGTAGCACATCTTTTCCCCGGCTGATGTAACCCGGTGAACGTCTGTTGGTGCATCTCTGTGATGCTGTGTGGCTCTCACTTCAGAATCCTCCCTGACACAGCCTTCCAGCTTAGGTGCCAAATAATTGGAATTGTCATCTAAATAAAAATCAGCCTGTCTTCTTTGATGCAGTCAAATTTGTACACAGTTTTAATGTTTCAGTGCTTGGCACCTGGTAGGTACTCAAGAACTTTATTTTCTCTCTATCCATTTGTGATTCAGAATACACAGTTCTTTATTTGTACAGGGCAGATTGACCTGAATGTGAGAGCTCTTGTGACATGGCAACTTTAGTGAATTCAGACTGCTTCTGTGTGTGTGTGTGTGTGTGTGTGTGTGTGTGTGTGTGTGTGTGTGTGTCTTGGGAATGGTTGAAAAGAATAAAAGATTCATGTTTCACTGTGAACCATGCACATGATTTATAAATCTAATTATAACTGAATAGTGACAGCTAGCTTCACCTCAGCTTCTGGTTTTTATTTAGATTTTTGCAACAAGGTTGATAAGCATTGAGGAGGAGAAAGAAGTGGAAGAGGTGGGAATTTACACTTTGGTCATAGATATCCACTTCTCTAAAATGCTTAAAACCATAAAAGGCAATGTTCTAACTCAGGTTCAAAAGCAAGTTCTAGCCAAACTTATTTTCCAACTCATTTCATGTTCATAATTAATAGCTAATATTCTTTAATTTATAAAGAATTAAAGTAAACAGTGCTTTAATGAGATTTCACTAGGCCACTTGCAAGCACTCAATCAAATCTTATTTTCAATATGTGAAAAACATCTCCTTGACTCTTAATGCATTTAGGGTCAACAGTAGCATCTTCATACATAAAAGATTCCATTCTGCTTCTAAAGAAGAGGTAATTATAAGATAGGGGTCACACAGAAGGTCTAGGATTTGTGTAACTTCTATTCTAATTAATTTATCATATGTGAGATTTTGCTTTGGCTTCTGAGTGTTGATCTTTTATAGCTATCACATTCCACGTGGTAATGAGTTTTATTCCTTCAAAAGGTCACCCTCCATATAATTTCTCCGTTAGCAAAGGGAGCCGATGAGCATGGATGTTCCTGTAAGGGGCTGTATCTTGAAAAGTCATTTGGCAAAGTCCGAGTCTTCTTTGCCCTTTGATGTTATTTAAAAACCAAGGGGCCTATCCCGTACTAGGTAGCAGAATACAACAATTACTAATTGGGCATTATGTAAAATTGTGGATGTATAACCGACGTGATTCTGCAATCTGCATTTGGGGTAAAATTGGGAGTTCATAACCCACTTCAATCTAATGTATGAAATATGATATGTCAAGAGCTTTGTAATGTTGTGAACAACCAATAAAAAAAATAAAAATAAATAAATAAATAAATAAATAATAAAAATAAATAAATAAATAAAAAACAAGGGGCCATGGCATTGGAGCAAAAGGTGAGAAATTCAATTAATCATTAGGAAGGTCGTCTTCACAGTGCCAACTTCACGGTAGCAGATGGTCAACAGAAATATTTGTTTCTGAGACTGGGGTCCCTCCTTTCTCCTTCTGGATGCTGTTGTGATTCATTCTTGCCTTTGTTTTGAGGCTGGTTTTCCTTGGGGCATCATGACCCCACTTAGGGTCCCTGTGTCACGTCATTGGAAGAACTTCATGCTGTGGTTTGCTTTGTTCCTTTTGATGCTCCTCATTGGTTGTTAAACACTTTGCTCTTCTAAGTAAACTGCAGTTATTAATAATCACATCAATCATCAGACTTCCCCACCCTACATTTAAAAAAAAAAATCAAAGACACATATTCTTGTCAGATGGAGGCTTCTTAAATAAGCAACCAAGCAGAGTTGGTAGAATTCTGGCTTATAGCTGAGAAATTGATGCCACTCTAGCCCAGGGTGAAAGGATGATTTCAACTGGGATTTCTGAAATGCTGACAATTTGCAAATCACAGTCATTGACTGCAAAGAAGCCCCTGGATTAAGCTTGTCAAGTGCCTCTGTGCATGCAAATCACCTGGGATCATGTTAAAATACAGATCCTGGCTCAGTGGGTCTGGGACGGGGCCTGAGGGTCTGCATTTCAGACCAGCTCTCAGGTGATGCTGATGTTGCTGGTCCACGGACTACAGTTTGAGAACATAAGGGAGAACCAACAGGAACTGAGTCACAAATTCTGGTTCTATTTCAGATCAGAGGAAAATTGTGAAGCACCTTCTGTTGGCCATGCCCACCACAACACCAGGGTTGATTTTATATGAAGCATATCTATTGGACAACATTTATGTCAATGCACATCGCACATATTGTCCCATAAAAGTTCTGTGCATTCCAGAAAAAGCCTGACTATGATCTGGATTGGGATTATTACCATAGACTCCAAAGTATGCACATAAAACCATTTTATTCAGCCTTCAGCAAGAATTAGTGGATTCATTTAACAAGCATGTATGGGTCATATGAGGGGTATGGTGCCTGCCCTCATGGAGTGTCAATCTCAGAAGACATTCAACAAGTAAGAACACAAATAAATGTGCAATCACATATGATGAAATCACGTATGACTGCCCACCCCCCCCAGCACCTCCCCATGCCATTTACAAGCAAAAGGAGCTGCAGCTTCCCATCCCCCTTTCACTCCATCACTCTCCATCCCTTCTAGAAATGGTCACTGGGCCAGGTACTCTGCTCAATGCAAACAATATGGCTCACACCCCTTGGGGACCTCAAAAAATGGCAGGAGAGAAAAGATGCCAACCCCGGATGGCTCCTTAGGTGCCCTGATGGAGACCAGCACTGAGCCTCGCCTAGTGGCTGGCTTTCACATAAATACTCTTGAATGAACCAACTGATGAAGTTGTCAACAAACACAAGTGTCATCTTGCAGAGAGAATCAGAAAAGTTACAGTGGAATTGCTTTTATTTTGAGCTTTTCCTGCAGACAGAGTCAGGCATGGATTCCCACCCAGTTACAAGAAGCTTTGTTCCCTCCTCTGGGAAAAAAAAAATAGCAATGCTTCTCTTTTCCTTATAGGATTGTTGTGGGAACCAAATGAGATGATATCTATGAATTGCTTACCCTGGGGCCTGGCAAATGGTGACTGTTCAGTAAATAAGAATGCTGGTTACTCTTAGCATCATCCTCATTATTATTTTCCTAAAGATTATTATGGAAGTGGCAAATGATAGCATTCTCAAAGGAGGTGAGGCATTTTGACACATGGAGATGATGAGAAAGATTCTGCAGAGAAAACAAGTCTTTAAGAATCAGATTATTGCTTACACATCCAATAAATATGCCACTGGTTATTTGTGCTTGCCAGGGAATTAGGTGAAGATTAATTAATATTTATAAAGTATTTTGATATCCATGTAATATCTAGCAAGCAATTAGTTCTGTAACACAAAGCCAAATCCTTTTACATACCGAACAATGTAAAACAAACCGAATACATCTGTGTAAGAGGAGCAGAATTTCATTAACTCATCTTGTAGGAAATATGCAGTAGGTTGGATCCCCCCCCCAACCCCTTTAAGTAATTTTATTGCTGATTTTCTCTGGCTTCCTACTGCATTTTGCTGCCCTATCCCCTGCAGCCCCAAATCAAATAATTTCCTGTTGGGTAGCAGTGACGACAGAAGAGGAATAAAGAGAAATGCAATTCTAGCCCCTCCAGCCTGGGAGGCATTTGGAGCCCAGTAGGGTATGAATGGAGTACAGGGGAGCAGACAGGCTCCCAGGGTTCCTGTCCCCTTATCCATCCTCCCAGGCAGATGGTATTGAATGTTATATGTTCCTTTAATCCGGAGCCACACTGAGAACAATTCTGGGGCAGAGGCAGGAGGGGCAACAAGAAAGTTAAATTAAATAAAAGACCTGTTCCTACTTCATGGTGCCTTTTAGTCTCTCCAATCCGTGAGAGCATATGGCTGGCCAGCTCCTGGAATATTACAAAGATCTGAGTGTCTAGGGGACCTTAAACCCAACGTCATCAACCAGAAAGTCTGGCCGCTGACAACTTTAGTTTCCATTGAAGAGGGGACTCCATTGGATGGAAAGAGTCAGTATGGTCAGCAGAAGTGCGTGCTCTGCTCCTGCTCTCTAACCTGCGTCCACTTCCCTTTTCCCCGAGATGGTATCTCCAACTCGTAGTCAGGGCTGTATGTTGAGAAAACCATGTGCTGATGAAGAACAAAAAATGGAGCAGGATACATGGATTAGTTTTATCTTGGAAGCTTGGAAATGATGGGCTTGAGATCTGGATGGGAGAATCGTTAGTGAGGGTTAAATTTAGCTTGTGTATGAAAGACTTTCTGGGCATTCCTGACAAGGGGCAGTTCTGCTGGACAGTGAGTGGTGGGTCGTATTAGGTCCCCTTGCTCCAGCCTGGAGTAGTCATGGACAGAAAACCTGGGGCTGACTAGCATGGCTGGCACCACTGAAGCCGCCTCCCCACCTTTCAGGCTGGGCCATGAGCCTCCGGGTGGGGCACATGGAGGACAGAACACTGAGAGCCTGAGGCCTCCTTAGTAACAGGGGTGGAAAGGGGACAGGCCCTCCCGTGCTCTGTCAGCCAGGTCACATCCTAAGATCCCACATATAGAATGGCCCAGAAAGGCCTCGGTTATCCAAGATCCACCATAGCAGGGCTGGTAGGTCTGCTCATCTCAAGAGAAAGAACCAGCAGGAAAGGGCTGTTTTCCAAAGACAGATCTGAGCTCAGTATGATCCTACCAAAGGTTACAGTTCTATGCTCATTGATCCTGGAACTGTTTCGAACATTGAGGAGAAATTGGATCACTACCTCAATCAAGGGGAGGTTCTGTCCAAGAATTTCAAGCAGTTCCTTTCTGTAATCACATCCCACCTGAGAGCTCCCAAGAACCACCGTACCAACAAATCCACAGACATGAAGCTAAGCTTCCCATTTTGCTGGTGTAATGACACTCGGCCTATCCACACTCTCTGTCTCCTTATTCATCTCTATTTCTTATACTGCACTCACTTATTTAACAAAACGTTATTGAATACCAGACATTATGCCAGGCTGGAAGAACATCAAGTTTAAAAGAATGTGCTTCTGTCTCTTATTAGTTACTTAGTCATTCTCAGGACAAACAGTGTATCAATTTAGCTGGTTGGTTTGAAATACAATTACACTAAAGCCTAATGAATTTAGACTGGCAAAATCTTACTCAATTTATGATCAAAATAGACAACATGAAAGCCATGGGAGAAAGCTTATAAACCCATCAAAATCATTGCACATATTTTAGAAACATCTGCTAAAGGAAAACTGTTGATATTTTTGTTACAAGTTATTCCGGTGCATTTATAAACATTTCATCTCATGAATTTTTAAGGAAACTCTTTAACTTGAAATTTATGATTTTTTTTCATATTTCTTTATACATTTTCCCCTGCTTCAGATTTCTTTCTATCTGTTTTTAAACTCATAGAGTTCTTCCCCAGGCAAAGCGGGGGACACCAGTGAGAAGAGCCTGGAGGGTCTCAAGAAGATCCAGGTCTTTTCAGATGCAAAATAGCCCCTGGCCTCCCCAGCTCAGGCTCTAATTAGAAAAAACCCTGAGCTCTGCACCTGGACCACAGGGTATTTGAGAGGAAGTGAAATTTCCTCATTTAAACAAAATGCCTCCCCAAAGTTACACTTACTGGCAAGCCCTTCAGGAGAGACAGCATGGATATGGGGTCACCGAGATGTCAAGGCCCTTCCTGCACACTGGGTTACACCACAGCCCTGCAGACTCAGTGTCCTCTTCCCTGTGGGTGAATCCAAGAGATGGAGGCCCATTACTACCATGTGGTCTGAGGAAATGAGGGCTGCCATGGTGCCAGCTCTTATACCCAGCTCTCACGAATGCCTGCTGTTACCCTGCTATATTCAATCTATGCCACCGAATATTAAAAGGGAGTACGCTGGCTGTGCATCTTCCACCTGCATGTTTGGGGAAATCCACGGCTGTCAGTCACTTGGTAACCTGCTCATGGTGACAGCATAAATACACTTGCACCAGGTAACTTCAGACACAGAGCCCACCCACCTGGCACTGTTCAGTGAAAACCTGCTAGTTTGGAGCAGCTCCAGCATGCAACACAGCGCATCCGATGAGCAGAGGGGGCCACACCTCCAAGGGGGACGCACAATCTCTCCACAAGAGATTTGTAAGATTCCCCTGTGAGTGTGTCCCCACCCTCCCCTTCCCAGCAGGCACATGCGGGGCTGTATTTCAGAAGTCAAGCAAGGAGTAGGGTGTCCTGGAGCCACCCAGTTCTGGACCTGCCACCCTGGCTATCAGCTAACTTCCTATTGTCCATGAAATGAGGACAACAGAGAAGACTATCTCCATGCTGCATGTCTACCATGGGCTTTCTCAACTTTGGATTTAGTGACCATTTGGACAAGATAAGTCTTTTTTGGCCGCAATTGTCCCTGTGCACTGTGTGAGGTTAGCAGCAACCCTTGCCTCTACCTGCTAAGTGGCAGTAGCACCCCCAACCCAGGGGTGACAACAAAATAAATATGGCCAGACATTGTCCACTGTTCCCTAGAGAGCAACAGCATCCCCAGTGAAGCACCCTAGGGCTTACTGAGAGGTTAAGTTTCCAGATCTGTACGGTGCTTGTTGGAGCTGGCACTTAGGACAGAGCACTCCTCCTCTCTCAGTGCTGTTTAGGTTTCCAAGAGCCCAGGGTGGTGCTGTCGCAGGGTCTGCCTGCACAGAGTGACCTAGACCTGTCCTGGTGTGTCTGTCAATCAAGATGCCTTGTCTTCCCTGGTTAAGGGGAGACCTGTCACCCAAGAAGCTATGAGGGACTCATCTCCCTGGAAGTTGTCCACTGCCATAGCTCAAGGACTTTTCACTGCAGTGACCTCACCTGGGGAGACCTCTACCTGTTCCTACCACCCAAGCCCCCAGCCCTCCTACCTCACAGCCTCTCAAAAGCCTGGTTCTTCAGCTTCCTTCAGTTCCAAGAATTTCCCATGATTTTCAAACATTCTTTGTTAATGTTTAGCTTCATTTGAGTGGTTTTTCAAATTCTCATGCATATTAAATGACCAGTCTCTAAAAATGAATGACCAGGAGATGCCCTTGTATGAGAGAAGAGCCTCACTGAATGGGACCATGGGTGGCAGCTTGGAAACACCAGGTCTCCCCTCTGTGGTTTCTCGTCCTTTGCTACTCAGAGTGTGGTCCAGGGGCACCAGCACCAGTGACATTGTCCTGGAGCCATAGAGATGAAGAATCTCAGTCTCCCAACTAGGATCTCAGGTGATTCTAGTGCACACCAAAGGCATTGGGACCATGCCCAAGAGACAGGGCAGCCAAGTGGTCTGCTCCTAGGGCTCCCCCCAGGGGCCAGGAATGAGATACTAATACAAAATTGAATTCTTTCCAGAATGCCAGACCCCTAGTCCCACTCATTCCTGACCCTCCACTCAAGTGCTTTTGTAGAAATATGTTCCCACCTAACGTCTTGCATCAGTGTTTTTAAAACTAGGTGTCACAATTCACTTCCAAATCACGAAATCAATTTGCAGGTCATGACTGGCATTTTAAACAACAGGAGACAGTGGGAGAGAAGCTAGAAAGCAGCACCATGGTTAGGCCAGCAAGGACGAAATTGAACACTTGTTCGGAGGGTGTGTTGGGGACACCAAGCTGCAATGTACAATAAGGGCTTTTGCTTTATTGTTGGATCCATCTATAAAAGTTTGAAAGTCATTTTCTTTGATCTTTGCCAAGAGCTGTCCCAAAAAAGACCCAGGCAAGAGTTGCTTTCTTTTTCTTGAGTGTTACAATTACTTGGGAATTTTGTTTGCTAGGTTCTATGATGACCCATGGTGGATTCTTGGTTTTCCGGGCCCTAGAGGCCACCTATCTCCTGCTGTGGCTGGCAGCACTGGACACACGAGGGACATAGAGCTGCTTTCCTGTCTGTCCTCCACCTCTAGGCACAACCATAGTAGGTTTGCTCAGCCAGGAATTTCCTGCTGACTTCGCCTGGCCAGACATGACAGATTTCTAAGTGCTTCTACAGGTACTGTTGTGCTTCACGCTGTTTGCCGAGGTATTTGCAATGTAAATGAGTCAACCAAAAACTTATGAAAATGAACATTCAGTGCCCTTTGGGTGGCCCAAACAAGAACAAGCAGGGACAAGCCTAGGGTAGCAACCCCCTGGCTCAAATAAGAGATATCCAGCCTGTACCGATGACTCCCTGTGGGCCCAACCCTGTGCCAAGTTCCTTAGACAAATTCTCCCTGTGCCTTTGACATGTCCAGCAACATGGACAGCACAGACTTTTACCAGCTCCGCATTGCACAGAAGACTGAAGCTCAGAGGCTCAGCAGCATCCACCTGCAGAAGACGCAACCAACCTGACGTTTGTCTCACTCTCTTACATACCACACTATCTTGTCCCCTGCCTCCATCTTAACCAAATCACTGGGGAGCAACAGCCTTGTGTCTGTCTTTCTGTCCTGGTGCAGCCATAGCTAGGGATGCGCGTGTCCCTTCAGTGCGAGGCTGGCGATGGCGGGTGATCTTTAGGCATAGCACACATCCTCCTTTCATCTTCTCCAGCTCCCTTTGTTTATATATCAAATGGAGCAGTGTGTACTCTCTTCAAAGAGAGGAGAGGCAGTGATGTGGAATGGATCTTTCAGAAGTAGAATTTGACGGTGAGTGAAAGATACTCAAACAAGAAAGCATGAGGATTGGTCACGTGCCTGTCACTTACAGCATGGTGATGTGCTCTGTGCCATTAACTTTTAATTAACTCAATTACATGGGAATGCCTGATACCACGATGAGCACATATAAACATCCCTGTTGGTGTCATGTTAAATTAGTGCCTCTGAATTGCAGATTCTCTCTGGGCGTTAATGGGTTTGCCACCACAGCTCTGTTAATTGTCCCTGGCACCTACGTGTTGGTCACACCTGAGATATGTCAGCAGTCCCGGGTACATGCTCAACTCCAGAAAGCCACACAGAAGAAGAGCACCATGTGCCAGACCCTTCAAAATCTGCCCTCTCATCTTGCTCAGGGGTGGCAGCAAGGCTGTGCTCAGAGCTGGGGTTTTACTGGCACCTGCTAATCTTCTGCTAGTCCTGACACTGAAGCTGGCTAAACATCAATACATATCCTCGAGTCTAATTTAGATTGGGTTCATTAAGAAGGTTCATCTCGATAATCAGCGACCAGCACTGCTGGATGACGGTGTTTCCGATAGGATATGCCATCTCCAACAAGTCACGCCTCTCTGGCTCATTCTCTGAAAATATTAGTGGTAGATTTTCCTTTTTTTTTTTTAACAGTCAGACAGTGGCTACGCCTCTGTAGAGCTATGCTTTCCAGATAAATCAATGTCCTCACTCATTTTAATGAACGTTATTAGTATAAGTCATTGTCTAAAAAAATCCCCAAACCACCACAATTTGTGCACAGTTATAAAGCCCCAGTTTAAATTATCACTCCACACATTTAATCAAGAATACACAGGAAGACGTCTTTAAAGTGACCAGCCCAGCTGAGGTGCAGCTCCCCAGAAGTCCCTCTTTCTACATGGTGGTCCCAACATCAGAGAACTGGGACAGACAGAGACCAAGAACCACACCTAGGAGCCTACGTGGGTGGGGAAGAGACAAGGCCCTTGACCCTGGGCTTCAGGTTGGGTCCCACTGTGAATTTCTTATCCTCATTTTGTTCCTGAAGCTCCCATCCTTCTCTCCCGCTCACCTAGAGGATGAGGGTCAAGCTGTCCACTGATGGCGCACACCTTTTCACTTTGTGGATACAGAAATGGACTCTCTAACTTGCTCTGTGAGGGAGAAGTGGAGCTGAGATTGAATGGGGGCCTGTCCAAGCCACAGTCCACTTTCATGAGTATTTAAGACATCACAAATCACCCCCCGATTTCCACATCATCCTGCCCTGGGGCCAGGAAACAAGTGCATCTAGAAGTCAAGAAGTGCATTCAAGGGTTAAATCACCATTGACATGTGGGTCAGTGTAGCCCTGGCAGAAGAGTCCAGCTGGGGCAGAGAGCCGATCCAGTTGGCAGGACATGAGAGCCATCCTGTGCTGGGCATCGCAGCAGGCCCTTCTCCTGCAGAGTGCCTGCCAGCTCATGGAATAGGCTCATGGAGACATTTTCCAACTTTTAAGAGGCTTGATAGTCTTTCATCCGAGGGAAAGCCATTTTCCACTTGTGTGCCTAATTTTCTAAATAAAAATACAAGTAAACACCTTGCCACCAGCCCTAGTTCAAAGCTGGGGAGGGGTCAGAAGGCCTGGCAGCATGAGGCATCTCTCCACTTCTCTTTTGAATCACAGAGTCCCCCATCATGGCGAAACGGCCATGCTGAGGAGGTCGTGATGTGCCCAGACTCGGCGTAATTAGTTTGGAGGACCTAATCCTCAATCTCTTCCACCGTTCATTTTCTCTCTAGTCAGGATTTTTTATTAAAATCAAAGCAGAGGCTGTGTACATCCTGTTGCCATCTGTCACGGGCACCTTGGGTTAAGCGTTGACAAGAAGCAGGAAGAACACTTTGATCAGCAGCAAAAACCAGGCAAGCACTGGCCTCATGCTTTTGAACAGATAAATTTCAGCATCTCATCCAGCATTTCCCCTACTAGGGACATTTTTACAAGGAGTTTAATTGATCCTTTGGACTTGGCATAGGAATCAGTTATCTTTATAGTGACAGTCAGCCAATAGGAGAAGCTGGGCGAGTCTCAAATTAGAAGCAGCACAATGAAGCTAAGCAGAATCCTGGAGAATTATTGAATGGATTCAAGGTTTAGGTTTTTTACAATTTATTTATATATCTGCATCCATCCACACTGGACTCAGGTGGCTTGCACAGCGAAGCACAATCTTGTGCAGTTACAAGCAAGGAAAGACAGAGCAGGAGAATGTGGGATCTCTGCCAGCTTCAGGGTCCCCATCTGTCACTATGGCAGGACCACCTGTTTCTCCTGTGGGTCCCATTAGCCAAAGTGAAGGGGGAAATGTGGTCAGCAGTTCAAATTGCTGCTAGTGAGGGTGGTGAGGGAGACCCACTGGCCCTTTCTCAAAGAGATTCCTGATTCTAAGGTCTGAAGACTTCCCACCTCTGATTCTTCCCAGAGGATGTGACATCCCTTCCCTGTGACTTGTGTGGGTGCCACGCAGTGAACCACTTCCTCGTGCATCTTCAGCAGCCTAGTGACATAGGCGTGGTCTCCATTCCCCCAGGCGGGGACATTAAGGTCTGAACAAGGTCTTGGCCTGGTCAGCGGCTGATGCCTGCTGTTACCGAGAGTCCACAGTGGTTGCCCACATACCAGTTTTTCTCTCCTGCTTCCATCTTTGACTCAAGGAAACACTGGGGTGTCCCCACCCCCTCTCAGAAACTCAAACCAGACCCATGAGCCTCTTGCTGTCATGGTCTCTGGGTTTAATCTGTCTCCAAGATTGACTCTGGTGGGACATCTTGATTCTACCAGATTATACCTCTTATCTAACGTCACAAAGCCCCCGACTACAATCAGGCTGTGGGCTTCAGGGGGAAGACAAGGTCCATCTTCCCAGTCCAGCCATCCAAGGGTCCTGGCCTCTCCACTAGGCCTGGGCCAACCATAACACACAGCGTTCTCCAGTGGAGACAGTAACTCATCTCCTCCCAGCCTGGCCCCTCCCCCTTAGGCTCAGAATTCAGACAGCTCCTGGCTGGACTCAGAGTGAGGACAGCAGACAGGCAACCCACTGGGGTAACTGAAAATCTCAGCTTTGGAGATGGACCTTCTAGAAGCAGCTCTCACTCCACCAAGCCCTAGATGGGTAGCTGGACAAACTTCTAAGAACCTCAGTTTCTTCCTCTGCAAGATGCTGGTAATGCTGGAACTCATGAGTTTCTTGCAAGGATTACATGAGATGATGCCTAGGAAATGCTCAACCTGAGAGCTAGTACCTAGTAAACCCCAAAGGAACAGAGCTATTATCCATAGGTTCCTGTTTTGAGATCATTGTAGTGATATGCAGTTGTAAGAAATGATCGAGTATGTATACTTTCTCCAGTTTCCTTGAAAACTGCCATAATGAAGATCATAGCCCAGCAGGGTTCCTGGGGATCACAGAGCAGGCAGGCGCTAGCCGGATCCTGCTGTGCAGTTGTTATGGCTGAACATATCAGGGTGGTTGGCCTGGAGGTGAGGGGCAGGGAGAGATCCTAGAGATGAGAACCCACACTTCAGAAGCCTCTCCCTCCAAATTCTAGGGAGATAACTCCCAGCCCTAGGAATTAACACACCTGGTAGAAGAAGCCAGGTTTGATGCAGATTGCCGCGTTTGCATAACAATGTTGCTGATTTCTCCACGAAGAACTGAAGGGATAGATTGACTTGACCAAGTTTCTTCACTGCAGGTCTTTACTTTGTCAAATGCACATTGTGAAAGTTAAAGAACCAGTTACAGTTTCCAGTGTATCCAGTGTTTCCAAGGAAGCAGAAAAGTCGCATGTGCATACGCATGAACCTGGGTGGGTCCCTGTGTGTTGGAGGGCATCTTTTAATTCTTAGGTTTTCAGAAATAGCTTGGAAAAGCTGTTCTAGATGGACACCGAGTCCCTTTTCAACTCATATAATAAGGGAAGGAGAGTGTGTCCACAAGCTCTAGAGAAGGGCACGCTCCAGCCAAGCACAAAGAAGCACATTTGGAACCACTAGTTAAACATCATAAACACATGTAAGTGCATATTATTTCTGCATTAATCATAAAATCTACATGAAGTGTCACGAGTTTGAATTGCAGTTGAATGGTAACAACTCATAACAACACAACGGCCATTTAAAATACCTTCATCCTTCGGCACTTCACAGAGCCCAAGGTGGAGGGTCTCAAAGGCAGTGAGTCATTAAAAAAAAATCTTTAAGAAATACACATTACAGCAGATCTCCTCAGTACACACATTAGCACTTAGAATAGAATCCGCTTAAGTGTGCCATAGAGTTGGAAATTGTGTTTCTGAATAATAACTACATAATTTTCAATAAAAAACAAACTTGCAGTAAATTATCCAGATCTTAAGGTACCAAAGACAAATGGCCTTTGCTGGAATTAGCTTCCCCTCAGGAGGAAGGAAATAGAATTTGTCTTCTGCAATGAAAAAATAAATTTTAAACAGCACAACACAGAATGAAAAATGGGCAGTGGTGAGTTCTGAGAACCGCGTCACAGGACTCAGCATCAGGGCAGGGACCCTGGCCAGGCGCACCTGCCTGCCAAGGTGCCAACTGAAAGGGTGCCACCCGCAAGACGACTTTGCTTCATGGCTTCAGGGTTCCTGAGGGTTTCTCAGCCACACAGTGGTGGCAGCCACACCATTGTCACGGGGGGCTAGACCACCCTTCGGGTCGGCCGTCCTGTGCGTGGGATGTGTGCAGATGTTCCTGGTCTCCACCCTCCTGAGGCAGAGCACCCCAAGGCCCTAAGTACCGAGTGTCTCTGGACATGGCCGCCCATCCGCAGCCAGCATCTGGCCGTGGAGAATCATGGTTCACGGTGAGCAGCCCCGGCCTGGTGCGTGATGGGGCCAGTGTGGGAGCCTGGGCTCGGGAGGGAAGGAGGCACATTTGTCACTTGTTTTTTTACCAACCATGTGACCTCCTTCCTGACACTTCCTGAAGCCTCGCTTTCCCCATCAAAAATGGACAAAAACAGCCTCTACCTTTATGGTCCTTCGGAACATAAGCACCTGAGATGGTGGCAGGTTGCAAAGATGTTTGGTTCATTCTCAGATTCCTCCCACCTAGGCCAGTGTCCCCAGGACTGCGGGGACCTTAACCCTGAAGCTTTGTCAGGAAGGGCACATAGTGGGTGGGTGGGGCTTCACGGCCCAGAGCAGGAATCTGTTTGGAGCTGTCTGGTCTAGCAGGCCCTGCCCCTGCAGTGGACAAATGGCCCTGGACAGGTCATTTTGGGGGGCCACCTTGAGCTAAGAGGTGGCTGCAGTGCTTGGAGCTGGACATTCCCCCAGAAACACATCTGGGAACCATGGCCCCACCTTTCCCTGACACCCACTTGTGTGAAGAAAATGATCCTCACAAAGCCCCTGGCTGATGTTCAGAAAAAGGCTCGGCTGCTCCTGGTCAGCAGGGAGCCCTGGAAAAACCAGCTGTGCCCCCAGGACAAGAGCCTGGTGTCAGTGAGGGCCTTCTCCTTCTACCCCTCCCCGGTGCCACGCCTGCATTCCAGCATGTCATGACCTGACCCCACCTCCCCAGTCCATGAGTAATTTTTTCTGGGGCATGAGGGTGGGCTGGGTAGAGAAAGGGGCTACTCAGTGGGACCACAGGTACAGAGTCTCCAGAGGCTTCTGTGTTCCAGGAGACGGCCTTCCTCATTTCCCTTGTTCTCCCTGACTCAACTCAGTGTAGAGGGCTGGGTGAGACCCGACCCCAGGGAAGACAAAGGCATGTGAGGGGATGTCCGTTCTGGTGGACCTACACTGCAGACTCACACCACAGGTCCCTTCCCTCTGCCTCAGGGACAGGACCTCCTGCAGGTGACAAAGAGAATGCACCCCCACTGTGTGCTCCCAAGAAACACCTCTTCCCCTAGTTCCATGCCCACTGGGATGGCTTCCCAGACATCTGGCAGATCTGGGACTACGACATCAGGAGACAAAGCTCAAGGAGAAAATGGCTATGCTGTGGCACTGCCCCCACGCCACCCAGCTGCCCCAGTAACTGTGAGGTGCAGGGGTGCTTCCTGCACCGCATCCTGGGTCAACACCACTGTAGAGGCAAGACTTCTTGCTGATGGCCAGAGCCTCCAAGTACAGGGCCCAGACACTGAGCAAGAACCTCATGACCTCAGCAGAACTCAGGATCAGGCTTGTATTCGGGATTCATTGTGAAAGGCCCAGGGCCAGTTTTCTGAGCCTTTCAAACCCTCTGGCCAAGTGCTGTTCCCAAGAACTAGTTGTCAATCAAAGGAGAACAAGGTCAACTTCAAAAGAGCACAGGGCTCTCCTCCCAGCAGCCTCCTGGCAACCCCTCCCAACCTGCCTCACCCACACCCCCAGGCTCAGCCATCATCCTGGGAGGCTGCATTCCCCCAGTCCAGCTCCACAGCCTCTGTTCTGACACAATGAAAAGGCCCAGCTCTGCCCATTGGCAGGAACACACCCCTGAGCTGCAGAGCATCAGCCAGGGTTCTGGTGAGCAGCCCATCTTTCCAACATAGGCCCCGATGCTTACAGGAACCCCTGATGCCAACATCTGCATCTTCAGAAGAAAGAAGAATAACATGGAAATGATCTTTTGGTACCTAGTGCTTCACTGTGAGCAATGATAAGCCCTCCTCATAATAAAGATCTAAAAACAGATACTAATCAGATGAATCAACAGCCAACAGCTCTGGCCAGCGGCTGCAAGAAGTAATTCTGAGATGGCCCACTGACAAACCCCTGCAGCAGAAAGCACTGGAAGTTTGGAGTTTAAAAGAGTATTTTCTTGGCCTGGAGACTAAGCCAGACTGAGCGCGGAGGACCTGCAACACATAAAACACTCTGCCCTCCACACACAGGTCTAGAAATGAAGAATGGCTTTCGGAAGCAGAGCTCAGTGGAAGGCAGGATTTTTCCTTTATTCGCTTTTTTCCCAGTTCCTGGTAGGTAGTGGGTTCTCAACAAATGAGTGCGATTTTGAATTAATTCCTATTTCATGGTAATTTGGATGTTATTGTTGACTTGTTCAAATAAATCTTATCTTCCTGAAATGCAAATTGGCTGTCACTCCCTTACTGAAAACCTCTGAGGCCAAGGCTTCCCTACAACACAACCTAAGCTCCTTACCCTGCCCTGCAAGGCTGCATGACCACGCCACTCCAATTTCTGCACTGTCCACCCAGGGGAAGTACTGTCTAGGGAGGAACTTGGATTAGCCCATTTACCTCCCAGGCTCCTCACTGAAAATGGTCTTTATCTGATACTTGTCACTGTGGGTCCAGAGACCCAGAAACAGGACTCAGCACCTCCTGCTCTTCGGCATGGTTAGTGGGACTGTCCGCATCTAATCCGCATCTGGTCAGGCCAGTCTGCAGCCTGCAGTCCTCCAGCAGCTGCCCCGTCCTCAGGGGCACCTGTGCAGCACATTGACCCAGGGGAACAGAGGCACTCTGGGTTCCATGCTGGTTCTAACAGATTATAGCAGTACATTTTCTGTTGCTATAACAAAATACCACAGACTGGGTAATTTAAGAAGAGCAGAGGTTTATTTAGCTCTTGGTTCTGGAGGCTGAGAAGTCCCATATCATGGTGCTTCTTCTTACTGCATTATAACATGGTGCAAGGCATACTCTGATGAGAGAAGAGCAACTATCCTCACTCAAGTTTCTCTTCCTCTTCTTAGAAAACTAATAATGATGACATCGTGGGACCCTCTCTTACCACCAATCTAATCCTCTTTATCCCCCAAAGACCCAGTCCCATGAATTTATGAATTGGAGGTGTTTAAGTTTCTAACACACAGGGTGGGGATGTGGCTCAGTGGTAGAACATTTGCTTAGCATTTCTGGGGCCCTGGGTTCAAGCCCCAGCACCACCAGAAATAAATACAGAAGTTTCCAACACGTGAATTCTGGTGGACATATTCAAACCACAGTGTAATCCCACTGCCCTTGTGCTATGTAGGATGGTGAGGGAAAAAAACACAATGGCCATTCAAAAATCAAATGCATTCATCCATCCAAATAGTCATTGAAGTCTGATTTTGTGTTGAGCACCCTGCTAGGTGCTGGGGATGAGACTGTGAATAATGAAAACACTCTTCCAGTCTCCTAGGCATATATGTATATATATTTAATATTTTTTTAGTTGTCAATGGACCTATATTTTATTTATTGATATGGGGTGCTGAGAATCAAACCCAGTGCCTGACCCATGCTAGACAAGCGCTCTACCCCTGAGCCCCCACCCCAGCCCCCTCACTGTATTTTTATATTGTTACATGACTATTTTAAAGTCCTCACTACAGACTTGTAAACAAAGTCATCACTCATAGGAAGACATGTTGTGAGAGAAGCAAACGGACCCTTGAGATACACAGTAACTGGAGGGGCCCTGCCTCTGCCCAAGCATCTGACTGAAAGATAAAAGGAAGAGTCACGAGGGGAAGGCAAGGGGTCCTGGGCAGAGAGAAGCAAGGTGAGAGTGAGATCCTAAAAAGACTGTGACTTCACTGGGGGCACACACTTGCCCTTTCTTGGCTTGCTCATCTTGAAGCCAAGCCCCTAGGAGGTAAGCTGTTGTATGGAGAAGCCACCCAGCAGGGACCCATGTCCCCAGACAACAGCCAGGGAGGACCTGCCAGCAGCTCAAGATGAACTTCAAAGTGGACCCGTCTCAGGGCAAGCTGACCCTCAGTCATACCTACGTAGCCTCGGGGGTGACCCTGAGTCAGTAGGCCCAGCTAGGAGCACCCCAACTCCTGAGCCACAGAATTGGTGAGACCATAAATGTTTGTTGTCTAAGCTGCTAAGTTTGGCAGTGACTAATTGACAACCAGAGAAGCCTTTCCAGTGACATTCTGTTTCCATTTTACCTTCCTCCCTTTCTCTTCAATTTGGCTTCATTGTCCCTTGGGCACAGAGTCTCTTGGACTGGTCTCAGCTGGAGACTGTGTTTCCACTTGGTGTGACCTCCGGTGAGGCTCCTGCACTCTCCTGGGTGACCTGGTGGTGGGTCCCATACACCACCTGGTGTCATCTCAGGGGGCCACCTGCTCACTCAGCAGAAGGCTGCTATTCTCCGCTTGGCCTAGTGGTGTCTCTTGTCCTGGGTCACTGGGCCCTACCTACCGCCTTATTATCTTCTCCTTCCTCACCAAACGGACGCCAAGGCCAGGAGCTCTGTGGTTGATGGTGATCTGTCACCACCTGTGCATTTTGGGGTCTGGGGGAATGGCTTGTCACCAGGTTTTGTTGCCCATGTTGGCCACGGGTTCTTGATTTTGCGACCTCACCCCTCTCTTTTTAAATGCACGTGTGAAATCTGGAGGAACCACCTCTGTGGTGCCCACCCTGAGCCTCTGGAATTGAAGGTCACTTGGCCCCTCTTCTGGGAGGCGACACCAAGGCATTGAGAAAAGATCAGGGTGATTTCAAAAAGCTCTTTCTAGGAAGGAAAAGAAGCCTACACTAGGGTTTATAAATATTTGGTGCTTCATTTTTATAAATGAAATGTAGTGCTTACCATGTGGAATCACCCTGCCTCTCATGTCCCTGAATACATGTAGGTCAGTGTCCATGACTTTCTGTCATGGACAAAGGAGGGATTTGATGGTTGCTGTTGAGAATGTTATTTATCAAAAATTAGGTTTTTCTTCCCTGGTCTGTCAGGGTGGAGAGCCAGTCTCAGGACTGGCGTACACACAGGCAGATCAGAGTCCAGTTTGTCAAAGGTGTTGGTGCTGGAAACCAGAAGCAGCTGGTGCTCTATCCTAACTCACAGCTGCGGTGAGTGAGCACATAGACCCAGACCCCGGGCAGGGCCAAATGTCTGAAGGAGTTCGTTCAGAGCTAACAGGCCTTCTGTGTTTAGTTGTTTATTTTGTGTTGTTACAATTCCTTGCTTCTTTCTCCTGGGGAGGCTTCATCCTACTGTGCTTCGGCCTTCCTTGCCCACACCTCTCTGTTAATGGGCTTTGTGAGCTTGATCACATTAGGCTGCATTCCCTCCCACAAGAGCTTTCCCAGTGCAAATGGATGGGCCCTGAGCCTCTGATGGCCGAGTTTCACCTGACCTCGGGTTATCGGCTGACCTACATTCTGCCTGCATTTGTGAAATATTATCAGGTAAAAGAGCTTTGGAGAGCCAGAAAGATTGGGCAGGTGGCTCAAACCTTGGCAAAAAAGACAGCTTTAAAACCACACTCAAAAGCTAGTCAAGGTCCCCACAGTGTCCAAGGCCCCCAGTCCCCAGGCACAAACTAGAGCAGGATGTCTACATCTCAAAAAAGCTCCACGTGGGAAACCAGGGGTGAACATGACAAGAGAATGAGGCAGACATTCTCAAGAGCAATGAGATTATTATTATTTTTTTATAATATGTACACATATTAGGCTTTTTTCTGTTGTTATAACAAAATACCTGAGGCAGGATATACTCTAAAAAGAAAAGAGGTTTATTCAGCTCACAGTTTTCAGGTACAAAAGTTCAGATAACTTGGCACTGACTCTGACGAGGGCCCCTCTGGCGACAGAACCACATGGTGGAGAACAACATAGTAGAATCACATGCAGAAGAGTTCACATGGTGGGATAGGAAGTCAGAGACCATGGAGAAGCCAGTCTTTTTTTTTTAAATAACAACTCACTGTTACCATAACTGACTCATTCTGTGACACCAGTATTAATCTCTTCTAAGGGCAGTGCCCCCATGACCTACTTCCTCCCACTAGGCCCCACCTCTTCAAGGTCCCACCACCTCAACACCACCACTGAGGACCAACCTTGGGGGATGCTCAAGCCATATTCAAATCATAAATCATATGTTTTGCTTTTTAAAATGTTTGTGGCTTTTGTAATTATTTAAATAGATGAATTGGAGGTGTTTGCATTAAATGAATATTAAAAGAACTATGCCTTTAGAAATCGATGGGGAGAGTTCAAAGAGGCAGATAAACAAGACAGCCCCCCTAGGAGGCAACACATTAAAGACAGAAGGAGTTAACCTGAAAGTGTGGTGTTGTCATCTTGTGATTTGCCAAATGTTTGCTCCCTGGCCACATTTTGCTTGCTCATGGAAAATCAGATATTTAGCAAGAAGTGTTTAGAGATGGAACATTTCAAAGTCTCCATCAAGATGGATGGAGGGATGGATGGATGAATGGATGGATGGATGGTTGTGAAAGTGGATGAGTGGTTGAGGAGATGGGTGCATGAGCAGGTAGATGGATGCATATATAAGTGGGTAGATGGATGGTTGGATAGACAGATGGGCAGATGAGTACATACAGAGATGGATGGCTTGACATGTGATACAGAGATATGACAAAGTATTAGTTGCAGAACCTGGGTGGTAGGGATATTGGTGGTGCCTATGCAGTTCTTTCAACATTTTTGCATATCTGAAATTCTCACAATAAGATATCAAGGAGAACACCTGTGACTGAAGGTCCCACATGGCATGGCCCTGGAGAGACCCAAGGGACTCATTAAAAAGAAAGACTCCTAAGATTCACCCCAGGCCCACTTCAGAGTTTCTGAGAGTTGGACCTGGGAAATGGCACTTATCAAGCTCTCCTTGGGCTTCTGGAGAAACCTACAGTTTTAAAGCTACAATGTAGACTTCACCCTGGGGAAGCTCATCTGACTTAACCAGGAACGGCTCTGCCTCTCACCACACACACCCACAGCAACTGCATCAAGAGTGGCTCCCGGTCTCACACTCTGACCACAGGCTCCAATCCAGACCATCTGCCTCCGGATCAGCAGAAACGTTCCAGTGTGTGTCTGGTGATGAGTAGTTGAGAGCAGACCCTGGAGCTCAGCAGTCACAGGTGGGGGTTAGTGCTGTGAGCGGCCTTGATGTGGAGCTCCTAGAAAACTCCAGACCACTTCAAGGGAGCCTGTGGCTGAGCCTCCACAAAAGATGCATACAGACATTAAATGCCAGGTTTGGGTCCCCACTCACGTCACCCTGTGTCACCTGCAGGATCAGCTCTCTAATTTTTTTTCCAGGTGCAAAGTGAAAGTATGGGACCTCTTTAAAAAAATTAGTTGACATGGACCACAATACATTTATTTTTATTTATTTATCTTTATGTGGTGCCTAGGATTGAACCTGGTGCTCACACGGGGTAGGCAAGCTCTCCACCACTGAGCCATAGCCCCAGCCCCAATATGGGACCTCTTGTTCAAAATTATTACAAAATTTCAAAATGTTGAAAGCAAAGCATGAAAGCACAAGATCTTCCTGAGCAGGAACACTGAGCTGCTTGATGACTCTATCCTGTGCCCTGGAGCTGACTCTGGTCACCTGAGTTACAGAAATTGGCATTTGCCAAGCCAGTTAGTGGTGGCCTAAGTCACACAATGCATATTTTTTACATCAAAATGATATGTCAAGCTGTGCACAGTCGTGCACACCTGTAATCACAGTGGTTCAGGAGGCTGAGGCAGGAGGATCGCGAGTTCAAATCCAGCCTCAGCAACAGCGAGGCACTAAGCGACTCAGTGAGACCCTGGCTCTAAATAAAATACAAAATAGGGCTTGGGATGGGGCTCAGTGGTCGAGTGCCTCTGAGTTCAGTCCCCAGTAGCATCCCTGCAAAAAAATATAATATGTAAAAATATATATAATCACATATTCTGTCTAAAATCTCCAAAAATAAAACTAGTTTTCTTAAGTTTCTGGGTTTGTGGACAGCTTGTTTTTTTAAGCTAAGCATGCTAGATGTTGGCATTTTAGTATCCATTCAGTACAACTTTATTCAACGCCAAGTATGTTTCTAGACTGTGGAGATACGGTGAAAAAGAAAGTGGACGTTGTCCAGGGAAGTCAACAGAGAAAACACACTCACACACTCACACTCACACTCACACTCACACACACATGTCCATTTATCAAACAAGTCTCTGGGGGCAGTTGAGGGTCAAAGGAAATCCAGAGTAGGCCACAAAATTCGGACACAAGGGATTGTCATCAGGACTGTCCAGGCTTAGAAATGGATCATTGGCTCTGTTGCTGTTGCCTCGGTTACTATTTTGGATTTTATGTATTTACTTCAAGCCAGGGTCTTACTATATTTCCCATACTGGCCTCAAACTCCTGGGCTCAAGCAAACTTCCTGCCTCAGCCTGCTGAGTAGCTGAGATTGTGGATGTCTGGCCTCATCTCTGCCTTTAGATTTTTTTTTGCAGTGATAATGTCATAGGCGGTCGCCCCAGGGGTGTGCAAAATCATACAAATCCCCGTCTCCCGGGCCCTTATGGTTTCAGCCAGAGTGACATCCACCTGCATTTCTGTCTAAAGATGTGATATGGCCCCAGGGACTGGCAGAATTTGGTGAATGAATACCCCCAGCTCACTCCTTCTTCAGAAATCATTGCCCCGAGAATAGATAATGCTTGATTCTTAAGACTTATGGGAGGATGTGGTGCCAGACCCCCGTGGTCTGACCTAGGTCTCCACTCTTCACCTCTCACCCATCTCACTTCCCACACCCGCTCTCCACATTGTTGATTTTTAAATATACATGGAGACATAATATTTATACATGTTTATGAGGTCCAGTTTAGTAGTTCAATACAGTGTATCATGATCAACTCAGAATACTTAGCACTTCTGTCTCCTCGATTGTTGATCTTTTCTGTGTTGGGAACTTTCATGCTCTTCTATTAATTTGAAATATATCAAGTATTGCTGGAGCCAAAACTTGCAGAGAACCCTAACTAACGTCCTGGTTTGTGCCCATCATCCAACTTCTTTCCATTCTCGTCCTCTCTGCCCTGAGGGGTGGAACTGGAGGTTCTTAAGTTAAGTGCAACAAGCCAGACACAGGAAGACAAATACCACACCTACTCCTTCATTGGTGTAAAGTAAAAAGCCCTCAGGGTCTTCCCTCCTCCATGCCCGCAAGGGGTCTCTGGGATTGCCTCTCCAATAAAGGACTCACTTTTAAATCCTATCACAGGGTTGACTTCTGGGGAAGATGAAATAAGACGTGGTTCCCAAAGCGCTCTGTGACATGGACAGGGGAAAGAGGCTGAGGAGAAGAAGACATTGTGGGGGAAAGACCAGGGAATGGCACCCTGGAAGCCAAAAAAGAAGGTATAGCCAGTCATGTGGAGCCCTTCATCAAGGCCAGCCAGACAGGGGGCTGATGGGCCCAGAGGTCTGACTGGAGAAGTTCACATCAAGAACATGGGTCAACAGGAAATGTAGATGGCAAGTCAGGTGGAGAGGACTCTTGGAAGAAGTTGTCTTGATCCTGGAGGACAGAGATGGGCAGTGGCTTTGAGGGAACATGGGGTAGAGACAGGGATTGTCAGGATGGGAGAGATCTGAGCACATTTAGGTGTGTCTTGCCAAGATAAGACTGAACAGGAGAGGCTGGGTCCACAAAAGTGTGTGAGTGTGAGCATGTTTTTTCTGTTGACCTCACATTGGTTGTGTGAAGCCTGAGGAAGGCGAGCAATGCTGGGGTCCAGAAATCAGGAGAAGCAGAGAGGATGACAGCGCAGAGGTAGACAGATGGTGGAATCAGTAACCCGGCCCTGTAAACATGGCCTTCAAGTTATGCAAGAAAGAGGAAAACAGGCTCAGTGCTCAGAATCCATGGGCCATCAGACCCTGGGCCTCATAAGTCTACAAGAATTGTAAGAAAGATTGCTTTGTGTTCAATGTTTAAAAACCTAGCATTTGAAGGGGTTCCGGGACTTAGGGACAAGTACACAGCATAGATCTGGGTCCTCCCTTTTAGCCCCAAAGGCCTGTGTTCTAGGCTTAGAGGTGACCAGCTGGACCTTGGGCACAGTTCTGTGATCTCCAGCTACATGACATTGGGCCAGTCAACTCTCCCACTTTGGGCTTGGTTTTCTCACTTTCCTGCTTACCTTATTGGGTTATCAGGAAGAACCAATTACAGAATCCAAACTAGTGTGCACGCACATTAACCAACGTCGATTCAACTATTCACACAACCAATAGGTCCTGAGGTCTCAAGGGCTGTGCCAAGTGTCTGGCATAAAGCCACCCACCCCAGAAACCCATAAAGTCCAGCCCCTTAACTCAGCGGGGGGACAGATACACAGCACTAGTACCCATGTGGAGGCAGTGACTAAGGTCTTCCCAGGGAGTCTGCAGACCAGAGTGGTTGCTTGACTATGCAGGAGACAGAATACACAGGAAGGGGACATGAACACTTCTGTTTATATATAAAAAAGCACCTTAATACATGGTGGTTTAAAGCACTGTTTGATTATTTTATGACAATGATCGTTTTATTATTCTTTCATACGGTCCTGGAGTGGACTGCATTCAGCGAGGCAGGTCTTGCTGCCTTCATGAAGTGGCAGGCATGTGGAGGCTGAGGCTAGACTCATGCAGAAAGCCCCCTAGCTCTTCGGTCCATGGATGGATGGTTTATGCCATCAGTGCTCTGGGACCTCCATGAGGGCTGTTGCCTAGAGTATGCGCACATGGCCCTCCAATGTGTCCTGGGATACTCATGACCTGTTGGCCTCATTCTAAGAGTAAGCATCCCAGGTGCTAGGGGTTGAATATTTGTTCCCTCCAAAATTCATGTCGAAATTAGCAATTTAACAGTATTAAGTGGTGGGACATTTGGAAAGTGTGTAATCCATGAGGACACCACTCTCCTGGTTGGGATTGGTGCCATTATAAAAGGGCAAGCTCAGCCCTCCCTTGGTGTCTATTGCCTGTTAGCCTTCTGCCATGGGGTGCCATGGCAAGGAAGCCCTCACCTGATGCAGCACCTTAATCTTGGACTTTCCAGCCTCCAGAACTGTGAGCCAAAGACATTATGTTCATCACAAAGTATCAGGTCTTGATAAGACAGGAGGCAAGAACCAGGAGCTATATCAGCTTTATTAATCTCCCTGGGAGCAACAGCATCATTCCCCTGTCCCTGTTTGATGGGCACTCACCAAGGCAGGTCAAATTCAAGGGAGCACACACAGCCTCCATCACATGAAGGGAGGAAAGTCAACATGATTATGGCAGTGGACTGGAAGTCCTAGCTACAGAACTCCACAGAACTTGCAATCTTTAAATCCAGTTTGTAGAACTGGCTGCACTAAATATGACTCTTCACCTCCAAAGAAGGTACTCACTATGGATCCTCCTCAAAGCCCAGAAATCAATCTATTATAAGTAGCCTTGGCTAGACACCATCTTGGCTTAGGGGCTGGCAGTTAAACCTTGACCCTTTCAGAAGCCTTGGGCCAGTGCAGGCTTAGAAAATGTGACACTTCCAAAGTAGAACAATAATTCTCAGAAGTAGATCTTAATTAGAAAGAAATCTATGAATTACCTGGAAAAGAATTTAAAATGATCCTAAGTAAATTCAGTGAGATGCAGAATACAAATTAATAATTCAAAAAAGTGAGGAAAAACAATTCAAGATATGAAAGAGAAATTTATCAAAAAGATATAAGTGATTAACATGAGTCAATCAGAAGTCTTAGAACTAAAACTTTAAATCAATGAAATAAAAAATATAGTGCAGAGCTTCACAACAGACTCGAATAAGTAAAAGAAAGAATTTCTGAATTCTCATAAACAACAATAGGTTTTGGCGAGGATGTGGGGGAAAAGGCACACTCATACATTGCTGGTGGGACTTCAAATTGGTGCAGCCAATATGGAAAGCACCATGGAGATTCTTCAGAAAACCTGGAATGTAACCACCATTTGACCCAGCTATCTCTATCCTCAGTCTATACCCAAAGGACTTAAAAACAGCATACTACAGGGACACAGCCACATCAATGTTTATAGTTTCAGAATTCACAATAGCTAAACCCTTAAACTAACCTAGATGCCCGTCAATAGATGAATGGGTAAAGAAATTGTGGTATATATACACAATGGAATATTTCTCGTCATTAAAAGAGAATAAAATTATGGCATTTGCAAGTAAATTTATGGAGTTGGAGAATATCTTGTTAAGTAAAGTTAGCCAATCCCAAAAACAAAGGCTGAATGTTCTCTCTGAGAAGTGGATGCTGATCCATAATTGGGGTGGGGGGATGTAGAATGGAGGAACTTTGATTAGGTCAAGGAGGAGGGAGAGGAGGGGAGGGGACATGGGGGTTGGAAAGATGGTGCAATGTGATCAACATCTATACCCTAGGTAAATGTATGACTGCACATGTGGTGCAACTCTACATGTTGTACTACAACCAGAGAAATGAATAGTGTGGTCCATTTGTGTACAATGAATTGAAAAGCCTTCTTCAGTCATGTATAACTGATTAGAACTAATAAAAAATAAATTAAAAAAAAGAATTTCTGAATTCTAGGACAGATCTGTTGAATTAACCCAGTCAGGCAAAAAAAGGGGGGGGGGATATTGGAAAGGATAAAATATATGAGATTTATGGGACAACATTAAGTGAACAAATATTCCCATTATGAGAAATTCAAAAGGTGAAGAAAAGAGGAAAAGCATCGCGAAGTTATCTCACAAAATAATAGATGAAAAATTGCCCAAATCTTCAAAGAAATCTAGACATCCAGTTACAAAAAATCTCAAAGAACAACAACTGGATTCAACCAAGGCACAGTATAGTTCAAATGTCAAAGTACAAGACAAAGACAGCATCCTAAAAATAGCAAGAGAAAAAACCACCAAGTCACCTACAAGAGAACGCCCATTAAACTTATAGCAGATTTATCAGCAGAAATCTCATAGACTGGAAGTGAATGGAATTATATATTCCAAATACCGAAAGAGAAAAAAATTGCCAACCAAGAATTTGTTGGTGTTTTAGGGCCTCCCTAAGGGGCTCAGGCTGGCTTTGAACTCATGATCCTCCTTCCTCAGCCTCCAGAGCCACTGGGAGTACAGGCATGAGCCATCATGCCCTGCTCAACCAAGAATATTGTACCCAGCAAAGTTATCCTTCAAAACTGAAGCATATATAAAACTTTCCTAGAAAAACAGAACCTGAGTGAGTTCCTAATCCCCAGACCATCCCTGTAGCAAATACATAAGGGAGACCCACACTAGAAATGAAGGGATGAGAACTATCATAAAGAAAACATGAACATGCACAACTCACAGAAGAACTGGTACATAAAACAGGAGGAGAAAAAAATCTTAGCACCACAGAAAACTACCAAATCACAAAAATAAATAGTAAGAGAAGTGGAAAGAGAAAAAAAAATATAAAACAAGCAGAACACAATTAACAAGGGACAGGAGGATTTTCATGCCTATCAATTATAACCTTTAATGTAAGTGGATTAAATGTGCCAATCAAAAGACACAGCCTGGCTATGTGGATGAAAAAAAAATAATTCAAATATGCACTGCCTACAAGAATCACCCTTCACTGGTAAAGGCCCACATTAACTAAAAGTGAAGTGTTAAAATATATATATATATATCACTTAAATAAAAACCAAAAGAGAGCAGGAGTAACTATGTTAACATCAGATAAAGCAGACTTTAACTCAAAACCTGAAAGATTGGGAGGCTGAGGCAGGAGGAGAGCAAGTTCAAAGCCAGCCTCAGCTACTTAGCAAGATTCTCTATATATAAAATATTAAAAAGGGCTGTGGGTGTGGCTCAGTGGTTAAGCACCCCTGGGTTCAATCAACCCTGGTACCAAAAAAAAAAAAACCTGTAAAAGATAAAGACTGTCCTTATATATTGATAGAAAAATAAATTCAGCAAGAAGATATAACAAATGAAAATAAAATCATTTATGCACCTGACATGGGGCCACTCACATATATAAAGCAAACATTATTAGATCTAAAAGGAGAGGTTGACTCTAATACAATAGTAATAGGGGGCTTGAAGACTCCACTTCCATCACTGGACAAATCATACAGACAGAAAATCAATAAAGACTCATCCATGTTGAACTGCACCATAGAGCAAATGGACCTAATCGACATTTACAAAACCTTTCTTGCAGCAGCAACAGTTTGCACATTCTCCTCATCAGCACTTGCAACATTCTCCAGGACAGATCACGCATTAGGCCCAAAGAAGTCTCAATTTAGAAAATTTGAAATCATCCCATGTATCTTCTCAGACCACAACTGAATAAAACTAAAAAGCAGCCACAAGAAGCATGGGAAGTATAATGGCACATGGAAACTATATAATGTGATCCTGCATGACAAATGAAATAAAGGGGAAATCAAAAGGCTTCTAGAAACTAATGAAACTGACACAAACTAAAGTCTGTGATCTAAAGCAAAAGCAGAAGTAAGAAGGCAGTTTATAGCAATTGATTCATATGTCAAAAAACAGAAAGATCTCAAATAAACAAGTGAACAATGTACCTCAAGTACACAGAAAAGCAAGAACAAACTATGCCTAAAATTAGTAAAAGGGGAGAAATAATAAAGATCAGAACAGAAATAGATATAATTGAAACTAAATAAAATACTATAAAAATAGATCAAGGAAAAAAAAGTATTAGCTTCTTGAAAGGGTAAACAAGATTGTTGAGTCTACAGCTAGACTAACAAAGAAACATGAAGACCCAAATAAATATAATCAGAAAGAAACAACTGATGCTACAGAGATACAAAAGATCAAATAAACTAACATCAATTCTTATATGCTAAAAAAGGAAAACCTAGAAGAAATGGATAAACTCCAGAACATATATAATCTACCAAAATTTAATCAGAAGAAAATTTAGAGACCAATCACAAGTAATGAGATTAATGCAATCATTACAAATCTCCAATCTGAAAAAAAAATCCAGGATCTATGAACTCATTGCTGAATTTTACAAAGCATTTAAAGAACTTATTCCAGTTCTTTTCAAACTATTCCAAGGAAAAAAAAATCAAAATAGAAGAAATTCTGCCAAACTCTTTTTATGAGGTCCACATTACTTTGACACCAAAACCAGAGAAGATATGTCAAAAAATAACACTAGAGACCTGATCCCTGATGAACACAGATGTAAAAGTTCTCAGTAAAATATTAGCAAATTGAATCCAATCATACAATAAAAATCACATGCCATGATCAAGTGAGATTCATCCCAGGAATGCAAATATGGTTCAATGTATGCAGATCAACAAACCTCATACAACACCTTGAGTGAAGGACAGAATCCACTTGATCATTTCAAAAGATTCGGAAAAAGTATTTGATAAAATTCAGCATCCCTTCATGATAAAAACTCTCAACAAGTATGTGTAGAAACAGCATATCACAAAACACTACAGGCTCTCTATGAGAGTGCTTTCTCCAAGATTGGGAACAAGGTGGGATGTCCCTCTTCACCACTCTTTAATATGGTACTAGATGCCTTAGCAAGAACAATTACACAAGAGAAAGAAATACAGAGCACCAAAATTGGAAAGGAAGATATTTAACCATCCATATTTGCAAATGACATGATTTTATATGTAAGAAAATCCAAAGAATTCATCAATAAGCTATTAGAACTTATTTAAAAAAATTCAGGAAAGTTGCAAGATATGAAATCTAAAGACAAAAGAGCAGAATTTTTATACACCAATAAGAAATTTGCTAAAAAAATAAATTGACAATGCAATCTCATTTACAATAGCTACAAGATTAAGTAAAATTTTTAGAAAAAAAAACCATTTAACCAAGGAAATTAAAGCTCTCTACAGTGACAATTATAAAACACTGATGAAAGAAATTATAGAGGATGCCCCACAAAGTGCTGATATATTCTCCCCATTCATGAACAATAAGAATCAATATCATTTGAAGGACCACCCTACTCAAAGCAAACTATAGATTTAATGCAATTCCCATCAAAATACAATTTTTTTTACAGAAAGTGTGTCAAAGTTAGCTATGCATATGGAGAAGATTGAAACTGAATCCTTTTCTCTCATGAACACAAAAATCAATTTAGAACAAACACCAAAATGTTAAACCTAAAACTCAAAAATTACAATAAGAAAGCCTAGAGAAAACCTTCCAAGACCCTGAGATAGACATGGTTTCTCATCTAGGACCAGAAAGTCATAGACAACCAGAGCAAAAATAGACAAATAGGATATATATATATATATATATATATATATATATATATATATATATATATATAATATAGATATTATGCAGCAAAGGAAACAATCAACAGAATAAAGAGAAAAACCTTCAGAATGGGAGAAAAGATTTGCAAACTCTTCATTTGAATAAAAAGGTTTATATCGAGACTACCCAAGGAAGTAAAAAAGCTGGACAACAAAACAACAAACAATCCAGTTCTAAAGTGGGCTAAAGAACCCAACAGACACTTTCAAAAGAAACATGCAAATGACCAAGTTCATGAAATGCCCAAGCTCACTAATCCATCAGGGAAGGACCTGCATATCAAAAACCACAATGAGATTTCATCTCACCCTGGTTAGAAGAGCTACCATCAAATGGACCAAAAAATAACCAAGACTGGCAAAGATGCAGAGAAAAGGGTATTCTCAACCACTGTGTGTGGGAACATAAATCAGTACAGGCAGGCACTGTGGAAAACAGCTGCAAGACTCATCAGAAAACTTAAAATGGAACCACCCTGCACTATGTTGCATAAGCATGAAGGTTTGAGAAGTCTTCACTTACGCAATGATTTGGGAATCTTATCTTATGATAGTGCTCTATGAAGTATCAATGTCTGGTCATTCAAGTTCCTCTCTTTGTTCTTCATGAAGAATTCATAATTGAATTTGGGAAAAATTGTAATTTTATGATAATCAAAGTCAGGCCCTCCATTTGTCATATTTCTTCACTTATTGAGATCTTCTTTTATATTTTTCAATAAATGCTTGTAATTCTCTTCATAAAAGAGAAAAAAAATCTCTAAGAATTTAAGCCATCATCACTAGGCATGAATAGTTCTCCAAGGTAAGGAACATGGTGATGAAGAAAAAAGTCTAAATGCACCAGACACAGAGCAGAGCTGCCAAGAGCTCTGCACAACACACATGCAGACACCCAAATACCAATTTAAGTACACAAAGATCCTGTGTAAAGACATGCAGCCAATACACACATTTGTCATGATGGCAACCAATATTTGAAACTCAAAATGGGTCTGAGGTCGGCTCTGACCATTGGCTCTTCCTTTCCTATCCAAGAGGCAATTCAGGTGGAGAGACACAAGCCCAGAGAAGGCATTAATGATGACTATGATTTCACTAATGATGCTTTTTATGAACCTACCACAAATGTCTTGCCATGAGGCGTTTGGGGCCTCTTGTGAGACAGAGCAAGTGAATGAAGATTTGAAGAAACCTTCAGCTTCACTGGAGAAACTCAGAACCTTTCTTTGCCCCATGCTAAAGATCTGGCATTAAGTCATTTAGTTCCCATTCTCCCAACCACCACCCCTTTTTTTCTTTTGTTTGAGACAGTCTCCCTATGTTGCCCACCCTGGTCTCAAACACGTGGGCTCAAGCAAGCCTCCTGCCTCAGTCTCCCAGGTTGCTGGAACTACAGGCATGTACCAGCTCACCTGGTTTAATCCCCCCAATTCTTGTGAGATGGGTGTTAGGATAGGTGGATAAATGAACACGGTAAGACACAAATAGGCCATGTGACTGGCATGGGTTCCATGGCAGAACTGGAATGTAGGTTCAGTTTCATGTGGCTCTGAGCACATGCTCTAACCCTCTCTCAAGGAACAACAAAGAAGAAAATCATTTATTCATTCCTTCACTTACCCAATTTCTTTGCAAACATACACTGAACATACACAGGAGAAGACTCCCTTATTGGTTCCTGATTAAAAAAAAAAAAGTACAATGTGCTTGCAGGGCACAGTGGCGCATGTCTGCTGAAAGAATGAACAAGGCTCGTCATGGGAGAAAATGCCCGTTTATTGAGGAACAGCTCTGTATATTTTTAGAGCTAGGGGTTATGACAGTTGAACAGTTTAACCGTTTGACTATTGGCATGGGGTGCTTTCTGATTGGTGGGTAAGGATCATGTGAGCCAGCAGGGCTAGTCTGATTGGTGGGTAAGGATCATGTGAGCCAGCAGGGCTCACCATTGGATGGCTCTTCTCAGGGGATGGGGAAGTTAGTCCTTGGAGCCGGGGCAAGTCCCAACACCTGCAATCCCAGTGGCTAAGGAGGCTGAGGCAGGAGAATCCAGAGTTCAAAGCCAGCCTCAGCAACAGCGAGGCACTAAGTAACTCAGTGAGACCCTGTCTCTAAATAAAATACAGAATAGGACTGGGGATGTGGCTCCATGTTCGAGTGCCCCTGAGTTCAATCCCTTGTACCTCCGTCCCCCCAAAAAACTACTGTGTGCTTTATTGGGAGACAAAACAAGTGATTGAAGCTTACAACACCCAGCCAGCCAGCACTCCACTGGAGCAACAGAGCCTTCCAGACTCCTTTTGCCTGCTATTGAGTTACAGAGCTGCCTCCTCCTGGAATGAGTCCTTACTCTGGATGGCGACAGGACAGGGTGTGGAGAAAGCCAACAGGTCTTAATAAAGCAGAGACCAATCTCTCCCCTGCAGAGAAAAACAAAAAGCTGGGAATCACTCAGCCAGGAAGTCAGACATCAGTGGTTAAAAGCCTTAATAATAAGGACTGGCTGTTGTTGAAGATTTACTTTTTGTCAATCTCTGGGCTCAGCCCATCTAATTTTCAGAACTCTGTGCAATAGGGACTATTATTATTCCCTGGTTTACCACTGAGGAAATTAGGGTTTAGCGGGTTAATCTGCCTGGGTCACACAAATAAATACAGGATTGGAACATAGGTCTCTCTGATGGAGCTTCCCCCGCCCCCACAACATCAATGCTATACACACTTTCCCAAAGGCTGAAGAGGATCAAGTGATAATGACATCCCTGGGCCACTTAAGTCTTGGATTGGCTCGGTTATTTCTGAGCCACAGGCAATGACCCACTTATTTCAAAGCATATTAAATCCATAGACTATTCAGCATGATCTAAACAAAACAAAAAAAAAGTGCAAGATCCTCAGACTGTTGCAATTTATCTTAACAATGTGGATCCCAGAGTCCTGCAATCAGAACTCATTTGTTTATGGTGTTTCCATTTTTCCCTGCTGGTGTTTCTCAAAAACACATACTACAAAGGGCTGTGCTAGGGAGGTTAGGTACATGGTCACCCCAACTGGATGAATGGTTCCTGAAGCAGCAACCCACCTCCCCCACCCATTTTAGTACCCTAAAGGGTCACTTCCCTTCCTGGGAGATCCTGGTTTTGAAAGAAGAAGATGAGGAGGGAGACCTAACCTGGGCTTAAGCCCTGAAGTGGTACCAGGAGAGACTGAATGTCAAGTGACAAGTGCAGGCAATGTTCCCATGTACTACAGCTGGTGGCTGCACTCTATCACCACACAGGATCTAAATGCATTCGTTGAAAGGAGCCTTTGATAAAATGCTTTAGTGCACAATTTTGTACAGACTTGCCCAAGACAGTGTCTCCAGAGCCTTGAGGACAGAGACAAGCAAACATTATCTGTGACTTTTGCACTCCATGTTTTTGTGCTGCTCAGAAAACACACATTGGTGGTGCCTTATCGGGACAGGCTCTGGGACACCAGGTCTGCAGGGTCCCTTCCTAGACACCCTCCAGATCCAATTCCTGGAAACTGGTGCTCCAAGGAGCCATGAGTTCAATGGTGCCTTCCTCAAGCTTTATTTACCCTGAAGCTGGACCCCCCACACCAGAAATGAAAGGGAGCTGAGGTGTGTCCCACTCCATCCTGGACAGCCCTCTCATGTCACTGGGAATCCTCAGTGATCTCTGGGGAAAGTGAGGAGACAGGGAAGATAGTGTTCAGCACACAGAAGAATAAAGTATAGCTTATGACCCAGAATCCCTTCTTCACCAGCAGGAGATAAGATGCTAAAAGGAAAGCCACCAGGAAGAATTAAAGTCTCTTGTTCCTACTAAGCTTCTTTCACGTGCCCTGCTTCTCATGCTGTGTTTTACACCTTTTGAGGATTGTACTCAGAAAACTAAAGAAAAAGAGAAGTAAAATGTATTAGTTCATTTGTGCTTCTGTAACAAAATATCTGAGACTGGGTAATTTATGAGCCACAGAAATGGTTTTCTCATAGTTCTGGAGGCCAGGAAGTCCATGAGCAAGGCACTGGGAGAATCAGAATCAGTGACATCTTTCCTCTGCTTCCAGGATGGCACCCTGAACCCTATCACATCATGAGGTAGAAGGCACAAGGGCAAAAAGAGACAAACACTTTATGAAGCCTGTTTGACAAAGGTCTTTCCCATGTTCACTGAGGCTTCACCATTATGACTTACCATTTTCTAAAGTCTCCATGCTTCCCACCAGCACACGGCTATCACTGTTCAACATGAACTTGTGGTGTGGGGCGGGGGGCATTCAGACCATGGCAAGAGGTGAAATAGCAGTCAGGCCATTTTTACTGTGACTTGGCTGGCCCAATCCAATGTGTGTAGGGAAAAAGCTCAATGTGTTGTTGGTGGTAGGAACTTTAGCTGGAAACAATGTGTGACTTTTGCTGAGGGGGTGAGGGAGCAGCAGTTCTGGGTCCATATTGAGAAGCAATTGCTCAGTCCCTGTGGGCTGGGTTTGTGAGCTGAGCAGGGGAACAGGGAGGCCAAGTTCAGAGGGCAATAATGGCTGCTGGAACCCCAGCCCCAGGAGGGGCCATGGCAGAGTGGGATCAGGAGGGCCTCACCACTCCACATTTGCATGGCAGTCTCAGACTTTCCTGGACACAACCCTCACGGGGCCTCACTCTTCCACCATCCACCCTGTGACGTGGGCTGTTTGCACTTCTCCCTGCAGGAAATGTGGCTGTCTGTGGCACACCCCTTCTAGCAGCCGTTTCACTGTGTATCCCCAAGGGATCCCAGGGTTCTTGACCCGCAAAAGGCTTGAGGTGGCTTTTTCAAACAGACCTAGCTGATCACCGGAAGTGCAGTTGCCTCTGGCTTTTCAAAGGACCCTGGTGGTGGGGGCAGGGAGTGAGGTACAAGACTCTCTCTCCCAAGTTGGCATTCCTGAGAAGGCTGTTGCTTCTAATTTAAATTCTCATTTCTTATTCTATTTTGAGGTCCTCTCTGGATTTTAGGAATGTTGAAACGTGCCAGTTGTAAAGCCCCAAGTACAGAATGGTCATGCTGGCTAGGGGCAGGCTGCTCCAGAGGAAACAAATCACTTGTCAGGAGGAGCCTGCAGGCCTTTGAACAAAAGGTTGGAGGGGCCAGGGAGGCTAGTGGGTGATTGGAGCTGGCCTGATGCAGAGTACTGAGATGAAAGAGGCTTGGAGGCTCCGGAGCAACTCCATAATGCAGAGCAAAGTTAACCTTTTAAATGAGGTTAAGTACCCCAAGAGTGACAGTAAACAGACAGGCAGCTCTTTAAGTGGAAATGAAGTATATTCAGTCTTGCCATAAAGCTGCAGACTTGAGCTGGGCAAAGTGGTTCCATTTGGGAGACAGCAAATTAGAACAGAGGCTCAAGAGCCTTTAAGAGGAACCCTTTAACCAGGAAAGAAGAGGGACGGGGGAGGGGATCGAGGGACTCATTGATTATGGCCAACTCAGTGAATGAGTCCCTGAGGTTTGTCCCCTCTCACTTGCCTCCACCTTTTGCAGCAGAGCTCTGTTGCGTCACTGGGACAACAGTCTGATGTTCTGGGCACATTTACTTCTGATGATTTTCCACACGTTTAAAGATATTTTGCAAATTGTTCTAAGAACCCCCACGAGGCTCTCTCTACACTCTTTTTAACCTCTTAACATGTCAAAAGAACATTTCAAACTCTAAATCTCCGGGGATCCTGTGAGGCATTTCTGCATTTGATTTTTTTTTCTTTCCAAGAGGAAAATCAGTAAATTAAAACTGTATTAAGCATCAAAGAAAATGCCATTTTTTTTCCCTTGGGTTAAAGACACACAATCAAGGCTGACTTGAGAGGCTGGCAGGGCTCCAGTTGACTTGGTCAGAAACCAAACCCCGAAGAGGTGGGAACTAAAGTCACACCCCCTCTCCTGCTCCATGGAGGTGAGGGAGGTGACAGCATTAGCTTGTTTGTCTTCCAGGTCAGTATTATTCTGCCCTTTGCTCCCTGGCTCTTGACAGAATGGAGAGGAGGAAAGAACTTTCACAGGCAGCTCTACTGCCAGAACTCCCCCAGGGCCAGTGGAAAGATGGTTTCTCTTCCAGAGCTTTGCAAGTTGATGAGACAATGAGCCAGGGAGAAACTGGATTTAAATTGTTTAAGGATAAAGCTGTTGGAGATTTTCAAATTGGAGTCTGATATCCTTTATGTATAAAAAAGCCACTGGCTTATATCTACTCAGAGCATGAATTCCCAAGGCAGTAGAGTCTCTCTCTCTCTCTCTCTCTCTCTCTCTCTCTCTCTCTCTCTCTCTCTCTCTCTCTCTCTTTCTTTAAAGCAAAAGTAACTAAGTATTTAAAGGACTTTAAAAGTGGCCTGAAAATTCATAAACTCGAATTGAAAAATAAAACTCATTCCATTCTAAAATTAGAAGGTGGGGGGGAGTCCCTGGAATCCAAAATAAGTTGTTCAAACAAGTATTCATATTGGATCGAGACTCTGTTTTCAATTTGTTTTATTGATCCTTGGTGACCTCTGAGAAGAAAGGGCTCATTCAATTTCCCCTCAGTATAGGTAACAAACCAGGTCCCAGAGAGAGGGGACAGTCCTCCCAGAACATGTCACACACCACAGGACAGGGGGCAGGGCCCCAGAGCCTCTTCCTCTCTTGGAATGCAAACTGTGATTCTGGGAATGTAAATTGCGTGGATGATAATTTCATGCTTTGGCTGTGGGAAGAAGCATTCGGGAAATGTGCCTCAGGCATATTGAGTTTATTGAAAAATGAAGAATGTCACATGTATAGTTTGGCCACCTACTTGGCAATGGTAACTTCACATAGCATTGTTGTTTTTCTATGGGACCAGAATGATAAATTTGATAGTCAAATAGTTCTTGGAGAAGTTTCAGGGAGAAACATCTATATTCTATACTGAACCACTGTCTGAAGGGAACAAAAACAGAATATTCTTCTAGAAGGCATAGAATTTTGGTTAGGGCAATTCTGTTGAAAATCTGTTAAGAGATCCTCAGGCATGAGAGTTAAATAGCACACTAGTGTCCAGAGCAAATTGTACACGACACTGTGTCTGGTCCCCCCTCTGCCCTGCTGGGTGCCAGTTGAGAGCCCAATGGATGCGTCTGGGCTGGGGTTGGCAAGAGCCAATGCACAGATTTGGTGGGAACAAGCTCTTCTTCTTCACTAAGCCACCAATCTTGGATTTCAGTACATTTGTGTCTCTTTTTCCTTTGGAAATAGAATACAATTTATTTATCAACTCCTCCTCATGTTCCCAATTTGATTGCCCCAAATCCCAACAAGTCAATTCTCATTTGAGTTTGTAATTCCCTGATTCTGGGTACTGTGAATGTTTATTATCCACCTGTGTTTCATTTCCTGTGAATTGTATACTTATTTTGTATAATTTCCCCATCCATTGTTTGCACAGTTCTCCTGGTTTTGTTGGAATGCTTCAGACATGGGGGATACTGTGTTTCATTATTTGCAAAATGTCCTCTCCCTCTTTGTTCCTTGTCTTCTCCAAATGTTTCAGAGTAGCTACTCTTGTGCTCTTTCTTTTGCATGAAAATTGAGTGTCAGTTTGTTCACTCTAATTGAAGACATTTTATTTGGATTTTGATTGTGATAAATTAATTGTATTAATTTGAAATAACTGAAATCTTTGTAAGATTGAGATATTTCAAAAGACAGTAAGTCTTCCCATTTATTCATATTTTATATATTATATTTATCAAATATATATTAAGAGAATAAATATACGGTTTCTTCTTTTTGTCCACCAAGGGAGAAAATTGTGTCAATATATTTTCTGATATTGAGCCATCCTTATACTCTAGGAAAATACCCTAATTATTTATGAAGTTTTATTTCTTTAATATACAATTAGAATCAGCCAGTTAAAATTTTATTGGTGATTTTCCTAAGTAGAATTGTTTCAGTCAGCTTTTTCACTTCTGCGACAAACAGATCTGACAAGAGCAATTAGAGGAGGAAAAGTTTATCTGGGGGCTCACAGTTTCAGAGGTCTCAGTCCATAGGTAGCTGACTCCGTTCCTTGGGATTCGAGGTGAGGAAGAACATCATGGCTGAAGAATGTGGTGAAGGAAAGCAGCTCAAGATATTGAAGCAGGCAGCAGAGAGAGACTAAGTTTACCTCATAAATATAGATCCCAAAGGCACACCCAGCCACAACCTACAGGCTGTCATAACCCAATCATTTCACCTCTAAACCTCTTACATTTTCTCACACATGAGTTTTTGGGGGACACCTCACATCTAAATCATAGCAAGGTTCACAAATAAAACAAGCCTGATGTTTTTGTACTGTAATCTAGTTTGGATTAAGATTATACCAGTATGTCTTATTCTCCATTAACTGGAAAACATGTATAAAATATAAGATGGGTCTTACTTATTCTTTGCAAGTTTGGTAAGCCACACATGAGGTGCTTGGGGGGGGGAGTACTAGGGATTGAACCAAGGGATATTCAGCCACTGAGCCACATCCCCAGCCCTTTTTTTTTTTTGTATTTTATTTAGAGACAAGGTCTCACTGAGTTGCTTAGTGCCTGGCCTTTGCTGAAGCTGGCTTTGAACTTCCTGCCTCAGACTCCTGAGCTGCTGGGATTACAGGCATGCACCATGGCACATGGCACTTGAAGTGATTTGAGGGGAGAATTCTCACAATAAGGTGGATATTCTCGTGGGCTTACAGGCTACTTTCTGTTTTTAGTCTACCCTCCACTTCCCTGTGTTCTGTTATTAGTCTACCCTCCACTTCTCTGTGTTCTGGTTTGGATTAAGTGTCCTCCAAAGGCCCATGGGTTGAAGACTTGGTCCCCACACAGCCAGGGTGGTATTGGGAGGAGGTAAAAGCTGTAAGAGGTGGGGCCTAATGGGACGAAGTTAGGTCATTGGGGGTGTGGCCTTCATTAGGGGTGTGGCCTTCATTAGGGATGTGACCTTCATTGGGGGTGTGGCCTTCATTAGGGGTGTGGCCTTCATTGGGGATGTGGCATTTACTAGGGGTGTGGTCTTCAAGGAGGTATTGGACCACAGCTCCTTTCTGTCTCTCTCTTTGCTATCACCAGATGAGTGGCTTTGAACCACCCTGTTCTCCCCACCAAGATGCTCTGCCTTATGGCCACAGGTCCAAAGACAATGCAGCCATCCAAACAAAGACTGAAATTTCTGAAACTATGAGTCAAAATAAACCTTTCCTCCTTTTAATGAATTTATCTTGGGTATTTGTTACCAAGACAGAAGGTGAATGCTTACCAACTTTCAGTTGTGTTTGTTCCTGAATTTATTTATGACAGGTTTACCTGTTGTGATCACTTAACTTAATGCTGTATTATGTAAACCATGAAATAAGTGGAGGAGAGTTTTTATTTCTGTGAAGACTAAGTTGAATGCTTTAGTAGGAATAGATAGGGTTGAATCACCAAGATCAATGACTTAGAATTAAATGTGCTAATAGTGGGTGGTGCCAGGAATCATAAACATCTATGTGCTTGCTACTCAAAGTGTGGTCCATGGACCAGGAGCCCCAGCATCACCTGGAAGTCTGATAGAAATGCCAAATGTCAGAGTCCCCTCCACATCTACTGATCACAGTCTGCCCTGTTACAAGATCCCCAAGAGATTTACATACACTTTAAAATTAAAGAAGCTCTGGTTCAAAGGTGTTCCACAATCAGATTACAGTAAATGTCTTAGTATTCTCCCTCTGTGGAAATTGTTGATAGTGAATTATAGGTATGCCTATATAAGAAAGATTATCCAATTGACAAGCCTGTTTTCAAATACAAAATTCTGACTCTAAAAGACTGGTGAGTGGATGTATGTTTTTGTATTTTTTTTTTTTTTTTAGAGAGAGAGAGAGAGAGAGAGAGAGAGAGAGAGAGAGAATTTTTTGATATTTATTTTTTAGTGTTTTCAGTGGACACAACATCTTTATTTTATTTTTATGTGGTGCAGAGGATCGAACTCAGCACCCCATGAATACCAGGGGAGCGTGTTATTGAGCCACATCTCCAGCTCCTGTTTTTCTGTTTTAAATGAAAGTAAAATGTAATGACATTGTATTGTAATTTCTCCCCTTAATGAACTTTTTTATTTTTCATTATTGGATGCAGGTCTGGACTGTGTAACATAAGAGAGATTCTTCTCTACTTCCTATTTTCTTGGATTAGCACCATTTTCATCTGAAGTTTTAAAAGTACTAGCATAGATTTACGTTCAATTCTAATCTTTTTTAATAATGCAGATATGGACAGTTTTTAATTTCTAATGCTTTCATTTTTGTCTTATTGTTGTTTTGTATTTTGGGTGTTGTTTTATACTTGTTCAGTGTAGTCACAGATTTGTTTAAATTATGTTTTTTCTCAAAGTACTATCTTTGGTTGTTTTTGTTTTCTGTTTCTCTGATTTTTACTTTTACTTTATCATTTCCTTACTTCCACTATCTTTGGGATTCTTTTATTATTTTTTTTCTGCCTCTCTTATTTTCTAACACCAGGATTGAAAGCTACCAGTGTTCCTCTAATGATTGCTTTGTCCACATCCTCCACGATGTGGGACTCACATGGGCATTTATTTCCAAATCCACAATGCATAGAGTTAGTTCTAGATTTCTTTTGATTTCAAAGGATCTGCCTGTTGCTATAACAGTTTATATAAGACTGGGAAATTTATAAAGAAAAGAGGTTTATTTTAGCTCCCAGCTCTAGAGACTGGGAAGTCCAAGAATGTGGTGCCAGTAAGGGCTTTATGCTGCTATAACTCATGGTGGAAAGTGGGAGGGCAAGTAGGCATGCATGAAAGAGAGGGGCCATGAGGGGCAGCCTCCCTCTATAGCAACCTGCTTTCATGGTAGCTAATCCAGCCCCACAAGAGCTCACACACTCAAGAAAGGCATCCACCTGCTCATGAGGACTCTTCCCATAACCCAGGCATCTCTCAGGAGATCCCAGGACCTTGCAACACACTTATACAGGGGACCAAATTTTTTTTTCTTCCTATTTTTATAGTATAAATACTGGTGAAATTTGCACACAGTATAACAATATAATATGGCCACTCTCATTTCCTAGTACTTACCCCTTCCTCCCTTTTTTTCTCCCCACTGGTCTCTTTCCTCTACTAAGGAACCAAATTGCAACATGAGTTTTGTCAGAGGCAAATGACATTTGAAACCATAGAATGTGTATTTTTAAATCTTGAAATAGAACAGTTTTCTAGCCTCTCAATATCATCCTTTTTTTCCTTCTTTTTTGCAATCTCTTTGGAATGTGACTGATATAATTTTTGAATTTTGAAGTTCACCAAGATGTTCTACTTTAGCAACAATTTTAGTAAATTTTCTATTGGTGTTTGAAAAGAAGATACGGTTTTCTTTGGCATAAAAGAAATGTGTCTGCATGTATGTATTTACACATATGTATAGATCAAGCTTGTTGATCATGCTATTCCAGTTTTATCATCCTTTGGTGTCTCACGGCATTTACCAACAGAGACAAAGCTGTCTTTTCCCCCTTCAGCTTGTGATGCTACAACATAGAAGATCTAGAGCTATGGCAACCACCTTGTGACGTTGAGGCATCTTTAATCATTTTGAAAGTTCATTTACTCATCCCTCTTTGGTGCATTCTTTTGTTTTTGTTTTTGTTTTAAGAATCCATCCTAGATGATCCAGGAGTGATACAGTGCCTGAGTCCTTGCCAATACCTATTGCTTTCCCACTCCTACTTTCTCTCCATTCCACTGACCTTGGACCTGACCTTCCCAAACCCTCCTGCCTTCAGGGTACCTTCTGCATTTATTTTGTTCCAGATTGTCTCTAGTGTGATCTGATCCCCGTCTGCCTCCTGTCTTTCAGAAATCATTACAAAGCTCTGATGTCAATCACTGAATTTTTCATTTCTCTGCAACATTAAAGATTTATTCTTTTTCATTTTTTCTCTTTTATCTTTTTTGTTGTGTGGGAAATATGAGTGAAATAGTGGTAGATTTATGAACTCAATCACTCATCACAATTCAATTTTAAAAAATTTTAACAGTAAAATCAGTAATTCATTCTTTAGACATGTACGGGGCAATAATGGTCTCCAAATGATCCCCTTCAGGTTCAGGAATATACTGATTGCATTTCTGCCCTTCCCCCCTCCCTCCCTTGGGCTGTTTACATTCCTTAACGTGTTAGGCCTTTTGCTGAACTATTTAAAATATGCATGATCTTCTAAGAAGGTCCCCAGCCAAAAACAGAGGAAAAAGTAGAAATATGCTCTGCACCAGAGGCTCTGCCAGTGGGGCATCTGATTGCTGCTCAACCTGGGTTTGCATGAGTGCCCAGGGGTGCCTTACTCCTGGCAAACTTGTCCCAATTCCTAGACAACATTTTATGTAAATAAAAACTTGGTCTCACAAGCACATACCAGGCAGATTTGTTTAAAGTAGAGAATGTACCAAAACTCAATGACAGAGCCACCAGAGTCTGTACCCCTGGCTCAGGCCCATGAGGTCAGCTTCTGGGCTCCTGAACAAAATCCTCCCCAGATCCTACAGGATCAGGGCTCCGCAGCAGCCCAGCTAAGTGATTCAGGAGCTCAGAGCCAAAGTCCACCCTCCCATGTGACCCAGTGCCAGCCCTTGAGATGCCTTCTAGAGATGTCATGTCCTTGACCTTGAGATGGTGAACTAGTGCTGTCAGCTTCCTAGTGCTGTTTGGATGACTGAATGACATGCACAGGGATGGAATTCCACAGGCAGTGATCTTTGTTCTCATTGTGACCCTGGAGGACCTGTCTCTGTGACCAGCCTCACCTTCTGAAATGAAGCCTAGAAGCCTCCGTCATCAGTGGGAGCCAGCAGCAGCTCATACATGGCCCGTCTTTTCTACAGATAACAGTGAAATGGATAAACAGGTCACACTGCCTGATGGGCTGTGTATCTAGCTCATGCTTCACAAGCACCTATGCTAATTCTATGGTGTGGCTGTGAGAGGTCCCTGAAAGCTCCTGAGCTAATGCAGGAGAAGTGATTCCATCATGAAAGCAATAACCTACTCAGTGGATTAATCCACTTGATGGGTTAAAATCAGTCAATGAGAATGTGCCTTGGGGAATTATATATTTTGTTCCTGCTCATCTCCCCTGTCTGCCCTCTCTCCCTCCCTCCTCTCCAAGCTTTTCTTGGATGCCACAAACTGAGCAGCTGAAGCCAGATTTAAAGTTAGGTAGTAAGTGTAGTTAGGTAAGTCGAATCTAATACCGAGTGAAATCTAAAATGGAGGCCATGCTGGGAATGACTCAGGGAAAACACAGAGGACAATTCATGGAATGTTAATGAAGTCCCAAAGAGACCCTAGGCCAAAGTCCACCTGGAAGCAGTGTTAATGAATAGCCCCAGGAGATTTGAAGATAGCCCATCCCAGAGAAGTGATAAGCCCATCCCAAAAGTCCTTCCTGCTCAGACTACTTCTTTGGCCCACTGGTGTCCCACCCCTCGGGCCTTCCAACCTACATTCCATCACCAAAACTATAAAAAGGGGAAAAAACCGCACTTCCATGGATTCCACCTCCTGGGTCCTCTTCTTCCTCTGGGAGAAGTCTTTTCTGCTGTCCTTTAATAAACTTCCAATTTCTACTCCGACCTTGCATCGGTGTGCTTCTTTGGCGTTATTCTTCAACATCAGGGAAGCAAGAACTCGTCACTGGTCAACAGCGGTAACACAGCTTTCCTCCACCATGCCCTTCTGCCATGATGTTCTGCCTCTCCTCAGGCCCAGAGCTAGGAAGTTATAAAGTTTCCTAATCATGGTCACAGCTTACACGGGTGTGTTTCTGTTGGTACCATCTGTTTGTGCATACAGGTGGTCCTGCACTTACAATTGCTCTACTTAACCATTTTTTGATGAAGGTGTACCCACAAGACCATTCTATTTTTCACTTTCAGGACAGTCATTTGAGAAATTATATGAGATCCTCCATACTCTACTATAGAGTGGGCTTTGTGGTAGATTGTCTTGATCAACTGTAGGCTAAGAATCCTGAGCAAGTTCAAGGTAAGCAAGGCTGAGCTGTGATGTTCGGTAGGTTTATTGTTGTGAGTGCACTTTTGACTCTGGATATTTTCGATACACTATACTATGGATTTATTGGGATGTGGCCCCATGATAAGTGAAACAATATTTCTGTGACTATATATATGGAGGCAAGTATGTACGCAGGTATTTCTACGGGTGTATGTGTGTTCATGTTTTGTATGAAGACATACCTGTGTATCGGTGTGGTGAGCCGTTTCTGTGAACTGTGGCCGCCATTACAAGATGGCGCTGATAAGCGCCGTGGCCTGTGATAAACAACTCCTTATTTTGGGAGAGTTGGCACATAGCTGTAAAACACCCTATGAGAAAGATCCACGTGGCAGTTGTGCATTGGGGCTTGATGTGCTTTATCAAGGCTGGGGCCCTCAGGTGAAGTAGAAGAAGTAGTGGTAGAAGTAGAAGTAGAAGTAGAAGTAGAAGTAGTAATAAAAGAAGCTTCCAGAGACACATAATTAAAGGCCTGAATAAACTGCTGAGAGAAGAATCTTGTGTCGTGTCCTCCTTGCTGGCGAGGGGTCGCGGCATATCGGTGTGTGTGAATATGTGTATATCTGTAGGTAAGTAATGTGTGTAAGGCTGTATGACGTGCACTTGGTCCTGTATATATTTATATCTGTCTTGGGGGCACAGTCATCAGGGCAGAAAGATGAGTGTCTTATTCCTCCAGTCCGTCCTAACTCTCACAAATTTGTCAGTTAAAAAAAAAAAATTTAGCAGAAATCATTGTCAAATACAGCTATGCTGAGACTCATCACCACAATGTCCAAGGGGATGTTCCAACTGGCTTCTCAGGGTTTGCATTAGCATAAATATTACATTAACAGGACTGCTTAGCATGTGCTTATCTCTCAAGAGACTCCAACACAATCCTTGAAACACACAGGCTTGACAAATGTGGATCACATTTAAATAATATATCAAGACAACTCAGTTCAGTGACTGGCAGCCGGGGGGGAGGGAGGCCCAGACTATAATTTATTCTTAAATAATTTATTACTAAAATATTTATGGACCAGTTTCCTAAATTGCTTTATAATCTATATGGGAAATTATCCTTTAAACATATTTCATAAAATGAATGTCCTTTTAAAGCCATAATCAATTTTCTTTCCATCTCTTTCATCAATTCTCCAAGTTGGCATGAGTTATAGACTCTTCCCTAAGCTCTTCTTTCCTCACAAATTACTATAAAATTCAATTATGACCTAATATTTGGTACATTGTTTAATTGGAGAAGCTGCCTAGAGAAAGCTAAGCAGAAATGTATTTACTTATTATGTTTATTAAAAATTTGGTGGCAAAGGCTTGCTAAGCTAAGGAGGCATATTTTAATTGTGTGTCCAAGATCCTCATACACAATAGGCAGGTTGCATGGAATGTCATTGTCTTTTCAGTATTTTCACAGACCTGTACACTTGGTATGAGATATGTAGCAATAGGTGGTTTCCAATCCATCATGGTATCCATTCTTGTTCACTTGAAAAAAAAAAAAAAACAGAACCTACTTGAGCCCCTTCAAGTAGGATGCACAAGAGGCATTGACAGGGCTTGGGACACCTTTCGGAAGCCAGCTGCCCACTCCCCTCTCCCCAGGGAAGGCAACATATGGACGAGGTGATCTGCACCCCCGTTGCCATAGAAAACCAATTCCATATGTTGGTCAGCAAAACAACAGTTTCCCCTCACCTCTGCCTTCCAGATGCTGCCGGGGAGCCTCTGATCTCCAGGCACATGGGTAACCAGGATGATGCAGGTGTCAGCCTCACAACCTCAGGAGGAGGCCAGGTAGGTCACATGCTGATCATTCTACCCACCCTGACCACATAGTAGGTGCCACAGCTGACACTTCCTGTGCTATCAGGAAGTGCCCACCAGGAGACCACATTCTCACAAGGACACTAACATCACCCCTAGGAGGCAGTGCTAACTCTAGGCAATCTAGATCGGGTGTCCAAAGTGGTAGTCCCCAGCCACAGATGGCCACGGCATAGCTGAACTGGCTGATTCTGAACTGAGACATATTCTAGGTATAAAATGCACACCAGACCCCAAAGCTTGGGTACAAAAGCACCCCAGTTGTTACACTGATTACACATTTGAATTATAATATGTGGGGTTTACAGGATTAAATAAAGTCCATTATTAAAATCAACTTTATATAAGCAGAACTGATAGATAAAATGTAGTATGGATTTAACAGTGAAATATTATTTGTCTTTAAAAAGGAAAGAAATTCTGACATATATTACAATATGACTGACCCTTGATGATATTGTGCTAAATGGAATAAGTCAATACTCAAAAAAAAAAAAAAAACACTGAATGATTCTATTTATGTGAGTCCCCCAGAGTCCCCAACCTTGACCCTCGCCCTGATTTAGAAGAGGTGTGTGTGTGCGTGAACAAATCAGAATCAACAATACACATGTCAAATGCCAGGTGTCTTCCCACTGCATGCCAGCTAAATAAAATGTTGCTTTTGATGCATAATCTTTTAAAACTAAAATTGTACTTATTTTTGCTAAATAGGTAGATTTTACTGCTCATTTCCAGAAAGTAATTATGTGAGATTATGTGTTAATCAGCTTCACTACAGTAACCATTTTACTTTTTATATGTATCCCATAGCATCATTTGGTAAACCACAAATGTACATAATAAAACATTTTTTACAATATTGTTTTGAACATATATTAAATTTCTGTATACATTTGGATCTATCTCAAGTCAACTGCTTGGTTTCATTTTTTCCTGCCAATTCTATTCTGTTGGGTTACAGTAGTATTATATTGTTTCTATCATATTTTATATTATCTTACATTACATTGTTTTACCTTATTATATTGTTTTACTTTAGATAGAGCAAGATACCCAACTCTATATTCCTTGTCTAAAATTTTCTTAGCAATTTTTACATATTTATTTTTCTTTAATAAATTTAAAATACTTTCTGCTAATTCAAATAAAACCTATTAAAATTATACTGGGAATTGCATCACCTCTGTAAAATAAATATATAAAAATTATTAATGTTTTCAGTATATTATAAATATAAATAATAAATGTAAAATTTATAAGATGTTTGCACATGTATTTATCAAAGATTTGTGTTTTTAGGCTCTAAGCACTACTCTTCATAAGCCCAGGATGCCTCTCCATGTATTCAGTAACTAGTTTACACACTACAAAGATATTTTATATATTTCTTCTGGTGTGTTTTGCATATTTTGGGTGAAAAAAAAAGACATTTTTAGAAATTTTATGTTTGGGGAGATATTTTATTCTCATGAGAAAACTAGTTGTTATTTAAAAAGAAAAGATCTCATTTTTTTTTTCGGCATGTTGAATTTGTTTCCAGCCACTTCTTTCTGTATTTTAATTCTGTTGTTTATTTTAGCAAAAGCCCTTAAGTTTTCTTAACATATGTTCTTATCATCAGTAAAATAGAAGATCAAATTCCCTGGACTTCTGAGGTTTACTTCACAAGATATAAGCTCCTTAAAGGCAGGATTTTTATTTAATTCTTCAATGACATATCTCAAGCTGGCAGGCTGGGAACATACTAAACACTCAGTACTCAGAAAACTAAACTTAGTAAGTACTATTCATAAGGAAGAAAGGAAGTGCTGAGAGCCATAGCCAGTAGAAATGGCATTTTTAGTTGAAAGGTGACACCAGCAAGCCATTGAGATGATAATGATGATGTTAAGATGTGCATTCAATTGGATATTAGACCCCTGCTATCCACCTAGGCCTGCTACTTTGGAGCTCTTGTGGGAACTCCCGGAGAGTTCCCATTGGTTGGGGAAGTGTGGTAGGAGGGATTTCCGGAGGAGAGATTTTCGGTTGGTGTGGTGTGTCCTGGGAGAAGGCCACGTGTGTAGCATTCGCTGGAGTTTTGGAAATAAAGTTTGTTCCTGTGTGAGTGGCTGCTGATTTTGTGCCCAGGCAGACTGCAGCAAGCAAGGAAGGAAGAGATGGAGAGGAGAGATAGGAAGGAAGGGAGGGAACAAAAGAGAGAGGGGCTCCATATTTCACTGTCCACAGCCATGTTCATCTTTGGGTTTTATTTATTTATTTTTATTATTTTTTTTTTGTATTTTCCCTGGTCCTTTATTTTATTTTTTTTTCTTTCTTTTTTTTTAATTGGTTGTTCACAACATTACAAAGCTCTTGACATATCATATTTCATACATTAGATTGAAGTGGGTTATGAACTCCCAATTTTACCCCAAATGCAGATTGCAGAATCACATCGGTTATACATCCACAGTTTTACATAATGCCCAATTAGTAATTGTTGTATTCTGCTACCTTTCCTATCTCGTACTATCCCCCCTCCCCTCCCCTCCCTTCTTCTCTCTCTACCCCATCTACTGTAATTCATTACTCTCCTTGTTTATTTTCCCATTCCCCTCACAACCTCTTTGTATAGCAATGAGGGTCTCCCTTCATTTTCATGCAATTTCCCTTTTCTCTCCCTTTCCCTCCCATCTCATGACTCTGTTAAATGTTAGTCTTTTCATCCTGCTCTTCCTCCTTGCTCTGTTCATGGTTGCTCTCATTATATCAAAGAAGACATTTGGTATTTGTTTTTTAGGGATTGACTAGCTTCACTAAGCATAATCTTTGGGTTTTAACAAGTCTCTTGATCATACATAGACAACAAGCCATGGGGCCATCTTGGTGCCTCGCCCTTGACATCCAACCTGGATTAAGGAAACTCATGACAGCCTCTGGCATCTCCAGATGTTAACAAAATAGGTCCCTGCCTCCAAATTCCTAGGCCTGTGCCTTCCTCCTTCAGCAATAACATGGAACAGAAGCTGGCACCTGCTGATCACCACTCTGTGCCACCCAGTGCTGGGTGAATGCTCTGGATACTCTTTCCTGCAAATGTCCTCAGAGCCTGTGGTGGGACTTACTCTGGTTCTTAGGCCTGTCTTCCTCTCACTCCTGGTGAACATTTTTATTGGAATTAATGGTCCCACAGAGGAAGCACTGCTTCTTTAACTAGGAAGCACACCACAAAAAGTAGATTTTGTTCCACTGTCACATTCTCCAAGTTAACCCGACCTGCTTCACCAAAATTGCTTATTTATTTATTTTCTTTAGACAGAAAAACCAGCCTCAGGAAGACAAAAATTTCTTCTGTTGAGTGCAACCCAAAGTAACACTGTCAGTTCTGAAATCATTTTCAAAAGTAACATTTTAAAACTCTGAGAATTCCTCAAAAAATTAAGCATAGAATTTACCACATGATCCAGCTAAGAATTGAAAGCAAGGACTTGAGCAACTATTTGCACACTCAGCCTCATAGCAGTATCATTCATAATAGCCAAGAAGTGGAAATAAAACATGCCCATTGACCAATGAGTGAATAAATGAAGTGTGACATAGACATACTTGGAATATTATTCAGTCTTGAAAAATGGATTGGAACTTGGATGGATGCCACAATGCAGATGAACGTGGAAGATACTACTGTAAGTGAATGAAACTAGTCACAGTAAGACAAACACTGTGTGATTCCATTTAAATGAGATAACTAGAGTAGTTAAATCTATAGAGACAGAAAATAGAATGGTGAGAACCAGGGACTGGGGGAGAGATGGGGAGTTGGTGTTTAATAGGAGCAGAGCTTCAGTTTGAGAAGATGGAAAGTGCTGGAGAAACATGGTAATGGAGTAACAATGAAATAACATGTACTCAGGGCCACTGCTTTGTATGCTTCAAATGATTCAAATGGCAAGTTTTATGTTATGTCTATTTTACCACATTGAAGAAATGTTTTGACCAGGACAATGTGCCTGGCACCTCCCAGTGACACCTGCAGGTCAGTGTTAGTTCAGAAGGAAGCAGTGGAAAGCATAGGTCTAGACCCAGGCAGCCTTCCAGCTCTGGTCTCAGAGTTTCTCAGCAGGGAGCCTCCCGAAGGCCAGTGGGTGGTAATTGGGCGAGGTGAAAATACGCAGAGTAACCCCTGGGATCTCAAGTCCTGGGGATTACTGACAGCTGGTTCTCTAGATAAGAGAAACCCACTTCTCTGATTGTTTTGTATCTAATTTCCTTTGAACTTTTAGATGCAACAACTAATACAACCTTGGATATTTCATGCCTTTCTCAAAAGCTACAGTAACCAAGAGAATGAGTGCTGGTATGAAGAGTGACAAATAATTTCATGAAATAAAATGGATAGTCTTCACAGATATAGTCAAAGGGTTTCCAACAAGAGCATCAAGACAACCCACTGCAGGTGTTGCAGGATGATCAGAATGAAGTGGAGGCTCCTACCTCCCCCATTTACAAAGGAAACTCAAAGTGGATCATCTAACAAGGGGGAGAACCCAAGCCACAGGACTCTGGAAACCCTGTAGGAATGAATCTTCAGGATGGTGGGTTAGACAATCATTTCTTAGATATCACAGAAGCATAGCAATGAGAGAGAAAAAAGTATAAATTGGAGCTTTCCCAACCACAAACTCTTTTGCTACAAACAATAGCGTGAAGGAACTGAAAAGACGGTGATCAGAATAAGATATGATGTATCGGAGACACACAGGACTGATATCTAGAATACATCGAGAGCTGAGATCCATACATATACACACGTCTATTTAGCATACACACCATATACATTTTATATATGGATCTGGCACTTCAAAGAAAGAGAAAGGTGGGATGCCAAACAAGAGATGAGTGGGGGTCAACTCTCCGTGTCCCTAGGATCAGCAGGCAAAGGAGACCTGAGAACCCAGCATTTCAAGAATCAGTGGAAAGGAGTTTGCTAATGTGAGGATCTAGGAGGAAGAAACAGAAAGAAAGCCAGCCATCAAAGAAAGTGAAAGCAGAGCATCTAGAGATGCCTGGAGTCTCACAGCAGGATGGCTCCTGATGAAAGGTGCACTGTGATAGAGTAAGGTGAATACGATGAGGGAGAAAGGGGACACCTTAGAAGGTAAAAAGCTTACCATATTTTTGCTACTTTTTAAAATTTGCTCCATTTTGTTTTAAATGCCAGTTACATCTCAATATATTATTATTATTTTTTTTTTGTACCAGGGATTGAACTCATGGGTGCTCCACCTCCAAGCCACATGCCTGGCCCTCTTTATTTTTTATTTAGAAACAGGATTTTGCTAAGTTGCTGAGGCTGGCTTTGAACTCACAATCTTCCTACCTCAGTCTTCCAAGCATCTGGGATTACAGAGGTCTACCAGCACGCCCAGCTCACTACATCATGTCCCACTTGTGGGTCCTAATGACATTTTGAAAAACTCACTGTGACAGGTCGCCTAGCATGTCCACAAACCACGCGTGCAGCCACCTCGTGCCTGGGGGGCTTCTGGGAGCGCTGTCCCTGTGTGCAGGAAAACCTCCAGAAATGTCCCTGTGTGCAGGAAAACCTCCAGAAATGCAGGCTGCATTCTCTGGCTGCATCTGGTGGAACAAGAGTAGGCATATGCAAAAGGTGAGTGGACATAGAGGGTGTGCCCAGGGAGCAGTGGCTCCGTGGGAAAGACCATGTGTGTTCAGGCTGTGCCCTCCAAGGACAGGAACCTATTGTGGTGTCCCTCCATTCAGAGAATCCTATGACCTATGTCCCATGGGGTGCCTGAGTCTTTGCAGGAAGGGAACATTGCTGCCACTAGTGCATATTTACCGCTGCCATCCTCAGCCTGAGGATGATATAGGAGCCTGGAGGCAGATATCCCTCCATCCTGGAGAGCCTCAAGTCACTTCTGTGCCTTGGTGGTCTCTGCTTCAGCCCAGGTACGAGCTCAGGGCAGAGAGGGAGGTAGCTTTGGTCAAACTTCATCACATACAAAACCAGACCAACAGAACAAAATGAGGAAGAATACAGGAGCACTCTCATCCCACGTAAAAGGGCCATTTACCACCTGCACAGAGAAGGCCAAACTGCTTCTGGCCATCTGCCTTTCTGAATCTTTTTTTTTTTTTATCTATTGAGAAAGTTTTTTTGAGAAATTGAAGAGTGGTGGGTACAGGCACCCTTTGATGCTGACTTGGTGGTTTACAGGTCACACACACACACACACACACAAACGTCCTAAGTAGAAATGAGAACAAACAACTTGGGGACATATTTCAAAAACGGTTCTTCCAGGTTCGGCATTGCTCACCAGGCAAAAGATGAATCATTAGGATCAGAGAAGATCACTTTTAATTTTCAGTTATATTTTATGGACTCTGTGAAATTCAGAGTGTTCTAGCAAGTTCACATGGAAATGTGTTCATGGGGCATCCAGGAAACAGTTCCAGGAAACATCACAGTATGTTTTTTTTCCTTCCTTCCTTCCTTCCTTCCTTCCTTCCTTCCTTCCTTCCTTCCTTCCTTCCTTCCTTCCTTCTTCCTGTCTTCCTTCCAGGAAGAAGCAATTAATCCAACTAAAGAGAATGGGAAAGGGCTTCCTGAAGGAGGGGATTCGCATTGGGATCTACAAGATCACCTTCATGAGGAAGGGAGTTGCAGGGTGTGTAGGGGAGCATTTCAGGCCTAGAATAAACAGGAGAAAGCAAGAAGACTCCAAGGACAAAAGTATCACCATTGATGAAAGATCTTAATTGGCTTATTTTCAATTCTAGAATCAAGCCATGCTTCGTTCTGCATAATATAGTCCTGATGGGTTGTGCTGAAGAGTTTGGTTTTATAGATAGAAAAGAGGAGAAAGAAACAAAAATTAAAAAAAGAAAAAGAAAACTCAGGAAATGGAATCTTCATTTCAAAATTACTTTCCTTGTAAGGCAGGGACAGGGGAGAGAACTATAGGAAAATAACTGGTTTGTCCACATCAGGTTATTTCAGGTGGATTTTCGTGTGAGGATTAAGGCAGAGAGAACTTCAGTATTATGCCAATTGAAACTGCTGGTCTGGGAAATTTGGCTGTTATCTCTCTGATCCTGAGTTCTTGGAAAGTCATAGAACAGCTTAGTTTCAGCCTGGTGACAGGGAACTTTAGTAGGAGTGACTCCATTTTGATTTTTTGACTGGTCTGAGGGGGCCCAGGGCAGGAGCCTCATCCAAAACAATGGCCTCCTGTTATTTGGTTGTAACAGAAGTTCCAGGGCTCCTGTGGGATTATAGAGGAGGTTCCAGGCAGTGTCCTGGGTGGGCAGGAGAAGCTGCATCACAGGTAATGCCTCTGCCTGCAGGTACTGAAGCACACCTTTATGGAGGCAGTAGCCCTCGGCTCCTGGGTAACGCAGACTGCAAAGCCAGTCCAACCCCAGCATGGCGTGTTTCATGTTGGCTGGGAACTACATTCCTGCCTCCTCATTGTCACATGACATCTCTGTTTTCTGTATTCAGAAGTAAAAATAATGGAAGAGAGGTGACAGGTGTCCCACCACTGACTCCTGGGAATGAGGCTTTGCTCCACCTTGGTGGAGCAGCAGAAGCAGAAAGCAACTGAGCCCTGGTCCTGGCATTCTAGCAGCTAATGAGTGAAATGTACCTCAAGCTTGTAAAATGTCCATTTCAAAAGGTAAATTCTGGTAGAGAGAGAAGATGGGAGGGGAGGGGAGGGGGGATAGTAGAGGATAGGAAAGGCAGCAGAATACAACAGACACTAGTATAGCAATATGTAAAAACATGTAACTGATGTGATTCTGCAATCTGTATTCATGGTAAAAATGGGAGTTCATAACCCACTTGAATCAAATGTATGAAATATATGTCAAGAGCTTTGTAATGTTTTGAACAACCAATAAAAAAAAGGTAAATTCTGTTCCTTGTTTGAAATAAGAATGCATGCACTAATGTCTCCTTCAAGACCAATACAAAAGCCAAAGTGGAACCTGATATCTCTCACTCCCCCATAGGAGTGTTTCCCCAGGGACAGCCCCAGTGAACCCCCAAATCCTCATAACCCTTTCTCTGAAACTGCTGATGGGGGTCAGGACTTATCACCCCAGAATATTCCACTTTGTTAAAATGGTCAAGAAGGTGTCAGATCTAACTGCTTCTTGGGGTTTTCTTTTCTTTTTCTGTGATATCTCTGAATAAGTAAAATTAAACTATTAACATCAAATGTGATTTAGTTTTTTAATATATATTTGTTGATAAAATATTAACTTCAAATAAAATTCTCTCTGGTTTATCTCTTACCAATTTAATTGACAGGGTCCCAGACACAGAACCTAAGAGGGTAGAAGAAATGCTTTCCTCCCCCACACCCATCCCCTGCTCCCCCAATGTTGCATCTGGATTGAACCTGTAACCTACTTTAGCCAGCCGAGTGTGGCCAGTGACTCTGTGCCTGGACTGTGCTGGGTGCTCACAGAGGGGGTGACTGCTCTTGTGCCCTTGAGACTCTGGAGCCACCCTGGAAGCAGGCCAAATCTAGCCCACTGCCTGTTGTTGTGAATAAAGTGTCATCGTGGCCGGCCATGACCATCTTCTTGCACTGTCTGTGGCTATGTCACAACAAGAGAGACAGAAACGTGGGTGACAAGACCACATGGCCTACAAAGCTCAAATAGTTGGTTCTTGACAGGTAAGTTTGACAACTCCTGATTTGAAAAGTCGGTCTACCTGCTAGAGAGACTCCACAGAGAGGCCTTAGGACTACAGAGGGAAAGAGGCACAGCATTTCTCTGGTGATCAGCCCTGTTGCCATTGAACCACTAACAGGAGGGATCCCAAGGGGGACAAGCAGAGTTCTTTGACTAGTCCCACAAAACCCACGGAACTCAGAACAATGAAATGGTGTCAGTACGTCACTATGTCTTGGGTAATTAATTGCACAGCAGTGGATAACGGGGTGTCTTTTGGGGAGAAGGAGGACTAGAAATGGAGCCCACATGCTAGGCAAGCCCTCAACCAAGGAGTTGCACCCACAGCCTATAGTGGATAACTGGAAGATACTCCCAAACTCACACACACACACACACACACACACACACACACACACACACACCCCACTGGGCTGTGACCTTGAACTTGGAACAGAAAGTCAGCCCATCTCTGAAGTCAGGTGCCAGGCCACAGTGGCATTGAAGCTGTCCACCATGATGGCATTACGGATCGCAGTTTTTCTAGAGAAATATCACTCATCATGAAACCAGCTACGGAACCACAAGACTTCTGTTTCCTTCACCTCGTATGTCACCCCTGCTCTCTGCAGCAGTTTGACCACACGTGGAGCTTGTGGGTTTTGGGCCTTTTTAAAGTGAATCTTATAAATACGAACACCCTAAAGACTGGGATGCTTCCCCAGGGTGAGCCCTCTCACTGCTCTTCACATAGAAGGTCCCCTTGGGTGTTCTCGCAGATCCGTGATTTTACTCTGGGTTTCTAGGATATCTTAAGGAAAGGTGCCCGTCATCTCAAAATGACCATTTTTCTGAAGACATGGTGCACTAGGGATCTAGCCCACGGTCTTAGTGGTATTTTCACTGAAAAATCCATCCGATTATGTCCTTTCTTCAGGGACAGCACAAATCAAAACAAGTGCCATTGGTCACAGTTACTCAGTCACATCTGGAGAACAGGCTCCGTGGAGGGCCCTCCTTCCCCTGCAGTGGAAGGTCCTGTGGTTATTTGGGCTCCCTGTCCCCATTAAAGGCTCTCTCTCCCCTGTCTCAGGTGGCATGCCCCAAAGATGCCCACGCCCTGGGACCTGGAATCTGGAGTGGGTTCTTTTGGATGGCAGAAGAGACTCGGTAAGTGTAACCAGGGCAGGGACTTGAAAATAGGGAGATTGTCCTGGATCATCCAGGCAAGTCCAGTCAATTGTGTGGACCCACAAAAGCACAGAACGGTCCCTGGCTAGAGGCCTGGAGAGGGCAGGAGGGGAGGTCAGTCTGTTCAGGCTGCTATAGCAGAACAATGGAAAGGTATTTCTCACAGTTCTGGAAGCTGAGAAATCTAAGAACAAGGTGTCAGCAAGTTCCACATCAAGTGAGAATCTGCTTCCTGATTCAAAGATGGCGCCTTCTCACTGACTCTTCTCATGACGGAAGAGACCAGGCCGCTCTGGGGCTTTCTCTTATGTGGACACTGATCCCACCTCTGGGCCTCCACCCTCCACCTGAGGACCTCCCAAAGCCTCCACCTGCTCATACTCTCATGCTGGGGGTTAGATTTCAATACCTGAATTTGGGGGTGGGGGAGATACATTCAGGCCACAGCAGGTGGCTTCAGAGAACAAGGATGCCAGTGACTTCATGGGTTTTAGGATTCAGGATGGCACTGAGGAGGGAGCCAAGATAGGCCCCTGATGGCAGCCAGAGCTAGGATCAGGGGACCTCACATGCACTTTCCAGCCATGCTGATCAGACATGCAAAGATCAATCAGCTCTTCTTCTGGGGATTCACAGTCTCCCCATCCCTTTGTGGGGACATCCTCTCCTTCCAAGAAAAGCCAGGACTTCATGATGATTCAGGAAGCCCCCTTGTTCCTGGTTTGCATACAGTTATCTCTAAGAATTAATGAGTTTGTTGAGAAAAGATACAAAAGTAGTCCTGACCTCTCCTTTCCCAGGACACCCACATTTGAAGTGCCGGTCCACACTGACCTGCTCACCAAGCTGTTCACCATTTTGGAAGTTTCCACTCTATGCTGTGTATAAAGGCTTCAGCATTTGATCCATGGAGTGGTGGCTACACTATGGTCTAAGGAAAGGGCCCTTGTTCATGGACTGAGAGCTGATTCCTACGGCTCACAGGTGCTGTTGCCCAGATTACTAAAGGGTATTCAGCATAACCCAAGCCTGGTCTGCTGGTGTCTGAGCACCCAGAAGGACTGTGACCAACAGGAGATGCATTCTCCCTGTCCTCCTAGCCCTCTGCCTTCTTGATTTCCTACCCACTGCCTCCCACACAGCTCGGCCACCACGTGCTGCCCCGTGAGCCCTGCAGCAGGTGCCTTTACCCTCCAAAGTGTGTCTTCCTGTCTCCTTTCCTCCTCTCTGTTGCCCCAAGAACCTGGGCAGAGCACAGGACCACATGGTCTGAGGAAAGCCAGGACCCAGCAAGGCACACATGTGGATCATCTTTCCCCATCACGTCCCATTGGTCAGGGTTCTCCAGAAACACAGAACCGAGAGGATGTACAGAGAGAAAGGAGTGAGTGCTGAAGACCCCACTGCTCTATTAAGGAGAAGTCACAAAATCTGCTGCCTCGGAAGCATAAGAGACCCAGAGAAACCTGTGGTGGTGTTTAACTCAAGTCAAAGGCCTAGAACCAAGGGTGCTGGTGAGGTGGACCTCAGTCCAAGGGTGGGAAGAGGAAATGCAGCATCTCCACTCAGAAAAGAAGGCGGGAAAGAAAGGAGCAGAATCCCTCGGCCTTTTCTCCCCTTTCTCCATTGAGGCCTCAATTCTCAATGGAGAATGAAGTGAAGTCCCCACCCAGGAGGCCCATCTGCTTTGCTTAGTCTATGAGTCAAATTGTAATATCACCCAGAAACACCATCCAGACATGCCCAGAATGTTTCAGCTAGGCACCCCTTGCCCACACAGAGCGACACATGGATTTAACCATAGGTGAGGTCACTTCCTGGATAGAGAAGCCGTCCAGGTAGCTCTCCTGCCGTGTTTTACATTTACTTAACAGCTGCTCTCAGGCTAATCCTGAGCTGCAGACTCCAGGTACACTATTCCCACTCCTTATAATGACCCAGCAAAAGGTCCCCAAGTACTAAGGCAGAGGAAAAAATAGAGGATGGAGGGTGGTGGGGTGCAGGCAGAGGGGTCTCAGGCTGCCCAGGGGCACCACAGCTCTGCAGTCTCCTGCTGTGTAGGTTTTCCAAGCCTCAGTTCCTGTGCCTGTGAAAGGAGGTAGCGGTACCTGCTATGAGTATCTGCATGGGGACTTTGAGAAGCCAGTGGATTATGGGAGCCAGGGGGGCTCTGTCCTTGCACTGCACAAAGTCTCCATAACCCTTGCCCCACCTAAGAGCAAGCTCCAGGATCAAGAGAGCCATGGCTAAATTCCCTTGCACCAGGACCCCCAGACAATTGCCTCAGGAGCAGTGTGCGCTGCACCATGTGCTAATTAGCTCCTGCTCTAGGTGCTGGCCAGGTGTGGTGGTGCATACTTGCAGGCCCAGCTATCTGGGGCTGCTGAGGCCCAGGAAGGGGGATTGGGAGGAGCCCCAGGAGGAGGCAGGCAAAGCACCCATCACAAAGGACAGGCACTAAAGACCCTTCCCACGAGCAGAAGCCCCAGGACACCCTGTGCAGCTGCCCACTCCCACCCCCTTGCCAGGCCTTTGCTGCACCATCTGTGGGATCCACTCCAGGGTCAGGGTGGAAGGCAAGGTGTGCCGGTGAGTTGTGTCCAGTTACATACCTGTTTCAATGAAGCCCTTGGATGCGGCTTCAAATTGAGCCAGGTGCTGGGCAGAAAGATTCCCAAGCACCACTTTGTTGGTTTCTTCCAAACCCATATTTGTGACGTAAATTTCAGACACCACAGGAACAACTGGGACAGTACAGTAAGCCTCTGTTTTCACTGCCAGCTTCAAATGGGAAAGGGCACCTGTGGTGTCATCTGTAGCCCATACTCGAAGATAATGTATTGCTTTTTAGAACAGTTTTTTGTTGTTTATTCTTTTATTTCAAAACTGTGCCTTATCATGCTCATTCTGACCTTCATTGGTTTTTAAGTTTTTCAATTAGTTATGCATGACAGTAGAAGGCACTTTGACACATCACACACAAGTGGAGTATAACTTCTCACTCTTCTGGTTGCATGTGGTGCAGAATCCCACCCGCTCTGCAGTTACATATGCATGTAGGGTAATGATGTCCGATTCATTCTACTGTCCTTTCTACCCCATGCCCTCTTCCTTCCCTCACTCCCTTCTACCTAGTCTAAAGTAACTCTCTTCTTCCGTAGTCCACCCTCATTATGAATTAGCATCTGCATATCAGAGGAAAGAAACATTCAGCCTCTGTTTTGGGGGGATCAGCTTATCTCGCTTAGCATGATATTCTCCAGCTCCACCCATTTACCAACAAGTGCCATCATTTAGAACAGTTTTGAGTACACAGGAAAATTGCAAAGATAGTACAGGTAGTCCCCACACCCAGCACCCGATTTCCCCTGTACCAACATCTTAGTGTAATACATTTGTTACAACAAACCAGTTGATATTGGTACTGTTAACCAAAGCCCAAGTTTATTCAGACTTACTGCTTTCCCCTTCTGTCTGTGAAGGATTCCATCCAGGACCCCATGTGACATCTGTCATCTTGTCACCTCAGCCCTGTCCTGGCCATGATAATTTCTCAGACTTGCCTGTTTTTGATGGCTGAGAAGCCTGAGAAGGAGGTTGGTGGAATGACCCTCCAGCAGCTGGGTGCACCACTGGACTGGGGCAATAGGTAGCAGACAGTGCTACCACAGGCACCCCTGGGCAGGCCGGGTCTGGTAGGCTCCCACCACTCAGGGAAAGTGGAAGGCAGTCCTGTCTAGGAAGAAGGAGAGCATCAGCGTTCAGACCTCATCCTGCCCAGCAGGGGAGCCCAGGAAGACAATCCTCACCTAGCTAAGAAAGGACTTCTGGCTGGGCTTCTACTCCTGCCTGGGCTGATTAGGCCCCACTACCAGGGACACTGGGCATGGCAACATGCCTGCCTAGGGCCCCCCATGGTCTGATTACCTGCAATTGGCAGCCATCTCTCCTAGGCCAGGAAGCCAGAGACATTCAGACCCAATGAAAGAACCCAACCCCTAGGTCACCAAAGGTCAGCCCTGGGGATTCTGGGAAGTCTGACAACCCAGCTCCTCCTGTCCCTACATCCTCGATGCTGGGCAAGCACCTCCCTGCCTTCTGGGCTCTCCTCGCCCCCACCCTCACCCTCTTCCACTTGAGCTGAAGCTGAGGCCCAGCTAGCTGGCCCCGGCCCTGGAGCCTGCACCCTGACCCCTGAGTGTCCTGGCAGCTGGCCATGGTTTGTGTAGCAGCTGCTTCTCCAGGAATCTTCTGCACCAGCAGGTCCTGGACAGCAGTTCCTCTGGGAGGAAGCCTGTGGGTCCAGGCAGGGTCCTGGCTCCCAGAAGCCCACACTGTGGACATATGGAGCCCTGAGCTGGCCCTGACTGCTTGCCCATACCAGGGACAGTCACTCTCTTCCAGTAAAGGGGAGCTGAAGAGGGCATCTGGCTCCTGGCAAAGCCCTGATCTGACCACCCAGATATGAAGCCTGGGGAAGAAACATGGCTCAAAGGAGAATCTTCAATGGGTCTCCAAGCCTTTCTCTTATCTGTGGAGTGACCAGGAGCAGAACATTAGATTCTGAGTTGGCATGCCACCCCAGCCCAGCTGTCCCTCCAGGCTGCAGCTCTGCCCTGGTTAGTCCTGGAGCTATGTCTGTCCAGCCATTCAGGGGTTCTGACCAGGGGCATGCAGGGCACATGCTCCTCTGTGAAAAATGGCCCCTGACCAAACCTATCCTTGGGAAGCAGCCCATGCCCTGCCACTAAATATTCTTATGTTAATTTATGTGCTTGCCTTTTTAGGGACCATGTCTGCTTTGGGCAGCTGTAAGCTCCTTAATGACGATGACCACTGTGGCCATTTTTCAGGCATGCCCCCCCCACACCCTAGCCCTTGGTGGACACCAGCTGAGCCATGTGGTTCCCAGACTTGGATTGCAAGTTGACATCCTTGACAACAGGTGACCCTGTTGGCCTTCTGGATGACAGGGTCAGGTGCAGGGATGAGGCTCAACCACAGCCTCAGTCCACACCTTTGACAACTGAGCTGCTGTAGGATGCCCAGGGCCGGGTGCTGGGCTCAGCTCTGGGGTCCTGCAGGACACTAGGCAGGCCACTGACCCCAGAGGGGGAGTTCAGGCTCAGCCAGCTCGCTTGCATAGTCACAGCGTGACTGGACTCCACACTGCCTGGATTAGGGCCATGGGCCTGTAGCCCAGCTACCTAGGAGCCTGAGCTGGGAGGATCGCTGGAGCCCAGGAGTTTGGGATCCACTTGAGTGACGCGGTGAGGTGCCTGCCCTCCTCCATCAGCCCCACCTCCAACTGAAAGCTGCCAGGACTGCAGGGCCAGCTCCCACTGCCCTGGTCCTCTTACCCAACTGGGCACTCCTGGAGGCAGAGGCCACAGAGAGGGGTGCCCAGGTCAGTTAGCTGCTAGCTGGGTACATGTGGGCCCCTCCATCTGCCCCAGGGCCCTCTGAATCAGGGTCCCTTGCCCACCAGTGGATGGTGAACTTTGGGCAGGACACGTGAGTCCCCCTTGTGTGCCAGCAAAGTGCAGGCACAACTGGTGCCCAAGAGCCTTCCATTACAGAACTCCTAGTTCCTTAGCGGTGACTGCAGAAGATCCACAACCTGCCCAGGTCACCCGCCCCTGCTGTGGCAGGACACAGAGTGGCTTGGGCTGGCAGGGCAGGGACATCATGAATAAGGAGGGGTCAGAGAGCTCAGGAGGGGCAAAGATGGAGGTGGGGAGAGAGAGAAGGAGCTGCTCAGTGCCCAGTCCAGAGCCAGGCCACCCTATCCACATGCCCAGGGTTGGATTTCTTCCCTAAGATACTCCAATACTCCTAACATGCAGTTCCACAGAATGTAGTCTCAGGGGAAATAGATCATTGTGGTTAAAATTGAAGAAAAGGCACAGGGAGAGGGATGTCCTTGCCTTCTGAGTGTGTCCTTGGGGCCTGGGGGGATGAGGGAAGGTGTGTCTACAGGCACAAAACCAGAGGTGGCTAATACCACAGGAAAGCTAGAGGCCCGAGCACACTCCCCTTCTGGCCTCAGGAGGAGCCACATGCTGCCACCTTGATCTTGGGCTTCCTCCATTGTCCAAGCTGCCCATCTGAGGTGTGTGGCAAAGGTGGCCCCAGGACACTAGCATGGCCCACAGGGAAAAGGAGGGTGGAGTTTTGAGGGGCATTGTGGGGGTTTGTACCACCAACCCACTCTCACCTGGAAGCACAGCCTTTTGTGATGGAAGGGAAAACTAAGGCACTGAAGGCCAAGTAGTGGGGTTCTGCAGGAGTCATTCCCCTGACCCCACCACTGTTGGAGGCCTTGTCCTGCATCCCAGCTGTCCAAGAAAGCTGTTCCCACCTAACTGGGAGGGGCAGAGTTCCAGAATCACCAAGTGCCCCCACAGCGAAGAGGAACCTGGTCTGACCAGGGGTGGAGACCCTAGACCATGGGCAGACAGCGAAACGGCCTGATGGGTGGGTCGGCCAGGGGGCTTCCTGGAGAAGAGTGCTCCAGGAGGCTGGGGTGGCAGAAAGGAGGAGCTGGGTGAACTGGGTCACAGCTGCTGGCACGGGAGTGGCCACTGGAGAGGCCTTCCAATGACTACTGGTACCAGGACGCCCCAGCCCATGATGGCAGCAGGAGGGCAGCGCAGGGCCATCTCTCCTCCATTGATTGATAGGGCCCACATCCCCTCTGCCGTGCCCCCTCTGTGGGTGTGGGATGGCCTGCAGTCCTGTGGCAGCCATTCCACCTGCCTAGCGAAGGCCTGAGGCCCCTCGTTGGCCATAATCACAGACATATTATCCATGCCCAGCTTCACTGGAGAACACCGGGACCATGAGCTGCAGCCTGGAAGAGGAGCGAAGCCCCTGGCCATCAGTGCCTTCGCAGGGGCCTGGACACAATGGGGCCTCTGCTCCCCACAGAGCCACATCCCCCTGAAGCTTTTCCTCTATGCTCCATTCATACAGGTCTTCACTGAGAAGTCATGATTTGAAGCCACCACAGTGAACCTATTGTTCCTGCTCTTCCTGGCCTAGCCTGGTCCCCAGGGCCTTCTACATTCCACTCACTTCCCCTCCTGAAGCCTTGCCTGCATCCCAGCTACAAATCCAGCACAGAACCTGCCTGGGCCAGCACCAGGGCAGCACTGGACCCCTGGGAACCACCCTGCTGCCCTGCTACATAGTTGCCCTCCAAACTGGGTGCAGCAAGAACTCAGCTCCAGGGAGAGCAGGGCCCGGAGGAGCAGGGCCTGGGGAAGCAGGGCCTAAGGCATCAGGGCCCGAAGGGAGCAGAGGCTAGGAGAGCAGGGCCTGGGGGGAGCAGGATTAGGGGGTGCAGGGCCCAGGAGAGCAGGGCCCAGGGTGAGCAGGGCCCAGGTGAGCAGTGCCAAGGGGAGCAGGGACAGGGGCAGCAGGGACCAGGGGGAGCAGGGACTAGGGGAGCAGGGCCTGGGGGAGCAGGGTCCAGGGGAGCAGGGCCAAGGGGGAGAAAGACCAGTGGGAGCAAAGTCAGAGGGAGCGGGACCAGGGGTATCAGGGCTCAGGGGAAGCAGGGCCCAGGAGGAGGATGGCCCAGGGGAGCAGGGCCAAGGGAAGCTGTGCCCAGGAGAATAGGGCCAGGGGAACAGGGCCATGGGGAGCAGGGCCAGGGAGATCAGGGCCAGGGGAGCAGGACCAGGGGGAACAGGGTCAGGACCAGGGCCAGAGGAAAAAGGGCCAGGGGGAGAAGGGCGCAGGATGAGCAGTACCGGGGGAGCAGGGCTTGGCAGAGGAGGCCCAGAGGGAGCAGGGCCCATGGGGAGCACTGCCAGGGGGAGCAGGGCATGGGGGAGCAGGGGTAGGGAGAGCAGGGGTAGGGGGAGGAGGGTCCAAGGGAATAGGGCCAGGGAGAGCAGGGCCCGGGGGAGCAGGCCCAGCAGGAGCAGGGCCCAAGGGGTTCATGGCCAGAGGGAGTAGGGCCCAGAGGAGCAGGAACAGAGGGAGCAGGGCCCAGGAGAGCAGGACTAGGTGGACAGAGCCAGGGGGAGTAGGACCAGGGGAACAGGGGAAAGGGGGAGCAGGGCCAAGGGGAGCAGTGCCAGGGGGAGAAGGGCTAGGGGAAGCCAGGTCAGAGGGAGCAGGGACCAGAGGGAGCAGGGCCCAGGGGGAACAGGGCCCAGGGGAGCAGGGTCAGGGAGCTCAGGGCCAGGAGAGCAGGGCCAGGAAGAGTAGGGCCATGGGGAAAAGGGCCATGGAGAGAAGGGCACAGGGAGAGAAGTACCAGGGGGTGCAGGGCTTGGGGGAGCAAGTCCAGAAAGAGCAGGGCCCTTGGGGAGCATGACCAGGGGGAGGAGGGCACGGGTGAGCAGGGGTAGGAGGAGCGGGGGTAGGGGGAGTAGGTGTAGGGGAGGAGGGCCCAGGGGAGCAGGGCCAGTGGGAGCAGGACCCAGGGGATCAGGGACAGCTGGAGCTGGGCCAGGTGGAAAAGGGCGAGGGGGAGAATGGTGCAGGGAGAGCAGTGCCAGGGGGAGAAGGGCTCAGGGGAGCATACCCAGAAGTTGTAGGGCCCATGGGGAGCATGGCCAGGGGAAGCAGGGCACAGGGGAGCAGGAGGAGGGGGAGCAGGGTGAGGGTGAGCAGGGCCTGGGGGAGAAGGCCCAGCAGGAGCAGGGCCCAGAGAGAGCATGGCTAGAGGGAGCAGGGCCCAAGGGAGCAGGATCGGAGGGAGCAGGGCCCAGGAGAGCAGGGATCAGGGTGACAGTGCCAGGGGGAGTAGGACCAGGGGGAACAGGGCTAGGGGGCGCAGGGCCAAGGGGAGCAGGGCCAAGGGGAACAAGTCCAGGGAGAGTAGTGCAAGGGGGAGTGAGGAGCAGGGAAACAGGACCAGAGGTTGCAGGGCCCAGGGAGATCAGGACCCAGGGGGAGCAAGGCCCAGGAGGAACAGGGCCTGGAGGAGCAGAACAAGGAGAGCAAGGCCTGAGGGAGCAGGGCCAGTGGGGAAGCAGGATGAGAGGGAGCAGGGCCCCGGGCAGCAGGGCCCAGGAGAGCAGGGCCAGGGAGAGCAGGGCCAGGGGGATAAGGGCCAGGGGAAGCAGGGCCAGAGGGAGTAGGGACCAGAGGGAGCAGGACCCAGGGGGAACAGGGCCCAGGGGAGCCGGGCCAGGGAAATCAGGGCCAGGTGAGCAGGACAAAGGGGAGTGGGTCCCAGAGTAGTAGGACCCAGGGGAACAAAGCCATGGGGGAGCAGAGTCCAGGAGGAGTGAAGCACAGGGGGGAGCAAGGCCCAGGGGAGAAGGGCCATGATGAGCAGGACCAGGAGGAGCAGAGCCAGGAGGACCAGGGCCCGGGGGAGCAGGACCAGATGGAGCAAGGCCCAAAGAGAGGAGGACCCAGGGACAATGGGGCCCAGAGGAGCATGATGAGGTGGAACAGGGCCCAAAGAGCAGGACAAGGGGTAAGGGGGCCCAGGGAGCAGGGCCAGGGAGAGCAGGGCCATGGGGGAGTAGGACCAGGTGAAGAGGAAAAGAGGGAGCAGCAAAAGAGGGAACAGGGACTAGGAGAGCAGGGCTAGGGAAAACAGGGCCCACGGGAGCAGGGCCAAGTGGAAGAGGGACAGAGGGAGCAGGGCCAGGGGAGAAAGGCCAGGGAAAGGAGGCCCAGGGGAAGCAGGGCAAGGGGGAGGAGGGTCTGGGGGAGCTGAGTACATGGGAGCAGGGACAGGTGGAACAGGGCCAGGGGAAAAAGAACCAGGGGGAGTACAGTCCAGGGAGTGCAAAACCAGGGGTAGCAGGGCTCAGGGAATCAGGCCCAGGGAGAGCAGGGGGAGCAGGAGGAGGATTCAGGGAAGCAGGCTCTGCAGGAGTAGAGCCCAGAGGGGGCATGGCCAGGGGGAGCAGGGCCTAGGCGAGTAGGGGTAGGGGGAGCAGGGCCCAGGGGGAGCAGGGCCCGGGGAACAAGGGCAGGGGAAGCAAGCCCTAGGGGGTCCAGGGCCTGGGAAAGCAGGACCAGAGGGAGCAGGGCCCAGGTGAGCAGGGCCAGGGGCAGAGGGCCAGGGGGATTAGGGCCAGTGGGAACAGGGGAAAGAGCGAGCATGGCTCGGGGGGGGGGTGGAGCCCAGGGGGAGTCAGGCACAGAAGAGCAGGGCCAGGAGAAACAAGGCCCTGGGGGAACAGGACAAGAGGGAGAACGGCTCAGGGGAGCAGGGCCAAGGGAGCAGGCCACAGGGGAAGCAGGGCCCTGGGGAGCAGGGCCAGGGGGAGAAGGACCTAGCAGGTATATGGTCCAGGGGAGAAGGGCCAGTGAGTGCAGGTCCCAGGGGAGCAAGGCATAGGGGAACAGAGCCAGAGGGAGCAGAGCCAGGAGAAAAAGGCCAGGGGGAGCAGGGACCAGGGGGAGCTGTGCCTAGGGGGAGCGGAGCCCAGGGCGAGCAGAACCAGGGGGAGCAGGGCCAAGGGAGCAGGGCCAGGGGGAGCAGGGCCCCGTGGGAGCAAGGCTCAGTGGGAGCCAGACACAGGGGGACCAGGGCCCAGGAGGAGCAGAACCAGGGGAAGCAAGGCCCAGGGGTGCAGGACTGGGGATGTAGGGCCAAGGGGAGCAGGGCCAGGGAAAGAAGGGCTCTGAAGGAGCAGGATAAGTTGGAGCAAGGCCAAGGGAGAAGAGGACCAGAGAGAGCAGGGCCAAGGAGAGCAGGGCTAGAAGGAGCAGAGCCCATAGAAAGTAAGGCCAGAGGGAGCAGGGCAAGGGGAGCAGGGCATGTGGAGCAGGGCCCATGGAAGCAGGAACATGGGGAGCAGGACTCAGGGGTAGCAAGGCCCAGGGGGAGCGAGACACAGGAAAACCGATGCCCAGGCAGAGAAGAACCAGGGAGAGCATGGCACAGGAGAGCAGGGCCAGGGGGAAGCAGGGCCCTGGGGAGCAGGGCCAGAAAGTGCAGGGCCCGGGGAAGCAAGACCAGAGGGAGCAGGGCCAAGAGGAGCAGAGCCAGGGGGAACAAGGTAGGGGGAGCTGGGCCAGAGGTATGGGGTCCGGGGAAGCAGGACCAGGGGGAGCAGAGCCAATGGGGAGCAGGGTTCAGGGGGAATGGAGCCCAAGTTGGGAGCAAGGCCCAGAAGAGCAGGGCCAGGTGGAGCAGGGCCCAGGAGGTAACAGGACCAGAGAAAGAACAGCCCAGGGGAGCAGGGCCAGGGGGAGCAGGACACAGGGGGAGCAAGGCCTAGGGGAGCAGGGACAGGGGGAGAAGAGTAGGGCAGGGCTCAGGGAGCAGGGCCAGGGAGAGCAGGTTCCAGGGAAGCATATATCAGAGAAGCAGGGCCAGGGAGAGAAGGGGCCAGGAGAAGCAGGGAACATGGGGAGCAGAGCCCAGGGGAGCAGACCCAGGGGAAGCAGGGGCAGGGGAGCAGGGCCCAGGAGAAGCAGGGAACAGAGAGCAGGGAGGCCTACGGGGAGCACAGCCAGGGGATTATGGCAGGGGGAGCAGGGCCCATGGGGAGCAGGGCCATGGTTATCAGGACCAAGTGGAGCAGAGCCCAAGGAGAACAAGACCAGGGGATTAGGGCCAGGGGGAGCAGGGCCCAAGAGGAGCAGTGCGAGGGGTAACAGGGCCCGGAAAGTAGGACCAGAGAAGCAGGGCTCAGGGGAGTAGGGCCTAGGGGAGTAGGGCCAGGGGAAACATGGACAGGGGGAGCAGGGCCAGAAGGAACTTGGCCAGGGAAGCAGCACCAGGGGGAGCAGGGACAAGGGGTGCAGGGCCCAGAGGGAGCTGGGCCCAAGGGGGAGCAGGACCAAAGGGAGTAGGGCCAGGAAGACCAGGGCCCAGGGGGAGCAGGACCAGAGGGAGCACAGCCCAGGGGAGCAGGGCCGGGGGGGAACAGGGCCCAGGGGAGCGGGGCGCAGGGGGAGGAGGTCCAGGGAGAGCAGGGCCCAGGAGAGCAGGCCTAGAGGGAGCAGAGCCCATAGGGAGTTGGGACAGGGGGAGCAGGGCCAGGGGAGCAGGGCCCATGGGGAGCAGGACAAGGAGGAGCAGGGCCTAGTGGGAGCAGGGCCTGGGGAAGCAGAACCAGAGGGAGCAGGATCAGAGAACAGGGCCAAGGGGGAGCAGGGCCCAGAGAATCAGAGTCAGGAGGAGCAGGGCCCCGGGGGAGCAGGAACAGAGTGAGCAGGGCCCAGGGGAGCAAGTTCCAGGGAAGAAGGGCCAGGGTAAACAGAGCCAGGGGGAGCATGGCCAGAGGGAGTGGGGCCCGGGGAAGCAGGACCAGGGGGAGCAGGGCAAAGGAGGAGCAGAACTCAGGGGGAGAGGAGCCCAGTGGGGAGCAGGGCCCAGGAGGACAGGGCCACGAGGAACATGGACTGGGGCAGGCAGGACCAGAGGGAAAATAGTCCAGGGGAGCCGGGCCAGGAGGAGAAGGACACATCGGGAGTAGGGACTAGGGGAGCAGGGCCAGAGGAAGTAGGGACCAGGGGAGCAGGGCCAGGAGAAGCAGGGCCCAGGAGAGGAGGGCCCATGGGAGTAGGACTCGGGGGAGTAGTGACTAGGGGAGCAGGGCCAGGGGGAGCAGGGCCCAGGAGGAGCTGGACCAGGTGGAGCATGACCCAAGAAGAGGAGGCCTACGGGGAACAGGGCCCAGGAGAGCCAGGCTAGGAGGAGAAGAGCCCACAGGAAGTAGGGCCAGGGTGAGCAGGGCCAGGAGGAACTGGACCAGGTGGAGCATGGCCCAAGGAGAGGAGGCCTACGGGGAACAGGGCCAAGGAGATCCAGGCTAGGGGGAGAAGAGCTCACAGGAAATAGGGCCCGGGGAGCAGTGTCAGGGGAGCAGAGCCCATGGGGAGAAGGACCATGGCGAACAGGGCCCACAGGAAGAAGGTCCCAGGGGAGCAGGGCACAGGGAAACCAGTGCAGGGGGAGTAGAACCATGGGGAGGAGGGCCCGGGGAGCATGGCTGGGGGGAGCTGGGCCCAGGGGAGCATGGTCAGGGGAATCAGGGCCCAGAAATGCAGAACCAGGGAGAACAGGGCCCAGGGGCAGTGGGGCACAGAAAAACCAGGGCCCAAAGGGAGTAGAACCCGGGGGGTGGGTAGGGCTCAGGGAGCATGGCCAAGAGGGATCAGGGCCAGGGGAGGAGCAGGCCCAGGAGGAGCAGGGCCAGGGAATGCAGGACCAGGGGGAGCAGGGCCCAGTGGAAGCGGGGCCCAGGGGGAGCTTGACACAGAAAAACCAGGGCCCAGGGGAAGCAGAACCCAGGGGAGCAGGGCTCAGGGAGCATGGCCAAGGGGGAGCAGGGTCAGGGGAGCAGGGCCAGGAGGAGCAGGGCCTGGGAAAGCAGGACCATGGGGAGCAGGACACATGGGTGCAGGGCTCAGGGGAGTAGGTACAGGGGGAACAGTACACAGTGGGAGCAGGGCCCAGGGTAGTAGGACCAGGGAGAGAAGATGCCAGAGGAGCAAGGCCCAGGGAAGCAGAGCCAGGGGAGCAGATCCAGAGAGAAAAGGGCCAGAGTGAGCAGGGCCAGGGGGAGAAGGGCCCAGGGTGAGCAGTACCAGGGGGAGCAGGGCCCGGGGAAGCAGGCCTAGGAGAAGCATGAAAAGGGGGAGCAGGGCCTATGGGGAACAGGGCCATGGTTATCAGGACCAGGTGGAGCAGGTCCCAAGGAGAGCAAGAAAGGGGATTAGGGCCAGGGGGAGCAGGTCACAAGGAGAGCTGGAAAGGTATTAGGGCCACAGGGAGCAGAGCCCATGGGGAGCAGTGCCATGGGGAGCAGGGACCAAGAAAGCAACACCAGAGGGAGCATGGCCTAGAGGAACAGGACCCAGGGGAGTAGGGCCACGAGGGAGCAGGGCCCAGGGAGCAGGGCCAGGAGGGAGTAGGGCCCAGGAGGGCAGGGATAGGAGGAGCAGGGCCCAGGGAAGCAGGACCAGAGAGAGAAGGGCCCAGGGGAGCAAGACCCAGGTGAGCAGAGCCAGGAGGAACAGGTCCAGGGGGAGCAGGGCAAGAGGGAGTGGGTCCTGGGGAAGTAGGACCAGGGGGAGCAGTGCCAAGTGGGAACAGGGCTTTGGGGGAGTGGAGCCCATGGAGGAGCAGGGCCCAGGAGAGCAGGGCCAGATGGAACAGAGCCCTGGGGGAGCAGGACCAGAGGGAGAACAGCCCAGGGGAGCAGGGCCAGGTAGAGCAGGGCCGGGGGAGAAGGGCACACAGTGAGTAGGGCCCAGGGGAGCAGGGCCAGGGAGAGCAGTTCACAGGGGAGCAGGGCCCAGGGGAGCAGAGCAAAAAGAAAAGGGCCAGGGAGAGCAGGGCCAGGGGAAGCAGGACCCAGGGGAGCAGGGCTAGGGGGAGTAGGGCCCAGGAGAGCAAGGATAGGAGGAGCAGAACCCACAGGGAGTAAGGCCGGGGGAGCAGGGCCAGTGAGCAGGGCCTAAGGGGAGCAGGGCCCAGGGGGAGAGAGGCAAAGTGAAACCAGGGCCCAGGCGAAGCAGAACCATGGAGGCAGGGCCCAGGGAGCACGGCCATGGGGGAGCAGGACTCAGGGGATGAGGTCCAAGGGGAGTAGGACACATGGGTGCATGGCTCAGGGAAGCAGGTCCCAGGGGAGCAGGACACAGTGGGAGCAGGGCCCAGGGAGAGCAGTATCAGGGAGAGCAGAGCCCAGGGAAGCAGGCACAAGGAAGCAGGGAAAGGGGTAGCAGGGTCAGGGGTAGCAGGGCCCAGGAGAAACAGAGAACAGGGGGAGCTGGGCCCAGGGTAGCATGGCCCATGTGGAGCAGGGCCCAGGGGAAGCAGGGTGCCATGGAGCTGGGCCCAGCATGAGCAGGGCCCAGGGGAACAGGACCATGGGTAGCAGGACCAGGTGGAGCAGGGCCCAAGGAGAGCAGGACCAGGGGATTAGGGACAGGGGGAGCAAGGCCCAGGAAAGCAGGACCAGAGAGAGCAGGGCACAGGGGAGCTGGGCCAGGAGGAACATGGCCAAGGGGAGCAGGGCCTGAGGGAGCGTGGCCTCGGGGAGCAGGACCAGGAGGGAGCAGGGCCCAGAGGAGCAGGGTCCAGGGGGACCAGGGCCTAGGAGGAGCAGAACCAGGGGAGAGGGCTCAGGGGAGAAGGACTGGAGGGAGTAGGGCCCAGGGGAGCAGGGCCAGGGGAAGCAGGGCTGGGGAGAGCTGGAACAGGTTGAGCAGGGCCCAGGGAGAGGAGGACCACAGGGAGCAGGTCCCAGGAGATCAGGGCTAAGGGGAGCAGAGTACACAGGGAGTAGGGGCAGGGGGAACAGGGACAGGGGAGCAGGGCCCAGGGGGAGCAAAGCCCAGTGGGGAGAAGGGCCCAGGGGAGCAGGGACAGAGGGAACACAGCCAAGGGGAAGAGGGCCAGGGAGGAGCAGGGCCCAGGGGAGCATAGCCCAGGGGAGCAGGGACAGAGGGAGCAGGATAAGGGGGAGTAGGATACAGGGGAGCAGGGCCAAGAGGAGCAGAGCCAGGGAGAGCAGGGCCAGGGAAAACAGGGCCCAGGAGAGCAGGGCCCAGGGGAGCAGGGCCAGGAGGAGAAGGGCTCAGGGGAGAAGGACTGGAGGGAGTAGGGCCCAGGGGAGCAGGGCCAGGGGGAGCAGGGCTGGGGAGAGCTGGAACAGGTTGAGTAGGGCCCAGGGAGAGGAGGACTACAGGGAGCAGGACCCAGGAGATCAGGGCTAAGGGGAGCAGAGTACACAGGGAGTAGGGGCAGGGGGAGCAGGGACAGGGGAGCAGGGCCCAGGGGGAGCAAAGCCCAGTGGGGAGAAGGGCCCAGGGGAGCAGGGACAGAGGGAGCACAGCCAAGGGGAAGAACGCCAGGGAGGAGCAGGGCCCAGGGGAGCATGGTCCAGGGGAGCAGGAACAGAGGGAGCACAGCCAAGGGGAGGAGGGCCAGGGAGGAGCAGGGCCCAGGGGAGCATGGCCCAGGGGAGCAGGGACAGAGGGAGCACAGCCAAGGGGAAGAACGCCAGGGAGGAGCAGGGCCCAGGGGAGCATGGCCCAGGGGAGCAGGAACAGAGGGAGCACAGCCAAGGGGAGGAGGGCCAGGGAGGAGCAGGGCCCAGGGGAGCATGGCCCAGGGGAGCAGGGACAGAGGGAGCAGAATAAGGGGGAGTAGGATACAGGGGAGCAGGGCCAAGAGGAGCAGAGCCAGGGGGAGCAGGGCCAGGGGAAGCAGGGCCCAGGAGAGCAGGGCCCAGGGGAGCAGGGCCCAGGGGAGCTGGACTGGGGGTGTAGAGCCCAGGGGAGCAGGGCCAGGGGGAGCAGGGCCTGGAAGGAGCAGGACCATGTGAACAGGGCCCAGAGAGAGGAGGACTAGAGCAGTGACCAGGACAGCAGGGCCCAGGGGACCAGAGCCTGGGGCAGCAGTACACAGGAAGCAGGACCCAGAGGATCAGAGCCAGGGGGAGCAGTGCCAGGAGAAAAAAGCCAGGGTAGCAGGGACAGAGGGAGCAGAGCCAAGGGGAACAGGGCCAGGGGAAAGAGGACCCAGGAGAGCAGGGCCCAGGGGAGCAGGGACAGGGGGAGCAGGGCCCAGTGGAGAAGGACTTGGGGGAGTAGGGCCTAGGAGAGTAAGGCCAGGTGGAGTAGGGCCCGGAAGAAGCAGGACCAGGTCAGGCAAGGCTCAGGATAGCAGGGCTAGGGGGAGCAGAGCTCATAGGGATTAGGCCCAGGGGGAGCTGGGCCAGGGGAGCTGGGCCCATGGGGAGCAGGATCAGTGGGAGCAGGGCCCAAGGGGAGCATGGCTCAGGGTAGCAGGGCCAGGAGGTGCAGTGCCCATGGGGAGCAGGACCAGAAGGAGAACAACCCAGGGTAGCAGGGCCAGGGGGAGCAGGACATAGTGGGAGCAGGGCCCAGGGGAGCAAAGCCAGGGGGAGCAGGATAGGGGGAACAGGGCCCAAGGGATCAGGTCCAGGGAGAGCAAGTCCCAGGGGAGCAGGGCCCAAGGCAGCAGAGCCAGGGGTAGCAGTGCCAGGAGAAAAGGACCAGGGGGAGCAGGGCCAGTGGGAGCAGAGCCCAGGGGAGAAGGGCCAGGGGATCAGGGCCCAGAAGAGCAGGGTCCAGGAGAGCAGGGCACAAGGAAGCAGGGTCAGGCGTGCAGGGCCCAGGCGAGCAGGACTGGAGGGAGTTGGGCCCAGGGGAACAGGGACAGGGGGAGCAGGGCTGGGGAGGAGAAGGACCAGGTGGAGCAGGGCCCAGGGAAAGGAAAACCAGGGGGAAGCAGGGCCCAGGATAGGTTGGCTAGGGGTAGCAGGGCCCACAGGGAGTAGGGCCAGGGAAAGCAGGTCACAGAGGAGCAGTGTCCAGGGAATCAGAGCCAGGGGGAGCAGAGTCATGGAGGAAAGGGCCAGGGGGAGCAGACCAGGGGACAAGGGCCCAGTGAGAGCAGTACCAGGGGGAGCAGGTCCCAAGGAGCAGGCCCATAGATTCAGAGAAAGGGGGAGCAGGGACAGGGGTATCAGGGAAAGGAGAAACAGGGAACATGGGGAGAAGGGCCCATGGGAGCAGGGCCCATGGGGAGCAAGACCAGCGGGAACAGGGCCCAGGGGGATAAGGGCCTAGGGGGATCAGGGCGCAAAAGAGCAGAACCGATGGGGAGAAGGGCCCAGCAGAACAGGCCCAGGGGAAGCAGGGATCAGCAGACAAGGACCCAGGGGAGCAAGGCCCAGGGGAGAATGGCCAGAGGATTAGGGCCAGGAAGAGCAGGGCCCACAGGGAGCAGGGCCAGGGGGAGCAGGGCCTAGGAAAGAAAGACCAGAGGAATCATGTCCCAGGGGAGCAGAGCCAGGGGGAACAGGATCAAGGAGGAGCAGCACCGAGAGGGAGAGGAGCACAGACAGGAGCAGGGCCCAGAGGAGCAGGGCCCAGGGCTGAGCAGGATAAGAGGGAACATGGCCCAGATGTGTAGGGCCGGGGTGGGGGGCGGTGGGGAGCACGGCACAGGGGATTAAGGCCCAGGGACCAGGGCCAGGGGGACCAGGGCAAGGGGGAACAGGGCCCGGTGAGCAGGGCCCATGAGGAGCAAGACCAGGGGAGCAGGGCCCAAGGGAAGAAGGGTTCATGGGGAGTAGGGCACAGGGAAGCAGGGCCCAGGAGGAGCATGGCCCAGGGGAGCTGGGACAGGGGAAGCAGGGCCCAGGAGAGCAGGGCCAGGGCGAGCAGGGCCAGGGGATTAGGGCCAGGAAGAGCAGGGCCCATGGGGAGCAGGGCCAGGGGAAGCAGGACACAGGGGTTGCTGGGCACAGGGGTGCAGGGCCAGGGGGAGAAATACTCAGAGGGAGCAGGGCCCAGGGTAGCAGGGACAGGGCGAGCAGGTCGCAGAGGAGCAGGGTCCAGGGGAGCAGAAGCAGAGGGAGTAGAGCCAGGGATACAAGGGCCAGGAGGAGCAGGGTCAGAGGAGAAGGGCCCAGGGAGAGCAGTACCAAGGGGAGCAGGGCCTGGGGAAGCAGGCCCAGGAGAAGCAGGGAAAGGGGGAGCAGGGCCAGGGGGAACAGGGCCCTGGAGAAGCAGAGTAAGGGGTTAAGGGCCTGGGCGAGCAGGGCCCAGGGAGAGAAGGGACCAGGGGGAGCAGGGCTCAGAAGAGCAGGTCTCAGCAGGAGCAGATCCTAGCAGAGCAAGTCCAGGAGAAGCAGGCCCAGGAGAGCAGGGCCCAAGGGAGAAGGGCCTGAGGGAGCAAGGCCCAGGAAAGCAGGACCAGAGGGAGCAGGGCCTAGGTGATCAGGGCCCAGGGGAGCAGGGCTAGGGGGAACACAGCCAGAGGGAGCAGGGCCAAATGGAGCAGGGTCCAGTGAAGCAGGACCAGAAGGAGCAGGGTCAAAGGAGAGCAGGGCACAGATGGGGCAGAGCCTAGGGGGAAGCAGGTCCAAGGGGAGCATAGCCAGGAGTATCAGGGCCTAGGGGGAGCAGGACCAGAGGGAGCATGGCCTAGCGGAGCTGGGCCAAGGTATAGTATGGCCCATGGGAGCAGGGCCCAGGGGAGCAGGGCCAGGGGGAGCCAGACACAGGAGTAGCAGGCCCCAGGGAGCAGGGCCAGGGAGAGAAGGTCCCAGGGGAGCAGGGCCCAGGGGAGCAGATCTAGGAGGAGCAGTGCCTAGGAAAGCAGAACCAGAGGGAGCAGGGGCCAGGGAGAGCAGGGCCCATGGGAGCAATGCCAGGGGGAGCAGCATCCAGGGAATCAGGACCAGAGGGAGCAGGACCCAGGGAAGAACAGGGCCCAGGGGAGCAGGGCCAGGGGGAACAGGGCCAGAGGGAGCAGGGTGCTATGAAGCAGGACCAGGGGGAGCAGGGCCCAGGGGGAGTGGAGAACAAGGAGGAGCAGGGCCCAGGGGAGCAGGGCCAGAGGGGAGCAGGGCCCAGGGGAGCAGGGCTAGAGGGAGTAGGGCCTAGGGGAGCAGGGCCAGAGGGAGTGGGGTCTGGTGAAGCAGGACCAGGGGGAGCAGGATCCCAGGGAAGCAGGACCAGAGGGAGCATGGCCCAGGGGAGCAGAGCCCATGGGAGCAGGGCCATGGAGAGCAGGACACAGGGATTGCAGGGCCCAGGGGAGCAGGGTCAGGGGGAGCAGGTCCCAGAGGAACAGAGTTATGGGGAGCAGTGCCCAGGAAAGCAGGACAAGAGGGAGCAAGGCCCAGAGAAGCTGGGCCCATGGGGAGCAGGGCCATGGGTAGCAGGAAAAGGTGGAGCAGGGCCCAAGGATAGCAGGACCAGGGGATTAGGGCCAGAGGAACAGAGCCTATGGGGAGCAATGTCATGGAGAGCAGTGCCCAGGAAAGCAGGACCAGAGGGAGCACAGCCCTGGGGAGAACATGGCCAGGGGGAGCAGGGCCAGAGGGAGCGGGGACCGGGGAAGCAAAACCAGGGGGAGCAGAGCCAAGGGGGAGCAGGGCCCAGGGTGAGCTTAGCCCAGGGAGGAGCAGGGCTCAGGGGAGCAAGGCCAGGAGGAGCATGGCCCAGGGGAGCAGGGTCCGGGGAGCAGTGCGTAGGAAAGCAGGACCATGGGGAGCAGGGCCATGGGGAGTAGGACCAGGTGTAGTAGGGCCCAAGGAGAGCAGGACCAGGGGATTAGGGCCAGGGGAGCAGTGCCCAGGAAAGCAGGACCAGAGGGAGCATGGACTAGGTGAGTAGGGCCCAGGGGAGCAGGGCCAGGGAAAGCAAGTCCCAGGGGAGCAGGTCCCAGGGGAGCAGAGCAAGGGGGGAGCAGTGCCAGGAAAGCAGGACCAGAGGGAGCAGGGCCCATGGGAACCGGGCCCAGGGGAGCAGGTCCAGGTGGAACACATCCAGGGGCAGCAGGGTCAGAGGGTGCAGGGCCACAGTGAACAGGGCCCGGGGAAGCAGGACCAGGGGGACAGGGCCAATGGGGAGCAGGGTCCAGGGAGAGCTGAGCCCAGGGAGGAGCAGGGCCCAGGGGAATAGCACCAGGAGGAGCAGGACCCAAGGGACGCAGGACCAGAGGGAGTGAGGTCCAGGGAAGCAGGACTCAGGGGATCAGGACCAGGTGGAACAGGGCCTAGGGGGAGTGGGGCCCAGGGAAATCAGGACCCAGGGGGAGCAGAACCAGGGAGAGCAGGGCCCAGGGGTAGAGGACTGGGGGGAGTTGGTCCCAGGGGAGCAGGGCCAGGTGGAACATGGTCCAGGGAGAGCAGGACTGGGGGGAGCAGGGCCCAAAGAGAGGAGGATCAGGGGGAGCAGGGCCCAGGAGATCAGGGCTAGGGGGAGCAGAGCCCACAGGGAGTAGGGCCAGGTGGAGCAGGACTAGGAAGCAGGGCGCAGGGAAGCAAGGACAGGAGGAGCAAGGCCCAGGGGAACAGGATCAGAGGGAGCAGGGTCAGGGGGAAGAGGGCCATGGGGAGCAGGGCCAGAGGGAGCGGGGCCTGGAAAACCAGAACCATGGAGAGCAGGACCAAGGGGGAGCAGGACTCAGGGGAGTGGAGCCCATGGGGGAGCGGAGCCCAGGTTGGAGCAGGGCCCAAGAGAGCAGGGCCATGAGGAACAGGGCACGTGAGAAGCAGGGATCAGGGGTAGCAGAACCCGGGGTAGCACCACCCATGTGGAGCAAGCCCATGGGGAGCAGGGCCCACAGGGAGCAGGGCCCAGAGGGAGCAGGGCCCAGGAGTGCAGGACCAGGGGAAGCAGGGACCAGGAGAGCAGGGATCTGGGGAGCAGGGCCAGGGGGAGCAGGGCCAAGGGATTAGGGCCAGAAGGAGCAGGACCAGGTGGAGCAGGGCCCAAGGAGAGCAAGACCATGGGATCAGGGCCAGGAGGATCAGGACCCATGGGAAGCAGTGACAGGGGGATCAGGGACAAAGAAATCAGGACCAGAGGGAGCAGGGTGCAGGGGAGCAGGGCCCAGGGGAGCAGGCTTAGAGGGAACACAGCCAGGGGGATCAGGGCCAGAGGGGACCAGGACTCAGGGAGAGCGAGGTCTAGGGGCACCAGGGCCCAGGAGGAGCAGAACCAAGGGTAGCAGGGCCTAGGGGAGCAAGACTTGAGGGAGTAGGGCCCAGGGGAGCAGGGCCAGTGGAGCAGGGCCCCGGGGGGAGCAGGACAAGGCTGAGCAAGACCAAGGGATAGGAGGATCAAGGGGAGCAGGGACCAGATGAGCAGGGCTAGGGGGAGCAGAGCCAACAGGGAGTAGGGCCCATGGGGAGCAGGGCCAGGGGGATTGGGGATAGGGGGAAAAGGGCCAAGGGGAGAAGGGCTCAGTGACAGCAATACCAGGGGGAGAAGATCCAGGGGGAGCAGGGCCCAGGAAAGCAGGGCCAAGGGGAGCAGGGCCAGGGGGAGCAGGTCCACAGGGTGCACAGCACAGGAAATCAGGACAAAGAGGAGTAAGGTCAAGGGGTAGCAGGGCCCAGGGAAATTGGAGCCCAGGGTAGAGCAAGGCCTAGGGGAGCAGGGCCCAGGGGCAGCAGGACCAGAGGGAGCATGGCCCATGGGAGCAGGGCAAGGGGGAGCAGGACACTTGGGGTAAAGGGCCCAGGGGAGCAGGGCCAGGGGGAGCAGGACACATGGGGTGCAGGGCCAGGGGAGCATGGCCACGTGGAGCAGGACATATGGGAAACAGGGCCCAGGGGAGCATGGCCCAGGGGAGCAGGTCCCAGAAGACCAGGGCCCCGGGGGAGCAGAGCCAGGGGGAGCAGAGCCAGGGAGAAGAGTGCCAGGGGGATAATTGCCCAGGAAGAGCAGTACCATGGGGAGCAGGCCCAGAGGAAACAGGGTAAGAGGGAGCAGGGCCAGGGGGAGCAGTTAACAGGGGGAGAAGGGCCCGTGGAACAGGGCCCATGGGGAGCAAGACCAGGGGGAGCAGGGCCCAGGCGGAGAAGGGCCCAGGGGGTAGTAGAGAACAGGGGAGCAGGGCCCAGGAGGAGCATGGCCCAAGTGAGCAGGGCCAGGGGATTAGGGCCAGGGGATTAGGGCCAGGAAGAGCAGGGCCCATGGGGAGCAGGGCCAGGGGAAGAAGTATAAGTGGTTGCAGGGCCCAGGGGAGTAGGGCAAGGGGGAGCAGGTCCCAGAGGAGCAGGGCCCAGGGGAGCAGAGCCAGGGGGAGCAGAGCCAGGCATAAAAGGGCCAGAGGGAGCCTTTCCTGAGATACCCAGAAGCCTGCAGACTCCCTTGGTCTTCTTCTTGCAGGCAGCTCCGGGCTTCCAGTCTGCCCTGCACCCATCGCGCATGCGCACGCCCTTGGCTGCAGGCGCTTTGGCGCTCGCGGGCAGCCACCCAACGGCTCCAGTGTCAGTTGGGGTTCTGGCGTCCGTTACGGCTCCAGCAGGGCAAGGCGCAGGCGCGAGCGCAGATGGCAGGTTCCCAACGGCCGGCCGGGCTCCCATGGCGGCCTCCAGACTCAGTCCCATAGGCCTCAAGGTACTGGCCCCGCGAACCTCTCCTGTCCCCAGTGTGTCCCTGCCTGGTCCTGTGCTCCCAGGGCAGCCCAGGAGCCTGCCTTGCCTCCCCTAGGACGCGGACCATCAGCACCAGACCCAGAAGTGAGGGGTGTGTTGTCTAGTGCGAGGTCGAGGTGTCGTCCATCCATGTCCTTTGCAGCCTGTGCGGCCCCTGGGCTCCAGGGCACCTGTGCGGTGCTTGAGAAGCAGGGTCCCAGTCAGCAGGTCCTCGACTTGGCTCCTGTCAATGTCAACGAAGTGGTGATGATCATCTTCTTGTTCCCTGTGAAATCTGTGAATGTTGGGGACACTGTCAGCTGGCATCTGGGTTGTTAGCTGAAAGGACGCTCTTTTCTTGTGATCTTAGCGACTTTGCACAAGGGAATATACTGAGCCGAGTTTGCTGAGTGGCATGTGGTCACACCGTGACTGACATGCTGTCGTAGGTTGGCTGTTGGTGCGAGCCTCTGGACAGAGCACCTGAATGATGATGGGAGAACTGTGTGACCACAAGTACTGTGCAATAAATAGAGTCATGTTTTATTATTATTAAATTTTGTGGTACTCATCTTTTACATGAGTAAAGTTATGTGTTCTTTTTTGTAAATGTTCATTGGCACTGGGGTGTCAGAGTTTGGTTTTGGGGATGCTAATACGTTTTGATTTTGCCTTTGCCTACTATGTAAGAATTGTGGGGTGCATGGTTGCATCTGACTATGTTGCAGACTTTTTTCCTTCTTGGGGATTGTGGAAATTTAGAGGCCATGAATTTTTGGTTGCATGTCCATTTTGAAGATGGTATTCCTAATGTGTTATTTGCATTCATAGTTTTGGGTTAGTTATGTTTCAAGTTGGCTTGTGATAATATGAGATTTGTATGTGTCTGTATGGATTATTGAAAGAAAGTTGTATCTCTAATGAGAGAGTAGGACTGGTTACGTTTGGAGGGTGTGGGAAATAATACATATAAACTCAGGGAGTTTGGTGTAGGTGTTTGTATTTTGGCTTTGGAGTATTTCACCTGTGGTTCTCTGCAGTCCCCTCTCCCTCCAATGCTGCAATTTTTGTTTGTATCATGGGTTGTTTGGAAAAGATATGTGTATGTGCATGTGCATATGGGCAATGTTAAGTAACATCATTGGGTGTATTTTTGGTGGGTATATAGTATATTTTGGGAAATGCAGTGGGAATGTTTGCCTATTCAGGATACCATGTATAGTTGTGGGTTTGCTTGTTGTTGTTTTATGGATTTTTGTATTTCCTTGTGTGAGGTCAGGTCTATGACTAATCTTGAGTGGCAATTGAATATGTGTGATTGTGAAGTGTATGTTATTCTCCATTTTGGGAGATGGATAATTTATATCTTTGTGAATATCTGGAAAGGTGTGACTTTGTATATGCAGGTAGTGTGAGATAATAGAATATTTGCATATTTATATGTAGCTATTTGATGCTTGTGGAGATTTACATGTGTATTGAATTTGTAGTTACTAGCATTCCTTGGGTGTCTGTAGGGTGTTTTAGGAACAGACTTGTGTGAAGTAAGATTGTTCAGGGGACATGGGTACAAGTATTCCAGGGGTCTAGCAGTTTTGATGAATATCCTTCTGGGGGAATGCATTTTAAGTGAGGACTTACTAGTATGTAACTGGGAAGTAAGGCTGTCTGTATCTGATGGAATGCTGGGCTTGTGCATTTATGCCAAAAAGTGGGAATTATGTTTGTACGTATTACAGGAATGTAATATGCTACAAGTATTTCTTAGTATTTGGGAGATGTAGGAGTTGGTTTCCATTTTTATAAATTAAAATTTTTAAAAATTTATAAGTGGTTTGATGTATATTTTTAAGTGGCATGCTAGAGAATATTTTGGGTCTTTGCCATGTGTACTACTCTATGTATATTGATCTATGGGGTGGATGAATCACGTAAGATTATTTTCAGAAATGTGATTATTATATCAAAGTGTATTTGTTTGGAGAATGCTGGGGTGTCTACATGTGTGTGGAAATATTTGGGGATAAGGTTTATGTTGTGTTCTGAAGATGTGGAATGTGGCAGTATTTGAGAGAGGTCTCTATATTTCAGGTATTGGGAATGTTTGTGTATATGTGTTAGTGTGTGGGAGTTATGTGCGTATTAGTCATTGTACCTTTGTACATGTGTTTGCTCTTCTGACTATGTTGTTTTGGTACTGTGATTTGAGCCCAGGGCCTCACACTTGAGTGATTAGTGTTTTTGTATGTAGGCATAAGAGTGTTTGGATATGTTTGGGCTCAAGGGTCCTGTTTCTGTTTATTCTGGAATGTAATGTTTAGAGAGATTGGTGATGTTGCTTGAAAGAGTGGTCCTGATGTTTGTGTTTGGTCTTATGTATTTGAAACCTATAGGCTATTGGTGTGAGTATTTTAACTCATGGATTTTTGGTGAGTATTCTGGGGTCGTGGGAGGTTCCTTGTGTGTGTTTATAAATAGAGAAACCATGTAGACTGGTTGTGCATTTGGAATAGCAGATTGTAGGAATTTTAGAGCTTTAAGCTTTTGCTTCAGTCTTGGATGGGGGTGGTGTGTGAGACAACTTGTGTATGCTAGGTGGTTTTCTGGAGTCTGTGCCCATAGTATTTTCACAGTGTGCATATGGACAGTGTGTCATTATATGTTTGTATCTAGTGCATGTGTATGTGTGTGTATAGTTATAGGAATGATGTGAACATTCAGGGTGCTAGGGTTTTCTATTTTAGGTAGAAACGGGTAATTTGTCTATGTGTTGTGGGGCATGTGTCACCAGTGAAGGGTTTGAGAATGTCTTCAAAAATGTAGGATCATCTACTCAAACCTTCAGGTTTCTTGGCAGAGAAGAATTTAAGGCCCAGATTTTAGGGAAAATGAAAGAGCTTGTTTGCAAAGCAAAAGTACACACTTGAAAGGCTGAGTGTGGACATACTTAGAGGCCGAGTAGCCTCCCAGTCAGATGGTTGGTGGCTTATAATGTTCAGGGGAAGTAATATTTATAAGCAGGGGTTGAATATGAAGGGGATTCTCTTGATTTTGGAGGTCTTTTGTGGAACCCTGCTCAGTTTCATTAGCATCTATTTATGCAACCGACGGGTGTATACGTACATGTGTTAAACAGCCTCAATAAATAAAAAGGTGAAAATTAGGGTTAGGAATGTCTCTGGAGCATCTGCATGAGGAACCAGCCTGAGCTTTCTCAAGATTGTAGTCACTTTGTAGTTAGGTAGAATACTGGCTCTGGGCTTGCTATGTGACCTACCTTGCTTGGAGTCCTCTTTTTTTTTCCTATCATTGACAAGAGGACATCATGAGGCTGATTGCTGGAGGATATGGCCTTGGGAGAGCTGCATGTCCCCATCACTTGAGTGAGGCCAGACAGGGGAAGGAGTGCTGTCTGGCAGAGCCATCCCTAATACTGACCCTCAGATGCCGTGCCTGAGAGGATAAATGCCTATCACTTTGAATTGCTGAATTTTCCAGTGTTTGTTAATCTACAATATCGGTTCACTAGGTAACTAGGACTCCCCAAAATCAATACACACCATAAACTAAGATTTCAGGTATCAAGTGAAGAGAAAACCACAGAAATTGAAATCATTTTGTACCAGGCAATGTATTCTTCCATTTGCACTTTTCCTCAAGCCTATATTTGTAGCTCTTCCCTTCTTTTTGTAGAGACCCTGTCCTTTAATTGATTACTGATTCTCTCCAGAAATTCCATGTGTGAATCCATAATACATATATTTGTTTATTGTCTATTTTCTTCTGTGGGATGAAATATCCATAAGAGGGATGGTCTTTCAGTTTCTCTTGGTGCTTAATAAGTAATCATTGAAGGAATCAAAGAATGCTGTCTTATGTTGAGTTCCTTACAGTTCAGTCCCTGAGACAGTTTTGTAAGCAGGTTTTTTGTTTGTTTGTTCATTTTTTTTGTTTAAAGTAATATTCAAAGAGAGCATAATCAGGCTGAGGAGAAGTTGAAATATGATCCAGACCCCCAAACAGTCTCAGCTAGCCTTATGTGTCAGTGGAGGATTAATATTGTCATTAGGGGTGTGCTCAGCTTTTTATTACCCATTTATCCATGAAATCACCCTAGAAAGTTGTAAGAGCTCTTGTGGGTGCTCTCTATAGCTGATGCAGATGTCAAGGGAGCTGACAGCCAAAGCTGTTTCCAGCAGCATTCCCAGAAATTGGTAAAAGAGTCCCTTCATTGAGAATAGATCCAGGTTGCAGATGTCAGTATCCAACATAGTCTACTTCTGTTCAGCTCAAATTCATTACTTTCATTTCCATTCTGAGGAAGGAGAAAACAAATGTGTGTTTGTGTTCAGGATTGTGGGAGTTTTTTATGTATGTTCAGAGTGCTTTAGGCTTATATGTTTAGGTTTATATGTATGAATTTAGGGGCTGTGAGAACTGTGTACGAAAGGGTTAAAAGCTAGCATGTATATATATATAATATATATAATTTTCAGTTGTAGATGCAGACAATTCCTTTATTAATTTATTTTTGTGTGATGCTAAGAATAGAACCCAGTGCCTTACATAAGCTAGGCAAGTGCTCAACCACTGAACCTCAGCCCCAGGCCCAGCCCCTAGCATATACATTTTTGATACAAAAGAATTTCAGGGGAAAATTTGCTAGTTTTTGTTGAGCATTTTACATCATGTGTGTGTGTGTTTTCACTATACCCCAATAGAGTCAATGACTTGAGAAGTAGTTTGAATGAACTTTATTAGCAACAAGCTGGCCTGATGGAATGGAAGATGGTAGGCTCAAAGAAACATATAATGGTCCTAGGTGGGTGCATCAGTTGTCTAGTGTTTCAGAAAAGTAGCCTCTTATGGAGTGTGGGCTGTGTAAGTCTTATATTATTCATGTATGTCACCAAGAGTTCCAGTCCAGTAGGTCTAAACAAGACTTAATTCATCAGAGTTTCTGCGCTAAAATTCTTGATTAGAGTAGTTTGTGGGTTTTGTTGTGGTCAACATTTCTTTTTCTGTTATTGGGGGGAGGTTATTGTTAAGGGGGATTGAACTCAGGGGCACTTGGCCACTGAGCCACATCCCCAGCTCTAGTTTGTCTTTTATTTAGAGACAGAGTCATACTGAGTTTCTTAGTTCCTCACTGTTGCTGAGGCTGGCTTTGAACTCTCGATCCTCCTGCCTCAGCCTCCCTCCGAAGGTGCTGGGATCACAGATGTGCACCACCATGCCTGTCATGGTCAACATTTCTGGCAAGCAACTTTTCAGGTCTGACCTTCTCCCATAACTTTGGACTAGGAGTTTCCAAGAAGGGAGGGTCTTGTGCATTTCTAGCTGGGTTTATAGTGTGCAGATAATCTGTGACAGACAGGGCAGGTATAAGCTAAGAGAATTGGATTTTCATTGGGTGAAGGGCTTATATGTTCTTTCAAAATGTTTCTTTGATTATAATTATTATAAGAGAGACATTTGACCAAAAGGCATTTTGCAATAAAAATTTCTTATCAATTTTTGTGGTTCTCATGTATTGTGCAGTGAAATTGGTGATATGCTCTTGTGTGGTATTGGTGGGCTGTTGGGCAGCCCTTGTATGTATTTCTGGATGCTAGGAAGATTTCCTTTCATTTTGATGGGCATGAAAATCATGGGGTGGTTATTTGTATGAGAAAATGAGATACTGTGCTTTTCCTGGAAGGATGGTAAAAATTCAGAGGGCTTCAGTGATTTTTACTCTTTTTCTGTGGGTTGCTGGTTTCCCTAAAATGTTGATATGCATTCAAAGTTTAGGGTTTGTTTTTTTTTCAAATTACCCATAAGAATCTGATATACATTCACCGGTGTGTGTGATGGTGTCTGCGTGGCTGTTTGAGAACAAGGGAAAGTCATGGTGTCTTGTGAGACTGTGCAGGGTTTAGAGTATTTAGAGGGCTGTTGTTTATTTGTTTAGGCTCATGAATGCACCTTGGGATGTTTGGGTGTAATATGTGTGTTTGCATATGGGCTATGTTAATGAATGTATTTGGGTATATATCTATGGGTTTGTCATGTGATTGATATTGTTGAGAAATGGAGGAGTGGTATTTGTGTACTTGAGATATGGGATATACTTGGTTATGTGGGGTTTTATAAAAAAATTTCTTTATTCATGTATATGTACTTGCATGCTTGAAGGCTGGTCAGTTACTAATTTTGTGGAGTAGTAGGATGAATATGTTTAAGTGTGGTGTGGAGTTGGTAGGGTTCTGCATTTTTATAGACAAGGAGTTATTCATATTTGGGAGTTTGTGAACTTGTATATGAAGATAGTATAATATTTTGTGTATAATTTGATATATTTGCATATTTTTATGTAATAGGTAACTATGTAGAAATTAGATGCCTATGGAGAGTTATTTGTGTCTTCACTTTGTATTAACTATCACAGCTCAGGTGTGTGGGGGTGTATTTGTGTTGCATGTATCAGTAATAGTTGTGAGAAGGAGAATATTTAGGTGTCAATTAGTATGTGTGCTTAAGGGACATGGCAGTTGATGTCTGCTTTCTGGGGCCATATATGTATGAATTAGAAAGTTATTTGTAACTGGGAGGTGAGGAATTTATTAGTAACTTCCTCAAGTAGAAAGTTATTTGTAACTGGTATGTGATGAAGAGGTGACATTGTGCGTATATATGGGGATTATGAGAATTTTGTATATATGTTTTAGGGATACATGATACAGCTATTTGTTAGCATTTGAGTAAAAACAAAATGTGTTTTACTCGCCCGTGATAATTTGGATTTTGTAAGTGAGCTTATGTGTATTTTAGATGATATTCTTGAGATATTTTTTGTCTCAGGCATGCAAATTGGTTTGTGGATTTGTAGATGGATGGTTGAATTCTATAAATTTCTTCATTTGGAATGACGTTGCTAGGAGTATTCAAAGTGTATTTCTTTGGAGAATGCTGTACCATTTCTATGTGTGGATAGGGATATTTGGCTGGTCAGGTTGGCAGGTTGCATTCTGGAGATGTGGAATACTGTGTAATGTTTTAAAGACACTCTATATTCATGATTTGGATATATTTATGTGCCTCTCTTTCCTTTCCTGTTCAGAAATTATCTATATATTGATCCTAGATAGAGATTAATGTATGCATTTTTTTATGTGTTGTATTGAACTCTCTGTGTGATTGCATGCAAGACTAGCATTTTTGTGTTTTGTGTGTATATAGGCACGCAAGTGATTAGGTGTATGTTTATGGATTTGTGGATGTGTGTATTTAGAATCTTTGTATACAGGATATTCAGGAATTGTGTTTTGTGTTTATTGTGGCATGTAATTCTTGATGATTTTGGTGATGTTTGTAGAATGTGTGGTCCTGATATATAATTATGTTTAGTCTCATGCATTTGAGAAGTATAAATTGATGGTGGCTGAGTGTGTTTTGAATTCATTGGGCTCTTGTGATGTGTAGTCTGGCACATGTGAGAAGTTTATTGTGTGCTTGAAAATATATTTGGATATTATGGAATGTGTGTATTTTAGAACTGTGGGATTTCATGTGGGTCTGTTGTGTAGTTCAAGAGATGACTGGTTGTATATTTTTGGTTTTCCAGGGTCTTTGCCTGTAAGATATTCATTGGGTATATATGAGCAATGTATTTGTTGTACAGGTATGTGTCCAACTGATGTTGTACCTGTATGAATACTTGTAGGAATGTGCTTGAACATTTAGTTTTAATAGGGTATTTTTCTCCAAAAATTCATGTAGTTACAGGTGGTGTTTCTGTGCGTTTGGGATGGAGATATCTGATGTTTATCTGGTCAGAAGCCATAAGGTGTATTTTTGTCTAGAGGTGTTAATGAAGTTTTGTTTGTGTATTTGGGATTGGAATTCAAGTTAGTACCCTGGGGCAGGTACATTTTGTGCACATATTCTTTGTGTGCTGGAGCTGCCAATAACCAGCTATGGTAGCTGATGCTGCTCATCCCTTTCGGTTTGGTGTTCAGAAGCATCGGATTAGTTAGTGTACAAAGTATATCTATCTCAAGAAGTTAGTCTTGAGATAGATATACTTTTTACACTAAAAGTTAAGGCTTTCTTACCTACCTCTAGATTATTTACTAGAATACTTCTATTGTGTTGTGTGTGTGTGTGTGTGTGTGTGTGTGTGTGTGTACCATTTTTTTTATGAACAGGCATCTGTGTGAAGTAAATATATTCAGGCAACCATGTGTTCATATCTTACAGATTGCGCGTGCATTGTGAGTGGGGCATCAGGACACATCACAACAACTATAAAATGTTTGTGCTGCTTTGCTCTGCCTGAGACAGCCAGTAATGAAGAGGCAGAAAGATAAGAGAAGAAAGGCTTCATTTTTCAAGAATCCTTTTTGTCAGAAATTAATGCCTAGCTCCTGGTTTCATCTTGCTTAATGCTGTTGAGTGAAATGTATACAGTGTATTATACATTTGTTCTCTCAGTATTGTTCTCTCAATCTTGGGAAGGTGGGTCCAAGGGCAGTTTACTAGAGTTGTCAGAATGTCCTTTAGAGGATCTGGGGTTGTGTGGGTCTTATCTGGGTCCAGTGGACAATGAGCCATCTGTATCTGTGAATCTAAGATAATGTGATTGTTTAGATGCTTGCATTCTGAAGATGTGAGCATCTGGTTTCCCTTCTAGTCAGAATCTGCTCTACACTTCTGCCCATGTCTTTTCATTTGGACATTTCCTATGACCTATCAAGGAGAAGTGCCCAGTTAGGGTTAGTACTTTTAACTAACTCTATGGTTAGTCAATATGATATAGTGAGAGTGTGGAGAGAAAGAACGCTATGTTTGTAAATCCAAAAGAAGAGAGTAGATAAAAAAATAACTTTTAATTTAGGGTTCATCATCACTGTGTTCCCTTGAGTCTCAGAGGAGACTTGATATGAGGACTATTGAGAAAGACAGGCACCGTTGAGATTGGTGGGCTCTTTTAGATGGACTGAATGCTTTTTTTTTTCTTGTGAGACAGATATGAGCTTTTGGGGACAAGGGGTAGATATTTTGGTATTGATCTTTACTTTCCCCCAAAGATTCACCATTATACCTGTGTTTCCCACCTGATGGCACTATTGGGAGGTGTGGGAAGCTTTTAGAAAGTGGGACTCAGTTGATAAAATTAATTCATTGGGGATGTGCACCTAAAGGGGTACTGGGATCTCTGTGCATTTGTCTCTATTCTGTTTTCTATTCTGTTTCTCTTTGCTTCCCAGCTCTCATGAGGTGAGCAGAATGTAGTCTCTTCCAGATGTTCTGCCTTGCCACACGTCCAGAGGCTAGAGGCCCAAGCAAACATAGAATTTTTACCTGTGAAATCATGAGCCAAAATAAATCTCTGGTTCTTTGAAGGTATTGATCTCAGGTAAATTGTCACAGTGCAGCAAAGTGATTAGGACAGCTTCTGTCCACATCCTCTAATCAAACCCATCTCCAATGTTTCTAAGTACCAGGAACTAGCTGATACTTCCTTCACTCAACTTTTGAGGAACAAACATGATAGTAATGTACCCAGTTTATAATTAAGTCATATATGGATGCCCATGACCTCTTGTGTGAGAGCACTATAGACCCCATTCAGAAATAGGAGTAGATGTGGCTGAAGGGACCCCAAGTGAACAAGCCTGGGCCTGGCATGGGAACACACATCACACAATTGTGTGGCCTCCCAGCTAGGAGACATCTGTTTTGGCTGACAGTGTGTACTCAAAAGGGTCTACTTGGGATGATCCTCTCCTTTAGGTACCCCTTCAGTGTCCCAGAGTAGCTTCCTCTGAAGAATATTTACCTGAGAAGGCTCTCTTTGTACTTGAAATGTTTTCTTCATATTGAGCACTCATTGAGTGAATGTAAACTGTTTTATAGGAGGGAATGTGCTCTCTACTTTGCACTTTTCTATTCTCTTATATTTTCAACACCAAGGTGTGTGCCTGGAATATGAATTTTCATCCCTCCTCTTTTATCTGCAATGTTAGAAGATCAATAGCATTGAACAAATTGCTAATTGGATGTGTCTGTGTCCTGACTGTGTATGGGGTATCCTATCCTGTGTGTTTGTGTCTTTGTGTGTGTGTTTGTGAACTTGGGCTTCTATCACTAGGGCTTTGTGTTCTTGTGTGTATCATGTGTAGAGGTATGAAAGAACATGAAACAGGACATCCTGAATTATGTGTGATTGTTGTGTGTAAAGATTATGTCTGAGTGATTTCTTGGGTCAATGCATTTCTGGTAGGATATGTTTGGGGTGTTATTTCTGGTTCTGTAGGTGTTATTGGCATTGTGGCATATTGTGAACATGTGAGTCTGCATTTGAGAAGAGCTAGGATGTTGTCTTACCACTCAGTGTTGGATTTGGGCATTTTCAGATCTTAGCATGTATATGTATGTTCACATTGCCTAGGTGAGAATTTAGGGACATAGTCTTTGGTGTACAGAGATTTGGAGAGAATGGGATCAAGGCGTCTATTGGGGTGTTAGGATTTGTGTGTATGTGGCCCATGGATTCTGTACAGATTCTGTTGATAATGTCTTAAGAGGGACTGCTGTTTATAAACTTATTTAGGGTTTTGAGGTGATCTTGCTGTTCTTGGGAATGGAGGGGTATCCTTTGTGAGTATGTAGGAGTTAGCAATGTCTGTGTTTATCTGAGATTTGTTGCTGAACTTCAAATTCTGAGGCTTTCTGTTTGTGTGCATGTTTTCAATCTACAGGTGACTATATATGTTTTAATTTGAGAATAGAAATTGGTTTCATATATTAATAATTATATTTGTTTGGTCTGAATCTATGCAGTTATTGAGATAGAGTTTTTGTGATTGCATTTTGGGTGATAGTGACTGGTGTGTGTTTTTCTGGGGTATGAGGATATGTGTATCTGAAGCACACCAAATACCTTCATCCAAAAGATGCTTGCCTAATTAAGTGTCTCCTCTTGTCAGATCAGCATGTCTACATGTGGTTGGTAGTATACTATTGTAAATACCAGATTTATGCACAAAAGATGTGGTAAAGTTAAAATCTGTAAACTTGTTGTACAAAAGATATTGTCTCTGTTTTCTTAGTAAAAACTTGTGAAACCTGTGTCTGGACTAAATAATGGAATGAAAAGCACTTGTCAAGTAAACCTTCAAGCCCCAACCTGCCATGGGATATAAAGTTCAAAATATTTCCAAAGTATATTTCCAGATGTTTTAGGCATGAACCATATTCTGGTTCAGTTAACTGCAGCCAATAAACCTGCTTCCTGAAAATTCCTCTGGTATTCATCCTCTTCTGTCTTACTTCATATCTAGTTTAAGTGTTTCTTGGAGGTGACTGGAATATGAGACTTTGTAAGAAAGACCATTGATTGTGATTTAATTGGGTTTTGGTGTGTATTTGTTTTATATTTGGGCATGAGTTACTCTGGGTGTACAGTCAAGCATTCTGGCGGATAGGAAGTTTATGCAATTGAGGATTTTCAGAGTTCTGCAGTGTTGTGTGCTTGTGACTGTGTACATTAGGAGATATGAGCAGTCCTGTACACACCTGTTCATAGTGACTGAGTGGCTGCATGTGCTTTTGGGTCTGTGAGAGTACTGTGGATATGTAGATTCAGACAGACATCTGTGTTCTCAAGCTCGTGTAATCTAGGGCTGTGAATGCACTTAGGATATGTGGTGGCTATGTATTCATTCTTGAGCTGGAGGTAGCTGGTGTTTTTTTCCACAGTGGGAATATAGGAGTTATGTTTATATGAAAATATGAGTGAGGAGGCTTGGATACTGACAGTATATATGGTAATTATTGCATGGTGGGACTTGTGGTTAGTTATTAAAAGGAGTGTTTGAATGGAGTGTTTTTGTGAATATATGTATTTTATTTGTTTGTTTGATTGGGAAGATGTGAGATTAGAGAGTGCAGTGGTAAAATATATGTATTCGGGCCACACATGTGTTATGTTTGTATTTGAGAAATGCTCATAGCTAGATTGTAGTTGACATCATTGATGTGTACATTTGGAGAAGGCCTAGGACAATTTATGTGTGTTTGGGAGTAGGTGTTTGCAGATCAAATGATTTGGGGGATGTAGAGTCATGTTTATGTGTGTATGTTGGTAGTTGAGCATATGTCCTTTAGGGTTATGGATGTTACATTTTTATAATTAAGTTGTACCTGGTTGTATTCAATCTTGGGAAGGTTTTAAGGGATTTTTGTGTATGTTGGGGATGAAGCAATATTACTTATGTTTATTGAGTGTTTATTTCTCTTGAGAATCAAGTCTGTGTGATTTTTCCAGAAAATTTAATAATTTGTGTAACTTTTGTTAACAGGTAGGTTGTGTGTGTGTGTGTGTGTGTGTGTGTGTGTGTGTGTGTGTGTGTAAACTCAGTGTTTGGTGATATCATGTGCACATATTTTAGGGAGTGTAGAGTATATGGGAATGTATAAGCCTACATTTGGAAAAATATAGATTGTAGCTGCATGTCCGTCAGTACCTGGGTGATTTCTGTGGTTAGGTGGCATGTGTGTGTCTGTGGCTATAAGGGGTGGCAGGAGCACATTAATGATGATGGCAAACCTTTTCCATGTGCACTGACCCTTGTTCCTTTTGATCTGGAGCTCCAAAAGTGATTTATGTTTTCTCGTCCTTATCTGATATCTGGCTACATTAGTTGTTGGTGGGTGGATGTGCCTCTTGTGCTTGAGTGGTGCTAGCTTCCAGGATCCTGGGCTGGTGGATGGAAGCCAGTGAGGGGTGATCCCTCTGGAGTGGTTGGGGTAGCTTTTCCTCTAAGAGGTGTGGTATGGCCATTCCTCTTAAGGATGGTTCAAAGGTACTGACTCAGGAAGAAAGTCACTGGGAAATTTATAAATCCAGGCACTATTGCTGAGAGAGTTGTTTATGTGTATCCACCTGTTGTTTCCTCCCTTGGGTTTTTCCTTCTGCCAAGACAAAGGCCAAGACCCTAAGTATAAGTCCCCACAGGTCCCTCCCAGCCTGGGTCTGTTGGAGGAGCCTGTGGGCTCTTGGTGTACATTCACTGGCAAACCCATGAGCTCTACAATTATTACACAGTTGCACCTCAGTCACATTAGGAGAGGAGTTAAAAACTAAATGTGCTCTACAGATTCAACATGATTCTGATCAAAATCCTAATGGCATTCCTCACAGAAATAGAAAAAGCAGTTATGAAATTAATCTGGAAAAATAAGAGACCCAGAATAGTTAAAGCAATTCTAAGCAGGAAGAGTGAAACAGGTAGTATCACTAAACCAGATCTTAAAATATACTACAGAACAATAGTAACAAAAACAACATGGTACTGGCACCAAAACAGGCAGGCAGACCAATGGTACAGAATAGAGGACACAGAAACCAGCCCACAAAATTACAACTACCTTATACTAGACAAAGTTGCTAAAAGCATGCAATGGAGAAATGATAGCATCTTCAACAAATGGTGCTGGGAGAACTGGAAATCCATATGCAACAAAATGAAATTGAATCCCTATCTCTCACCATGCATAAAAGTTAACTCAAAATGAATCAAGGATCTAGGAATCAAACCAGAGACTCTGCATTTAATAGAAGAAAAATTAGGCCATAATCTCCATCACCTGAGATTAGGCCCAAGTTCCTTAATAAGACATCTATAGCACAAGAATTAAAACCAAGAATCAACAAATGGGATGAATTCAAACTAAAACGTTTTTTCTCAGCAAGAGAAATAATATGTGAAGTGAATAGGGATCCTACATCCTGGGAACAAATTTTTACCCCTCACACATCAGATAGAACTCTAATCTCTAGGGTATACAAAGAACTCAAAAAGTTAACAAAAAACAAATAACCCAATCAACAAATGGGCCAAGGACCTGAACAGACACTTATCATAAGAATATAAAATCATTCAACAAATACACGAACAAATGCTCACTATCACTAGCAATCAGAGAAATGTATATTAAAACTACTCTTAAGATACCATCTAATTCCAGTAAGAAGGGCAGCCATTATGAAGTCAACAAGTGCTAGTGAGGATGGGGGAGGGGTCGGTACTCTCATACATTGCTGGTGGGACTGCAAATTGGTGCAGCTAATTTGGAAAGCAGTATGGAGGTTCCCTGGAAAACTGGGAATGGGACCACCATTTGACCCAGCTATTCTTCTTCTTGACTCAAAAGACCTAAAAATGGCATACTACAGGGACATAGCCACATCAGTGTTTATAGCAGCACAATTCACAATAGCTAGACTGTGAAGCCAACCTAGATGCCCTTCAATGGATGAATGGATAAAAAAGTGGCATTTATACACAATAGAATATTACTCAGCACTAAAAATAACAATATCATGGCATTTGCAAGGAAATGGATGGCATTAGAGCAGATTATGCTAAGTGAAATTAGCCAATCCCCCCTCCCCGCACACATGCACACACAAAATAAATAAATAAAAATAAAAATAAATGCTGAATGTCTTCTCTGATATAAGGGAGGTGACTCAAAATGTGGTAGGGATGAAGAGCATGAGAAAAAATAATTACCTCTAATAGGGAAGAGAGGTGGGAGGGAAAGGGAGGGAGAAGGGGAATTGCATGGAAGAGGGAAGGAGACCCCCTTTGTTATATAGAATACAGGTATGACAATGTGAGGGAAAAAAAAGAAGTGCGTCACATGTCACATTAGATTGGGTAGAGAGAAGTAATGGGAGGGGAAGGGAGGGGGAGGGGGAATGGAAGAACAGCAGAATAAAATAGACATTATTATTGCTGTGGGTATATACATGACTGCATGAACAATGCAATTCTGCAAAATGTACACTCAGTAAAATGAGAAATTATATCCCATCTAATTCAAATGTATGATATGTCAAGATCATTGTACTGTCATTTGTAACTAATTAAAACAAATAAAAAATAAAAGAAAAAAACTAAATGTACAATGATACTGGCTTTAAATTTTCCTGAGGAGCTCCCATCATTGTTATTGATCATTTCTTGGCAGGACTGAGTGAGTGATTCATCCTTTCAACCTGAACAATCCTTTCACATTTCTTACTGATCAGTTCTACTAGTGAAGAACTTCTTTGATTTTTATTTATGTTGAAATAAATAAAAGGAATTTAATTTTTTATATGTGATCAAATACAGCAAAATTTTACCAAGTTAAGTACTTGGGAAGGCACATCAGTAGTGTTCATTTCACGTATTTTGCCATTCTTCTGATAACAGCATGCAGCCATAGAAATTTTTTCATCTTGCCAAACTGAAGCTTATTTATTAGACTATAATTGTCGATTTTCCTCATGCCCTACGAAACCACTGTTCTCCTCTGCTTTATTTCAATCTCTCTGTGTGCTGTACCTCATATAAGTAGTATCATACAGTATATATTCCTTTAGTTAGCATTCTCAAGTTTCATCCCTGTTCTAGCATAGGCCTGAATTTCCTTTGTTTTTCAGACCAAATAATATTCCATCATATGCTACATGTAAAATATTCTTCCTTGGGTTAAGAAAAGGCTGAAGTAGTGGAATGAATTTGACCAAACTATCCAATGCACTTATATGAAGAGACCATAGTGAATGATATCTTTATGTATGTCTGTAAAGCACTAGTTAAGAAAACTATACGTGCATGGAAGGAAGATCAGAAGACAAGAAGAAAGGAAACAGAGCTAGGTATCAGGGGAGGGAATGGGCAAGTTCTAGAGACTGAATTGGAACAAACTGTATTCCATGCATATGTATAACTATAATGCACAGCTAAAAAATTTAAAAATTCTTCCTCAATGGACCCTTGAGTATAATAAACAAAACTGGAGTGATTGTGTGTGATAAATATCTCTCCAAACTCATTCTTGTAATGTTTTTCAGGTGTTTGCTGAGAAGTAGAACTGAAGGATCATGTAAATCTACTTTTGATAATTTGAGGAACCACCAATCAGTTTTCCATAGAGTCTGTGCCACTTGCATTCTAACCCATAGTGCATGAGAGTTCTGGTTCCTTCACATTCTCAGGAGCACTGGTGTTTTCGGTTTCTTTGATGGTAGCCTTCATGATGTGTGTGAAGCTGGATCTCATTGTGATTTTGATTTCTCCACGGATTATTGATGTTGAACATTTTCCCATGTGTCCTGAGCTATTTGCATATCTTCTTTGGAGAATCATCTGTGGAAGAACTTTGCCTGTTTTAATACTGGGATGTTGTTCCTTATTGTTGAGCTATAAGGGCTTTTTATATCACAGATCTTAACTTATCAGAAATGTGACTTTCAAGTGTCTTCTTCCATTCAGGGTATTGCCTTTTCACTGATGTTTGTGTCCCTTGATGAATCATGTTTTCAGGCTTGATGTAGTTTGTTCTTTCTTTTGGTGCCTGTGCTTTGGTGTTCTGTCCAAAAACTCACTGTGAAATTCATTGTCTATGTTGTGTGTTATAAGTTTTATAATTGAAGGTCTTACATTTAGGTCTTCTATCCATGTTGAGTTAATTTTTTTCTATGGTGTTAGATAAGGGTCCAACTTCCTTGTTTAGTGTGTGGCGATCTATCCAGTTTTCTTAACAGCATTTGTTGAGAAGACTGTCCATTTCTATGGAATGGTGTTGTGAGAAATCACTTGAGAACTTATGTTGGTTTTTATTTAAAAAAAAAACATTTTTTTTATAGTTGTAGATTGACAACATGCTTTTATTTTGTTTATTTTTATGTGGTGCTAGGGATAAAACCCAGTACTTCACATATCCTAGGCAAGTGCTTTGCCACAGAGCTACAGCCCCAGACCTGAGGGTTGTTTTGTTTGTTTCTGGATTTTCTACTCTTTTTTATAGACCTACATTTCTGTCTTTCATTTTTACACCATTTGTTATGACTGTAGCTTTTCAGCAGGGAATATTGAAATTATGAAGTGTCAGATCTTCAATGTTGTTCTTGTTCAAAATTATTTTGGTAGTTGGTAGCTTTTATATTTCACATTAATTTCAGGATGGATTTCAAAATTTTTGCAACCAAGAATCTCCACTTCATGTACAACCACAAAACTGGGATTCTAATTAAAATAATATGTAGTCTGTAGTTGTATAAATATGTCAAAATATACTTTCCTGTCATGTAGAGCTAAAAAGAAAAAATAAAATATAATATGAAACTATAATATGAATGTGGTATTAATAAAAAAAGAAGTTAGGATTTTCTTAGGGATAACAATGAAACTATCGATTGCTGTGGGTAGTGTTGACACTACAAAGACAAATTTGTGTTAACACATTTAAGTGTTCTTGCCCATAGTATTTGATGTCTTTCACTTTTTGGTGTCATTCTATGTCTCCTTCATTGTTATGTAGTTTTCAGCTTATAAATCCTTGGTCTCCTTTGTTATGTAGGGTTTAGTATTATATTTTATTTGATATGATAGATTGAATTGTTTTCTTGATTTTACCCATATTATTAATTTAGTACATACAAACATAGCTTATGTGTGGGTGGGTTATGTATCAGCAACTTTACTGCATTTATTCATTCTGCTAATTGTTTTCTTAAGGTTCTTGAGATATGAATTTATATCAGCTTATAGTCAAAGATAATTATACTTCTTCTTTTCCTCTTAGTATGCCCTTTATCTGTACTTATTTCTGATTGATCTGGTTAGAACTTCCAGTATGTAAAAAACAGCTAGCTAAAATATGTATCTTGTCTGTTTTTTATTTTGGGGGGAAAAGATTTTAATCTCTGATGATTAAATATAGTAGCTGTGTGTTTTCCAATTTGTTGTCTTTATTTTATTCTTTTGTGTTCTTTTTTCTTTTTCTTTTTCAGTATTAAGGGTTGTTCCCATGGCCTTACACATGCTAGACATAATTATACCAACCACAGAACTATATCTGGGGTCTTTTGTAAATTTTATTTTGAGACAGGGTCTGGTTAAGTGATCCAGGATGGCCTATAATTTGTAATTTTTCTGCCTCAGTTGTTGAATAGATTGATATTACTGGTATGCTCCAGCACAGCCAGCTATTTTTCTTCCTTCTATTTATATAGTTGTTTTGGACTTCTAGTCATGAAATGGTGTTCTTGCCAGATTGTTTGTAGTTACAGGTTCTTGTTAGGAACAGAGAATTGGAGGAGGCACCCAGTAGACAGCAGGGGGGAGTTACTGAAGTGAGAGTACACTGCCTTAGAAAGGGCCAGTGGGCTTATCCATAAGAATGGGAGGGCTGGGTGCAAGGAAGGGTCTGGGAAGATGGCTGTGAAACACACACACACACACACACACACACACACACACACCATATCTGGGATGTTAAAGTTAGTGATGGGATATGGAATATTGCTCCATAAGAGCAAGGGATGTTGAGATAATTTTTTTTGTAGCTTCATTTGGGAACTTTAATAACTTGAGAGGAAGTTGAAGAGTTGTTTCTCAACTCATTGTCTTCAGAGACTCAGTAAAAACTACTTTTGGTCTGGTTTCAGAAGGGCACAGCCAAGAAGAGGAGAGATTAAAGGCTTTAGTCACTGCTCATACTTGTAGAAGTTGTAATAAGGCAGAAGTGAAGTAGCAAAGAGAGCAAGCAAACATCACTTAATAATTATGAAGTACATAATTTTGAGGAGTTATAATGTCAGAACAGTGAGTAGAGGTCTTCAGGAAGTTCACAGGGCATAGGATGAATTCTGTGAAGCTGTGTGTGAGCTTTGAATATCTTTAGGATCCTGAGGGAGGGTTTTTTTCCCAAGAGAGATTGATCAACTTGTTATGCTGAGTACCTTTATGGTCATAGAGGGAACTAAAATGATGGTGTAAGGTACCTTCAATCTAGGTTGTACCTGTTTTGATGGCTTCATATCTTTCCAGGTCTCAATAAGAACTTGGTCTCTTGGCTTTCCTTTCTTGTGGATCTCTATGGGATTTACTGAGCATGACCAACAGGCATTTCATCATTCTTTGACTGTGGCCTGAACTCATCCCAGATCAATCAGGTAGTGCAGAATCTGATTCACTTTTGGGTTTATGATTATATTTGCTGATAGCTCATATGGATGTAACATCAGATTAACTTTTAGAGTATTTCTAACTCTCTTAAGGCCAATGGGTTACAAATTTATTCAGTTGTGGATTTTGCCTGACAACTTATCTGAAGTCCTCTTAAGGGAATGATTGGCCCTTTTTATATTGCTGGAAGAAAATGGTGCTTATTGGAATGTGGAGAATACTATATATCCAGTGCTTTTGCTACTCGCTGGGTAAATTGTGCCCTGAAATCTTGACCATTGTCACCTTTTAGAGATCTTTGGAAGCCAAACTCGGGATGATTTCCTTTAGGAATACCTTTGACACCTCCTATTCCTTTTCTCCCGAAAAGAAAAGTCTGTAGCCACCCTGTAAATATATATATGGGGATTATTATGATATTATATCCTGTGTACTAGGGCATATGGGTAAAATCTTGTGTCCAGTCTCCCCCTGGGTATGATCTCCAATGTTGATCAGGTTGTAAGATGGGTGGTGGTAGCACTCTTCTGGAGTTATTGGAGGTGTAGAGAGAGTGGTTACAGGAGAGCTGGTGGGTGGCATTTGATGTCCCAAAGTCCATAAATATCTGACTGACCACTCCCATTGTAGCATGTCTCCCCAGTGGAAGGAATCATGTACTGCATCTATTGCCTGTCATTGTAATGCCTCAAGAAAATCTATTTTTTTTTCACATAACAAAGGGCTAGAGGTATTCTTGTTTCTTCACCCACATAGGTTCCTATTAAGGCATTATTTTATTTGCAGTTAGGTTGGGGGGGTCTAATGGGGATTGAACTTGACCACATCCCTGTCCCTATTTTGTATTTTTTAGAGATAGGTTCTCACTGCATTGTTGAGTGCCTTGCTTTTGCTCAAGCTGTCTTTTTACTTGTGATCCTCCTGCATCAGCCTCCTGAGCCACTGGGATAACCATGCTTGGCAACATTATTTGTCTATTTCTTCTTCTTCTTTTTTGTAGTTGCACCCCATACCTGTATTTTATTTATGTATTTTTATGGGTGCTCAGGATTGATCCCAGTGCCTTGCACGAGCTAGGCAAGCACTACTGCTGAGACACAACCCCAGCTGACATTATTTGTTTTCTTGGTTGCCATTCTTTTTTTTCTTGATTTTTTATAAAAATAAATGACAATGGAATGCATTACAATTATTATTACACGTATACAGCACAATTGTTTATATCTCTGGTTGTATATAAAGTATGTTGACACCAATTCGTGTTTTCATACATGGACTTTGGATAATGATGTCTATCACATTCCACTGTCCTTGGTAATCCGTTGCCCCCTCCCTTTCCCTCTCACCCCTGTGCCCTATCTAGAATTTATCTATTCCTCCCATGCTCCCCCTCCCTACTTCACTGTTAGTAAACCTCCTTGTTTCAGAAAAAAACAATGGGCATTTTTTTTGGGGGGGGGGAGATTCACTAACTTCAATTAACATTATCTTCTCCAAATCCATCCATTTACCTGCAAATGCCATGATTTTATTCTCTTTTATTGCTGAGTAAAATTCTATTGTGTATATTTTCCACATTTTTTTTTTATCCATTCATCCACTGAAGGGCATCTAGGTTGGCTCCACAGTTAAGATATTGTGAATTTTGCTGCTATAAACATTGATGTGGCTGTGTCCCTGTAGAATGCTGTTTTTAAGTCTTTTAAGTATAGACTGAGGAGAGGTTGGCTGGTTCAAATGGTGGTTCCATTCCCAGATTTTCAAGGAATCTCCATACTGCTTTCCATATTGGCTGAACCAATTTGCAGATCTACCAGCAATCTATGAGTGTGCCTTTTCCCCCACATTTTCAGCAACACTTATTGTTTTTTAGCTTCATAATAGCTGCCACTTTGACTGGAGTGATATGATATCTTAGAGTAGTAGAAGTTTTCAAAATAATTTTCAATTATCCTTTGTATTTCTGCAGTGTCTCTTATGATACTACCTTTTGCATTTCTCTAAGTGCTAGAGATGATGAACATGTTTTCATATATTTGTTGGTGGATTGTATATCCTCTTTTGGGAAATGTCTGTTTAGGTCCTTATTGATTGGGTTACTTTATTTATTATTATTATTATATTTGTGTGTGTGTGTGTGTGTGTGTGTGTGTTTGTGTGTGCTTAGCATTTTGAGTTCTTTGTATACCCTAAAGATTAGTGCTCTCTCTGCTGTGAGGGGTAAAAATTTGCTCCCAGGTTGAAGGCTCTCTGTTCATCTCACAAATTGTTTTTTTTTTTTTCTGAGAAGAAACTTTTTTAGTTTGATTCCATCCCATTTATTGATTGGTTTTAATTCTTGTGCCATAGTAGTCTTACTAAGGAAATTGAGGCCTAAACCAACATGATAAATATTAGGGCCTACATTTTCTTCTGTTAGACACAGAATCTCTTGTTTAATTCCTAGGTTCTTGATCTACTTTGAGTTGAGTTTTGTGCATGGTGAGTGATAGGGGTTTAATTTCATTTTGTTACATATGGATTTCCAGTTTTCCTAGCACCATTTGCTGACGATGGTATCTTTTCTCCAATGCTTGATTTTGGTACCTTTATCTAATATAATTTTAATTTTGTGGGATAGTCTCTGTGTCCTCTATTCTGTCCCATTGTTCTACCAGTCTATTTTGGTGCCATTACCATGCTGTTTGTGTTACTATTACTTTTTAGTATAGTTTAAGATCTGGTATTGCAATGCCACCTGCTTCACTCTTCCTGCTATGAATTGCTTTACCTATTTGGGGTCTCTTATTTTATTCAGAAAAAAATAATGATTGCTTTTTCTATTTCTATGAGAAGTGTCATTGGGATTTTGATCAGAATTGCATTAAATCTCTATAGTGCTTTTGGTAGTATGGTCATTTTGATAATATTAATTCTGCCTATACAAGAGCAAAGTAGACCTTTCCATATTCTTAGGTCTTCTTTGATTTCTTTGTTTAGGGTTCTGTAGTTTTCATTGTATAGATCTTTCACCTCTTCATTAAGTTGATACACAAGTATTTTATTTATTTATTTATTTTTGAGGCTATTTTAAATGGTGCAGTTTCCCTCACTTCCCTTTCTGAGGATTTGTCACTGATATAAAGAAATGCCTTTGATTTATGGGTGTTGATTTTATATTCTGCTACTTTGCTGAATCCATTTACTCGTTCTAGAAGTTTTGTGGTGGAGCTTTATGGGTCTTCCAGGTATAGACTAATGTCATCAACAAATACTGCTAATTTAAGTTTTTCTTTTTCTGTACAAAACCCTTTAATTTCTTTCATCTCTCTAATCACTTTAGCCTATGGTTCAAGAACTATGTTGAATAGAAGTGGTGAAAGAGGACATACCTGTCTTGTTCCTGTTTCTGGAGGGAATGCCTTTAATTTTTTTTTTCCATTTAGAATGTTGTTGGCCTGAGGATTAGCGTAGATAGCCTTTACAATATTGAGGTATGATCCTGTTATCCCTAGTTTTTCTAGTGTTTTGAACATGAAAGGGTGCTATATTTTGTCAAATGCTTTTTCTGCATCTATTGAGATGATCATATGATTTTTATCTTAGAGTCTATTGATCTGTTGAATTACATTTATTAATTTCAGTCTGTTGAACCAACCTTGCATCTCTGGGATGAATCCCACTTATTTGTGATGCAAGATCTTTTTGATATGTTTTGTGTTCGATTTGCAAGAATTTTATTGAGAATTTTTGCATCTATGTTCAATAGAGATATTGGTCTGAAGTTTTCTTTCTTTGGTGTATCATTGCCTGATTTTAGAATCAGAGTGATATTGGCCTCAGAATGAGTTTGCAAGTGCTGCCTCTTTTTCTATTTTCTGAAACAAATTGAGGAGTATTGGAGTTAGTTCTTCTTTAAAGGTCTTGTAGAACTCAGCTGTGTATCCATCCTGTCCTAGTCATTTCTTGGTTGGTAGTCTTCTGATGGTGTCTTCTATTTCATCTTGGGAGATACAAATTGTGAGAAGAGATCACTCCTCCAAAACGCAGTTGGAATTGAAAATTCAACTTATGGGTGAGCTTCTTAGATAAACAACACTATACATAAATTCATGTTCAGTAAAATATATATTTATGGATCTGTGGATAATATATATTTCATGATGAATCTCAATAGGCATATATATTGCTACTTTTTAATGTCTGTGTGTGTTTTTGTTTATATATATATATATATATATATATATATATATATATATATATATACACACAAACAAACACACACACACACACACACACACACACTGTCCAGATTTTTCAAAATATGAAATATATGTGGCTAAATTCATTCATGTTCATGCATGAGGATTTATAATCAACTTTTCACAGCATTGTGGGAGTGTTTTGGTTTTAATAATGGTCATTTGTGTAGCGGTTGGAAGAGATGACAGGGTGTGAGTTTCTGGTTTTTGTCTCATGTTCTGAGAAGAGGTAGGTCCTCCAGGTTTGTTTGGTTTGGAGTGGACTGTTTCTAGCAAGTCTTTTGACAAGGCGAGTGTTTCTATGTCTGTGTATCACACTGTGTCCGTGGTTGTAGACATTAGAAAAGAGAATGCATCAATGGATGTGTCCTGTCTAGTAGAAAGCTTCCCAGCATTCATCCTGCCCAATTTATGAGTGGACTGCTGCTTGGCTTATCCATGGGCAACACCTACTATCTTCCTAAGTTTCTGTTTTCTTCCTGAATTCTGGCCACTCTCCAGAATAGGCTCATGGTTTTGTGTCCAAGATATGTACCACCTCCAAGCTTGATGACATGGCCATGTACTGGATAGCTGAAAGGAATGGTGAGCATCTCAGGAAACTCAGATATCAGAGGGCCCAGTAAGTCTCAGTGGAGAAACCCTGCTTTGGGCCTTTTGCTTACCTATTTTTCTGTTGCCCTGAATGTCAGGAAGGCCTTTGCCTCAGGGCACCCCTTTGTGAAGCCTGAAGAAAACAGTTTTCAAATGCAAATGAATGGGCATCATCTGTTGCTCTTTGCTTAATTGCTTTGCAAAGGGATGTGTCTGAATCAGCCTCTTGGCCCTGTGTGAGGCTGTGGCTTAGATTGTCAGCACCTGATGGATCTAAAGAAAGATCCCATGTGTGCATCCAAAGCCAAAATGTCAAAAAGCAGTCATTGAGGATGAAGTCTCTCGTCTTCCTCTGTAAGGTTCCTGACCTCCATCGAGTGAGAATAGGGTCCTTTGGGTCAAATGAGTTCTTCAAAGCCCTGCAGAGGCTAGCCCATAGGTGCTTTGGATTTCTCATGACTCCAATTCACACAAAGAATCTATACCCCACCATCAGCAGGCCTCAAAGTGAAGAAGCAGAGAAGTATTAAAGGCAGGCCTATTTGATCAATCCTGGTTCACAGGAAGGGTGTCCAGGCCACCCTGACATTAGGCAAATGAGGGGCAAGGGAGCTTATTGTGGACACTGTCTTAGGCTGCGCCCTTCATGGAAAACTCCAGGCAGAGGTTATGATGAGTGTCTATATGGAAAAAGATGAGGGCCATGTGGCAGTGTTTTGGTATGAATTGTGGTCATTTGTGTGGTGGTTGGAAGAGTTGACTGGGTCCACCTGGGCTTCAACTCTGGTGTGATTCCCCTTGGAGACTGAGTTCTGGAACTGACCTCAGAGAAGTATTGCCATGAAGTGTGTTGGGATTTTAGGAGGCCACGTATGAGACTCGCCCTTGGAAACTGAGATCTAGGCCCAGGGTGGCTTTACACAGAGCACTGGGAATCTCAGCCAGGATATCACATGATTTTATTCTTAAAGAAATGGTAGTTATAGTTGAGAGTCAAAACACACATGGACCTCACATTGTAGACCTCAATGGGCCTGGTTTCATGTGACGTTTTGGCCACTCTTTGGGAAGCCTTGTTTGTGAGAGTTCTCCAGAGCTTTCATTGAAATGAGCTTCCTCACCATTTAATGGTTCCTGAATGATTGGAAACCCACAGTGCCTCCAACTTCATCCTTTAAAAATGGCTAGATAAATACCATGAAATTTTTGAAATTCCCATGACCAGGTGGCACTGGAGAACCTTTGGATGTTCTGTTGCTGATCATGAGTGTACCAGACAGTGCCTTGATTGACTGGGTTGCATGAAAATTGTGTAGAACAGAGATGCCAGTAAGTTGGGGCCTGCTGAGTAGTGGGCTTAGAGCAGTCGTGTGCAGGTGTGTGATAAAACATCTGTAGTGGGGCTATATGGATCTGCCATTGACTTCCAAATGGCTTGTGACTGACATGGTGCAGCCAGCAGACCCTTATATGTAAAGGCATCTTGTTATATGGAGAGGTTTCAGGGCAATGTTCAGAATCAGGTTGCTATGGTCAAGGGGGCAAGCTCTGTGGGATAGAAGCCTGGTTGGTGCATTCTCCTAGGACCCTGACCCACCACACGTGACAGAACTCCCTCCAGCACTGTGTCCCAGTTGAACTCCTTGTATTTTATGAAACAAATACCAAACTCCCAGTGCATATTCAAGAAACACCAGGAAAAGTGGAGGATGACCAAATGGCTTCACAGTCCACATGGGGAGACACTTAGCCCCCAGTGGCCACAGTTTACCTACAAAGAGAGAATTCAGCACTTCTGCCCCATGTTAATTGGAAAATCAGAAACCATGTCCTCCAGGTCACATAGATGCAGACCCAGCTTTGATGGTCTCACTATAAAGGAAGCTAAAGCTCCTGACAACAACATATATTTCAAGAGCCCAACCTCAGAGGCAGTTTCTCAAGAAGTCTTTAGGCCAGCAGAGCTCCATGTTTGTGGAGTGTTTACCCTGTCTCTTACTTATGGAAACTTCTCTTTCACCTCCAAGGTTGTGAATTCCTGAGCATTTTTCATTCTACATATGTATTCGCAGATTTTGTAACACTTCTCCTCGAATTGCGTCTTACTTGGGGCGAAGGAAATGTCAAGGCATTGTTCTGGATGAGAGTGGGAGGAGTTTTGTGTAGCACATATTTGCCTACACATTGGATTCATTTTCCTATTTTACATTCAAAATACTGAATCCCTGACACTAACCTATACCCTACTAGACTCTGACTAGGAATCCTAATATGATGGAGAAAAATAAGCCAAACAGAATAGAAATACAAGCAGTTCAGAGGAGGCATGGTGTATAGTTGGACTTGCCTTTTGCATTATAAAGAGTAGGTGTTATAAATCTAGTCAAATTTAATAGAAATAGTTCTCCATGTGTTTTTAAATTTTAAAAAATATGTGAATTCCTGTCTCCCTTTCTCTGTAGCCTATTCAGCACATGTATTTTTACATGCACATATAGAATCCCACCTGGTATCCCATGTACATTCTTGTGAGGTGGCTGACTTGGCAGATACAAATTTTGAGAAGAGATCACTCCTCCTTAAAGTTGTTGGAACTGAAAATTCAACCTACGGGTGAGCTTCCTACTTGAACAACATGATACATAAATCCATGTTCAGTAAAATAAATATTTTTGGATCTGTGGATGATATATATTTCATGATGAATTTTGATTGGCATATACATTTCTACTTTTTAATGTTTCTCTGTGTGTGTTTTGTGTATGTGTATATATATATATATATATATATATATATATATACACACACACAACACACACACACTCTCCAGATTTTTCAAAATATGAAATATATGTGTCTTATTATACACTCCCTAAATTCATTTATGTTCATGTATGTGGATTTATAATCAACTTTTCCCAAGATTATTCTCAGAAATATTCATCTACCTGAAATACATATTTGTTTTTTAGTACTGAAAACTAACTTCAGTGAATGGTGCATAGAAATTCTAATATTTCTACAGTAACTGACCCAGTTTAACATCAATGCAAGTAGATTCCTATGGGACATGATGTGTATTTTGACGTTCATTTTTATTCAACACTGGTACATTTTTATTTCTTCAGTTGATGCACATCGTAGGATATATATTTCATCCTCAAGTTCACAAATTTCTAGGCATTTGGTTCACTTTCAAACAAATCCTGCTTCAGAACACATGTATTCCTCCATGTTTCTTGACTGGTCTTTTCATGAGACTTCTTTCCAAACACATTATTTTGGATTTCCATAATCACTTTTGAAGCAAAAGTCACACACCATTCAGGGTAAACCATAACCACAATATTACCATTAGATGTATAACTGGTTGGAATGAATGATCCTGTATCAGTATAAGATTTCCTATATATTTTCAGATATCAATTCAATCCATTATTTAAATTGGAACCAGTTATATTATTTATTCACAGTATGGTCTATTCATGCATTATCTCTATATTCATAGACTCAGGGTACACCTATTTGTACCCTCAAATGCTAATTTATATGTCTTCAACATATTGCTCCCAGAAATGGTGGAAGAAATACTCATGTCACCTGATCTACATATACATTTTATCACAGTGATATTCTGGACACAAAATGCAAAGGTCACACTTTTGATTGTACCAAAGCCTAATTGGAAAGTGAGCACGGATTACTAAAATCATCCTTGTCCAGTTTGTGTAATGCTCTCAAATGTCAATCCTATTGGTGACTACACATTTGTTTCTTCCTAAGATTATATATTCAACCTCAACCCTGTTGAAAATGTCTAATCCTATCACTCACTTTATACTTTGCCTGATTTCTTAATGTCTCTATTGATATCTGCTTTCCTACATATTTTCCCCAGTTCATCATTGTGACTGACTCAGATATGCTAAGTGTATAGCTGAAATCATTTGTGACAAGCCTGTAAGTAATTTACCATTCTTGTTCAAAAAGCTAAAAAATGAAAATGAGTTTACATGTGACAAAGCTAATTTGCTTCAGAAGGAAGAATAAACCTGGAATTAATAGAAGATTATAAGATGACTGGGTATGCTGGGTATTTGCTGGGTGAAGGTATAGAAAAACAAAACAAAACAAACAAAACAGATTTTGTAGAAGTTATTGAAGAAGAGCCAAAAGAGTTTGAATTGAATGTAGTTCCTTGAACAAAGTGGCAATTTGGGAATTTTGGAGAAGTATGACCAGCAACCCCAGTGGTTCTTATGGAAAATATTCAAAGGAGTTGGATTAGATGATTCTAAGGACTTAAAATGAGCTTACTGTAGTAATGAAGTCACATCAATGCACATCAATAGCAGCTCAATTCACAATAGCTCAACTGTGAAAGCAACCTAGATGCACTTCAATAGATGAATGGCTAAAGAAGTTGTGGTATTTATACACAGTGGAATATTACTCAGTATTTAAAGAGAATAAAATTATTGCATTTGTAGGTAAATGGGTGGATTTGGAGAATATCATGCTAAGTGAAGTAAGCCAAATCCCCAGAAAACAAAAGCTGAATGTTCTCTCTGATAAGTGGATGCTGATCCATAATGGGGAGCGCGAGGCATTGGAAAAATGGAGGAACTTTGATGGGGCAGAGGGGAGGGAAAACTGGGGAGGGGACATGGGGACCTGAAAAATGGTGAAATGAGATGGACATCATTACCCTAGGTTCATGTATAACTGCATATTTGGTGTGACATTACATTTTGTACATACAGAGAAATGAAAAGTTATGCTGAAATTATGTACAATGAATCAAAATTTATACTGTCATATATACCAAATTAAAGTAAATAAATAAATTAATAAAAAATAAAATCTCTTACTAGTAAAACTATATAGTGCTGTCAATCTATAAAATCATGTAGATATTGAATTTTATTAAATCTAGTGTATTCATGGGGTACATCTTTCTACTTAAGTAAATTATATTATAAATTCACAAATGGTCATGTTTGAAAACAGATTAGAATGTGAGGTTGTGCTTGGAGTGAGATACATGCAATTGGTAGACTGGAATCACATAGAACCAGCTCATGGGAGCCAATTGCTATCTATTTGAGAATTGTTAGAACCATTGGTAAGCACAATCAATATTAAATTATATAATCTTGTAATTAAGTTTGTTTTATGAACAATAAAAATAATGGATACTGAACATTCATTACTACCTAATTACTATTATCTGTGCCATTGTGGTTATTTAGCTTCTTGTGTCTGTGAATGGAGACACTATATAATGTCCTATGCCAGTCTTCCACTTTTAGTGCCATCACTTTGGTAGCTTGAAATCAGACAGCTTGAAATAAACAAAGTCTACAAATAAGGGCTTTCTTTCCCCTAGAGAGCCAACTGATAAATAAGATACCACAGTCTACATATACAGAAAGATCCCATTGTTTTGGGTGTGAATTTCATTTTAGTTTATGACATGATTTAATGCCTCTACCCTGTTCAGCACAAAGTCCCTCCTATGACTTCCCATGTACAATGAGAAATAAGCCACTCTTTTTTTTTAAGTTCCACAAGTAACTGGCTTTAGTTGTAAGGTCAGTTTCTTTTAGAATTCTTCATTCTAGACTCCTTTAAGTACTGCTTCAGAACTTTAAACACCCTTATACTCCAGTTCTGATAAGCATGCCTCTCTTTTATCATTTACTGCTTTTCAAATTACTGCAATTCAAAAGACATATTCCATCTTGTGGGAAAGCCATGGAAAATGCAGTCATGGATGAAGAAAGCAATGGTTTGTTTCTCCTTTGTCTTCATAAACTCATTCTATATCTTAGTGGAAATAAGAAAATAGTATCTATGCCAGCACAATCTCAAGATCTTCCTAACAACTGTACTTACAATGCAAATGTTATTCTGAGATTTTAGCTCTGCTGAAGAATTCAGAACATCTTTCTCTTATGAGGGCTCTGAAGAAATCATACTCTTCTCATGATGTGAAGGGTGCTATGCCTGAGTATTCTTCAGAAATTTCTTACTTTCTCAGATGTGCCTTGAAGAGTTATAAACCTTACTTAAGCCAATGTTTGTGCAGAAGAAAGATTTCGAGAATCTGCATGTTGGGTGCCTCAAAACTTAAGAGAGGTGTCCTCTAACTTGTGACAGGTACATTGTGAAAAGAAGAATGTCTTCTCCAAGACAGTGTCATGGCTTTGATTCAAAGTGATGTAATTAAAGTAAAAGCACATCCATATAGTTGGTTTTCGTTAAGCTTTAGATGAAAATAGGGAATCAAATTTATTAAGACCAAAATATTCTTACTTAGACATGAAAGGAGATGTAATGTCCTTTCTGGACATTTCTTGTGAAAATAATGGCCCATGCACCATCAATGAGGCATTCATGCTCCCCGGGAATCTTGTTGGAAAGCGTATAACCTAGAGTCCTGTTTCCCAACCTTGGTTCTCAGACCACTTGAGAATGGAGATTGCAACACTAGATTGCTGATTGTCTACCCCAAACCAATTGTGCTGAGTTAGAGTAGGGTATGGGGATGGTTAGAAAGTTTGTTTTTGCTTTGTCTTTTTTTAAACAGCATACTTATGAGATTTTTATGCATGTTGAGATCTGATGACTTAGAAATAATAACTGAGATTTGCCTGTTTCCTTACCTGGAAAATGTAAAGTGGACATAGAGTAGCTGATGGAGAACTGAAGGAACCATGATCGGAAAGTGTATAGAACATTGTGGTGTTTTAGAGTCAGGTGCTACTGATTGTCTATTATCAATTCTCTTACTTTTGTGAGTAGTACAAAATTCTAGCTGGGATGGAAACAAACTAGAATGTTCCTTATCACTGTGACTATTAGATGCCTTTTATATCAAAATGAAGCCAACACGATGAGCCTGAAGTGCTGTTCTCAATTTATTGCAGTTTGGGATGTTGGTATTCACCTTGATACTTTTTGCTAGTCTCCTACACATATGTAATTATTTCACTTAAATATTTTTTTTTCAAATGCATTACATCTTTTTTTAAATCAGTTCAGAAATAAGCATAGTTCTAGAATCGTGGCTGTCTTTCTTGCATGTGGAATACAATTCTTAAATTCTTTACTACCATGGTATTTATAAGAAATAATGATAGGGTGACAGTGAGTCATAATGTGAGATGCTAATTTACATGAATCCTTCAGTGGTTCAGCTCTTCATTGGAATTATAGATCCCTGAAGCAGGGGAAATGCTAGCATCTCTGAGAATAAGAATTAATGCATATTCTCTGCTGGAATGTGGGCAAGTTTTTGCAGATGAAGACCATGCTGATTTGAGATGTCCATGATGATCTTGAAGGAGGTGAAGGCTTGATGTGGGGAAGGCAAGAAAATGAGAAACTTTCCTGGGATGAATTAATGTGATCCACTAGCATAGAAGGGAGGCCTGAGAGCATTCCCTGTCAATGACACACATTAGCATGCTTAGCAATGAGGTTAATGGAAACCCAAATCAAAGAGTTTTAACCCAAAGAAAGAAGGCTCTCGTCACTCTTTTCCCATGCTAAATCTTTTGGCAATTTCTACTAGTAATATATTGCTTCCATGAGTCTTTCAGAACACTAATGCAAAAACAAGCACAGAATTAGAGTCGAGCTAGTAGGGGTTTCATGTAGCTTCGGGGTTGAGTTGCATTGTGTTTGAATAAATAACTTCATGCTGTTTATTAGTGTTTTGTATTTTAGATGAAATGTAATTAATGATAATTTTAAATTAAATATTTTCCTATATTTTAATGATATATTGAAGACAGAAATATTTTTATTTTAAGTAATTACTCATTAGATCTACTCTGATTACATAAAAATGGGGGTATAAGTCCCTTCTGATGTGCTCCACAATATTCAGAATGAATTGTGACAGAATTTTAAAAAATCTTAAACCATATTATTTTGAAATTATTAAAATACATTTGGGACAAATATAAAGTACCTTAATCTAAAAACTATGAAAATGGCTTTTAGATCAGTTTACTTATTTAAAAAATGTCACAAAGTTTGTGTCAATGGATGAGACACAGAAAGTGCAGCATAAGTGCTCTATATAGCAAATAACAGAAACATTTTAGGGAACTATTATTAATAATATTTGCAATTTACTAATGAAGGAGCTGAGGCACAGAAAGTTTAAGTTCTTTTTCCAAGTTCTCAGAGGCTAGTAAGTGTAGTTCGTATAGGTTTTCCATAGGAGTTTATTAAAATCTGGGTATGTAGCTGTATAGATATGATAAACAGAACAGCTCATTGTGGTTGAATAAGTTAATTCAATAAATTTACAGGCAGGGCTAAGGCTTAGACTTTAACCTGTCCTTTCATTTCCATGGGTGTTGAATGGTAAATGAAGCAGGGAACTTGGCAAACACCCAATGGGTCTTTACCACTCGTGTTCACAGCAGCTCCTCTAATCAGGTGACCTGTTTCAGAAGTGCAGTATTAAAAACAAAAGGCAAAGGAAATGCTAGTAGAAATTAATAATGCCTATTGAGTTGACCTGATTGTGTTAATTGTTTAGTGTTATAGATTTATCTTCTTCCATTATGCTCTGTTTATCCTGTAGGCTACCAGTCACCCTCTGATAAACTAATTAGGTCATGTTATTGGTAGAAACATCATTTTTACAAATTTCTCTTTTAGATATTACCAAAAGGGAAAAATTATTTTTGTGGATATAGTAGACAGTTTTTAAAAATATTAAAAGTTCAGAGATTAATAATCATACAGGTAAACCAATTAGAATTAGATTTTTATTATGATACTTATATTTTTAAAGTTATAGATAAAATTGAAATTTTCTTTATTCAGCATTTGAATCCCACTTCTCAAATGCAGTCAATTACTATCATACAAATAGGCTATCTACTCCCTATTCAGTGTTATGTTGATTTTATACACACACACACAAAATGACATATCTAAAATATTACATAATATTTTACATGGTTCTAGATTTCCTGTAAATCACATATCATGTAAATGTAGTGGAGCTGGCCTTTTTCTTTCAATAGAGGGTATTTTTCTTTGTCTTTCTTTTTTTGTTTTTGGTTCCATTATGATTTCATGCTACTTTATCTGTTGCTTTAGGATGGTGGTTTAGATGATATTAAATGTTTTGGTATCACAAACAGTATATAGAATATGCCAATCAAATTAGAGAGAATTTCTGTTTCAGTCTCAGACATATCTTAAGAAAACAGCACTGTTCACTCAATAAATATTTGTGAAATGAATAAATTCATGTGCCCTATCATGTTTGTTGTTGCACATTGGGGGAGTTTCTTTGAGGTACATGACTAGAAGAGGATCTTCTGGGAATTAAAGTAAATATGACTGTCACCTTCCTATATAATCCTCACTTGCTTTCCAAAGTGGCTACCCCAGTTCACTCTCTGTCGATCTGGGTATGAGAGTTGCCTGTTTATCACATTGTTGCAACATTTGATTTTACTGGATTCTAAATGTTTGCTTATGTGTTAGATATATGTGTTATTATTTTCATTGTCTTCCTGATTTTTGCAAAGTTTTCCATCTTTTCAAATGTTCATTAATTATTTATTCTTTTTTCCTGTGAATTATTATATTCAATTTAAACAATGCTATGTGATTTTGTTTTAAGACTATCAAAATTCTTAAAGCAGATGCTTGTGTCTTAGAAATACTAACCAGAGAATAACAATGTCCATGGTGAGCCACTTGAAATTTAAATTCATAGGTGATAAGTAACTGAACCACCAAATATCCCACTGTGTTATAGTAAAGCATGAATATTGAATTATTCACTCAAAAATTCACTTAAAATTCTCATTTTTGACTCTTTATAAATAACTTAGTACAGATTATGTGAACCATGTCTATGAAAAGTGTCCACCAATTTTATTATACTTGGAGTAAAAATCATAGAAACTTATTCAGAATTTCTGCCTTCTAATTTCAATAATTATGAAATTAATTTTATATACCATACTTTGAGAATTAAACTTGATTCATTAATAATCATAAAACATATATATCATAATGCTCTATCTATTTTTAAAAAATAACTTAAATGTCATTAGACATTTGTGAGTACCTTTTATGCAAGATGACTTCAGTAGGGTCATAAATCCAGGGCAACAGTGTTGGGGTTTTAATGAGAAATAACAAATTTTGAATTTTCATAGAAACAAATTTATTCAACAACAGAAAATTTACTTCTATGTTTACATTAATGTAGTCTCCGGTATGTCTAAAGAATGAGTGAGATCATGTAGAACATAAGGGCAGAAAGATATTTTAGTACTATAGAAAGGGAATGAATATAATGGAGAGAGATGGAGCTGGAAGTAATGAGGAATTGCTTTTCTTTACTCATGGTTTACTCCAAGATGACTTTATTTAATATTATTGTAGTTGTCTGATATCAATTTATACCTTAAAAGTAGTAGACAAATTATCAGTTTTTATACTATGTGAATGTTGTCAAATGAGGCTCAAGTTTCAGAAGTCAAATTTTTAGACACTTGGGAAAACTTTCAAAAGACCTGAAGGAAATGTACTTGATTTTGATAATGTAATTGGCAAAGGAAATTGCAGTCAAATATGAGAGCTAATGAAATAGCACAGGGATAAGTAAAATCCACAAAGGACCACAAATGTCATTTGGCTGTTTCCCCTTCCTTACTGAAGAAGATTTTAAAATGAGAATTGCCAACAAATAAAACCTGAACATTACAAAAGGTTTATAAGCATTTCTCTCAACCATTTTTCTGGGTTTAGATACCAACAAGAAGTAATATATTTGTAAAATACCAAAGAAGGAAGATGTATCATGTATTAATAATCTCTCAAAAATCCCTGCAGAAACTCAGAACCCACAATGATGAAGGTGTTAAGAGCAGGGCTCCTGTTAGATAAAAGTTGGAAATGTAGCTCTGGCAAATGATTCCCACTATATTCTGAGAGCCAGTCCCAACCAGCTTTTTCCAGAGCCTCAACCACAGCAACTCAATCCTAGAAGCAAATAAAATATGCAAACAATTTGAAGGGAGTGGGGAGAGCAGAAGAAAGTATGATGAAAGAACTGAAAGATTATGCAACAGAGTGTGATTTACAGCCTGGCTAAATATGTGAATGGGCATATTAGTTACTTTATTTTTAATGGAGGACAAAAGCTGCAGGGTAAAAAAGATTTATGGGTTGATAACTAAGGGTAAGTATAAGAATTCTTGGGAAAAAATAAATATTTCTTACCAACAAAAATTTCCTGAGAGTATGATGCATCAGAATGAAGAAAACTTTCCAAATGTGGTTATAAGAATTCCCTTAAGACATATAAAGATTGCTCAGATATTGCTAATAGCAAATACTCAGTGTGAGACACATTCCACACTCACTGCCTGAGCATGTAACGTTTTGTCAGTAATTCTTATTTGAGAAGACACTCAGGAACTCTCTTTAGAGGTGATGTATAAAATTGGTTACCAAACTCTGATTGGTGTCTCTTCTGTGAGCAAAGGGCAAATTACTTCAAGTTTTTCAAGTCTTTTTTTTCCCTGTGAAATATACATAGAGTTGTGATGCATTATTAATCTATTATTAGTATCAATTTAAAAAGGTTGTAACATTTCCACCACAGGCCTCATGTACTCAGTGCTCCACAGGTGGTAGCTAATGGTTAACCTATTACTTTGTGATAGGATTCAAAATAGGGTATATGACTTCCAAATATCAAAATAGTCAGAATTATTATGGATGAGATATTTTGCTTTTATGGATGAGGAAACAGCATTAGAACTAAAGTGATTAAATATTTTTCCTCCCAAAGGTTAATTGAGTATGACATTAAATTTACATTACGATTTCTTATAGCTATGACATATAATATGAGATTGGGTCTTATTTATTCATTTTTAATGTTGACATTAAGTTAAATATCTTTTGTTATTTTAGGTTAGGTTTTTCTTTTTCTCTTTTATAGAAGAAGTATAATTATTTTAGCAAATGAAACTTTGAGGGATTAGGGTGGACATGGTTATTTAATTATTACTGTGCAGAATACTGACTTCTGTCATTTGCATGAATCCCAACATTTTATTTTGAATAAGGATTGAATTCCCTACATATATGTAGGATTCAGAAGCTTTGGTTGGCCCTTCTATCATATTTTATTTTATTATTTATTTAGCAGATTTGGGGGTCACACCCAGGGGCTTGCACCTGTTAAGTGGGCTCTTCTGCCACTGAGATACATACTCAGTTGCTACCATATCTGAAAGGAAGGATTTTTAACTGACCTGCCTCCCACACTTAGTAGAAGTGCAGAAAGCAGATAAACTGGGTCCCATGTATGAAACTGAGCTGATGATTTGACCTTTCCATCAAGCCATTCATGCCTCATTTTAGACTCAGGGCCTGAATTGAACGTTTCCCCCTTCCCTGGGCCCTGAGCCAGCACAGCTCTGCCTCCTTGTGTAATTGTTTATATCCTGGTGACATATGCATATGCGTGTATTTATCCTGTCTCATCCAGAATCAGAAGTTCTAAGGAGACAAAGGACTTCTCCTTCCCTAACAATCACAGAGCTCCAAACAACAAGGTGCCCTCCCACAGAAGGGAATCAGTAAACCTGCTACAATGATTGGATCCTCTTTCCCCATATTTCCCTTAGGTGGCCTCCTCTGCAGAACTTTGTATACAGTAATAGAGGCTTAGAATTTGTATTTTTATGGCTGTAACTTCCTTTCTTTATGAAAACTGTGTTAACATCCAAGTTAACCTTGCTCTCTTCTGCACTGCAACTGGTGATGGATTCTCCTATCATAAGAGCCTTCAAGTATTCTGCTGTCCTGCATCCTCCACCTCTTGCAGTGTACAGATGAGAGGAAGTGGCCCTATTTACACTGGATGAAGATCCTTGAGCACTCCAGCCCCAAGGCTGCCTCTAGACTAAGTTTCTGTTCAGCTGCTCCCAGATTTTTCAACAAGATTCATCAGAAACCCAGTTTGTGCCTGAAGAGCAGCTTCATCTGTAACTTTCATTTTTTGCTACTCCCTGCTGTGTTTCTTGCTATCCAAAAATTTCTCAGCAGCAAGCTCTTGGTACCATTAGTTCTCTTCCTCTTTCAAATCCCATATTGTGCCTTGGAAGGTTTGTTTGCTTTCTAGAAAATTCTATTTTAGTAAAACCTCCCAGGAGTCAGTGTTAGGTTTTGAGCTGTGAAGTAACTTCAGAGAATGTGTTATGGCGAAGGAGGTGCCATTCTTCTGAGCAGTTTAGATTTTGTGTTTATAGAGGAGTTCTCAGGAATTTTGTGCTTAGCTGAAAGTATTAAACATTTTTCCTCACTTCTTCAATATGAGTTTCTATTTCTGAGCCTGCAGGAGGAAAGCTTGGGCTTTAATGTCTCTAGCTGGGTCAATGTAGACAAGTTCCTTTATGTTCATGAGAACTCCATTTTTTCCTATATAAAATGATGCAGAGGGAGGGCAGATGAAATAGATACTCTTTAAAGCACCTTTTACATCTAAAATTTTATGATTCTACCATCAGATTCACAGTTTCTCAACACTAGATAAGACTTAGCATTAGTGTTGCTTAAAATACATTTGGGTGTAGTGACAGTATATCCTTGATTTTTTTAATGCACTAGATGAAAAATGCAGACTTTTGAGTCAAAGCTTCTGACTTTACCCAGTGTGACTTTCATATCCTCAGTGCAAATTAGTGGAACATTCATTAATTGATGCTTAGGCAATACTCTTTTATCAAGATGAGCCACTTATTTTAAAATTTGTCATTGTGAACTGACATAGGCAACTTGACCCTTCATAGTTATCCAATTCTTTCCAGTGAATATCATAGCCAACATTAATTAGAAGAGGTAAGATACAAGAGTCTACTCTCCTACAGCTAAACCGTCATGTGTAATGTAATAAGATAAGCACATTTTGGACTATATTCTGGCAACCTGTTGGCTTTTATTATTAAGGAGGCACAGACCATCAACCATCCAGCCTATTCTCGAAAGTTCCCTAGACTCCCACCTCCTTATCCACTATGGAATACTATAAATGTCTTCAGGCCAATGGTGCAGTGTTCTTAAAGGAGAAATAACAGCAGAATTTGGTGATGGATTCCACTTACAGTGAGAGGACACAAGAATTCATGGTAACTCAGGTTTAAGACACATTTAGATTTCAATATTCCTGTTCATCAGTCATAAAAGTACAATTTTTGAACTAATAAACTTTACTCAAACATCTTCTATTCATCTATTAAAATTATTTTAATATTCATTATGCAAATTAATTTTTCTTAGTGCAACATATTTTAGCAGTTCTAGATATTCTAGTTAAGTAGTTATATTTAGAATGTGGGCTTTATATTAAGGTATTTTTCATATCAAAGATGGTTCCTATAATAGAAAATAAAACTCTGCATCCTTATCACACATTTGCCTGAACATACATGTTTGCACACACACTACACTATGTGGAATTATTGTTAGATATATTTTAGGCTATTTAACAAAATGATGTAAATTTCTAGTAAAAAAAAATCTAGTAATTCCCTTTGTAGGAGGAAGATTACTAATTTTATGTACTTTTCTAAAAATACACAAGAAATGTAAAAATGTGTGTGTAGACAACTTTTTTTGTATAAATAAGAACCATGTATGTGTCTTGTTTTTATTTCATATATATATTCTTCTGGATATCTTTTTGTATCTATCTACAAAAGCAGCTTCATTCTTCAAGAGTATCCCATTGTATGAATATATCATAATTTATATAAAAATCCATATCGGATAAATGTCTGTTTTTTACCACAGCATCAGACTATGTGATAGTAATCATGTAAATTTCCACTTTTTAAGCTGTTAAGTTACTTGTGAGATTATGGGACCAATTTCTTCTGTAATGAACCAAATTTGTAAATATTTTAGGAGGAATAATGATTCTGCCCCAAGTACTCAAATCTGCCATCATAGCCCAAAAGCAACCACAGATAATATGTGAATTAATCAGTGGGTAGGGTTTCCATAAAATCTTCTTTCAATAATTGGCTACAGGCTTAATTTGAGCAGGGAGCCAGTCTAGTAACAGACCAACATCTGGAAGCTGCCATCTTGTGGGTGAGTTTGCTCAGATTGTGAGTTTTTTAAAATCAAGGGTCATATCTTCTCTTGGATTCCCTTCCGTGCTTGTACAAACCTATGTTTGTTGAATTAAAGAATTAATTCACAAAGAGGTGCAAAGTCTTTCCATTATTTTACCATTTTCTTTCTTTAAACACGAGCCAGTCTGTTTTTTTCTGAAGATATTTATGTAATAATTTCTAGTGAGTCATGCCTCATTCTAATATGTGTAGCTAAGGAGGTGTACAGGTTTAAAAGTTATGATTTTACTATTCATAACAAAAACTATGTTGTCAAGAATTGTAAAAGAAATTCTCTAACAAAGCAGAGATGCTACTTCTTGCATTATATTCCTATGATTTTTTTCAATGATATTCTGTTGGAAAATCTTCCTGGATGTTATGGTTATATTGCTAGTTACATTTGAAGTTTCTCATTATATGAATACAATTTTTGTTGTTGTTCATAAAAACAACAATGGAATATCACTATTACAATTGCACTTTTACTTAGGTTTAGATACTTTTAAAATATCAAATTTATATTTTAAAAAAATATTTAATCAAATATATGAAAGTATGTTTAAGGAATGAGAACCAGAAAAGGGACTTATGTTTCCTGTCAATTTTATGCCCTTTCTACTGTATTGGAAGTATCTCTATAAACCTGAATCACACCCTATTGACCAATGGCACATTGTAGAATTTATTTCTTTCTAACAATGTAAGCAACATAGTCAAATCCCTGGAACCTCTAAGCCACATTGAGAGAAAAACCTGGATCAGTTATACCTGTGTTTTCATTTTTGCCTAGAGGATGATATTCCAGTTCTTATTCTGGAGAGCCTTATAACTTGAGCATAGACTGTCAGGCTTCCGTTATTCCCGCCCTTTGGTTTAATCACATTGTTTTTGATACCCTAGCATTTAATTATTCAGATTCCAAGTGTTGCTTATGAAGGTAGGTCTATGCCAGTTTAACCTTGAGCTAACTGCAAAAAAATCCCCCAAAAACAAAAACAAAAATAAAAACTCTTTATTGACCCCAGCATTCAAACCAGGCTTTCTTCTTGAGCTAATGTGGACAAACCACATTGGGGATGTGTGACACTGAAATGCTTGCTGGCCACCCTTTCTGCCTATGAGGGAAGCTGCAGTGTAAAGAACAGAAATGAGCTCTAGTGAAATAATATGTTTGGTCGGAAAGCAGTATTCATTCATGACCAAGGAAAGCAGTATTCATTCATGACCAAGTAAATGGGGCTTGACCATCCAACTAGCTGGCTTTTAAGGCACTGCTATCTTTGGGGATGTGGAAATCCATACTTCTTTTCTGGAGTTTTGAAAAAAATCAAATAACTCTGGAAGAGTACTAGAGGTTAAACTACAGATCTAGAAAAATGGACCAAGTAATCAAATGTCTGCTTATTCTCTAGAATGATATTATGAAATTGGCAATACTATTATCTTCATTTTGTAATTTCTCCAACTCCTCACAGCTAGAATTTAAATATAGACAATCTAACCCAGGGTGCTTCCTTTTAACATTGTGCCACTGTCCCTCATTTTGCATAGGACAAGCAGGAGTCTAAAAAGTGATTACTGGATTGCTGTTGGGAAAGAAAAAACACTATAATTCGTGTAGAGCACTGTAGACAATTCCTCTCCCAGTGTCAAGTACCTGATAACTATTAATGTTAGCAACCCAAGTGGGTTCTTCAGCAAATTAGCCAGAAAAGTCTCATTAAATTATTAAGTGAGTTGCTAAAATCATCTAATTTTATTATTAGTATCATTATATTGTGCAAATAAATACACACACACACTATATCCTGGACAAAAATGTCCTAGTTTCTCTTTTTAAAGAATTCAATTTGCAGAGAAAGAACCTTTAATGGTTGGTAGAAAGTGAGAAGCATAGGGAGTGAGAGGCTCTTTCTGTGTTTATATGTGAGGATTGCCTTCTTACTTTCCATTTTATCTTTATAGCTGCTTGCCTGCTAGGTTTGTGTCTTTCCCAGGTTGAGGAAAGTGGCAAGAGAAGTCCTAGAACGTTTCGTTTGTTTGTAATTGACATGACAAACGACAGACTCTTACTCAGGAGGCTCTAGACAGCAGTTTGGTTATTAAAGAAGGGAAAGACCTGTGGGAGCAAATTACTCCTGGCCTCCTTCTTATCAAGCCCAGAACAATCTTTCATTGACTATATTCATGCCACAAGTGCACAGTCAATATTAAATTCTCCAAAAAGAGAAATCTTTCTCAGAAACAGCTGTGTTCAATATACAGCTAGTTTACTCTGGTGAATTGCTAGAAATGGAAAAGTTTTCATTACTTTTTGTGTTTATCCATGATGGTTGTCTTGTAAAACTGCTTTTTGTAAATAAGGGAAGCCTGGTTTTAAACAACTTTGACTAATATCAGCAGTTGGAGTATTTAGTTCTACAGAGTTTCAGAAAACCAAAATAAATCTGATGGAGAGACACATATATTTCAAAGAAAATATTTTGAAGTATCTTGGTCCCATTTTTCCATCTTATATGTAAATTGGATTGTGATCCTTTTGTGTCTACATTGTCACTTAGTTTAAAAGGTGGGGCATCATGTAAGCTCAGAATTGGACCCTCCTGGATACAATTCATAGACACACATACTTGTAAATGTTCATTGCTTATCTGTATGAAAAGTGGGGAAAAAATCAGGGTTTTGAATAGAAAAAAAATGCCCACCAGATAATATCATTGTATTTAGGAGTATAGCAAAGCAATCCAAGGAATAAGTGGCTTCCCTGAGAATAACTGTTTTCTTTACATTTTTTTTCATTTCCAAGTACTGTGCCAGCAACTTTTCAAATTATCAGTCACTTTTGCATAATTAAAGGAAAATCTTCAGAATTCAGATGATAAAATAAGCAAGGTATATATCCTGATGCATAAATCTGTCCATTGCAGAATTATTAGGTATTTAGGGAAATGAAATAATTATTACAGGAAAATGGCATCCCAGATTGAATGAGTTTCCCAAAGAATCCAAATCAAGCCTAAGCCTTTGTGAGATGAGAGCCCTGTGCTCAGTTGGATGAAATAGGACTTTTGGATTTTCTTGTCACTATGTTATCTACAAAATATCGTGTGTTTGATTAACTGAAAGTAAAATCCAAGATCTATGTTCCATAGTGTCGAAAATGATTGAATATTCATTCTTATGGAAAATTTGTAAATTATAAAAGCTACCTTCCTCACATTCCTTGAAATATTTTTTTTTCATTTAGATTTTTCTAGCCACAGGCCATGTATTAAACTTCCTGTTGTCTAATATAACTTGTCTCTTTCTCTGCCTCCTTCTCCTTCTCCCCCTTACCCTTTTTCTCCCTCTTTGACACTCTCTCTTTCTCCTCATTTGGTGTTATGGACATATAACTAATGTTTTCTGTTGGTTCACTCAGTCCCCACCATATTAACAGGGAAATACTGAATAGTGAATTGATGTTTAATGCATTTCTCTTGAATGTATGTATCTTGCTCCAAGTCATTCATCCTAACATTGAAGAGGACTGAGAACTCTGCTGAGCACCACTAGCAAACCTCCCTCTAGTACAACCAAAACCTCAATCTGTACTCTTTGGTTACAGTTGTTCAACCAGTTACTAATCTAACTAACTGTAACCGGTTTAACAACTGAACGCAAAGGGTGCAAAGTGGAAACATTTTATTGAGAAGTCGGCTGTTGACTAACTGCTGGGGACAAGGAAACACCACCAAATCCCCCTTCAGTTGCAAAGGAAAAATTCCTTCTCCAAGTACAAGCCTCATGGTGACTCTCATTTCTAACTAATGCTGTGAACGTTTATATGTATCATCTGTTCTTTTGGTAAGGGTTATTTGAAGTGTAAGTTACTTCCTCTACAGAGGGAGAAACTAATCATGTGTTAATTATTGTCTGAAAATCATCAAGGATATGGACAATAAAAAATATTTAAAAATAAGACATGTTTCTTTCATTGATGGCTGTGCATCAAAGCTGAAGTGAGATGTACAATGATTGATATAAAACTTGATGTGAAATAGGCAGTTTCTGTGGTTTACATGACATAATGTACCCATACACATTCATGTTCAAGTGACTTGTTGATGATTATTCAAGGAGACTTGTAGATGATTATTCTCAAGTGTTTTTCCAAAATATTTTCTTGCTCTTAATACTATACCATATTTGCAAACATTATGGTGAACTATTTCAGAATGTTTTCCTAATGATATCAGGATATTTCTACTTGATACTTTAGTGACAAGGATAGATACTTTCTGAATAATTCCAAATTGTGTTGTGTTCCCTTTTCATACCAGATGCTAAGAAGCTCACTTTTAAATCAGGTACCTGCATGATGCCCTTTGAATTCTTGGATCCCATCACAATATTTTTTAAAGGAAGAGTGGTAGTTATCAAAGCATAACAAATAAAAATCATTGCCAGAAGCAGTTGTTGTTGCGATATCAATGCACCTGTCCCCTACCTTCCACATCATTCTCTGACATCTCATCTCCAGTGATTAGGACTCCTGTCCTTAGAGAATCCATTAACATTTGCCATGACCTTCATGCCAGGAACACACCTCATGTCTCATGCCACTTTCTCCCTTTACCTCTCTGTGTCTCTCGAACTGAGGCAGGGAGTTCCATGGGATGTATGAAGAAGTGATCATCATTATGTGGTCAGTGACAATGTGGGAAGTTACCAGTGATTGATAAGTAAGACCCAAGCAGGTGATATTTGGAGGCAGGTAGAATGGGTTTTAAAGATAGTAAGAGGATTGACATTCTGTCAAATGTGGTGGGGGAAATCTAGCAATATAGATTAATTAAGTACAAATCATTATTATTGAATTATTAGATATAAATAACTCTAAACACTAATACATTTATATTCCTACATATTTCTTTTCTTTTTTTTTAATTTACTGGGTGTTTTAAACATAAAAATAACTGTGACATCAACTTATATTTTTTTCCTCCTATAACATTTTGGTTTGCAATAAATGTGAGTCATAAAGAAGTATCTTTCTTTTTTAAACAACTTTATTATTTTTTAATTTGGTCCAGTTAGTCATGCAAGACAGCAGATGCATTTCGACTCATTATACATGAATGGAGCACAACTTTTCATTTCTCTGGTTGTACATGATGCAGATTCACCCCATTCATGCAATCATACATGTACATAGGGTAATAATTACCATCTCATTCCATCATCCTCCCTGCTCCTGTACCTCCCCCCTCTCCCCCTCTGCCCAATCCAAAGTTCCTTCTTTCTTCCTTTGCCCCTCCCCTACCACATTATGGATCAACGTCCACATATCAGAGAAAACATTTGGCCTTTGCATTTTTGGGTTTCACTTATTTTGCTTAGCATGATATTCTCTAACTCCATCCCTTTTCCTGCAAATGCCATAATTTCATTCTTTAAGGGTGAGTAATATTGCATTGTGTATATGCAGTTTTTTTCTTTGAAGGGCATCTAGGTTGGTTTCACAGTTTAGCTATTGTGAATTGACCTGCTATAAACATTGATGTGGCTGTGGCACTGGAGCATGCTGATTTTAAGTTCTTTGGGTATAGACCAAGTATTGGGACAACTGGGTCAAATGGTGGTTCCATTCCAAGTTTTCCAAGAAATCTCAATACTGCTTTCCAGAGTGGTTGCACCAATTTGCAGTTCCACTAGCAATGTATGAATGTACCTTTCCCCCCCACATTCTTTCCAACATTTATTGTTGCTAGTATTCTTGATTATTGCTATTCTGACTGGAATGAGATTAAATATTCTGTTTTGATTTGCATTCCTCTAATTGCTAGAGATGTTGAACAATTTTTCATGTATTTGTTGATTTATTGTATATCTTCATGAAGAAATATCTTTCTATTTCATCTCTGCAAAGTTGTATTCCTATCTCATTTTAATTGGTTAAAAAATGAATAAATTGGTTTTTGTTAAACCTTAGTGCCATGGTTTATAGAAAGAAAATTAAAATACCAAATATATTATTGCCCAAATTTGGGATATTGGTAAAGTGATATAATATCACAAAATATTTTTACAGTTAGACAACTACTGAAAAGTTATATTAGTTGCATTGGCATTTATGTGGTGATTTTACTTTTAATCAGAACTCATAGAGATTGTAAGCATTCAGCCCTGAAGTTCTGAATGTTTTGTTCTCCCTGTTATTAGTTTTCTAGATATTCCCAGTTGGCAACTGGATAGGGTTTGGTAATATTTATGCAACTTCTTCTAGCGCGGTATTGAAATTTGTGACCAGGGATCCCTGCAGAGAGCAATTGGAATTTTAGCTCACTATTGGATTAAATTTACCTACACAAGCTCAAGGGATCCTGCCTGAGGCTGTCTGATCAATACTCCATAGTTCTTGTGCAGAAAAAGCTATTAAGGTTCTCTCAGGAGGTAGTCTTTCTGAATTGGATCGAACTAGTAGAGGGTGATTCAAATGAGAGATACACTGACCTTTAATTGGCATCTATCTAGCCTTCGAAAGATTTTGGGGAAAAAATTGCTCTTTGATGCAACCTGAAAAGAGTAGAGGTACAAAATATACCTGATCCTATCAAGAGAGTTGCAGAATCCGCTGTCCATAGGCAAGTTTCCCCTTACTTGGATCACCAAACCACCCTTCCCTTCTCCCTTGGTTTTGTTTAGGTCACTGCAGTCACCACTACCACCACTGTCAACATCATGGAGACATTGCTCTTGGTCCTTTGGATTTACCTGTGTTGGAACCAGGCATTCTGAGGCTAAAGTCTGCATTTTAAATTTCTACTACATACCACCTTCTAATAGCCCAGAAACTCCACAGATTAAAAAAAAAATAAGTTAGTGTTAAACTCTTAAAATGGATTTGGGATCCAGGAAGATTCTATTGGTGCTTTTTTAAATAAAAACTTGGAAGGTGACACTAGAAGTGTTAACCTTTTAAATATGCGTGTGTGTGTGTGTGTGTGTGTGTGTGTGTGTGTGTGCATTAATTTTTGAAATACTGTACTGGTAACTACCAGCTATAAAACTAGAGTTAACTGCCATACTGGGTTGTTAAATAACATATATTTCTGATTCTTATTTCTCCCTTCTCCCTTTAAAAATTCTTTTTGATTATAGATTATACCTCCTTCTGTATGTTCTAAGAAAATATAATATTTTTCTAGATTCATAAACTTATATATTCCCAGCTATTGATAAGTTGAGAAGAGTAATAATAAAAGGATTGAGAAATTCTGCTTTGAGATTCCAAATGGTCAAAGCTATTGACACTGAAAGCTATTCTGTTCTGCTTGAGCTGATGGAAGGTGCAGTAATGAAGAGGGAAAGTACACCGTGTATCCAGCACGATGGATTGCCCACTTTGAGGCTTCTCACACTGAGAAGTTTACCAAGTGAATTACCAAGTGAAGCCACTACTTTCAAGGAAATGAGGCAACTGCTAAGGTGGTTTTGCAGTTTTCAGACACAGATAAATCAGGTTGTTCAGCCTTAAATAAATCCGTGCTCACTAGTGATCGTCTATGCTAATGAAGAATATTCTCTGAATCAAACGCTTGTTGATGTAGGTCTTTCAGAGAAGACTGTTGACTTGATGCTGCCATTCCTATCACAAGAGTGGCATATGTCATTATGGTTTAATCCAGATAGATTTCTTTGGGTCCATAAAGCAAACCTCATTTCTTAATGTTTTTGATATCCCTCACCCTCCAAATACAAATGAATAAGAAGCAAATGAATCTAGGACACCCCTAATTACCACATGTGGGGGCTGAAGTTCTTTTTACATTTAGTTTTTAGGGTTAGTGTTTAGGGTTGTAGTGTTAGTGTTCTCAAACAATTACTGGTCTGCTACAGGTAGATTTCATTGCCATAGGATGTGGGTAGGAATGTATGTGGTGCTTCCCATTTCTTTCCTTCTGCTTGTGTATTCATGATGCTTAGAGTTTTATAGAACCCATGTCAGAGAGCAGAACATGGAATAGTCAAATTTTCAAATATCCATCTAATATAAAATGTCAATGCAAAGATGACTGACATATCTGCCTAAGGGAATACTAGGCCATTTCCCTCTCCTCCAACACACACTCAGACACACTTCAGCCAACCAGCCACCTGCTGTGTAGAAAACATGGTAGACTTTCTTTCGTCTCTTTCCTCCCTTTGTCTAGCATAATGCTGTTCTGCTCCCATCTCCAGAGTAACGGCCAGTTCCTCTAAGATGCCTTCAGGAAAAATTAGAAGCTTCTTCCACTGGGATGAGTGCTTTCTGACATATATCTAAAGATGTGGTTCAGGGGTAAAGCACCTTGGGTTTTATCCCCTGTACTAAACACATACATACACAGACACACACACAATCACAGAGGTGTGGTGTCCAATTATCCCAGCTAAGGAACTTACAAAATAATAGAAGAAATAAAACATTTGCAAGGTTAGCTAAAGTATAAGACATTGAGATAAAAGCCTTTAAAAACATAAAAACCAAGAGCTTTAGTATATTTTTTTCTATTATTCTCCTCTATTGTATATTCAATTTTACTGGTTTCTCATTAAAAAAAATGTGGGGCTGGGTTGTAGCTCAGTGGTAGAGCGCTTGCCTAGTACATGTGAGGCACTGGATTCTATCCTCAGCACCACATAAAAATAAATAAATAAAATAAAGGTATTGTCCCCTTCCACAACTAAAAATATATTTTTAAATGTGTTCAAGTATCACTCAAATCATTGCTCAGGTATACTTTTTTTAATGAGGCCTACACTGAACACCCTATCTACCACTGCAAAGCATTCCTCTCCACTGTCAACTCCCTCACCTTCTGCTTTCTCATTTGGTTTACTCCAAAGCACTCAACCTTTTTTTTCTTACTATGTAATATAGCTATTATTGCTTATTGCTGGTCCTTCCCCTAGAATGTGACTCCATGTGGGCCATGATATGTTGGTCAATGACTATTCCTAGACTGAACGCCTGATTACTCACTTGATGGACAATCATTAAATGAGTTTATTAAGTGAATTAGGGATTAACAGTTATATATGAAGATTCTGGACAAATGGTCTGTGTTGAATACTGGCTCTAGCACTCTTGGCTATGTGAACTCTGATGGTTTAATTTAAACCTTTCATTTCCCAGATATACCTACTTCCCAGGATTGTTGGGAGGATCAAATGTACAATGCATGTCAACTGTCAAAATGTATAGGAAGAATGTAAGGTTGACTTTTTTTTTTAAGTTACTGCCCTTCTTTCCTATGTACACATAAATCATCCTTGATTTCCTCATTTTACAAAGGACAATACCTTAGAGTGTTAGCACATCATGGTTTCTAAAATAATGCTTTCATACTTTGAGTTTAAATGGCTGAGAAATTAATAAAAATATGAGTTTAAATCACTTTAACAAGAATAGCATCAAATACATACCATCATTTTTGATCATGTCCTGATTATATGTGATTCATCTGAAAAGACTTTGACATCCAATATATATCATGCAGAGAGTCACCACGGCATAAGGAAGAGTGGATTGACCATTCGCCTGAGTAACTAATCTATAAGATAAGTAATGGAATCATTTGCTCATTCCATCAGCATGTTGCCTACCTACCATGTAACTGTGTGCTAAACAACAGTGACAACATTTGGTCATATAGCTAGTAGTAGATGCAGTTTCTCCTGCTGTGAGGCAGCAACTCTAATGTACAATGAGGATCTAAGAATAGAAAAGGAGCCAATGAGTGAGAGGTGGCCCTCCTCTTTTAAAAAAATACAGAAACAGAATTGGAACATGGGTTCTTGAGTTCTCCAATAAATATGTGATGTTCATTGAAGTTTGAAGGAAAAAGTGATCCAGAGACATTGGATATTTCCACATGGCTATCTGTGGATTACATATAAATCAATGGAATTTAGTTAGGCACACTGGGGGGTTTCACTCTAATTTAGAATAATGTGATTAGGAGCATCTCAGAGTGCCTCCTTGGCAAGAGCTGACTCTCTGGGGTTAGTTATTGAGAGAATTATGAAAGTTTGTGAGCAAACTTTATTAATAGTAATGTTTCATAAATGTTCTTTAAAAGCAGACTCTGTGTATGTTACTTGTTATAGTCACAGTCTGTGATTTGCAGAAATAAATGATAACGTGGATGCATGCAGAGTACTCTGGTCTTGCTTCTTTAAAGAATCATTGCAGTCTCCTGCTCCCTCTAAGCCTTTCCCTTAGTTCTGAATGGCTTCTTCACTAATCCAGAAATCTCTATGCTGGTCTCTATGCATGCTGGCAAGAAGAGTATGTCCTGCTTACACATTCCCTTTCAGAGGTCCAGAGCTTTCCTGATAGCTTCCCATCCAGTTACTACATATTACTGTAATCCTGTACGACTTCTGAAACATCTTTTCTGAATTTCCTTTAATTCCTAAAGCAATTGATGTTTCTACTATGTAATTTACATTTAATTATACGTTTTTTATGCTTGTCTTGCCTTCTCAAGAAGATTAAAATAAAATTCCTTTCAGATCAAGAACTCACTGCACTGTATCAAGCATAGAAATGGGGTAAAGCACAGATATTGACCTCATCTCAAACTCATTTAACCATCTTGCCAGAAAAGAATCTATGCATCCCATTGCTCTGATCTGCCTACTTTACAGTAGATAGATAAACTGAGTTATTGGGAGTTTGTGAATGAAACAGTTAAACTTCCAGTGAGATGATAGTGATTTATTTTTTATTGTCTTGTGAAAAGAAAGTGCTGTCTGACCAAAATATTTGGAAATGAAGGGTAAGGTTGGCATAAAGAATTGTGCCACAGACTTAGAGCTGGAAATATTTCTGCTTTAGTCTGCTGAATTATTATGACTGTTCTTTGAAGTCATTTTCCCTCTAAGCACAAATTCAAATGACATCTATCTCTGAGTTGCCCCTACATCTTTCAACTCTTAAGGCATCAGCCTTTGATGTCTTCTTTTCATATCCCTTTAGCTCTTAGGATGATTCCAAATATTCAGAGATAAAGTGGCATAACTAAATCTGAAGACTACAATGGTCCTCTTGAAACTGAATGTTATTTAGGCTCTTTTCCTTTATCTGTTCACTGACATATTTACTATTAACAGGAACCTTGGTATCATCACAAGGTAGTGGCTAAAGAAAAATAAATTTTGGCCATTCTGTTCAACAAGCATATTCCATCATGTCTTGCCTAATTTATGTGCTAATACCTTTGCTCCATGGATTTTTATAGAATATTTATCAAAACGGGATGAAATGCATTTTTTTGTACTAACTCAATTAATGATTTTGAATCACTGAGCCCAGTTATTCTAAGGATAAATAGTGAATCCAGAATGAAAGTTCCTTTCACTCTTGTCACTAAAATTTGCAAATATTTATGATTTCCTTTTTATATCCATTCAATTTGACCTTAAAATCAATAAATAAAACTGCTTAAAACCTGATCAGTTTTCTTTTTTAAAAAAGATTAACTTTAGTAATAGCATCTACCATATAACCCAAGTCTATAAATAATGCTGAGGAAAACAACACAAGTCTGAATATTTACACATAAAATATAATAAAATCAGAGTTTTTGGTAAAAGAACATTTGGAAATTTGGATGAAGTACTGTTTAATTGGTTTATTTTACTCTAATACCAGCTTATGCAAGTAAAGACTTGCATTTATAGGGAGCAATTTGGCCTTGGTATTGAATATTTTTAAAAGTAAGTATTTGAATATGTTGTCAATATTAAAATATGAGATAACTTGATGGCTATCTGTCCATGATCTTGAGGCCCCAGGTTTTTATTTTGTTTTTCAGTTTACAATATTCTTTCAAATACCTAGTCCCTTTATTTCTATTATTCCCTCAGCTACTTCTTTCTTTAATGTTTTGTTTTTAATCAGAATCTCTACAAAAGGGCCACTAAAAATCTTGAAGAAAACAGAGGTAGTAAATAGTTTTTGCTAATTGGTTCTTGAACAATAGAAGCATCTTTTATGTTGTATAACATGTCATTTGAAGATTTGGCAACTCCATCTTTTCTTGTAGCTCCTTGGACATTTGTTCTAGATTGAGCTATCATCCTTTCACTCAAGAATACTAAGTTCTCACCTCTGCAGTAATCAGCATAATAAAGCACTGACACCTGGCCATCTAGAGGAAGAAAGAAAGAACCTCTTTGCTGGTAAAATGCTGGCCATGTTGGAATGCAACCAGTGTACATTAATTAAATAAAAATAACACTTGTTGGTTATTAATTCTTTTATTTGTTCATCAGATATTATTGAGTAGCTTATTCATTCTTCTATGTTCTAAACGTGTGATCAGTTCTATTTTTATAATCTTTCAGTTAACCAAGTATTGCTACTGGTATTACCTTTCTTTCCCATTGGGTTTTAGCAGAGTAGCATAATGACTGAGATTGGACTATGGAATCAGAGCCTATGTGATACCCAAATCTAATGCTTTCTAGTTGTGTAACTTTAGGCAAGTTAATAAACTTCACTAAGCCTCACTTCATATTTATGATACAGATAATAATCATACTTAACCTCCATTTTCTGACAGGTAAATGAGAAAAACGCATACATCGTGTATTGCACTGGACTCAACAAACAAAAAAGCACTCAGTGGATGTTGTTTGCTGTTGTTATTAAAGCACAGTTCTTGGTTAGTTCATTATTATAATCTTTTTCACCATTTATTGAGCAAATACCTAGGAAGCACACTCAGAGTAAACTTGGACAGTGTGAGAGACACCACCATCTGGCCTGTGTGTCATAAACAAAAGCCCTGAAACTGGGTCTGGCAATAGTGAGGGGAGCAGATGCTTTAAATGCCTTCTAGAATGTGTTTGTCACTGTGTCTAACTGCAATGAATGTCACTAATGTCATCTCTCTTTCTATTTTAGGTAAGTACATCCCATTTTTTGAAGCTTTTGCATATGGGTAAGTCTTGCTGCTGGAGCTTTACATGTTGATTTTCATACTTGGAGAATCCGGACTGGACAGTGTACTTGTTGCAGTCAGATGTATGCCTTTATGATTTTCAAGCCAGGATCTGGAAATATGACAGAGCTTCACATGTGCTTTCCATCTCTGTTTCAAATCTTTGGCAGAAAAAAATGCATCCATTATTTTAAATTGCATAAAATGTTATGTTTCATCTAAATAATTGCAGCTTGGGTTTTTTTTAATCTATCAGTAGAAGCAGGCAGAGTACTTAAAAGACTAGATTAGGAACTTTTTTTTTCTTTCTGATAGAAATCATGAAAACCTCTCTCAAATAAATACACAGACCTTTGTTTTTCTGCTTACAAATAGGAAATATTTTTTTCTGTGCATGGAGAACAGGTATTCCACGATTATATTATTTTAATAAGACATTATTTCATATCAATAAGAAAAGTGGCCAGTGGCCCTGCAAAAACCTGGAGCAGGATGTTGGAGAGGCAATTCCTGTTATTAGTGAAACTTGACCTAGTTAAATAACCATTTCTATGTTTGGCTGTAATCTATCACCATAGAAGACTGAACTGGAAGAAATGACCTTAAATCATAAGGGATTTAGTATAGATCTAAGGCAGATGCGAAGGATAGATTAAGCTATGAAACAATTTACAAAAGGAAGTTATGAAATTTTTGTCACTGAAACTACACAGTTAAGAAATTAAGATTTATCCTGCCTTGAGGCAAAGTATTGAATTGACTGGTTGTCCTCAATGATAAAGTCTCAACAAACTCCTTCGGCTTAAAATACCACCATTTATTCCATACACCATCTTTTCTCTGTGTGGTTGCTGAGTTTTCCAAGAATCAGATGCTTAAAAGAGATTAGAAATAAAAGAATAATAGAAAATGCCTTGTAAAAGAGAAGGGTGAGGGAGCCAGATAGGTGGAGCGAATCTTCAGACCACAATACAGGTTTAATTCTCAGTAACAATGAGAGGAAAAGCAACTGTGTGGGAGCATTTGAGGTTAAGTTGGGCAAAGCCATGTCATAATCTTCAAGCCAGAGAGATTGTGGACATCAGAGGAGTCCCACTTTCCTGGAAATAGGTCAATATCTTGTCTGTGTTCACTCATTTTCAGGGAGCCAACCTCAGGCTGTACCCTCTTAGCTCTATTGCTGCAATGGGTTTCAGAGGCAGCAGCTGAGGCCCTTGGACAATTGTGGTCTCTGTCATTGGGATCTGTAGCACATTTCTTTAACTACTACACTGAGACTCCTTGATCTTGTTTTTTTTTCTTTCTTGTTTTCAATTATTTCTCTTTCTTGTTCTCAATTATAGCACTCTTCCTACTGTTATTTTTGATCCACCACTAACTCATTCTTCATGTTCAAATCAGTTATCACAACTTTCTTGAAGATGACTCTGAACAATGCACTTTCTTTTTGAATTTTATAATTATTTGTATTTTCCTATGGTTAATTGTTGCCTTTTGTTATTTATTTGCTCAAAAAAAAAAAAAAAACGTTATAGAGAGAGTCATATACAAAAAAAAAGAAAGAAAGAAAGATACAATGACAGTCTAATGGGAGAGATAACACTTTAAAATCCAATAATTACCAATGATTAAAATATAGCATAGAAGAGTTAGACGCAAGAGCAAAGGGATTTGAAGAAACAGAAGAAGAAGGTGACTTTTAGGAGAGATGGAGGATGTTATGCAAGAGTTGGCACTGAGGTTTGTTTTGAAGGATGACTAGTTAGTTAGGGGCTGATGATTGAGTGGACAACATGTTCAACTGCATAGTGGTATGAAAGAGAACAGAATAGGTGTATAGTACAAAGAGGCCTACATGCCACAGGGCATTCATGGGATTATGTGAAGAGTAAGTCTGCAAAACTGGCCTAAGGTCTCATTATTTGGAGTTTCTGATCTTGATCCATAGTTCAGACTTTTTCCTACAGGGTTTGATTTGGCCTTGCCAAATCACAATAGTATGTATATAATTCTTTTATGCAATATAAAAGGGGTGATTTTACCAAATAAAAATATTTCTATATATCTAAGAATGTTGTGTATACTTAAAAACTACTAATTAATAAACAAAAATGAAAAAATTACACTTTGATAGATTAAGAAAATTATAGGGCACAAGGCCCAGATATAATGGGAAGATTTAGCAGACTTTTATTTTAGGTGCCAGATTTGTTGCAAGTAACAATTTCCTGTTTTGCATATATTTACTTTCTGTACTTTGGTGGTTATAAAGACTTCACTAAAAAAACTCAAGTTGCTCTCCACATACTTAAAATATCAAAAAGCAAGATTTTATGGTGAGAATGCTTTGCAACATTAGGGAAAGGAGTTACAGAATTTCATCAGAATGTAACTTATCTTCATAAGTCCTAAAATCAACATATTTTTCCACTTTATAAGAACTGTACATATTTCTAAGGTTGTATATTTTAATTTTATTCACTTATTTAATTTTTGAGGTTCTAGAAATTGATCCCAGAACCTTGTACATGCTAAGCATATATGTACTGTACAACTTATAAACACCCCTCACCCTTTAACATTTTTACTTTAAAGAAAACAAAATGAAATGGAGAATATTGTATCATTCTTCACTAAATAGTGTGTGTAGAAATTACATTTTCAGCCAAAGTTGCTTCAGGTAGGAAAGCAATTAAATTGACTGTTTGATTGTGACAAGAACAGAAAAATCTATAGTTCCATATCCTGAAAACTCAGGTTATTTTACATGTGTCTAAATATATTTTACATAGGCACATGCCACAAGATAACTCCACTGTGTAAAGTAGTCCTTGTGTATGGCTTCTTAATATTTTAATAAATATTTGCTTGCTACTTATCATTTTACACATTTTGTAGTACATGCCAAAAGTCAAGATATAGAAGGTGTCAATATTTTTAAGTTCAGTCTTAGGATGAATAACTTAAAAGTGAGGAAAATTAAATCACAAGGTTAGTGCTATAGAAATTATATGGCTTCTCAATAAATATAACAATTCTGTCATTTACAGTATGGATTCTTGTCTACTGTTGAGGACTTTTTAAGATGTGTCTGATTTTACTGGCTCAGGAAGCATGGTTTTTCTCTAAGGAAGAAAAAAGTGAAGGAGACCAGAAACCTATGCATTGGTTATTCTTCAGTCTGACCTCTTTTGTATTTCCTTGGGATGAGATGCAGATCATACACTGAAAAGTTGTTTTATTAATTTTAATTGATATAAAATAATTTTACATTTTGATGGAGTAGTGTAATATTTCAATACATATATGCAATGTGATCATATCAAGGCACTTGCATATCCATCACTTCATATATTTATCATTTCTTTGGGTTGGGAACATTAAAATTTTTTATTGGTTATTTTGAAATATAAAATTAATGGTGTCCACCATAATTATCATATTGTTCTCCTAAGAGTCTTACAAGTATTACTCCTATCCAACTGTGCCCTCTTCCATGCTAGCCATCCTCCAGTCATGCTCCCTTTCCCACAACTCTTCCCAGCTACTGCTAATCACTATAAAACTCTCTACTCCTAGCAGATCAATTTTTTAGCTTTCACTTATGAGAACGTTGGTTATACAATTTTGGCTGAAATACCTTAGGAATGATGTTAAGTGCTTGTATTCAGTGGTACTTGTTGTTGTTGAATTTCATTACATTTTAACTTTTGTCATTTGGTTACAGGCTTTTTCACTATAAAATTACTGTTTTCCCCCTTTTCAATGGAAAGCGTTGATGGGATGATGAGATTGCATAAATGTCTTGTTATTCCTCAAAAGATTTATAATATATTGATGAGTCTTGTTGAACTGAGTTGTTATTATGATGGCTGCTGTCTTAGTCTGTTGTAGCCTTCTGTAAGGAATACCACAGATTAAGTAATTTTTGATGAACTGAAATTTATTTGGCTCACAGTTTTGTATACTGACAAGTCCAAGATCTAGGGACCACATCTGATGGCCTTTTTGCCTTATGGAGATGGCAGAGGACATCACATGGATGAGAAAGAAGGGGTTAAACTCATCCATTATATGGAATGCATTGCCCTCATAATGGCCTTCACAAGGTCAGAGTCCTCATTAGCTAATCTCTTCTTGAAGATCCCACCTCTCAATACTGTTCTATTGGGTATTAAATTTCCAACACATGATCTTAAGTACACATTCAAACCTTAGAATTTGCTAAGGGTTGGTTTATAATTCTCTCACTTTTTTCTTTATTAGCCTGTTCATTTATTGGTTTTCTGCTAGGCATAAGAATGTTCTCACTTGTTAATTTGCTTATTTCTCTATGTGCCCATAGATGCTTTATTTAGTAAATTATAAACCTTTAATTTTATTAATGTCATTATTCATTTTGATCCTCATCCTGTCCCAGATTTACACAGTACAGATACTTTTAGGTTGATTCCTTTCTTATTTTGTTATGTCATACCTTGATACTTTCTCACTTTTTTCCAAAAGATATCTAAAACTCATTTATTTTTCCCTGCCCCAGCCTGGGATCATTACTTTTCTAAGGATTGCTGGTTGTAATTAGTTGAGAATGGTATTTGGAATTGGGGAGTACATGTACTTGTTGCTAGCAGGATGATTTTGCTGCCAGATCCTACCAGCAGAGAGATCTGGGTAAAGTGTATATGTTTACACACATTCATATATATAAATATGTGCATATCTGTATCCACGTGTATGCCCAGATACCTCTACATATTTAGCCTGTGATTTCACATGATACCTCCAATTCTAATTCCTCACTGTTCATCTGCCCTTTTCTATTTTCATATTTGTAACTTCCTTTTCCAACAGTAAGAAACATGGCACCCATTATTCACAGTACAGTACAGTACATATTTGCTTAATCCTGGAATGTAGCTTTAGAAAGCAATGTCAGGATTGTTAACCCATGAGGGTGGGCAGGGTGGGGAGATTTAAGCCTTTGCAGTAGAATTTTTTAGCATCCCTTTTGTTTGGTGTGCCTGATCCTGTGTTCAAAAGCCACTTGGCTAGCTCTTCCCTCATTTCCACTCCCTCTAGCTCCAATGTGGTTGTGTTGCTCACTTGAAATATGTCTTAGTTCATTTGTTTCAGTTTGTAAACTTGTTTTCACCTAGACAGAATTGAACAATATGGGTATTGGTGTTTTCTGTCCTGTATTTGACATATGAGCAAATAATTTCATTTCCACAATAATGAGAAATGCCTAGTACTCTTAAATACTTAGCCAAGTTTGTTGTGGTATTTTTTTCTAGTTAGACAGCTATGACCTAAGTCACAGTACCTACTGACATGGTGATCTTGGACTAAACTTAAGTATAATATGAAAATAAGAATCAAATGATAGTGCACAAGTATTTCTAAACACATTTGAGTTTCTGAGAAAATTCCAAATGCATGTCTGAGTCTCTTGGGTTGATATCTGGTTATTTATGGCTCATCTTGTTTTCATCATTGTAAGCAGTCAAAATTGGATATAGAAGCAATGTTATTTTCATACTTTCTTTTTAAAAACTGATTTAAGCTATCCTATTTTTTTAAAAAATGTATGGACTATGGAAAGTTAATAAAACATAAACATAAAATTACATTTTGTATGATTTTGAGCTTCATTAAAGATACAAAAAAAGGGAAATGTGATGATTATTTTTTTATTCTAGGGGGAAAAAAACTTTCTTCCAGAAATTAATTATAAGAATTTTCATTAGAATATTTGCATAAAGCAAAGCAATATGTTTAACAGTTATTTTATGCAAGCTACATAAATGCATATTATTAATCATAGATAAATGTAAATTTGTCTTATATTTAGCCTTTATAAAAGTCAAGAATTCAAGCCATTATTCCATGTAGGTATTTCTATAGGAATTTAAATTACTATAGGTTTGGTGACTTGATATTGGAAATGAGCAGTACACATAGTAGAATGGCTTTTTAGCTTATCTCTCTCATGTATCTCCTTTCAACCAAGTTGGCAGGAACTTGATTACAGAAGCAAGGCGGCTTTTAATTTGACATTTAGCTCTTTGCCTGGTGTACCAATAATCTGGGATTTGTATTGGAGTAAAATTCAGAGGGTTCATGTTACAAGATTATAGTTAACCAAATCCCCAGGAAGTGTTTATGGAGGCAAGACAAACGCAGATGTATCTGATTACTTATTTGTAGTATGTGTAGGGAAATTTCTCACTGTAACTGATATGGACTAAAGTAATAAAATAAACTTAGAATGTTATGTTTGTTTTATAATGGAAAAGTAATAAATGAATCCAGATAATCAGTTAGATTTCAGGCCTTTTAGCCATTTGTACCATAATACCTAAACTCTTTAGTACAAGAAATAATTCCAGCTTTAGCAGCTTTGGAATGAAATTTTATTATTCTTGCTCTACCATGGCATTATACAGATAGTAATTGTATAATTAAAAAAGAGGCTAATCAAGTAATATATATGGGCTAAAAAGTAAATGTTGACTTCTAGTGTTGTGTTTTGCCATTTAAAAAGAATCAAGGAATTAGTTTGTTTCCAATCTATTTTTTGAGATTAATTTGAAAATTTACTGGAAATAGGCTGGGAACATTAGGAAGATTGATAATACCCAGTGTCAGGAAAGGGCAAGGAAACAGGTGCACACATATGAGAGGGACTATGGAATACAATTAGAAAAGTAATTTTAAAACTCTTTGTCAAAATATGCATACTCTTTGGATATAGCAATTCTAGACATTTGTTCTCAGGAAATAATTAGATAATATAATTAGATAAAATGGACAAAATGATTGTCAGTAAGATGCTCATTAACATTATGATGATGCTAAAAAATTTTCAGGGGTGGTGATATATGAACTAATAACAGACTACTAAAAATTGTGGTACCCCCACATATTTACAAAAAGTGACATTTGAATTAAAATCTGTCACAAAACTACACAGTGCAATTCTTTACACATTTTTAAATATTCAGACTGAAATATACCAACTCTGAGTGATAGGATTATATTCTTTATTCATATTTATAACTTCAGTACATTTTGAAATAATGTTATTTATTTTACAATAAAAAGTTACAAAAATATTGCAGTAAAAATAATCCAGCACAAATTAGAGTTAACATTACACTTTTCTTGGAAGAAAATGAGACTTTTTCCCCCCACTCATTTGATATTGACTTTAAGGTGTTTGAAGAATTCTTGGGCGACTAACATCATTTTAGTGTTGTGACTATTTGTACAGGCACCTCAGTTTTAAGCAATGATAGTATCATTTGTTTACTTATTCAGTATTCATCGAGTACTGACTATGGGCTTAGTAGGATTCACAAGTACAGAGAAAAATAAGATTCCCAATTCCCCCAAACTGAAAGTTTAGTAGAGTAGATAATCATAAATACACAAAAACAAATGTTAAGCTGTGCTAGAGGGTGAACAATGTGGTCCAGAAACATAGAGGATTTAAGAATTTAAGAGCTTAGTACTCTTGGATGAGTCAAACCTAGAAAGAAAGAGCCAGAGGGGACACATGGTTGGACATTGGAGTGATCTGGCACCCTAGATGGCTTATTTGACTCAAGACTAATTCAGATTCCATTTCTAAATTTTATATTAAATGCCATTATAGCAATATTGGGGCAGACACCTGTAATCCCAGGGCCTCATGAGGCTAAGGCAGGAACATTACAAGTTTGAGGGCAGCCTAGGCAACATAATGAGACCCATTTTGTAAAACAACAAAAATTTAAAATTTAATTAAAAGGCTAGGGATGTAGCTTGGTGTGGAACATCCCTGGGTTTATTCCTGAGGTGGTGGGGGCGGGGGGCAGAGAAGAAAATAAGAAGAAGGAGGGAAGGGAATGAAGGAAAGAAAAGAAAAAATAACATCAGTAGACTTTCTGCTCATATTAAGTTAGTCTTTGATCAATGAGAGTCATGTAGAACTGCCATTCTGAGTGTAAACTCCGAATACACTGAGCAAAAATGTTATTTGGCCAAACTTTATAGTTCATAATTTTGAGAAATCCACTTCTCTCATTATTCTACATCAAAAAATTTTTGTCAGTGCATCTTGGCTTTGTGTGCATCTCTGTCACTCCTTGGTCCCACATGGCTCAGGCTGGTAGATAATTCATTCAAAATAAACCTTAAGCTTCCACTTAGAGAAGCCTGGATGATTACTAAGTAGTGTATTATTTCAGTGGATCAGTAGAGGACAAATCACTAGGATGCTGATGGTTTATAAATTAAATAACTGGCAGGAGACTGATAAATAATGGAGATACTTTTTGATATGCTCTATCCAGCATTTGTCTGTCTGTACATATGTCTTACAATGGTAATCACTACACTTTAACTATGACTCTATGGGTAATGGTGCAAATAGTTAACTACTTTTTTTTTAATTCTTTAAACAATCTTTTTTCAATTCAAGGTGGTTTTGGAGATATAGCTATAATTCTCATTATTTTGGTCCCTTTTAAATCCACTTACATTCATTTTCCTACTGCTTTCTCACTCAAAAAATATATTATTTAATGCATGTGCCTCATATATACTTTAACTAATTTTATTTACTTCTCTTATACAATAGTTTTAGACTTCAATTAGATTGTTCTTTGTGCTCTGTGCAACTATAAAACACTTTAGCTATTAGCAGCTCTATGCTATTTCATTAGTTTATCACAAATTTAATGTGACATCTTGAATTAATCTGTATCAGAAAACACAAGTAGACTATTCCCAAACATATGCTTGGCACAGAGAAGGCCTTTAATAAATATCTGTTGTCTGAAATAAAATATAAATGAATAAATGTTTTTCATCTTTTGAAATACATGAGAAGTCTTTAAAAATATATCAGATAGCTCAAGATCAGTGCTAAATATAAAATTCATTCTTAAGGAATCCCTTTAGGTGCACAACCAAATTGTTATGCCTCATGTTATGCCTTAAAACTAGTAATTAAAGAACTGATTCCCTTATTTGATAAATTTAATGAAGTTTGCATTCTTCATGCTCATAAGTCAGTCTTCTATTTCACAAAATTAAAAAAAAAACACGCTTAAATATCCAACTTGATCTCTAATCTGAGTTAGCTCCCATATCCCCCTAAATTTAAAATCAAGTTCACACTGTAGGCTCTTAAAACTGTGTTTATTATAATTGTGTTTCTTAACAGAAATCTCAAAATTACATTGAAAATTATTGCTCTCTTTAAATTTGATGCATGACCAAATTAGAACTTTGGTTTGTGAACTTGAACAAAGACCATCTCCATATGCACAAGAAAAAAAAAACACACACACACAAAAGTTCAGTAACTTCCTCTGAGTAAAAAGTGGAAGAATAAGGATTTTAACTCAGATTAGAGGTCTCAAAAACCATTTTCTATTGAAAACATTCTTTGATTCATTATGACAAATATCATTGCTATTTGTCCACTTTCATATCCTATCCTTCAACCTCATATACTTAAAGAATAGTGATAATTTAATAACTCTTGGACACGATTACCTTAGAAAAAAAACTTTATAAGTAGGAATAGCATGCTGATCTGGATATATACATTGTTTAAAAACACAATTATTCCATTTTACCCCATAATAATCTTTGTACTTCAAGAGAAGTAATATGATGTTTACTACTGATATAGAAAAATCACTGTCTTTAATCCAATTTAACAATACTAGAGATAGAAAATCTCCTTGTTTTTTAAAATTTTATTCTACAGAGACATTCTATGTGTTTTTAGAATATTTATTTAAGGGATGGGGTTCTGGATGTTCTCACTGAAATTTGTTATGCCTCATTGTGAAACCTACTCATAGTTATTTGTCATGCAGGTAAATCTATATTCAGTATTAACGTGTATGTCATAGCTTACCTAGAAGTCACTAGTCAGTGGAGAGTATTCTTGAAAATATTTTCTATTCAGTATTTGAAGATGAGGTGGTTTTCTTGAACTACACTGTATTAAACTGTGTATTGTAACCCAATGCCCATGATACTAAAAGTGTTTTTTTATACTGTGAAAATATCCTCTGTATTAAAGAATTGAAGTCTCCTTATTGTAGAACGTCAGTCCTATCCATTGAAAATATTAAAAAATAAGGGTTCCTAATTCCCAGCCTTTTGGATTCCATTCATCAAGTGGAGCACTAACTATAATGCCTGACTCTTAGAGGGAAGCCATTTGGACATGGACACTCAAGATTCTAAATATTTTAGGAAGGTACAACTTTGAACATCAAACAAGTCTACACACCACTTTTAGGGAGAACATCTCGAAGATAAGCAGAGAACCATAGAAAAGAGTGTCTTTTTTTCCATTGTGAATAGAATCTTCAAGATTCTTATTTTAGAGACATAAGGTATTATTGATTCCTTAAGCTGAAACATGCTAAGTCCCTATAACATGCCAGGTATTGTGCTTATGGTGACAGGTTTGGGAAAGAAGGAGATGTGAAGATGAAAAGATGCATCTGAAATGATCCCTCCCTGTCTTTCTAGAACTTTCCAGAGTGGGGAAAATGGATAAAATCTTTGGAGACAGTGTAGCACATAGCCTGGCTTAGGCAGGATTATCTTATCCTATTGATACCTACATTACTGTAAGCTAGAAATACAGTCAGGTGCTTTTTTCTGATGATGTGGAATACTTTTGGTTTCCTGTTGAGAAGTATTTTAATCTTAAAATAGCATGCACTTATTTAATCTAAATGTTTCCTCAGTGTTTTAAATATCCAACAATTTGGGTAGCATTTTTAGCCAGACATCACTTAGAGTCAATAAAATGAAGCATTTTAAAGTAAATGTATTTTACAAGAAATATTTGGAATTATGTTTCAAAAACTACATTAACATTTAATTAACCAAAAGAATGGTTCATTTAAATTAAATGTTCCATGGAAAGCCATTTGTTTGGGAAATTATATGACTAAACCAGTGGTTGGTTGAAGCTAAAAAGTGACCACGAGAGAAAGAATGCCATGTTATTACTTTAAAACCCACACATTTTTAGTAATGACTATGTAGAATGGTGTACATAGCTAATAAGTAGGTAATGTTTCTGCCTGAGGAATTCTTAATTGTACTTCTCTAAATTCTAGTATATGATCCAACCATTAATACCCTGGAATACGTGCTTGTGGAAAGTGCACAGATGCAATCTTCTATCTGATCACTAGATGGCAACATGCTTCCCTTAGATGGAAGTAGGTCAGGTTTTTTTTTTTTTTTTTTTTTTTTTTTTGTTATAGATGGACACAATACCTTTACTTATTTATTTTTATGTGGTGCTGAGGATCCAACCCAGTGGCCTCACATGTACTAGGTGAGTGCTCTACCACTGAGCTATAACCCCAGCTCTGTGACTAAGGGATTTGCTAATAGAAATTTTCTATTTTATGTAGAAGCCCAGAAGACACACTTGTACTTCCCATAGGGTTTTTATTTATTAAAGTCATCAAAGCAACTATTAGCATGTGTTGTTTTGCACTCAAAAAGGAGTTAATGATTAGGTTGGTATCGTGAATCATGCCTTTAAGAGGTAATTCAAAGGGTCCATTTCACTCTTCATAAACTACTTAGAAAGAAGCAAACATGTAGTACCTTATCAGAAAACTGAATCCTAGTAATCAGTGAGCTGTATTTTTAAATAATATAAATACTGGAGAATGTTGTAAAGCTTACATAGTTGTTTTCTACAAAACCAAGGAAAAGATAAATTGCATTCTATTGAGTCTTTGGCAAATAGTTGGGCCTTTATTGTCCCACCTCAAAAAAGCATTGCCAGGTCCCTAAAAGCACCAGAATATATAAAGAGTGCTTACTTACCTTCTTGATCAAAGATATACTTGCTGAATGAAGTAGAAGGCTTCTTTCTAGTAAGTACTATTCATGTGTATGAAATTATAGATTCTTAGAAAGTTAAGTTGTAAGTAAAGAGGATCGCCTTTTCCAATACCTTTATTTTACAAATGGAAAAATACCTATGTAGTTATTGCATATAATTAAGACATTACCAAGCCCAAACAGTATATTCGTGGTACACTTTCATGTTATTATTTCAAGCTATTGGTCAATACATGTGTAGGCTCAAGGGTTATTATTTGGGAAGCTGAAGAATGTTTTCTCTTCTGGCACTTGAGAGAAGAGAACTATCATAGAACTCTGGAGCTGGATGGGATTTTAAATATCTTGTACAATCCTTTTATTTTATGCATGCAGTGATTACTTCCTAAAGAGAATAATTTGTGATGGATCCTAGACTTTGCATATTACATCCTGTTGAGCAATTCCCTTGTGTACTTGGAAGCCAAAAATTTTCAGCAATAAAAATTAAGAGAGATTATTCACAAAGAATTGCTGATGCTATCATTTCTCAGGGTGGTAAATTTAATTGGGTGTTGGTATTTTATAAATATTTGTATAAAACCCATTATAATATAGCAAAGTATTTAGAAATTTGAAGGGAGTGATATCAGGCTACTCTCAAATTTAACAATCGTATTTTTCTTTGGTTTACTGACTGCATTGAATTTTTGTGTTGTGGGTGGTGTAAGCATTTTTCTTTCATTCCTTCTTCTAGGAGTGACCCTGGGGAATCATTAGGTAAATGCTTGTTGGTTTTCTATAATAATTATCTCTGAGCCCTTATGGTTTCTGGTTTTGGCCCCTCTTCATTTTCTCCAACTTTAGGAAGAAGTTCAGAATGATTTCCAGTTTTAAAAATAAATATAAACGTAATTTACTACTTATTTTCTGTTTGTGTGGTCTTGACAAACTTTTTAGCCTGGCAAGGCATGCTGTTACTGGCAGAAAGTAGGTTCTACTTCAACTTGGGCTCCAGCCCTGTCTTTTAGCCTAAAGATTTTCCAAGAGTTAGGGAGAGTCCATGGATATATGAAACATCTCCAAGAGTGTGCTTTAAAGATATTGAGCAACTTGGATGTCTCGAAGATCCTGAGCTTAGAAGCAACATACTTACATGCAAATTCTCTTAGAATTGAAGGTTTTAATCATTTATAAAGGATCTGAGGACAAGAAATTCTAACATTTGCTAAATCTGTTAGATGATGATTGATTTTTAAAATTTTAATATGAGTGATTTTAAAAAACTTTTCTTCTAAGGAAGAAAGATAATGAAGCAATTTTGATTTCTCTCCATTATTTGGAAAGATGACTAACATGGTTGTTGACTTTATTAATCTCTACATGATATTTTGTGTGTTTATCTTGTGCTGTTCACTCTAAGACAATTAGAAAGGAGTCAAGCTGGCCAAGTAAGCTACCCTTCCTTAAGTTACAGACATTACTGTTCTTCCAAATGGCAGTCGGTGTGCCTGAATTGCTGTTTGAATCTCTGATCATTTCTTCCTGTGATCTCCAGCTCAGAGGTCAGGCTAACCAGACAGGAATATGATCTTGATTTATAGATTGATAATTAGATTGATAGTTGATAATTGGAGTGGGTAAATCAGAGTCAAGATGGCGACACTGATATAGTCTAACTCTGGTCATGGTTTCTAGATTAAATGGCCAGCGCTTATTCCTAATCCCACTCTGTGTACATACTTTGTACCATAAAAATGCAAATTCTCTTAGAATTGAAGAAACTCTGGAAACTATCTGAATATATTCTGGGTGTATACATTTTAAAATGTACATTAGAAAGGTATTTTTGTTATCTCATTTCTTCCCATGAGGAAACTGAGAAACAAGTAATTTGATCCACGTTCTTTACCATAATGCTGTCACAGTTCATTAAGCTACCACTAACTTGTCTGTATTTGTTGATGGGAATTTGGTGACATGGACTTGACAAAGTAGAGTAGCACTAATTTTGCGTAATGTAAAACTGAAACTTAGTTTTAGGCAATGGACACCGTACCCTGTTATGGATGTATAACTATAAAGTTAAGGGGTTGAACTATACAGTAACAAATTCTGTGTTTTCAGTGGTGGCACTGATAAGTAAAATACATATTTGAATTTATTTCGTGTTTCCACATTCTCAAATGAAAGATGAAGACAATTTTGAGACTATAGGAGAAGTCTTCAGTCATGCAAAAACATTAAAAAAATTCTTATGGTCACTATTGGAACATGAAAATCTGAAATGAAAAATGTGTTCTTAAGAATTTTCCATGGAATGTTAAAAAGAAATCCCCCAGCCCAGGACTGTTAGCAAGCCCATAGCTCCTATTATGTCCAGTATGCCACAGAAAACTCCAGAAACAGTTGAATTTGAACTATTTCATAGATTAAAACTAGCCTTTCAGAAGACAGCCAGGTGACTTCATCAGTCAATGCTCATGTTGATATTTATTTCAAATTATGCATTTATGTAGATTATTTGATGTAATTAGATCAAAGAGGATCATCCATATGATCATATTACAACTAATGCCTTTTATTTCTTTAATTCCCTAATGAGTCAACGGGTATAAAATTCTATTATGTCTTCTAAATATGAATGTATATCCTAAAAGAGCTAGTGACCTCCAGCAGGCCTGTTTTTAAGTGGAAAAACTACTTTTATTATTGACCACTAAAACAATGAAAATATGTGGAATCCCAGTAAAATGCTTCAAAATGTACTGTGAATATGTGGCATTGAAGAGGATGATAATAATGTGCTTTCTATGGTACAGAGTGTGCTAGCCTTGGTACTTGCTTTTACATATTCACCTCATTTAAAATTTTTGCTTATTTCAATGATCCTGTAGTAACAGAGACAGAGAAAGTATTATCCTCTTCCTCCTTCTCTCCAATTACAGAGGAGTACCCAAATCTCATAGTTAAAAAATGACAAGGAGATTTGAATTGCTATAGTCATCATATATGGTCTTAAGGATGCATTTATTCTCAGTGCTTTTAAAGTTGAGGATAGGTAGGGTTTTCACAGAAGTGGGAACAGTAAAATTCCAGACAGAGCAAAGGACATTGGAGGAAGGCACTAACACAGGAAATGTGGTACAATTTTGGTGAAATGCCAGTGAGCTAGTGATCTCAAATACAGGATGGAGAGAATGAGTAGGCAGATGTCCATGGAATGCTGTAGGAAGATCTGGAAGGCTTTCATGGAGTGCTGACTGCGTGTGTGGTCTAAGAAAAATTAATGTTGAGGGGTCAGACTGGGTAAGAGGTGTGTGGTGTCAAATCACATGAAATGGAAAGATTCAGAGGTCTACACTAGAGATGTTTCAAAGACATCAGCATGGGTAGCTAATATGCTGGTTGAGATAGAGTGAGACACCTAAGGTCATCCTCAGGTTCAGGTCCAATGACTTGGAGAATGGTGAACCAGGAACAGAAACAGAGAAATCATGAGGAGAGGCTGCATTAGGTGAAGATGCTGGGTGTGATTTGTTGAGTTTGAGTGTGAGCATAGCATGCAAGTAATTATCCCCAAGTCAGAAGTGAAATTAGAAAAAAAAACATTCCTATGATTGTGCTATTTGAAGTCATGGAATTGTTCAGAGAAGCTTCAAAAGTGAGTTGAGGAGACTTCCAGTGAAAGCTCTGAAAAAAGATTAGGAAGAAGATTTAAAGCCAGTGACTGGAAGGCAAGCAGACCTCCTAGGAGGAGGGCCCGAACAGGACATCCTGGAGGCTACAAAAATGTTTCCTGGAAGAGGGGAGAACTGATAGCTACTGGATCTTCAGAGTCAACCTGATTAACAAATCCAGGCACTCTCTGTTTTGGATCAGTAAAGAGGGGTAATTTTAATGACTCCTTTCTTTTCTAACACAGAAGCCAGGCTGGTGGTGCACACCTGTAATCCCTGCAACTCAGGAGGCTGAGGCAGGAGGACCACCAATTTCAGGTCAATCTCAGCAACATAGCAAGACTGTCTCAAAATAAAATTTAAAAAATGGGCTAGGATGTAGCTTAGTGGTAGAGCAATTGCCTAGTATGAATGAGGCCCTGGATTTAATCCCCAAACTAACCAACCAAACAAACAAATAAAAAAGCAAAACAAAACAAAAACTAGAAATGGGGACTTGGATTTAAATCAAATTCATGTATAATCTAATGTAGTAGACACAGGTGTTTGCTCTTCCTGACAACTCTGCTCTTGCTCCTCCCTTGCTAAGTAAAATAATTGTTTCTTCTGATACCATTCTCTTCAAGGAAGGCAACCTTGTCCTCACCTTGGGGGGAGTACATTGTGGGAGTCAATCAGGGTCATCCTCTGTTCCCATTTTTCCTTAAAACTGAAATTCTTTTACACAGGCAGATGACACAATTCTAAACAAGGATTGTGAGAGAAGTTCTTTAAAAGCACTTCTTAGGGCTGGGGTTGTAGCTCAGTGGCGGAACATTTGCCTTGCACATGTGAGGCCCTGGGTTTAATCCTCAGCACATAAAATTAGACAAATAAAAATAAAGATTTTGTGCCCATCTACAACTTTAAAATTTCTTTTAAAAAAGGACTTCTTAAATGGAGATACTCAGGAGAGAAGCATTGATTCTTCTGTGCTAGCTAACTGATCTTATTCCTGGGACAGGTGTCTTTGGCTCTGAGGGAGCTTGCCAGAAGAATCCTGGCATACTGAGGTTGTGGAGCAGAAAAGACAGAAAGGACATGTTTCTTGATGCAACAGTCACGCCACTTCAATCAAACCTGCAGTCACCAGCCTCTGGATTTTTGTTGGCTGAGATTTTATTTTTCCTCATTTTTAGAGCCAGCAGAGTCGTAGTTTTTTATTGCTTCAAGCCAGAAGCATGCCAACTGATACAAGATCTAAAGTTTTCATTTTAACTTTATTCTCATCATTGTGAAATTGCCAAAGCCTCTAGATAGGAAAGGCCCCAGAGGAGAGCAGAATCAAAAATTAATTAGAAGCATAATAAAATTCTCTGATAGAGACACTGGGTAAACCTAGTGACAACTCTCAGGCTAACCTTGACAGTAGGTATGTCCTGCTAAACATGCTTCAATTGGCAAATTGGATTTTTGAATTGGACACAAAGTGGTATTGTGATGTAATATTCACTTACATTTTCCATTTCATAGAATTACTCTGTTGTTTTTGTTCATTTGGCATTTTCTTCCTCTTGCCTGACCCAGACAGATACATTATTCATCTCCATAGCCCTTAGGCCCCACCCTTATATATACTGCAGCATGTTTGCAACATGCATGGAAACCCAGCGCCTGCACTCAGAAAAATGGTGCTGTAGTCCATCATGTGGGAAAAGAGTGGAATTAGTAAGAAGACAGATCTGACTCTGACATCAGGTCGGCCAGCCTCATTGGTCATGCCCCTGACACAGTCAGGCTAATTATAAGCCACAGTTCTCATTCTTCTTGGAATCTAAAAATCAGGAGGGTTGTAGGGACAGATTCTTAAGGAATTGTGAAATCTATCATCACTAGGACCTTTTACAAATTTGTTGCTTTCTCTTTTTAAAATCTGCTACTCAGCAGTCTTTTTCAGTATCAGTAAGTCATGCTATGCATTCCTATGAATAAGATGCACAAAAACTGCAACCAAATGCAGTGTCAGAACTGTTTGGTTTTGCCTCAGAATAAAAGAAAAAAAATCCTACTTATCGAGAGATACTTTATTGCTTGTTGAAAAATTCCCAAGATTTGAGCTTATGTTTAGTGTATTGCAATTGACTACACCAAATTCCATCTATCCATCTACCTTTTTTTTTTCTAAAATAGCCTTTGGATTGTTATTATTATTTTCAAGGAAAGGTTCACTAAATTCTCTTCAGATTCCAGGAATGGTAGAAGAATTAGCATTTTTTTTGCATTTATGGTAACTTAAGTCATTTCTTAGAATAAGAAACAAGAATGTCATAGCAAATATCATGAAGCAAGCAGCTTGCAAACAGTAGAAGTTTATTTCCCATAGTTCTGGAGGCTGAATGGTTCAAGATTAGGATGCTTAAGATTTGGTAACTGATGAGGGTATTATTTCTGGTTCATTAATGGTATGTTCTTGCTGTGTCCCTATATAAAGGAAAGGGCAGGGGGTTCTCTGGGTGTCTCTTTCAAGGGCCTTCATTCATTTAATGGGGGCTTTGCTCTCATGATCTAACCACCTTCCAAAGGCCCTACCTCCTAATGCCATCATACAAGAAATTTTAATAAAAGTTTTGAGGGGGACACAAACATTCAGTCCCCAGTGGGTAACTTCAACTTATTTGCATAATGTTTGCCACAACGATAGTGTGCTTCTATGCAGAGATAATTTATAAACTAAGGAATCATCAGATTTTGCTAGAGGGTCTGAAGAGAAATTCTTCTGGCTATAATGTATTCATGGTCTTTTTCCTTAGTTATGTTGGACTGCTTTGGGGATAAAAATTTTATACTGGGAAGAATAAGAGTTTCTGTGGCCTGAAGCAGACAAAGTCTATTCACAGGAAAGATAATGACCCCATCAGCTTGAAGTTGCTTGGAATGTCAGCAACTATAAGGTCTTTGGAGCACTGCAACTTCAGTCCAGCAACTACACAAACATAAGGCAAAAAGATGTGTCCATTAGTGTTGGTCACAAGGTCATGGTTGTTTTTAAACTTTGTTTGCTGGAATGCCCTAAGGCAGCTCAACTTATGTACTCATGTTCATATGATGGCAGATTTACTATTGCCACCCCGGGAAGGCTCCAGGGAGACAAACAGCTGATATTCCTCTGGTGACATTGCAATTCTTTTTTTTTAAAGTGGGTTCAATTTGGGGAACATGTCACTATACATAGACAGGGGGTCATGATAATGAAAACAATAGTTACCTCATATTGGTGATGATATGTGTGATTCAACAAACTTTTTTTCACACACAGCTTTGTTTATAAACAGGGGTTTTCTCACTTGATATTGCTTTTCCATGCTGGAAAAACTGTTTTTCTTTGGGCATTAGTAATATTTATTTTGGAGAGGAAATAAAATTCCAAAAAAGACCACGATACCTAAAGATAGTGATAATGGGAGGAATAATTCATCAAAGTCTGGCAAACAAAATGTTTTTTTGTTTTTGATTTTCCCCTATTTAAGAAGTCAGAGCTGGGAGCAATGGCACATACCTGTAATCCCAGTGGCTTGGGACACTGAGGCTGGAGGATTATGAGTTCAAAGCCAGCCTTAGCAAAAAGCTAGGCAGTAAGAAACTCAGTGAGACCCTGTCTCTGAATAAAACACAAAATAGGGCTGTGGATGTGGCTCAGTGGTCAAGTGCCCCTGAGTTCAATCCCTGGTACCAAAAAAAGTTAGGTTTTTCTTAAGTATAAAATTTAGCTTTTTTGGCTGTATTTATAGATATTTATCTTTTGCAAGTTTTATCCCAACCATAAGTATTATTTGAGAACTAGTTACTGAGTTCTAAGCCAGTCATTTTCCATCTTTTTTTTTTTTGAGATATGGTCTCACTCTGTCTAGGCTGGTTTTTAGCTTGTGGGCTGGAGTGATCCTCCTGCCTTCCCCTCCAAGCAGCTGAGACTCCAGGTAAGCACCAACATGCCCAGCTAAACGTTAATATATATTTAAATTTTAAAAATCCTGTATGGGGTTGTAGCTCAGTGATAAAGCATGTGCTTAGAATGTGCCAAGCCCTGAGTTCAGTCTCCAGCATGGAAAAGCAAGTCAGAAAACCCCTGTTTACAAACAAAGATTTGTGTGAAACTCCAGGATATAAAAATGGATAGATCAGAAGCATTTGGGTTGAGTAATGGCAGGAATGAGGTCTGGAGAATGACCTATTCACCTCTCTCCTTCCATCCTTCTCCTCTCTGCTACAGTGCCTCTCAAAATTTTTACCAAAAAAAATAGCTTCTTATTCACAAGTCAATGGCATATATTGGATAGGTCTTTCCTCATGGGGAGATCCATCAGTCTGGCCTGCATCCAAATATTCTCTCTGGACCTTCTCTTCCTTCACGGTTAATCTGTACAATTTCTCAAGAATATGCAAGGTCTCTCCCCTTTTCTCTGTTTCTAATGTCTTGCTTCAGGCTCTATTTTTTTCTTATCTGGACTATTTTTATAGACCTTTCACTGATTTTGTGCTTCTGATTCACTTGCTAATAGTTTCTAAGCATTTTGATCTCACATAGCATCAGCAAAGGTGGGGGCGGGGAATAGTGAATATGATGTTTATATGTTTGTTTAGGTAGCTACAAATGTTTTTTAAAAAATTTGTAAAAAACAAATGAATATAAAAATTAAATAGAAATCATATGGGGTTATAAATACACATTTTTATATTCCCTCCTCATCTCTTATGGACAGCTTGGTTAACCATTGAGTGTGCACACCCACTTTGGATACTGTTAATCTCTGTCCAACAGAGAATTTTTCTGAAAATGACTGTTTCCTGGAAACCTTCCTATAGCTCTCACTAACTATTACATGGACTCTAAATATTTAGCACAAACGACAAAGCTATTCATGAATCAACTGTTGACTACTTATCAAACTTAAAATGAAATAATATATATGAACACTCTTATTAAATGGTTTATACTTGTCAAAATATCAAATAGGATTTTTACTTGTCAAATATATTCAAGGGGGGAGAGGGGATGGGGAAAGGAAATATTTTGATCTGAAATTGATTTCCAAATAAGTTTGTCGGGATGAACCCAAGTAGTATGTATAACCATAAAAGTCTAATTTTAAAAAAGTTTGAAATAAATAAATAAATAAATATATTCATGCAGAACAAGCACCTTGGTCAATCCCAGATCATGCTGTATCATAATTTCAACTAGACCAACATGACAGCTAGACTAAATGACTTGAAATATGTATCTACATCACTCTTACTGCAAAACATCAGTAAGTAAAGATTATTGGTTGGGGGGAGGGTGGAAATAAAGGGAAAAGAATGCAAATGTGAGATTCTATATTTTTGTATACATCAGTCTTTAGGAACTTGGTCAAATAATAATAAAATATTAGTGTCAGGAATTTTAATGACTAAAATTTCCTGTCGGCATTATGACTCTTCATTCCTAAAGTACATCAGAAATAAGGAAATTCTTTTTAAAATAGACAAACTTGTTACTGTGACTTCAAGTTTGAAATAAAATCTCCATTTTATTTAGAATGTAAAGGAGGGGGAAATAGAGACATTTCCTGAATGTGAGATGAGGGTATGAAAAAGAAGAGAGCTGAAGGCTGTGTTGTCCTTTTAACCTTCACTGGGTCCTTCAGGCTTGATATGGTTCAAATTTCTGCTGTATATTTTGATCCTCTCTCCACAGCAGTTGCTTAGGAATCTGTTGCCAATAATGACACAGAAAATGCAGTGAGTTGTAAATAGATCCTCCTACGACATTAATGCCATTATTTGGGAAATTATATGAGGTTCTGTGGGAGGATGAACATATGGTAAAAGAGTCCATTTCTTCAGAAAAAACATCTAAATAGGGAGAAATATTAAAATATAACCAAGCAAACATCAGGCATTTAATTAAATGATTAGTCAATATTTCTTTCAGATGGGAAAGTCTTAAAATTGATTTTCTATTTTAAAATTATCAGTGAAAATAAGCAAAGTTGGGTAATTTCTAAATCTTCTTTTTTCTATATAAGCAATGAAGAAATAATTTTACTCTAGAAGTATCAGGGAGACAAATCATAAAGTTTATGAAACATTGGCTCATAATAATACTTTCTTTAAAATTAAGGCATTCTAAATTAGGACTAATACTTTCCAAGTTAAAATTTAATTATTTGTTAAAAAAATCTTAGCGGTCTGTACATACATCTCTTTCTTCATAAAAAGGTTTGGGTAGAATTAGTAATATCTGCAATTACAAAATGTTTTTAAAGGAAGACAACAGCAGAAATTAAAGTTGTCTTTTTGCAATCTAGGATTCTTTCTCACCCTGATCTCAATTTTTATTCCATCATTTTTATGTATCAAATATTACAAAATTAAAATGTAAAATAACAAGTACCTAATGATTTAAGTTGTTTTCATTGAATGGCTTGTTTGGTTATTACAAGCAAGTAAGAAGAGAAGATAAAATTGGTTTCCTTTAAAGAAAGCTTTTTTCTTGTTTTGAAAATATGTAATCAACTTAAGAATGACAACCTCAGTGTACCAAAGGTATTTAATTTTCATATTTTAAGTCTTTATTAAAAGTAAACTTTATGAGTTATGCAATTATGAATGGGAATCTGAAACTAAAGGCGTTCAGATAGTTTTGACAAAAACATATTCAGAATCTGTACAAATAAAGCTAATGATAATCACTCCATCTGTTCTGTTGGCAAAAATGAGGCCCAGATGTTGCAGAATACCTTGTCTTTCTCCTGTGCCTTGGTCATTGATAAGTAAGGTATTAAAAGAGCAGTCCAAATTCTTCAGCAGTTTCCTTAAGTTCATGTAAAAGAGTTTCTTTCCAGCTAAATTACTTTCTCGCTTCCCTGTCAACTAGTAGGTTGGACCTTTAGATCCACTAGAAGAAAGTGGAAGTAAATGGCTGAGCCTTCTGTAAGGGATAGCCAGTTGGGATTGAGACTACTGTACTTGAGGCAGAAGAAAAAGAGCAAGTGGTCAATGGAAGCCCGGGATGCTTCTTAAAGTCTTTGCCTTGAAATGGCATATTGTCACTTCCATTCACCTTCCATTGATCCAAGCGTGTTCGTGAACAACCAGATAATGGGGCTGAGCAATATATTCCCATATCAGAATGCTTAAAAAGTCATATGATGCTCATGGGGGTAAAGAGTGAATCACTACAAATAAATGCAATCTATGGCAGTATATGACAAAAAGGCAAAAAAAAAAAAAAAGGCAAAACACCTTCTGCATCTATCCTTGGTCCTAGCTTTTTCCTGAGCTATAGTGCTCATTTGTATCTTCTTTCTCAGATGACATGGACCACTCCCAGTGATCTTAACCTGACTTTCATAAACCAATAAAGAAGGCAAGAGGGATGCAGTGGGCCAAAAAGCAGTGAGAACATTGCCCTCTGTGTGAAATGTTCTAAACTCTGTGTAAGTATTGATTAGATATCTATATATGAAAATTAATTGGATCACATGGTAAATTTCTTATGCACAAGTTTATTTACCTACTTTTAGCTCAGAGAATATTAAGTGATTTATGGTTACCTGAACAATAAGAAGGGGAGTCTGCATGTGTTTGTGTGAAAGTCTAGAGTCCTGTGGGACACGTTATCAGCAGAAATAATGGAGGGCATGTGGGTTGAATTGCTAACATGTTGGATTTTTCTTTTTTCAGTATATTTAATTATTTATAATTTTTATATGTTCTTTTTAGTAATGCATGACAGTAGAGGCTATTTTGGTAATACATATAACAACTATGGACTATATCTCCTTCTAATTAGGATACCAACCTTGTGGATATACACAAAGGTGATAGTCACTGTGGTGTATTCATGTATGCACATAGGAAAATTATGTCAGATTCATTCCACTGTCTTTTCTATTTCTATTCCCTCCCTTTTCTTTATTCCCTTTTGTCTAATCCACTGACTTTCTACTCTCCTCCCCCCACTGTATGTTAGTATCTCCATATCAAAGAGATTTTTGGGTTTTGGGGAACACGCTGTTTATTTTACTTGTCATGTAAATTAGCATCCTAAGGATACCACCCCTGTTGGATTCATACTGTGTCCTGTTTAGGTCCTTAACTTGGCAGAGTTAAAGGTTGAACATTTTTTTTAAATATTCTTTTTTAAGCTGTTGATGGACCTTTATTTTATTTGTTTATATATATGTGGTGCTGGGGATCAAACCCAGTGCCTCACACATACTAGGCAAGCACTCTACCACTGAGCCACAACCCCAGCTCCTAGAGGTTGAACATTTTTATTTAAATAACTTGAAATATAAAGTGCTTCAAAATCTAAAACACTTTGAATACCAAGATGATACCATGAAGAGAAAATTTCACACCTGATCTCATAGGATATATTGCAGTCAAAATTCAGGAATACTAAAAATACTGTATAAAATTACCTTCAGACTAATTTATGTGTATAGGTGTATATGAAACATGAATAAATTTTTTGTTTAGACCTGGCTCCTATCCCCAGGATACTTCATTACGTGTATGCAAATATTCCACAATTGGCAGAAATATGAAATCTGATACATTCTTGATCCTAAGTATTTTGGAGAAGTATATGCAACCTGTAAAGGTGCTTTCAAAAATCATTTGATATACAAATTACATGAATGAAGACTTGAATTGGGTGTCAACATACTTTATATACAAACAGAGATACACAAATTGTGTATATATGTGTATTAAGAGCAATATTGTGCTAAGTGAAGTTAGCCAAGCCCTAAAAAACAAATGCCAAATGTCTTCTTTGATATAAAGAGAGCCACTAAGAACAGAACAGGAAGCAAGAGCATGAGGAAAAGACTAACAGTAAACAAAGACGAATGGGGGGAGAGAAGGGGAGAGAGAATGGAAAGCATATGGAAATGGTAGGAGACCTTCAATGATACACAAAATTATAAGAGGTTATGAGGGGCAAGGGGGGGAAGGGAGAGAATTAAACAACAGCAGAGGAGGTAGAGAGGGAAGATGGGAGGGGAGGGGAGGGGAGTGGGGATAGTAGGCGATAGGAAAGGTAGCAGAATACAACAGTCACTAATATGCTGTGAACGTCTAGTGCGTTCGGGTCCCTGGGTAAGGGTCACGAAACAACTGGGACACAGGGGATGCAGAGCCAAGGCAGCAATTGCAACTGCATGCTGAGGTTTATTTGCAAGTTCCTTTTATATTCTTCTTCTAACAAAGCAAGCGATTCTTCAATAACATTTCATCTACATAGCCCAAATATCATGCCTCAGCGGGTACACAGAACTAAATTCAGATTGTTCCTGTTCATTTGATAAGTACCCTCCCAAAGTTCTTTGTAGACATTATCTAATCCCTGAATGTACTGTTCCCAGGTCCAGTATGCAGGAAGCTTCTTCCTCTAGGCCAAACCATGCAGAAGCTTGTGTCTTGTGATAAGGGGAAGAGGAATTTTCCTCCTCCTAGCGAGGCATGCCTTCAGCTGACCTAAATCACAGCCACAGCTTCTTGCAAAGTGTCAGGCTGAGTGAGCTAAACTCTGCACACTTAAACCCCAACAATATGCCATCATGTAAAAATGTGAGTAGGTAACAGATGTGATTCTGCAATCTGTATTTGGGGTAAAAAAGGGAGTTCAAAACCCAATTGAGTCAAATGTATGAAAGATGATATATCAGGAGCTCTGTAATGTTTTGAACAATCAATAAAAAAATAAAAAAAAGAATTGTAATGCAAAACAAACAACAAAGTACATGTATAAAGGCATAAATTGGTGTGAACATACTTTATATACAGAGATAGGAAAAATTGTGCCCTATTTGTGTAATAGTAATTGTAATGCTTTCCACTGCTGTTGCGTGTTAAAAGTAAAATAAAATAATAAAAAATAAAAAAAGAACAAAAAATATCATTTGATAATTTGCTCTTTTCAGAAGAGTAAAGGGAAAAGCACTATTTCATTTGAGAAATTCAATTTTAGCTGTTGATTTTAAAATATTATTTATATTCTAGGAATTAAAATTTTTTAATGTTTATGAAAACTTCACAAAATAAAATTAAAACATGCCATACTTAAGGAGGGTCACTGTTGGAGCTAGATGGCTTAATGATGTTAAATGATGTTAATGATTAAAAGATGTTTAATGATGCTTCTGTTAATGCAGTGCTAGGAAGGGTTTCTGGGGTTGCAGCCATAACATTTCTGTGTCCTTGTAGCATTTGCCATAAAGTAGACTGGCCAGTAGGGGTTACTCTAGGCATTGTGATTTTGGTGGTGGATTATAGTCAGAAGAAATGATGAATGGCATATTTTAAAATAGCCATTTCACGGCTAAGTTAGGCAGAATTTGGAATTTATATAACTTGCTTTGAGCATTTTTACAGAAGCTTTTATCCCATTTATCTATCTATGAGACATATTTCAATAATTATTGTGCTATCCTTGCTGGTTGTCTATTCTTGATTAAATATAGTCCACAGATCAAAATTGTAAAGTAGCCCTCTAGTTCAATTTGGCATTATTTTTCCAGTGTATTATTCTCAATACTTGACTTTTGAATTCTAGGATTTTACTCATTCTTACAAAGGCTAAAATATAATCGTCTTTAGTTGCTCTATAGTAACTGCTCTCAGATGGCTCCTCAATTTTAGAATAGACATTGCTTTTGGGGCTGGGAATGTGGCTCAAGCAGTAGCGTGCTCGCCTGGTATGTGTGTGGCCCGGGTTCGATCCTCAGCATCACATACAAACAAAGATGTTGTGTTCGCCGATAACTAAAAAAAATAAATATTAAAATTCTTTCTCTCTCTCTCTTAAAAAAAAAGAATAGACATTGCTTTTTATAAGGAGAAATAGAAGAGAAAATGGAAGAAAAAAATACATAGTTTTCATGGCCGTTTGTTTTTGAAAGAGAAGATAAGTAAAAGTAAATGGCTTTAAATTCAATTTCCATGAAAACCAAGTTTGTGCTGGATGTAATGGCACATACCCATAATCCCAGCAGCTTGGGGGGCTGAGGCAGGAGGATCATGAGTTCAGTCAGTTTCAGCCACTTAGCAAGTACCTAAGCAACTCAGTGAGACCCTGCCTCTAAATAAAATATTAAAAAGGGCTGGGGATGTGGTTCAGTGGTTAAATGACCCTGGGTTCAATCCCTGGTACCCCCCCCCCACACACACACACAGAAATGAAAAAGTTTGCAAAAAATAATGATTTTTGTCTAAGGCCTAAACTAATACAAATGAGTTCTTACTAAACTTTGAAAATATTAAAATAAAATATTAGAGTAAAATACTATCATAAGAAGCATATATTACAATGGGTTAAAATGCAAAGTTATTAATTCAGTGTTTCCTTATAATGTTTCAAGTTTGCTTTGATAGACTCATCAGAGTCTAGAAGTCTTTTAACTCATGCTATTTTGAATCAGTCCAAGCCAACTACATACAGTGCAGCTCTGATCATCTTGTATATGCCATAGCAGAAGGCTGGCTCTTGGATGTGTAAAAGAGGCTATTATAATAAATTACTTATTTATATATGATTAAAACTCTTTAGGCAGTTCGTATAGATGGTTTGTGTAGCTGAACACTGTCAGAGAAAGGACCTAGCTGGAACAAACTACTAAGTAAAAACAATCTTTTTGAATAGACTGTCTTAAAGGCTCCTTACCTGTTAAGACTCTTAATCTCTTCTCTCATAGCATTCTTACTGGAGAGGCCTGGAAGCCACATTTGAAAAGAAAAGCACTTCTCACTTGTGATTTGGTTTTTTGACATAGTTTTCCTCACCCAGCTGGTTTGTAAAAGAAACAAAACTGCAATTAGTCACTTCTGTTACTAGTGCTCTGTCCCTAAGTGCTTAGCTTTAGAAGTATTTTCTGCCTATTTCCTTCCTCTCCTTTGTGTGACACAATATTTTTAGTGCTTCATTTCCCTTCTGTTCAATGTCCTCCTCTTCTAATTCTTGGAATAAAGGATTAAGACACTATTAACCCTGTGTCTGCCAATGAGGGAACCAGTAAATTTGCATTCCTACTAAGTGGTTCACTCTAGGCAATTTCTCCCATTGAGGTTTTGTTAGAAATCTGCTAAAGTTGCTTTTATTTACTGATTAAACACACCCCTTCCCAGCATAAATATCAGCCATGAGGGTGAAAACTCCTTAGACTATTTAGCTTTTAATTGTATAGTGAGAACTTGTTCTTAAAAAAAATCGAAGTTACATGAAATTTTTCTTAAAATATACAAGCCAGGTATAGTGATGCATGCCCTGTGGTCCCAGTTACTCAGGAGACTGAGGCACGAGAATTACTTGAGCCCAAAAGTTCAGAGACAGCCTGGGCAACATAGCAAGACTCCATCTCAAAAACAAAAACAAACCAAATACACACACACACAAACTCACAAACATGCACACACAGATACACATATATGCACATCCCTAGTAAATAGTAATAGAGTTTAGTATATGATCATATAGATATGTCCATACATATACGTGTGTGTGTGTGTGTGTGTATGGTGTGTGTGTGTGTGTGTGTATGGTGTGTGTGTGTGTATGTGTTACTTACTGAAGTCTCACACCTTAAAAAGGTTGTGTGTGTATATGAATACACACACATACACAGATACTTATAAGTGTTATACCTATATGTTAAAATAATAACCAGAATTTTAAACCTTACATAACAATGTCTTTAACACTAGTAATTTATGATTACTGACCACTGGAATCATTTGAACATCACCAAATACCAAGTTGCCCATTATAAAATCTAGCTCCCCATTTTAGGTCCTTAGGTTGATAGAACAGAATACAGATTCAAAGCCTGGGATTTGAATTCATCGGCTCAGTACCAATAGTTTTTAGGTGTAAGAGTTGAGTAAATAAAATACTCATAAATTCCTGATTTTTAAAATATTGTTGAAGTTATAAGCTGTAAAAAACTATCACTCTGATTTTTATATCATCATTAGATAAACTGATTAAGTAAAAATTGCTCATTCCTCTGCTGGCATGGATTTTATTTCAACAAGCATTTATTAAGCTTTACCCTCATGGTAATCTATAAAGGAATAATTTCAGTTTTCCTCTAAACCCTCTTATAACATTACTCAAGAGATTTAAAATCAATGTGAAATTTATTTAATAGCTTCAAATAGTTTTATAACTGTGATAATAAGTTTGAATTAATTTGCAAAGAGGAGTTCCCTTAAAGCATTGGTTAAATTCAGATTTCTATATATTAAACTGTAATTATACAATAAAATATGACTCAGAATAAAACCTTATAGTAACATGCAAAATACATTAGCACTGTTTGGATTGAAGAAGATTAATTTATCTCTGTATTTATTTTTAAAATCTGATTTGAGTTAGCTAATAAAATGAATTTGTGAGCCCATTTTATTGAGTAATATTCTGTATGAATTTAAATGTGTGAGCAACACTTCCTTATCAAGTTAAAATACATAGATTGTATATTTGTGTGTATGTAAATTTGTATATAGTGAGGATTTATATAATTAATATAAACTCAGAGAGACAAGTCCAGAGATGCTGTCTTTTTTAGGAAGTAAATAATAAAATTTTTATTTCATTAAAATTTTATCTATTACTCTCACATATTCAGTGGTATAAATTCATTTGTGCTTTAAAGATTCAGAGAGTAAGATAAAATCACATCCTTAGTTTATTGGTAGTGAAAAAGTCCTCATTGGTGAGATGGGAGGAAGAAGTGACAAGTCTTGTATGAATTGTTTGATTCCTTAGAATTACAATGGGGCTAATATTTCTGAGAATTAAACTATGCTAAAACACTCTTCAATTTTAGTTATTATAATAGCAAAGAGTTATTATTATTCATAACAATTATTCATAAAATAACAAATGGTTATCATATTCTTTATAGAGATCATTACCAAGTGGTCTGTTTTTAATTCTTTTTTCTAATTTGTTCTCTAAAATCAAAGATTGTGTTGCAACTACATTTCTGAGTAAATATTTGTGGGGATAAACATGATTGTGGTAGTAGTGATAGCTACTATTTTTTAAATTTTTACCATGTGCCTCATATTTTGTGTAGTATATTTTCTCTCAGACCTTGCAACAGCTGTTAGATGTAGGTTCTACTATTCTCATAGACACAAAGGTTTATGAGTTTAAGAAAACTCCTAAAGCTCTCACAATTAGAAATGTTGATAAGGCTCCAGAACACCCAGCTCCTCCCCTGCTATGCCCTACTTAGGGTTTAGGTATGCCACCGGGATAGCCACTTTCCCCAAAGCCCAGATCCCTGTCTTTGGCTATAACTTACAGGTCAGTCACATGACACACAGACTTGAGAGATACTTTCTAGCAAGAGAGATTGAACACTGTGGATTCACCTACCCGGCCAGCACTGGAGAAAGAAAGATTAAGAGAGAATGTAAAGAAAGGTTAAGAGAGAATGTAAAGAAAGGTTAAGAGAGGAATGCTACAGGACCATTAGCACTTTACTGAAGGAATTTCCCTAGAGCATCTAGCCCAACACCTAATCTGTTGGTGCATACTCACAGCTTTTCTTTCCTTATGTGTGAATATTTGTGTGCATGTGCATGTGTATGTGAGTTGATGGCATGCATGCATGAGGTTTATGTGCAGTGTATGTATATATGAATGTTATGTGCGTGAGATTTTATGCAGATGTGGGTAGGTATATGTGTGTTATATTTGTGTGAATATGTCCTTTGTTTTTTGTATTCATGAGGTACCTGTGTGAGATGGGGTGGTGAGTGAGGTATATAAATGTGACTTCAACCTATGTCTGTAGAATATGTGAGAAATATATGTATGTGTGTGTTATGTGTGAGTATATCCTATGTGCCTACAAGTTGAATGTGGGTGTGAGATGTTTGGATGTGGAGTGTGTACGTGTGAGTGTGTTCTATATGTGAGGTGTGTATGTGAGTGTGTATACCCTTGTCTGTAGTTTGTATGCTATGTATGTATGTGCATAAGTGGAAGGATGCTTGCGTTTGAGTGGGAGAAGTAGAATGGAAAAGTGAGAGTAGAAATTGGAAAAACAGGCATGGCTATACGTTCTCTGTTCACTAGAATAGTAACAGATCAAAAGGCTATAAACTTTGGCATCTTGGGAAGTCCCACCCAGATCTGTGACTATAAGTAAATATTTGGAAGCAACTTAGACTGTTTACATCTTAGTTTTCTCATCCCTGGAAGAAGAGAATTTTTAACTTAAATGCTTGAATGCTTAAATAAGTACTGCTCAGATTGGAATTACTGACAAAATATAAAGTATTTGCATAGATGTAAAATATTGCATATTTTTATTAAGAGTGGCATATTTTTTCAATATCATGTTCAATATTAAAGTTCCAGAACAACAAAATAACATACAGGGTTTGGGTTGTTTTTTTTTTTGGGGGGGGTACTGAGGATTGAACTCAGGGGCTCTCAACCACTGAGCCACATCTCCAACCTTATTTTGTATTTTATTTAGAGACAAGGTCTCACTGAGTTGCTTACCACCTCGCCATTGCTGAGGCTGGCTTTGAACTCCTGATCTTACTGCCTCAGCCTCCTGAGCTGCTGGGATTACAGGCATGCACCACAGTGTGTGGCCATACAGGGTATTTTAATGAGATACTATTACTTTGTGCTTCTACCTTCAAGGGGTTTCTAAAGTTAATTTCCATTGGCAATGTATAGTATATTATATCAAAAAGGAAAAAAAAGCACATGCTTCTTAGTAAATGCTATTTATTTGTGTGTTTATTTATTGTTTGGTATGCTGTGGATTAAATCCATGCATGCTAGACAAGCACTATGCCACTGAACTACATCTGAGTCCTTATTTTATACTGAGATAGAGTATCAACTAAGTTTCCCAGGCTAGCTTCAAACTTATGATATTCCTCCTTCAGCCTCCCAAGTAGCTAGGATTATAGACCTGATCTTCCACACTTAACTTAGTAAATGCTTTTTGATTATCAAGTAATTGTAGTCTTAATCCATTAAATAACCAAAGCCAAGCTTTGGCTTGAACACATGGCAGAAAACTGAACCACATTAGAAGAATTTGGCAATGATTTTTTTGAGATAATTATTTTAAGACAAAGAGAAATTAATAGACAAGATACAAGATACTGCAGTTCCTTAAACAGTTACCACATCTTCACTCTTAGGTATTATGTGAGGAAGAATTAAGAACATTTATCCTCACAAAATCCTGTACATAGAGGTTCATAGCAGAAATTATTTACAGTAGCCCCAAAGTAGAAACAATAAAAATTTCCATCAACTGATGAATAAACAAATGTGATATTTTCACACAAGGAATATATTCAACCAAAAGAGAATCCGGTACTAATACATTCTGTTACATATATGAACTTTGAAAACATTATAGTAAATAAAAAAGCCAGAATGACATATTGTGTGATTCAACTTATATGAAGTGTCCAGAATAGATTGGTCTGTAGAGAAAAAAAGTAGTTTAGTACTTCGGTAGGGATGGGGGGAATAGGGGATTGAAGATTGAAAATTGAAAGTTAAATGGTATACAAATTTCTTCATAGGATAATGAAAATGTTCTACAAAGTAGTAATGGATGCACAACTAGTTGCCCTTTAAATGGGTGGATTGTGTGGTGTTTTAATTATATCTCCATAAAGCTAATAAAACAAGTTACAGGGCAATTTCACTAAGTAGTGAACCCTTCCCATTTATTGAACCAAGGGTTCTGGGAGGAGCCAGTGATGACCCTCCTGATACAAATCAATACCCACAGACAAGAGAGGAGGCACTCCTACAAAAAAGCACCTCAAACCACCAAGTCCACTTGTGACCGGATGCTTTCATGAGGGCTCCAGCGCCAGGCAATACATGAGCAGCCCATAAATCTCTAATCTATGGCTTTGCTGGTTCCAGTTTAGTCTGGAACCAGCAAAGCTAGTGAAGAGTCATTCTCTTTTATTCCCTCCTCCCTGCCCTGCCCTCTCCCTTCTCCATTCTTCTCCTCTCCTTCCTCCTTCTTTCTTCCTTCTGTCCTTCCCCTCCTCCACTCCTCTTTACCTATTTTACCTCTGTAAGTAGACAATGTGATCAGTTTATTTTGATTTAGAGTTTTGTATTCATTGGAAGAAACTGTTTTCTTTATTTTCATGATTTTGAAGTATTTCCTACGACAGGATTCAAGAAGTGCAGAACCTGAGAAAATCCTCTGTGGCTTAATAGCTGATACAAAGATACAAAGGTTTTGTTGTTGTTGTTTGTATATATTCCCTCCCTTTCCCCATTTCTGTGGCTTGAAACTGCAGCACCTCCAGCTCTACTGAGGAGTAGTATGCTCTGCTCATCTTCTTATGATTTCCACCTACTCCACCTCCACATGCAAGTGTCACATTCACTGTGGTTTCAGATGATCCCATAGGAATGTGATGTTTATTTCTGTTACATCTTATCTATAATCACTGCCTTTAAAACTTTTTTTCCTTAACATATAATTGAAGAATAATCTGTTTAATATGCAGCTGTGTGAACCTAATCAATAGATGTATTTTACAAGTTTTAGTTTTGAAATGTTGGATAATATCTTTCAGTTTAAGAAATTAATCTTTCTATAAAGTGTCATATTGTTTATTGAAATGTTTTTGCAATGTGACATTTCAACACTAATTACTATTATTAAATATCAGTGAATTTGTTTGAAATAACTTAACATTCAGATAAGCAGTATTTATGTACTATACAATACTACCTAACCGGCTTATTTGTTGGGAAAGAATCACTGACTCACCAGATAAAAGAATTCAGCATCTCTTATTTTTCAGCTTATATTAACTGCATTTAAATTTTTTGACAGTTTCCATGATGTAATAAAACACACAGGCAATCAAATTTAAATGTCTATCAAAATGAATGTTCTCTGAGCTCCAATTCATGCAAAAGTTGAGATCTGGACAATGAAGAGTTAAAGTTTATAAATGTTTTTCAGGGGAAAAGAATAGATAAAACAATACAGTTGAGATTTCTACTATTGAACAATATACAATCATAAGGAAACAGAAAAAAGGGGTACAGTTAAATGCATTCTTCTTAATTATATTAACAGTGATATCTATTTTAAACAGTCATGAGAGTTCTTTGTACTTTGTAGGGGAAGTACTCTTGGATCTTTCTCCATGTTTACCAGGATATATCCTGAGCACACAGCATAAACATTGTGCATGCAAAGAATTGGAGCTAGTGGTGTGAATGCTCATGTGACACATAAGTGCACATTAATGTTCACTAGGGAAAATATGGAAAACTGAAATTTGTTCTAAGGTTCATTTTTTGTCAGTGGCTTACTTTAAATAGCCTACTCTTGTAAAGCGTGAATGGCCAGAGGCATCCTTAACATTTTTATCCAATTAGTTCATGGATTATGTTTCCAGAACAACAGACTGAGTGACCAACCAGGTAGAAAGAGTCTTATTTAGATATTTTTCATGGGACCACCATTTATGGAAGGGAGGAAGAGGAAAGAAAGCAGAAGCAGGAGTTAAGGGAAGTTTGTCTGCAATGTAGTGTGGGAAGGTCTTGTAAAGCCCTCAGGGAGTTTGGGAGTGGGCTTGCTCCTCAGAGTTGTCCTACATGTGGGTGAGGGGTCTGGACTTTGATACCCTCCTGTGGACCCAATATTAGATGCTTGGACAAGGCAGACTTCTTAAGCTAAAGCAAATGAGAATGAATTTGAACAGAAGAGGTTGGATACCCGAGGAATTTTTAGCAAGCAGGTTTATTGACTGCAGGGCTCAGAGGTGGCTTTTGAGACAAGTTTTCCAGAGATAGAGAAGTTTTTGGCTCTGGGGAAGGCTCTGGCACTGAGAGCATTAAGGAAGAAGGAGTGGCCAGTGTTAAGGGGCTTCTGTCTGTTGTCTCTGGGAATGAGGGGGCTGAGCGGTCAGCCTCTTGTTTTAGTGGTCTTGACAAAGTCAGGTTGAGTGGCACATAAGATGGCGAGTGTGGCACTCACAGGAAAAATGACTTTTTGTTTGTTTGTTTATTTGTTTTTTTCTTTGTCAGGTTTTGTTCTGTTTAGTTTTCTTTCTTTGGGTCTTAGAGGCCATTATAGTCTAAATTAACATTAAATTGGATTGTCTTTCCAAATAGGCTCTCGAACAAAGGGGCTGTTTCTAGACTATCTCTTACCAGCGACCAATAAGGGATTTGGCTTGGTGTCCAGAGGTTTTGATAACTATTGAGAGGCCCTCACCAATGAAACTTTTGTCCATAGATCCTTCTGGTGGCTTTTCCACCTCAAAGGTTGGTCATTTTAATTTGTAAAGTATATAACTTTTATGGAGTGAGCTTCATCCCACAGTTACTATTAAAACCTTTCTAAAAGTTTTTTTTTAAACAAACATTTTAGAAGACTCTGTGTTTTGTATGTGCCTCCCATGTTCCATGCTTTATCAGTGTCACACACTTATGACAAGATTTGCTTCATCCATCTCAGTACTTTTCCCTTGTGGGAACTTAGTGTCCTCCTTGGTGGCCCCGTATCAACTCCTGACCTGGAGCTTTCACCTAAATATTGGATGGTGAAAATCCACCATTGACTGTATGAGATCCCATGGAACTGAGTAAGGGTCCAGCATTTATTTGGCCCATGGGTCGGGTCAAAACTCTTCCCTTGTTTGTCTTATTTACATACTTTACATAGACATGGTCAAAGCAAAATTTTTATATTGTCTAAATCTCAAAATTCCACAACCAAAAAGGGAATCATGTTTCTCTTCTCTTCACCGATTTTGAACAGAGACTATTTGGGTGACTCCCTGGGTCCTTTGTGGCTCCACATTCTTCAGAGATTACTCAGGGACCCTTAGAGGTTGATAGAGCTTCTCTTCCACCAGCTTAGGCCTCTGTGGGGGAAGTCAGGTGGGATGCCTTTAATGGATCTGTGTCTTTCTTGTTCAATTGGATGGTGCTCTAAGTTACCTTGTCTTGGTTCTTGTTCTTCATGGGTTCCATTGTGCTCTGGGGTGACAGTTCTTTGGGGCAGGTAAGTCAACTAAGCCTATAGCCTATGGTGCACCAAGGAGAAGTATTGTCCTCCACATCCTGGGAAAATTAGACCCAGAGAGAAGAGAGGCAGAAAAGCTTCACTGTCCCATCTGGGCTGCCAAATGAAGTAGGACAGAAGAGGCCAGATACTCTAGGAATTTTCAGAAAGCAGGTTTATTGACTATTGGGTTCAGCAGTGGCTCTTGCCTAACAATTCTTCTTCTGAACAAAGATTTTGGAAATTCTTTGAGCTTTATACCCAGTGCATGGGGAGGGCATGGAGTTTTTGTTTTTTTTTTCATTTGTTTTTTAAGCAAAAAAACAAAAACAGTATCTTTTAATACAACAATCTTACAGACTCAACTCTACCATACCTTATTGTGTACAAAACTGACATTTACAAAGAGAAAGCTTCCAACCTCAATAACCTCTGCAGACATCCTGATGATCTGAGAAGAGAAAAAGCTTAATTATGAGAAGGGTCTTTTGGATGGAGGTCTATGTCCTACTTCAAGAACAAAGAGCACTTTTCAAACCAAGGGAAATGGGTTATGTTATTAAAGGTAGATGATCACAACATCCACTACAGTTAGGGAGGTATTTTAGAACCTGCGAACATTGAGGAAGACTTTGAGAGTGTATGCTTTCCTTCTTACATTCCCTCCATGTTTTGGAGAAGTAGGATGTTATTTGTGGGAAAGAAAATGGAATGATAATTTTCATAAAATCTATTTTTTTAATGTCAAGATACAAATTTATTATCACACTTAGCAGGGATACTCTCTGTGACCATCCAAGTCGATGTGATGTTAGCATCCAAGTAATTTTTTTTATATATTAAAGAAAACAAAAATAAAAATATTTATTGAGTTTCTATTAAAGGTGATGTCAAAGGTCTTTATTATCTATATGAGAAGCTAGTAACTATGAAAGATTGTATTTATTTGAAAAGTTTTGATCTCATTTAACCACTATTTATATAAAATAGAAAATATATTAACCAACACATAAAAATAATACTTTATGAAAACTGCAGCATGTTCATTTGGGCTAGGCCTTTGTTTGGTTGGCTATATATGCACTTTTTTGTTTGTTCTGTTTTTTATTTATTTAATTGTGGCATCGTATTTGAAACATCCACACAATATCAATTGTGGAGAAACTAGTGCATAGATATATGAACTCAATATTTCAAATTGACAACAGAATGATCTTGTTTATTATGTAGTAATTTTTTTCATTACAGTGAAATGAATTATATAATTAAATACAGTATAGAAAGTAGAAACCGGGCTGGGGATGTGGCTCAAGCGGTAGCGAGCTCACCTGGCATGCATTCGGCCCGGGTTCCATCCTCAGCACCACATACAAACAAAGATGTTGCGTCAACCGAAAACTAAAAAATAAATATTAAAAAAAATTCTCTCTCTCTTTCTCTCTCTCTCTCTCTCTCTCCACTCTCTCTTGAAAAAAAAGAAAGTAGAAACCTTCCTTTGTATTTAAAGTTGTTTTATCTGTGTATGTGTATGTATACACATGCATTTATTTTTATATAAATATATATACACATGTACATATATATGTACACATATATATATATATATATATATTTAAACAGGACACATTAGGGTTGCTGAAATGGTACTTAAGAATGGAAATTAGCTGAATGCTGCTGAGTCCTTTAAGATCTCCATAAATTTTTCCAGATTGTTCTTTAGTCAGTTTGATAGAGCTGTCATTGCTGGCTATAGACTGAATACCAATTCAGCCCTTTCATACACACAAATGTAGCTCAAAGAACTGATTTCTAACTCCAGTCTCCTTATTCCTATGGAAATTAATTCCTGCTAGAGATAATTTGGACCAATTTAGAGAAGAAAGAAATTAGAAGAACTTCTGAGGATTTTCTATGCTAAAAGAACAATTATTTTATTGGCAACTGAAATGTTAGATTTACTAAATGAAAAAAAAGTGTTTTAAATTGAGCCATTCTTCTAATTCATTCATCTGGATTCTGAAGACGAATGTCTGTGAAGACTAATTGTGTTATCAAATATAAGTTAAAAGGTACATATGAGCATATAAGTTAAAAGGTACATATGAAGTATTCTATATTTTCCTCTTAGAAATTATATGTGGTTTACATGACTATGCTTTTCATTTAAACACTCCTGTACATTGAGAATAAATTCATAATTAAGAATTTTCATTTTTTAATCTTAGATCTTAAGAACTAATGTTCTTGTTTAATTTGTAGACAGAAGTCTAAGCGGTTCTTAAAAAAGAAATTCTGGAGTGGAAATTATCAACAGTTTTTGATCTAGTAGTTATTTTTTTTTTATTTTCTAAAGTGCTGATCTTAATGAGTGTTTTATACAAGAATAGACACTATTTTTATTCATTCATGCAATAAATATTTTCCAATGGCCCAATGTTACATAGTGCCCAAGCTTCAGCAAAGGCCTCATTTTTGTTACTTATAACTGCCCCACTGGGGCCCATGAGGTCTTATTCCTGGTTCAGGAATTGTTGTATCCATTCTTGTCTTTTGGTTTTCTATCTCAATTCTACAATCTTTTCTAGGGCCATTATCTCTAATCACTTCAAAATCCTGCCTTCCAAGGTAATCTATCTAGGTTTTCTCACCTAACTTCCCATTACTCATCCTTTCAGTTCCTTTGACTGGCTCCCTCTTGCTTTCCTAACCAATTTCAATTCTTATCCTTGTTTGAAGGCCGTTCACCACTCTGCCTCTGCTTATGTCTTTTTCCTTACCACCTCAGATTCCTCCTTCTGCTCACACTTCTCCTTGTGAGCACATTTTCAAAGTATGAACATGCTTTGGATTTATATAATGCTGTTGCCTTGAAGAGCTTTAATCTCTCCTCAGATTTTCTCAGAGAAGGAAGTCATAAGGCTGTGGCTCAAAATTCATCAAATCAACTGGCAGGAAAATCCGGGAGTTTGTGCACAACTGTCTAGAAAGACCTGTTTCTTAACCTCACTCGCCTTCAGTGCTTCCTTAGAACTATTAAGGGAGGTGCTCATGCAGTTCTCCTGCTTTTAGGTGGTGTCTTCTGTGGTAACATGCAGTTGTTCTGCATAAATAAAGATCATAGAATTTATGGACTCACCGGGATTTCCTAAGGGAATGTAGGAATTCAACATCCTACTTTTGTGTAGAAACCAAGCTCAGAAAGTTCTTGCTGCTTCAGCTGTCTTTTCAGGAAAGAGCATCAACCCATAGAACAAGCTCTTTCTCTGTTTCATAGGGTTAATATTGAGAAAAGTATTCTTCTTGCTAACTTTTGTTTCCATGCTACTTCCTTTCCTTGATATGAGAAAGATATAAAATATTTCTAATAATCTCTCTGTGCTTTAATAATACAACTGAACACAACCATAATTTCTTCCATTAAACCTTTTCTGTTTGAGAACTGCTTCAATAATTCCTCCTGTGTCAGAGTTTTTGTGGATTTTCACACTATTCTCTTGCTGCACCTGCAATATGGTATCTTGAGCAGAATTCACAGATGGCTTGCTGTCAGTGTTGGTCCAAATATTGCGTATCAGTTTTCATGTTTAGTAATTAACATTGAAAATAGTTTTCACAAACTTAAAATAAATTAATAATTAATTATCCTGTTTATCTTCTAAGGACTGAAAAAGCTCATATTTATAGTATTCTGGTTATTAAAGTGTACATAGGCTCAAAGACTACTAGAAATCATTACATAATGAAAACATGTACCCATATTTAAAAGTCTGACTTGGAATAAGACTTTGTTCTTTAGTCTGGTATTTTGAAGAACTATTGAGATGTCACTGAGCTATATTTTTAGAATTTTCACATTGCTCACACATGAGCTCTTTGAGAATTGTTCAGTAAAGATGTCTCCTGGGCACTTTGTTTTTTGAAATTATCAAATTTTTCTTGGAATTTTTTTTCCTCCCATCTTGTGATTCGTGGGTGGGGTTGGGTCATCACCAACACAATTAGAACCTCATTTTCTTTTTCTTTCTTGGTGAAAGTACTCTATTCCATCTGGAAAATAAAATAGTCCAGTTTATGTATTTTATTCTTTTAGAAATTCTGGAAGTCTTTTAGGGTCTAAACCATCTAACAACACTTTCATAAGAACCATATATATGCATATAATCACATGGAGAATTTGCATTTAATTTTAGAGGTACACATGTGCTACTGAATAATATCTACATTAGCATTATGAGATATGAGATTGAAGTTGGGAATCGCTGGTTTAGTTGTACTTCATTTTATAATGATCTTTTTAAAATAAATATGTGCAAAAATGAAATCATGCTAAAAAGTTAGACTTAATAGTTCCATTAAGTAATCTTTTAAGGCAATGTTATTTTCTAAATTAGTTTGAATTTAAATCTTTATGTATAACATATAATTTTCTTAGTGTACACACATTTTGATACACTTGAATTCATTGAATACTAATTTTTTCATAATTGAAAATATTAAAACAATGCTTTTTCTCTGTAAACCCTCAATACCCAAACTTCTTTAGTCTTACCTTCAATTATTTCCTATACCTGTAAATGATGTTCAAGCAGATGCATTGTAAGGCAGATTTTAATTCTTTCAAGTGTTTCACAATCTGTGCATTTTGTAGGGATATTTAAACAGCTGAAGGTATATTTGAAATCACCATTCTTCTTATTAAAAAAAATCTGTGAGTCCTCAATTTCAAATTTAAATTTAAAATATATAGCTACAAATAAGATATATAAAATAGGAAATAATGCATGAATCCTGCAGATATTCAGTGAATGTAAGCTCACAGTTTTAAAAATAATAATCCTATCCTTAGTGGATACAGGTTTGATTATAATTATAAATCATAAAGTGTTGTTGGATTTTGATTTTGTCCTTAATTCACCAATATTAAAATAAATTCTTATTTGAAGTTATCTATAACACCAGCTCTATAATAGCTATCTTCTCTCATATATGATTCATGTAACTTGCTAAATTTAATGAAAGCTCCCATTTTGATTTGAAGTTTGTGATTATGTCAGATTGTGTGCGTTTTGTAATGAGAATTATAAAATCAAATAAGAATGATCAAATTGCAGAATATATCATTTACAAGTTTATTCAATTTTTGTAAGAAATATATAAAGCCTATTACAGTGTCATTCCTAGCTTATATATGTTTGAATATTCAGCCAAACAAGTGTTCAAAACACATTGCTTTGCACTGGGAACAGAAAATCTGGTGTTATATATAAAGATTTTTAAAAATATTTCTGGAGAACTATGCACTTACAACAGTGATAGATTTCCATTGCTGTGACAAAATATCTGAAATAATTCATTTATAAGGAGGAAATATTTTTTTGGCTCATAACTTCAGAGGTTTAAATCCATGATTTTCTAACTCCTTTGCTTTTAGACCTCTGATCAGGCACAATATCATGGCACGGATCACATGATAGGGAAAAGCTGTTCATCTCACGCAGCAGGAAAGCAGAGAGAGCTCACTTTTATAACAAAGCTCCTCCCCCTAAACCCATTAAGATAGGAATCTATAAAGGGATTGATCCATTCATGACATCAGAGTCCTCATGATCTAATCTCCCATAGGCTTCTGAACACTATGCCCTGGGGACAAAATCTTCAACATATGATTTGGATGTTAAAAGTCCCCCCAAAGCTTATAACAACAAATAATTTTCTTAGTGTACATGCATTTATATAATATTTTGCTACACTTGATTTCTTTTGAATGCTAATTTTTTCATAATTGAAAATATTAAAACAATGCTTTTTCTGTGTAAACTCTCAACACCCAAACTTTTTTAGTCTTACCTTCAATTATTTCCTATACCTGTAAATGATATCAAGCAGATGCATTGTAAGGCAGATTTTAGTATTTTTTATTTAAGTGCAATCTAGTACAAAGGATACAGGGTTGGTTGATTTATTGTTTGGAAATAGATTTTGACCAGTTTATATTCTTGGGAAATTTTAAGAATCAGTCCCTTAACAATGCTGAATAGAAAAGTTTGGAGTTAATAATAGATTCATATGTCTTTTATTACTTAGTTATAATACGAAAGAATTTTCCTCTTCATATTTCAGGGTGACTATGATGATTGGCAGAGGGTGAATCCAGGGTTTATGATGCCTGAAGCTTTATACAACTAGTAGAACCCACTTTAGGAGCAACAGAGGCAATATTAGGTAATAAATGAATATTTATTTAAATGCCAAATACACATACGCATACATCACAAGTCAGCTAGGGACATAAGCTCATTGCTAGAGCTTGTTCTTAACATTCATGACATCCTAGGTTCAGAAAAAATAAAATAGCAAATATAATGTACTGACAGATTCTACAAGCATCACAAAACTTATAAAATTAACTTTTAGAAACCAATTTTCTTAATGCACCTCTTTAATGATTGTGATATTATTTTATTAGCTGTATGGTTTTGGGCTATTTATTCTCTGATTGCTTCTTCATTTGACCATGGTTATGTTTTCTATGTTGAGAATAAAAAGATACTGCTGTTTTTCCTGTAGTATGATTAATTATAATCCAAAGTTTTATTACTCGTGATTTAGAAAAATTAAATAAAGTTTCTCAATTTGTTATTGCTTATTTCATAAACTTTCTTAGAATCTTGGTCAAATGCATAAAACTCTTTACCAAAAGTCTTTCATATTTGAACTGTAAGATTTGGAAGAACTTCAAATACCAGTGTTTTACCTTATGTTTTAAGTGTTTCTTCTCCATGCCACATAGACTCCTGTGGTTGGAACACTAGACATAGGAGTATAAGCATAACCTTTGGCCTGCATCATCCCAATGCTAGCACAGTGGCCATTAGTAGGATCTATGGGAGTTTTTCCTATGAAAGAACTCCTAACAATAAAACTCCTAACAATAATCTAAAGATACCTAAAAGAGACTGAGAAACACAAATATGCAATTCCAGCAAACCCCAAACTAAATGCATCTTTAACTCAACTTCTAGTTTACTGGATCCGCAGAAGACCTGGAGTGATCACTCTAAAACCACTTGGACCAAAGGGGAAGTGGAATGGAAATAGATAGAGGTCTTAAACTTCTGCAACTAAAGTATTTCACTCTTGCAGATTTCCCAAAACCTATAAGCATGTCATCCCACCATTTGTATTGACTTTTGAAGAGGCTCATACAGGTGAGGGTCCCTGAGCCTCATCCTTTCTATCTACAATAAACCCACTTCAGTAGTAGACAGGAAAATTTCTAGACCACAGAAAATCTGAGTACCAAGGAAACAAAGAACCTGGGCTCTGACCTTCCAGCTATTAAAAGAATATATATATATATATATATATATATATATAATATGAAAAGAATATATATTATATATGTATATTATTTATTATATTTTCCCTAGAGATTAGCAACATTTCTCAGAGGGTATTTCTTAGAACTCTTTGTGTTCGGTAGTGCTAGGAATTGAACCCAGGTCTTTGGGTATGCTAGGCAAGGACTCTTCCACTGAACTACATCCTTAGTCCTTTTAATTTTTTTTTTCAATTTTGAGAGAGTCTTGCTAAGTTGCTGAGGCTGGCCTTGAACTTGTGATCCTCCTACCTCAGCCTCCTGAACAGCTGGGATTATGAGTGTGCACCACCATGACTGGCTTGGAAATTTTTCTGATGCATTCTCCTTTTTGATAGCAACATTTCACATATTAAACCACTTACTTTCTTTATATCAATTTTTTAGCCAAGCACAATGGAAAATACCTATAATTCCAATAACTCAGGAGGCTGAGGCAGGAGTTCAATGTCTTAGAGACACCCTTAGCAACTTAGTAAAAGCTTGTATTAACATAAAAATAAGAAGATTAGGGTGTACCTCAATGGCAAATAACCCCTGGGATCAATCCCTAGTACCAAAAATACAGTCCATCAAAAAAAAAAAAACAGTCTATCAATCAATTTAGTCACCTTCTTTGAATCATTGAATCTTTGAGGGAGAAATTAGCTGGACTTTAATAGGCTTTAAATGTTCATTTGTTTTCCAGTATTGTACCCTGCAAAGGAAGGAGTCATACCCGTCATTTGAAAGTTCCCCTTGGTTTATTTTAAAGCATCAAATGGCATTTATAATAATGGAATGAAAACCCAATTCAGGGAAAATATGGTATTTGTGTTGTTTTGTGTTGTTTTGGTACTAGGGATTGAACCCAGAGGTGCTTATCTACTGAGCCACATCCCCAGCCCTTTTTTAAAAAATACTTTATTAGGGACAGCATCTCCTGAGTTGCTAGATGCCTCACTACGTTGCTGAGACTGTCTTTGAACTTCTGATCCTCCCACCTCAGCCTCCCAAGCCACTAACATGAATTATCTTTTAGATTTTTAAGGATAGATAAGCTCCCACCATTTCATTGATTAACACACACACACACTCAAAACACACTCTTATGCACACGTATCAACAAAGCAACTAAAATTCAGTCAGCTTTCATATCAATATTAAGATATTTTTCCTGTAACCCCTGAAATAATTGGTGATGAGAACCTAAGTTACAGTGTAAACAAGCAGGTTACTCAGATTTTCTCTTGTTACATAAACTTGAGTGAGCATTGCAGCTTGACCATGGGTCCATAATTCAGGAAAAGTCTGCAAAGCAAAATCTTTAGGCACTAATTTTGTTGTATTTGTCGCCCATGTACTAAAACACTAGGTTGGTTCCTGTTGTTGGACTAAAGATAAGTCAGGAGCCTCTCATCTAGCTATTCCTAAAAGACAACAATTGATTCAAAATTCAAGACAGAGAGAAATCTTAGAAGTCTGACCTTCAGATCAGTTTAATCATAGATCAGTAACACATTACTTAGACCACAGCAGAACCAAAAATTCCCCTCAGCTGGCTGCCAAAGTAATATTTTCCCTCCAATAAGCTGGTTGAGAACAGTCAGTATAGGTAAGTTTGTCTCAATGGTAACTTGCTGATTCAAGGAACATGTACCAATGTCAGCCACCACATAATTGTCCTCAGGTCTGCCCTGTGGAACACAGGTACTTGGTTTTCCTGGTTTCCTACTAATATCCTATTGAAGAATAGCCCTTACTATTGAATAAGGCAAGACTTATTCTAAATTGTCCAGAGTCTAGCTCAGATATTTTTACCTTTCTCTTGGCATGTAATCCTCCCCTTCTTGGAGTTCAGAACATTCATATATCTTTTAAGGATGCTAGATATGATCAGTGTGGGGAAAAAGGCAGACCCAATCCTGTCCTATGGCCTTATGTGTTATTAATGACTTCCAATTTCTTAAACAGAATCAGTCACATTTTAGGGAAACTTTGATCCAGTAAGGAGAATTGCCAGGATTTTTCAAAGTAGTATATAGTTATTTTGGTAGCATCTTTTCTTGTTTTCTTATGTTGAAACATTTTTAAAAATTTATTCTGATTTGTTATACATGATGTTAGAATACAAATCATTTCATATTATACATATAGAGCACAATTTTTCAAGACACTGATTGTATACAAAGTATTTCACACCATTCTTGTCTTATACATGTACTTGGGGTAATGATGTCTAACTCATTCCACCATCGTTTCTACCGCCTTCACTCTCCTTTCCCCTCCCTCCCCTTTGCCCTATCTAAAGTTCCTCCATACCTCCCATGCTCCTCTGCCATCACCATTATGCGTCAGCATCCTCACATCAAAGAAAGCATTCGACTTTTGAGTTTTTGGGATTGTCTTGCTGCATTTAGCATTGTATTCTCCAACTTCATTCATTTACCTGCAAATTCCATGATTTTATTCTCTTTTAATACTGAGTGATGTTCCATTGTGTATATCTATCAAAGTTTCCCTCTCCATTCCTCTACAGAAGGGCATCTAGGTTGGTTCCATAATCTAGCTACTGTGAATTGTGCTATTATAAACATTGATATGGCTGTGTCCCTGTAGTATGCTGTTTATAAGTCCTTTGCATATAAACTGAGGAGTGAGATGACTGGATCAAATAGTGGTTCCATTGTGCTAGTACCAAAAGGTCTAAGTTGAGCAAGACCTACCCCATTAGTCCATTTGCACCAGTGTTTCTTAACAAAATCTTTTTAAAATTCTAATAGTTAAAAGTGACATGTAATAAGCTACATATATTTGAAGTGCACAATTTAGTAAATTTGATGTATGTATATAACCTTTGTGAAGTCCAAAAAATCAAGATGGTAAATGCATATATATATATCGCACCAAATGTTCACTGTTCCCCTTGGTCATCCTGGCTTTTCCTAAAACTCCTGCCCTCCCCTAGCTGATCAATGGTCAGCTGAGGACTCCACTGGGAGCCTGTGCAGAGGTTCCCAAAGTTGACTTTCTGGGCCCAGCAAACTATCTACATTAATTTCCTCATATTCCCAGCATCATCTCAATGAAACTCTGGGCTCCGGCTTGCCTACTCGTTCCTGTACAGAGGCCAGGAAACCTTCTCAGGTGGTGAGCTGAGCCATATCATTTCTTCTTTATCAATGTGCAGAGCTACCTGCCACCTACTGTCAAAAACTTGTCTCACATGTTTGGCCAGTTTTGCAGTATTTTTTTCCACAAGGGAACATAAACCAGGCTTCTTTTACTCTATCATGGCAGGGAATAGAAGACTCACAGTGACCATATTTACTTGATTATGGTGATCAGCATTTGAGAATAACATTGTTAGAGATTATTTTCTATTATTAAGTAATAGTTTTTATTATATTGACTTTTACTTAAGGAGAGGAGGTTTGTTAGTTGTATTTCATTGTATGACTATAACAAATTAAAGAGATTAAAAAAAATTCACACTAACAACAATGTTTTAAAAGATTACCTGTAATTGTAGAATGACTGTTAACATTTTGTAGTGTGTATTTTTTAGAGTTTTTCCTTGGTGGATGTGTTAAAAGATATGTGGAAAACTATATAACTTTAGTAAGAATATACACCTACTGTTTATTTCTGTAACAATGTTCTAATTATAAGTATAGAAAATATTTCTTAGTGGAATCAAATGTATAATACAATAAAATGTGAAAAGTTTTCTTTTGGTTTTTTGGGATTGGCTTATTTTGCTTAGCACGATATTCTCCTACTCCATTTACTAGCAAATGCCATGATTTTGTTCTTCTTTAATTCACAATGGGGGCAGGGTCTAGGGAAGAATAGAGTTACTTTACATTAAGTAGAAGGGAGTGAAGCGGGGGAGCGGTCTGGGGGGAGGAAGGACAGTAGAATGAATCAGTCATTATTACCCTATGGACATATATAACTATATGACCAGTGTGATTCTACATCATGTGCAACCAGAAGAATGAGAGATTATATTCCATTATAGATGATGTATCGAAGTGCATTCTACTGTCATATATAACTAATTAAAACAAATTAAAAAATTTTTAAGAATGTGAAATTACATTTTTACTCTTATCCATAAAGGGAACTTGTGGGAAATGTCATATTGTCCTTTTCTGAGTTCTTTCTATATATCTAAAAATGAACTCAAATACTTTTTCTATGCAAAAAGAATTCTTGTATACATATTTCATTTACTTTATTGCTCTTTTTTTTCCACCGAATGCATACAGATAAACTTCACCAATTATATGTCCACTAGTGATTTCTTAATATGATGAACCATAAGTACATTCAACCAGCATACTAACAACTAACATTGCTTACAACTTGTTGCCCGTGTTCACTTGTTTGGAGATTTTTTTAGTATTAATTTCTAGACAAATCACTAGGTCAAAAATACTGTATATTTAATTATAGTAATTATACAGAAATATGTTCAACTTTTTGTGGCAATCCATTAGTGTCTGCTTTCCAAAACCCATTCTAACTCTTGGTGTTATAATATTGTTTAAATCTTTGCCAAGAAGATAAATATAAATAAATAAATGTTATTTTAATTTTCATTTCTTTGACGATCTGTTACATATCAGTTTGCTTTCTCAGACATTTTAACTGGCTGGTCACTTTCTGCCTGTGAACTTTGCCTACTTTTACATTGACTTAGTCATCATTCTCTTACTTTTTTGTTTGAACCAGTTTACCTTAAAAGTTGTTTTCCCCCCCCTTGGATAATCTTGTCACAGGGCTTATGTTTCTTATTAAAATAAAATTGAATTTCTAATAAAGCAGGAGAGGACTAGATGCTTTTACAATGTGGAGTCTCCCTTTTAGGAATAGGTGAGGCTCCACTGGTTAGAAAGCTGCCTGTAAAGGGGGAGGGTGGAGGTGGGGATTCTGAAGAACACAAGGAAAGATGAAAGTTTGCGAGTGATGGATGTGTTCATCCTCTTGCTGTTTATGATGTTCTCACAGCTGCGCACATATGTCAACACTTGTCAAGTTGAATGCCTTAAAAATATGCAGTTTATTTTATCTCAATTATGTGTCAATAAAACTGTTATTTTAAAAAATGACACCAAGCATGTAATAAACAGCTTTCAGCTAAAAGTAAAAATTGTGTTTGATCAGAACTTTTATGTGTGCACTGGCTTGGTTAGATTTCTCCTGTCAGTTACAATGACTTTCCAAAATTAATTGGGAAGCTGAAGAAAGTCACTTTAACCTTCCAGATTAAGGAAACTGCACCAGTAAAATAAGAGGCTCCAAATCATACTCAGCCTAAAAGACCTGAAAAAATAAATGTGACTTCTCAGTTGCATTATATGGGAACAATTGCCTATAAATCTCTGAGAATGGAGAAGCACAGAGATCACACATAAGGGAAAAAAATAAAGAACTGTATAATTGCTTTAGCTCTGAACCATGTGGTGAGAGAATGATAATAGCCTTACGATAATTTTTAGGAACCAATGTTTTTTTTGTTTTGTTTTTTGTTTTTTTTTTAAAAAAGCACACTGAAAATCTTTTTGGTACAAGAAATAATAGTATAATGATTCCAATAGCAGTATGAGCTTGAGTCGCACATACACTTATCAGGCAGGACTTAAAGGTGACTGGAAGAATGATGTAGAAGGACAAGCTGCCGAAGGGCAAACAGGTGATGTGCTGAGCACATGAGCCAGCTGTGGCATGAGGTGTCTCCCCTTTGGGCACCACAGGGGAGGATCATGCTCCTCTGCTCAGGTACAGGAGCACAAAAGGCACATTCCTAATTCTCATGAAGTGACTTGAAACCATATTGCCACAAAGATGAGATAAATTTTAAATTAACAATTAAATCAAAGTATATTGATGAGAAGAGATAGGAGGAGGTAGAGAAAGGAAAGGAAAAGGCAGTAAAGATTGGATAATTGAGCGATTGATTGATACAATGTAGCTTAAAGGTAATGGGAAGAACTTTGGCCTTAAAATCAGAGTGCCAGAGTTTAGAATCCCAATTTGGACATTTACCAGCTATAAAATAAGAGAAAAGAGGTTTAATTTTTTCAAACTTAAGCTTGCTTAGATTGGACATACACTGAACAAAATCTTAGCTACTTTCTGATACAGTAAAAATAACACGTCTTATGAATATATTCAAAAATATAATAGGGCTAGGCATGTAGCTCAGTGGTACTATCCTATCATGCACAAACCCTTGGTTGAATACTTAGCCATGGAAAACAAACAGAAAACAACAGAAGACACTACAAATATTGGGCATTATAATAATGTCTATTCATCAGTGGGAGCATTGATTAATTTTTACTTTCTTTTTTGAGTTTGTATTCATTGTTTTTTAGTTGTAGATGGACACAATACTTCTATTTTATTTATTTATTTTTATGTGGTGCTGAGGCTCAAACCCAAGCCTCACATGTGGTAGGCGAACACTCTTCCACTGAGCTACCCTGATTTTTATTTTCTATTTTTTTTTTTTTATTGTTGGTCGTTCAAAACCTTACACAGTTCTTAATACATCATATTTCACAGTTTGATTCAAGCGGGTTATGAACTCCCAACTTTACCCCGTATACAGATTGCTGTATCACATCAGTTACCCTTCCATTGATTCACATATTGCCTTTCTAGTGTCTGATGTATTCTGCTGTCAGTCCTATTTTCTACTATCCCCCCTCCCCTCCCCTCCCCTCCCCTTTTCTCTCTACCCCTTCTACTGTAAATCATTTCTTCCATTTGTATTATCTTGTCTTACCCCTCCATTACATATTTCTTGATATATAATATTTCACATTTTGATTCAAGTGGGTTATGCACTCCCATATTGCCCCTTATACAGATTGCAGATTCACATCAGTTTCACTTCCATTGCTTTACATATTGCCATCCTAGTGTCTGTTGTATTCTGCTGCCTTTCCTTTCCTCTACTATCCCCCCTCCCCTCCCCTCCCCTCCCCTCTTCTCTCTCTACCCCCACTACTGCAATTCATTCCTCCCCCTTGTATTATTTTTCCCTTTCCCCTCACTTCCTCTTGTATGTAATTTTGTATAAACCTGAGGGTCTTGTTCCATTTCCATGCTATTTCCCTTCTCTCTCCCTTTCCCTCCCACCTCTCAACCCTGTTTAATGATGGTCTTCTTCTTGTGCTCTTCTTCCCTAGTCTGTTCTTAATTACTCTCCTTATATCAAAGAAGACATTTGGCATTTGTTTTTTAGGGCTTGGCTAGCTTCGCTTAGCATAATCTGCTCTAATGCCATCCATTTCCCTCCAAATTCTATGATTTTGTCATTTCTTAATGCAGAGTAATACTCCATTGTGTATAAATGCCACATTTTTTTTATCCATTCGTCTATTGAAGGGCATCTAGGTTGGTTCCACAGTCTTCCTATTGTGAATTGTGCTGCTATGAACATCGATGTAGCAGTGTCCCTGTAGCATGCTCTTTTTAGGTCTTTAGGGAATAGACCCAGAAGGGGGATAGCTGGGTCAAATGGTGGTTCCATTCCCAGCTTTCCAAGAAATCTCCATACTGCTTTCCAAATTGGCTGCACCAATTTGCAGTCCCACCAACAATGTACAAGTGTACCCTTTTCCCCACATCCTCGCCAGCACTTATTGTTGTTTGACTTCGTGATGGCTGCCAATCTTACTGGAGTGAGATGGTATCTTAGGGTGGTTTTGATTTGCATTTCTCTGACTGCTAGAGATGGTGAGCATTTTTTCATGTACTTGTTGATTGATTGTATGTCCTCCTCTGAGAAGTGTCTGTTCAAGTCCTTGGCCCATTTGTTGATGGGATTATTTGTTATCTTATTGTCTAATTTTCTGAGTTCTTTATATACTCTGGATATTAGGGCTCTATCTGAAGTGTGAGGAGTAAAGATTTGTTCCCATGATGTAGGCTCCCTATTTACCTCTCTTATTGTTTCTTTTGCTGAGAAAAAACTTTTTAGTTTGAGTAAGTCCCATTTGTTGATTCTAGATGTTAACTCTTGTGCTATGGGTGTCCTATTGAGGAATTTGGAGCCCGACCCCACAGCATGTAGGTCGTAGCCAACTTTCTCTTATATCAGATGCCGTGTCTCTGATTTGATATCAAGCTCCTTGATCCATTTTGAGTTAACTTTTGTGCATGGCGAGAGAAAGGGATTCAATTTCATTTTGTTGCATATGGATTTCCAATTTTCCCAGCACCATTTGTTGAAGATGCTATCCTTCCTCCATTTCATGCTTTTAGCCCCTTTATCAAATATAAGAAAGTTGTAGTTTTGTGGGTTGGTTTCTGTGTCCTCTATTCTGTACCATTGGTCCACCCGCCTGTTTTGGTACCAGTACCATGCTGTTTTTGTTACTATTGCTCTGTAGTATAGTTTGAAATCTGGAATCGTTATACCACCTGATTCACCTTTCCTGCTTAGTATTGTTTTTGCAATTCTGGGTCTTTTATTCTTCCATATGAATTTCATGATTGCTTTCTCCATTTCTATAAGAAATGCCGTTGGGATTTTGATTGGCATTGCATTAAACCTATAGAGAACTTTTGGTAATATCGCCATTTTGATGATGTTAGTTCTGCCTATCCATGAACAGGGTATATTTTTCCATCTTCTAAGGTCTTCTTCAATTTCTCTCTTTAGGGTTCTGTAGTTTTCATTGTATAAGTCTTTCACCTCTTTTGTTAGGTTGATTCCCAAGTATTTTATTCTTTTTGAGGATATTGTGAACGGGGTGGTTGTCCTCGTGTCCATTTCAGAGGATTTGTCGCTGATATACAGGAATGCCTTTGATTTATGCGTGTTGATTTTATAACCTGCCACTTTGCTGAATTCATTTATTAGCTCTAACAGTTTCTTTGTAGACCATATTGGGTCTGCTAGGTATAGAATCATGTCATCTGCAAATAGTGATAACTTAAGTTCTTCTTTTCCTATTTTTATGCCTTTAATTTCTTTCGTCTGTCTAATTGCTCTGGCCAGTGTTTCGAGAACTATGTTGAACAGGAGTGGTGAGAGAGGGCATCCCTGTCTTGTTCCAGATTTTAGAGGGAATGCCTTCAATTTTTCTCCATTCAGAATGATGCTAGCCTGAGGCTTAGCATAAATTGCTTTTACAATGTTGAGGTATGTTCCTGTTATCCCTAGTTTTTCGAGAGTTTTGAACATAAACGGATGCTGTACTTTGTCGAATGCTTTTTCTGCATCTATCGAGATGATCATATGGTTCTTATTTTTAAGTCTATTGATGTGGTGAATAACATTTATTGATTTCCGTATATTGAACCACCCTTGCATACCAGGGATGAATCCTACTTGATCATGGTGCACAATTTTTTTGATATGTTTTTGTATCCGATTTGCCAGAATTTTATTGAGGATTTTTGCATCTAGGTTCATTAGAGATATTAGTCTGTAGTTTTCTTTCTTTGAAGTGTCTTTGTCTGGTTTCGGAATCAGGGTGATGTTGGCCTCGTAGAATGAATTTGGAAGTTCTCCCTCTTTTTCTATTTCCTGGAATAGCTTGAAAAGTATTGGTATTAGTTCCTCTTTAAAGGTTTTGTAAAACTCTGCTGTAAACCCATCAGGTCCTGGGCTTTTCTTAGATGGTAATCTTTTGATGGTTTCTTCTATTTCCTCAATTGATATTGGTCTGTTTAGGTTGTCTATATCCTCCTGACTCAATCTGGGCAGATTATATGACTTAAGAAATTTATCGATGCCTTCACTATCTTCTATTTTATTGGAGTATAAGGATTCAAAATAATTTCTGATTATCTTCTGTATTTCTGAAGTGTCTGTCGTGATCTTGCCTTTTTCATTCCTTATGCTAGTAATTTGAGTTCTCTCTCTTCTTCTCTTCACTAGCATGGCTAAGGGTCTGTCAATTTTATTTATCTTTTCGAAGAACCAACTTTTCGTTTTGTCAATTTTTTCAATTGTTTCTTTTGTTTCGATTTCATTAATTTCAGCTCTGATTTTAATTATTTCTTGCCTTCTACTTCTTTTGCTGTTGTTTTGCTCTTCTTTTTCTAGAATTTTGAGATGAAGTATGAGATCATTTATTTGTTGGTTTTTTCTTTTTTTAAGGAATGAACTCCAAGCAATGAATTTTCCTCTTAGAACTGCTTTCAATGTGTCCCATAGATTCCGATATGTTGTGTCTGTGTTTTCATTATACTCTAAGAATTTTTTAATTTCCTCCTTGATGTCTTCTAAAACCCATTGATCATTCAGTAACCTATTGTTCATTCTCCAAGTGATGCATGATTTTTCCTTGCTTCTTTTATGGTTGATTTTTAGTTTCATTCCATTATGATCAGATAATATGCATGGTATTATCTCCGCTCCTTTATATTGTCTAAGAGTTGCCCTGTGACATAATATATGATCTATTTTTGAGAAGGATCCATGTGCTGCTGAGAAAAAAGTGTAGCTGCTTGATGTTGGGTGGTATATTCTATATATGTCAATTAAGTCTAGGTTGTTAATTGTGTTATTGAGTTCTATAGTTTCCTTATTCAACTTTTGTTTGGAAGATCTGTCCAGTGGTGAGAGAGGTGTGTTGAAGTCTCCCATGATTATTGTATGGTGGTCTATTAGACTCTTGAACTTGAGAAGAGTTTGCTTGATGAACGCAGCAGCACCGTTGTTTGGGGCATATATATTTATGATTGTTATGTCTTGTTGGTGTATGGTTCCCTTGAGCAGTATGTAGTGTCCTTCTTTATCCCTTTTGATTAACTTTGGTTTGAAATCTATTTTATTTGATATGAGTATGGACACTCCTGCTTGTTTCCGCAGTCCATATGAGTGATATGATTTTTCCCAACCTTTCACCTTCAGTCTATGTATATCCTTTCCTATCAAATGCGTCTCCTGAAGGCAGCATATTGTTGGATCTTGTTTTGTGATCCATTCAACTAGCCTGTGTCTCTTAATTGGTGAGTTTAAGCCATTAACATTTAGGGTTATTATTGAGATATGGTTTGTTCTTCCAGCCATATTTGTTTATTAATGCTGTTAAACCTGATTTGTTTTTCTCTTTGATTTTTCCCCCCCTTTACTGTCCTACCTCCCACTGTTGGTTTTCATTGTTGTTTTCCATTTCCTCTTCCTGTAGTGTTTTGCCAAGGATTTTTTGAAGAGATGGTTTTCTAGCTGCAAATTCTTTTAACTTTTGTTTATCATGGAATGTTTTAATTTCATCTTCCATCCTGAAGCTTAATTTTGCTGGATACACGATTCTTGGTTGGAACCCATTTTCTTTTAGCGTTTGAAATATGTTATTCCAGGATCTTCTAGCTTTTAGAGTCTGTGTTGAGAGATCAGCTGTTATCCTGATTGGTTTACCCCTAAATGTAATCTGCTTCCTTTCTCTTGTAGCTTTTAAAATTCTCTCCTTATTCTGTATGTTGGACATCTTCATTATAATGTGTCTAGGTGTGGATCTCTTATGATTTTGCCCATTCGGCGTCCTGTAGGCTTCTAGGATTTGGGGTTCTGTCTCATTCTTCAAGTCTGGGAAGTTTTCTCGTATTATTTCACTGAATAAGTTGTCTATTCCTTTGGTTTGGAGCTCTGTGCCTTCCTGTATCCCAATGACTCTTAAGTTTGGTCTTTTGATATTATCCCATATTTCTTGGATGTTCTGCTCATGGTTTCTTAGCAGACTTGCTGAGCTGTCTATGCTCTTTTCAAGTTGAAATACTCTGTCTTCATTGTCTGATGTTCTATCTTCTAAGTGATCCACTCTGCTGGTAGTTTTCTCAATTGAGTTTTTAAGTTGATTTATTGCTTCCTGCATTTCTAGGATTTGTATTTGTTTGTTTTTTATTTCCTCTATCTCCCTGTGAAATTGATCTTTTACTTCCTGGATTTGTTTATGAAGTTCCTTGTCAATGTGATCTTTCATTGTCTGATTTTGCTGTCTCATGTCTTCCTTGAGACTCCAGATCATCTGAAGCATGTATATCCTGACCTCTCTGTCTGACATTCCATCTGTTGCAGCTATTACCTCTTCTAGAGTTGAGTTGACCTGCATTGCCTGTGGTCCTTTCTTTCCTTGTCTTTTCATACTGCTGGCGTTTCTTTCTGCTTGGTGAAGCTGTTGTGTTTTTGAGATTTTCCCTCTATTTATTTATATTGCTCTTGTATAGTTGAAAAGTCTCCCTTGCAGGACAGATGGTGGCTGTGATCCTCCACCAATTGGTGCGATCTGTCTACCACGCTGGCGGGCCCTAGGTCTGCTCTGCTGGCCGGTCGAAGGTCCGCCTACCCAGCAGGCGCGAGGGGCACCTCTGTCTCTCCGTAGGTTGCTGGGCCTAACCTCCCGATGGGTCCCTGGTATGCCTACCTTGCAGGCACTGGGGGTGGCGCTGGCTCCGGCCGCAACAAGCCACTGGGCCTGATCTGCCGCTGGTCGCAGTCCCGCCTACCTTGCAGGAACTGGGGGAGGGGACGGGCCTGCCCCACAGAAGGCCGCTGGTGGGTCGCAGGACCCTGTTCCCTGTAGGCGCGTGTGTCAGCTCTGTCTCTTCGCAGATTGCTGGGCCTGACCTGCCTGTGGGTCGCCGGTTCTCCTACTTTGCAGGCACTGGGGGTGGGGCCGGCTCCGGTCCGCAACCAGCCGCTGGGCCTGATCTGCCGCTGGTCGCAGTCCCGCCTACCTTGCAGGCACTGGGGGAGGGGACTGTCCTGCCCCTCAGCAGGCCACTAAGCCTGATCTGCTAGAGGTGACAGTCCCGCCTACCTTGCAGGCTCTGGGGGAGGGGACGGGCCTGCCCCACAGAAGGCCGCTGGTGGGTCGCAGGACCCTGTTCCTTGCAGGCGCGTGTGTCAGCTCTGTCTGTCCGCCGATTGCTGGGCCTGGCCTGCCCGTTGGTCGCCGGTTCTCCTACCTTGCAGACACTGGGGGTGGGGCCGGCTCTGGCCCCAACCAGCCACTGGGCCTGCTCTGCCGGTGGTCACAGTCCCTCCTACCTTGCAGGCACTGGGGGAGGGGACGGGCCTGCCCCACAGAAGGCCGCTGGTGGGTCGCAGGACCCTGTTCCCTGCAGGCGCGTGTGTCAGCTCTGTCTCTTCGCAGATTGCTGGGCCTGACCTGCCTGTGGGTCGCCGGTTCTCCTACTTTGCAGGCACTGGGGGTGGGGCCGGCTCCGGCCCGCAACCAGCCGCTGGGCCTGATCTGCCGCTGGTCGCAGTCCCGCCTACCTTGCAGGCACTGGGGGAGGGGACTGTCCTGCCCCTCAGCAGGCCACTAAGCCTTATCTGCTAGAGGTGACAGTCCCTCCTACCTTGCAGGCTCTGGGGGAGGGGACGGGCCTGCCCCACAGAAGGCCGCTGGTGGGTCGCAGGACCCTGTTCCTTGCAGGCGCGTGTGTCAGCTCTGTCTGTCCGCAGATTGCTGGGTCTGGCCTGCCCGTTGGTCGCCGGTTCTCCTACCTTGCAGGCACTAGATTTTTATTTTCTAATAATGATTTTGCTCCATATGCACACTGGTTTTAAATTTGAAAAATTTGCCAACACACATATCTCAATCAGTATTCTGTATTCAGTATTTTCTTTAAGGTTGTGGCATTAACATTAATCTTAAAAACAAGCTGTTACATCAAATACATTGACTTTAGCCAACACACTAAGAACCATTTTTTCTGTAATCTCTATCCCCACACACACAGTTTATTTAAAATTTGGTGTGAAATGAAAAGCTAATAGGAGCAGGTGAAGACACATGTAATAGTAAAGAATTATGAAATAAAACTAGATTTTATTGTGTTTGCCTCTCCTGTGTGGCCTTGGCCTGGTCTGTGTCCTGGAACAGAGTTCTCCTCTGCTCTGCCCAAGGACCATTTCCACAGGGATGCCTAGAAGCACCTCACACTCAGCATGTTCAATTTGAAATTCATTATCTCCTCCCCAGTTTTCTAAGCCACAAGGCTTAGGTCATCCCTGACTTCTTTTTCTCCTGGAATTTCTCCTTTGCCCCATACAGAAAAATCTCCACATCCTATGGATTCTACTGTCTAAATAGCTTATCTGCTGTCCCTTATCTGTACATCTATTATCTTTGCCTGAGTTTAGGTTATGGGCTTCTGAGTCCTCAGTCTCCTTTCACCTCCAATTAATCTGTCCCCCCAATTACCTTTCCAAAACACAAGATTTTATCTGTCCTTTAGAAATTTCACCATATAGTATATTCAGATAAATTTTCCTTGTATGCTAAAAATGCTGTTCATTACAGCATTGTTTATAATGAAAGAGAACCATGTATATTTCAAAATAAAGGATTAATTATATCCAGAGTCTATAAAATAGTCATTGAAATGTTACTACAGATCTATATTTTGATACATTGTAAAATCACCATTAATATAATATTTCTAAAAATCAGACTTCTGAAATAGAAAAATTCATAAATATATTGTACTATAAAAAGAGACTTCTAGGTGATGGTTTTAGCAAGAATTTTTCTAGTCTTACCTCTCCACCAAAATGAAAGGAAAATAGAACAAAATCTCTGATCCTTTATGTAACTCCTTTTTGAATTCTTTCTAATTTTTAAAAAAATTAGTTTATTTTTTAAATTGTTTTTAACTAGTTATACATGACAATAGATTGCATCTTGACACATGTTATACAAATAGAGCACAACTTCTAAATCCTCTGGTTTACATGGTGGTGAGTCACACCATTTGTATAATAATACATGTATTTAGGGTAATTGTTGGGGTTTGAGTGTGCAGAGTTTAGCTCCCTCAGGCCTGACATTTTGCAAGAGCTGTGGCTGTGATTTAGGTCAGCTGAGGCAAACCTCAGCTAGGAGGAGGAAAAGTTCTCTTCCCCTTATAGCAAGTCACAAGTTCTGCATGGTTTGGCCATGAGGAAAAAGCTTTCTGCATACTTGACCTGGGAACAGTATATTCTAAAGAAGCAAATACATCCTCAGGGGATTAGATAATATCTACAAAGAACTTTGGGAGGGTAGTTATCAAATGAACAGGAACAATCTGAATTTAGCTCTGTGTACCCGCTGAGGCATGATATTTGGGCAATGTGGGTGAAGTGTTACTGAAGAATCGCTTGCTTTGTTAGAAGAAGAATATAAAAGGAACTTGCAAATAAACCTCAGCATGCAGTTGCAATTGCTGCCTTGGCTCTGCATCCCCTGTGTCCTGGTTATTTTGCGACCCTTACCCAGGGACCCGAACGCTCTAGACGTTCACAGGTAATAATATTTGTCTCATTCCACCATCCCTTTCCACTTCCACAGCCTCTCCCCCCCATTACTTGCCTCTGCCTAATTCAAAGTTCCTCCATTCTTTCTTACTCCTCCCATTATGGATCAACTTCTGCTTATCAGAGAAAACATTTGGCCTTTGGTTTATTGGGTTTGGCTTATTTCTCTTAGCATGATATTCTCCAGGTTTATCCATTTACCTCCAAATGCCATAATTCATTCTTCTTAAAGGCTGAGTAATATTCCATTGGGTATATATACCATATTTTCTTTATCCATCTGCTATGGAATTCTTTATGAAAGATAGGGCAGCTGGGAGGAATCTCAGTCACCAATCAGAATCCTGAAACTCAGTAACTGTGAAATGCCATATAACAAATTCACTGATCTTCCAAAACATAAAAAACTGAGGGCCTTGGGACATCTTGTGTCTGCCTCATACTTTCCAAGAACATTTTCTGTAAAATCTCTGATAGAAAACACTGCACACTTGCCTCAATCTACTATGGTTTAATTCCTCTTCACACTTTACCTTCCCTTTATATAGAGGGGAGGAGAACAAGAAGTACTGGGGACTGAATTAGAACATGCTTTTATAATTACTTCAAAATGGATTCTACTGTCATATGTAAATAAAAGAGCCAATAAATAAAATAATAAATAAAACAAAATGATTTTCATGTGTATCTTTGAAGGCCTAAGAAAATCACCTCAAAATAAAACAACAAAACTGATCAGACCTAATCCTTTCTAAAAACACTTTCATTCTTGTTTCATTCACATCCTTCCTACATACTTCTGTCTTTTTCACTATGACATATATGACAATAAAACAAGTGATATCAACCTTCTTATTGATTTATACAATTACTCTGAATAGTAATTTTCCTGTTATAGACAGATATGTGGGTACAATATACAAAGTTGGTATTTTTTTTTAGAATTTTAAATTTAATAAAGAATCCTAAAATCTTTGTCTCCACAAACAAGAACAAAGTAGTTATTTCAATAATAAAGTAAAAAACAAGATGCTCTGTTTTGGGATACTTTTTCCCCAAGGAAGAAAGGGTTGGAAGAAGCCTGAAGAACAGTCTCTGGTGGGGAGATCAGCTGGGGTTCAGATTCACTGTGTGGAAACTCACCTAACCTATGGGAAACACTAATTTCCCCCTCTGCAAGATGACAAGAGGAATTGCACATAATTGGTAGTGTCATTGTGAAAGGTAAGGGTATTGTCAATGAGCTTGGTGAAAGTAATCAAAAGCTGCTTCAAGATTATTTTTCATTCCTCTAGGAGCCACTAATTGTAATTTAAAAAAGTCATGCCTTTTGCTAACAACTATACAGTTCACAAAATATATTCATTCTATTTTTACCACAAACATGAGACATAGAAATTATTAAAACCACTTCCTACAGAGGAGACTGAGTTTCAGAAAACTTGGCCAAGGACCTGGAATTTGTATGCAGCAGGACCAGACCAATCAGAGTGTCCTCTACAAAGGTCACACAGGAAGCTTACTGGTCATCCTCCATTATTTTTCAACTTTAGAATGGAAGTAATTCACCTCAAGTAGAAATTGAACTTAGAATTTTGAATTTTGATCATTTTGTAGTCTATATACAAAGTTGGTATTTTTTAGAATTTTAAATTTAATAAGGAATCTTTTATTAAAATTTTAAGTTTAATAAGGAACCTTTTATTAATAATGATCTTTTTTTCCCGGGCAGCAACAGCAGGCCACAGTTCTAAGTTAGTCATTTTGAAACTACTGGCTCTGTAGAGGGGACTGCACCACTATCATCTGCACTACAGGATGTTCAGTGGGTTACGTGTATCAGATGCTTTTTACTCATAAGATATTTCCAACTTCTGATGAGTTGATTTGAATATAACCCTATCACAAATCAAGGAGCATATATATATGCCTCCTAGAACACAGGTAGTCATGTTTTGTGTGGGTAGAAGTTAGACTTCTGTATGTTCATTTCTGGCATTGGATACTGCTCCTATTATAAAAGTTGTGACCTTGCCACTCATTGAACAGATGGCATTGCTTGATTAAAGTCAGGCTATATTTAGAACATTTCTGTAGAGGCATTCTCATTTGGGGAATCATTTTTTCTCGCTGAAGTGGTTTCTTTTCACCAGTTGAGCAAACAAAACCACTGGCTATTTTCTCAGGAGGACTTTCTACCACTCTGTCTTCAGGAGAGGAAGGGTGATACTTGCATTTCCAGAAGTCAACTCCCCACACTCTTCAGAGAGCACTGGAGCTCCTTTGACAAGGTGAAATTCTATAAGTGTGTGCACAAATTTGTTAATGAGGAATCATCTGCCCTCATGGAAAAATGACTTTAAGCAAGCAGACGTCTACTGAAGTGAGTTAATCTGAGTGCTCTCCTGCACCCATGAAGAGAGGAGAAGCAGTGGAGGAAAGGCTAATAGAGTGACACTGCAGATTTCATATGACATGTGAATCTGTAATGGAAAATAATCTCAGCATTACCCACAGAGGTATCTGTGTGTGTGTGCACCTCAGTGCTCCAAAGACTAGTATTTACATAGGGATGACAAAACATATCTAGTTAGTTTTGAACAAAAAGCCAAATAAGATTTCTGCTAGATATTCAATTGTTAACTGAAAAGCTGCAGTATAGCCATGACTCACATACTTTATTTATGTATAAAATTAATTACTTCATTGCCATTGTATCACTTTTGTTTGGACTCAGGAAAAAAATAACTCAAAAGCAAAGAGCAGTATTAAGAAGACATTCAGGCTTAGGGGTTAGGCCAACACAGATGTCTGCCTTGACTCAGCCACATAAGAGCAAATATTTCCTTAGGCAAATTACTTGAGCTTTACAAACCCAATATTATCATCTGGTAATGGAGACACCATTGCCTAACTCACAGACTAGCTGTCATTTAATCACAGGATTAAATGACACACACAATTCACAGGGCTTCCTCACCCAAGTGTCTACTTGTATTTAGTTGGCTAGGGCTGTCTTTAAAAAATACCACATGCTAGGTGGCTTAATCAGCCGAAATGCATCATCCAGCAGTTCTGCAGGCTAGAAGTCTGAGATCAAGGTGTTGGCGGGTGGTTTCTTTCTGAGAGCCTGGAGCAAGGATCCATTCCCCGCCCCCTCCTTGGCTCATAGATGCCATTCTCCTTGTCTTCTCTCTTCATTTTCTCTCTGCTTGTGCCTCTGTGTCCAAATTTTCTTTTTCTATAAGGACACAAGTCACACTGGATTGACTCATCCTTGCTCTGATATGAGCTCATCTTAATTAACTACTTCTGCAAAAATTCTATTTCCAAAGAGGATCACTTCTGAGGTACTGGGAGGGTAGGACCTCACCATGGTAATTTTGGTGAACAGACACAATTCAGTCCATAGCACTCAAAGGTCGCTTTATTCAGAAAGATTTTTCTTGATTGCTTTTTCTAAGAACAGTCCTACTTCTTCTCTCAGTCCTTTGCCCTACATAATATGTATGATTATATAAAAGCAAATCCTAGAATTATCCATTTCTTTCTTTTCTATCTTTTATACCTGATTGAAAGTTCCACAAGGCAAGGTCCTAACTTAACCTGTCTTGGACCTCACCTGTTTTACATATCATTCTGTTCTTACCATCCAGGGCAGGGCCTGGTATAAAGTAGATCCTCAATAAATAATTTCCAGGGGGGGAAAAAGAGAAACTTTGGCTAAAGTTCAGTTTTCAAAGAATGATAAGTGCTATGCCTATCTTTAAAAAAGAGTCTCATTCACTTTCCAAATTGGTATCTAGTAGGCACATGTAAAGAAGTTTATTTCAATTTTTATTTAATAAGTGTACATTTTAAGTACCTACTATTGTGGCAGGACTTAGTACTAGGGAGTATTTAAAGTTACACTGTAAAACATTTTAGCTGTTGCAGAGAGTTCTAATGGACATTTCTGGGCATGGAGAGAGAACCATAGAAGCTTAGAAGAAGATACTAGCACTCACACAAGCTTGAACCAGTGCTGCCTGACAGGCGCTCTGCCCTCTCATGTACCAAACAGGCACGACATGCTTTTGTCTTGTTTATGGAACAGGAATATTACCAGCATTATTTTCTTCAGTTAACAGATTGAAAATATAACTTGAAGTTTTAAAAAGCTGTAACAGAGTTGTCTGGAGAATATCATTAACATAATTTCTGTGGATACAGAACAGCAATGTTTTATTTTAATTCTTATTCTCTTTACTTCAGATAAACTGTAGGTGTAGACGATTAGTCTAAAGACTATTTTATTCAACTTAAGAATGGCTCTGTGAAAAGTAAGAATTGAGCTATTTTTTATTTGAGAATAGAGTATGGATACAGAAGTAGATAGGGCTAGCAAGATATATCCTCCCTCAGCCCCACAAAGTTGCCATCTTTGTACACTACTATGACAGAGATGAGCAGTGCTGTCATTAATTTTATGTTCAGAAAGTAGCCAAAGGCTACTGAACACTCCTCACGGTGGCAGTGAGAATCATTGCAATATATAACCATCTATATTTTGTGAAAACTCTGGTGGTTTCAGATAAAAATCTGAAGCTTCAGAGCAATAACACACAAGAAAAATGACTCATTCCTGACCTACCACCTTCGGGTGGATTCATTGATAACATCTGCAAAGTAACAGGCTATGGGGAGCATAATTAACACATAATGTGGCTGGAAAGTGAAAGAAAACATGGTTTACATACAATTCAGGGCTTGGGCAAGAATGACATGTGCAATAGTTATGGCAAGGAAATTGGAATATGCTTCCATTTTGAAAAAGGAAAGGCAAAATAAAACTATCACTGGGTGCATTCTAAAATGACATGTGTAACTATATTTTACTCCTTGTATGAACAACAATATGTCAGTGCCACCTGTGTCATGACTTTTCTGACAGGAGTAGGTGGTCCCAGGAAAGTGACAACTAAAAGATCATTCATGTCTTCAAACTTCTCACCATCCACTTTAATCTGAGAAATCATAATTGGTTACCTCAAAGGAGTAAAGGCCATTTACCCTGGAGAATGCAACATGCTGATTGAAAGTCTACCTCAAAGCTGGTTCATAACTGGGTTCTTACTTCCCTAATGAGGCTGTGGAGTACATCTTTCCGTAGGGACTGAAGAGGGGGAGAATGAAAAGCTAAAGGTATTCAAAATATAATGCTTCTGATGTGTCTGTCAAGCTGCTTTTCAAAAGAAGCAGAGGTATTACCATTTGAAGTAGCAAAGTCAAAAGCAAGAAAATATATATCAGGAATAATTCTTAAGATATGTACAAAAGATCATATTTATGTTTGAAGCATAGGAACCAATAGAAGCATATATATTTTCAGGGTCTTGAAATGCCTCTATCAATCTGTTTTGGTATTTTAGCTCACTGATCATTAAGTTAATTTATTTAATCAAAATATTGACTCTATCCTCATTCTGCAAATAACCTGTGACATGATTTGGATATTAATGTATTTTTTTTACAAATGATAGTGAAACAAAATAATGCTCATCTTTCACCATTAAATTATTGATGTTTTATATTGTAATTTTATTTTAGCTTATGAGTTTTTAGGAAAAAAATTCTTTTTGCAAACTGCAAGTTTGGAGTTAGTTTAACCAAAATGATTTAATAGAATTTCCAAATTATGAAGTCACTCAGTTGTTTTTAAAGCAATTGCCTTTGAATAATGAAACATATAATTCTGTGTGGTTTTACTACTCATTGTAATTTTTTGAGAATAGAGTATGGATGCAGGAGTTATTGAGGTTATAATTGACAAATTAGAAATTGTATATATTTAAGATATGCAACTTGAGGTTTTAAAATCATCACCATTATTCTATATAATCATTTTGTTTAAACCATCTCTCACTGATTTTGGTTTAAGTGTTTGCATTATAGGAACCTCATTTTATTGAATGCTTCAGAAACCAACTGTCATATTATGAAATCCAACAAACATTAATATATTAATAGACCCTAGTAACAACACCAGCCATTAGTTTGAAATGCTTAAGAATCCATGAGTATTATAGTGTTCTACTGATTTTTTAAAAATCTTGGGGAGTTACCAGGGATGGAACTTAGGGGCACTCGACATCTAAGCCACATCCCCAGCCCTATTTTGACTTTTATTTAGAGACAGGGTCTCAATGAGTTGCTTAGTGCCTTGCATTTGCTGAGGTTGGCTTTGAACTCATAATCCTCCTGCCTCAGCCACCTGAGTCACGGGGATTACAAGCATGCACCATGGCACCTGGCTTTTACTGATTTTTAAAAGAAACTATTATAAAATTTTTTTAAAGAGGAAACTTATGCTTTTAAACTAAAACTTGAATAAAACTTTTAGAGGAGAATTGAAAAATTGATGTTTTGGAGTTATATGATGCTCCCTCATTTTTTTCTAAGGAGTTGAATGATGCAGCAATAAATTATTTAGATACTTTTGGCTATAGTGGTTTTCTATCCATAAGCAACAAATTGCTTACAAGTTTAGCAATTTAAAGCTCCATCTTTTTTTTGTAATATAAATTTTCACCATGGCAGGTCTGGGTTTACTGCCCAGACTCAATCCCAAAACTAATATTAAGGTGTTGGCCAACTGTACTCTGAAAAGGAGCTCAAATTGTCTTTCAGTTAATTTCTGCCCTTGAAAGAATGTATTTCTTGCAGTTGCAGGATGGATAGTTCTCTTTTTTACTAGATATTGACCAGGGTCCTCCATGCCTGTCCTCCTAGAGGCTTCTCTCAGGTTCCTATATCATGGGTCATCTCTAACTCAGAGATGGAGAACCTTTTCCCTCACATTTCTCATTTCTCTGAATTTCTCCCCTGTCTTCAAAGAAAACCCTCTTCCTGTTCAAGGGTCATGTGATTAGGTTAGACATGCCCCCATCTCCCTATTTTAAGATCAACTAATTAGTAATCTTAATCTATGGAAATCCCTCTTTCTATGTAACATTATAATCATTTATTAACAACAGGGCTGAAGGTAGTAAGGCCTACCTGAGAATTCTGTACAAGCTAAGATGTATAATTCCAATCAGTAAATTTTAAGCAATGGAAGAGTATTTGGGGAGTTGATCATCTTATACTCCAGTGCTAAGACAAATAAACAATAAGAATAGCTATGAATCTTGGTCACACGTTGACTTTTTTAGAAATTTGAATCTATTAATCAGAACTGATAGAAGTAGAAATAAGACTGCCAGGATTTAAAGGGATGCTAAGAGTTTTATCATCTGAAGAGTACCAGGAAAAATGAAGAAATGATTATGCAATCACAGTTATAAAAAATATTAAATAACACTAAAATATAGACAAATGTCCTCATGTTTAGAACAAGAAGCAGAGGCCCTATAACTCCTCTGGGCATCAGTCAACATGGACCTTTCAGTTTGTTACAAATTAAAGCTGAATGCTACCATAATGGTGCCATGGTATGTCTATGGCCTCCTCCCTGACTGGAGCCAGCAGTCATGCTTTCCACAGGCCCACACTTTCCCTCCATTCTTTTAGGAAACTTTAAGGTTTGAAAAGAAAAGAAAGAGTCTGGGGGAAAAAAGAAACAGACAAATTTCAGTTAAGTACAAAGTATTAAGAACAGTTGTGACCAATGTGGACAGGGACAGACATGCATGAAAGAAGGGAGGAATAGACTATAGATAGCAGCAACAGGAAGCAGAAGGTGCCAAGAGGTGGGAGAACGAATGGGAATAAGAGAAAGTTATAAAGGATAGAAAGGAGATAGAATCAAGAGTATGCATAGATCCATTTAATTTCAGAGAGAGATCTTAATTCTCTGAAATACAGGGAAAGGAAAGAAAATGATTAATGTCTTCAAGTGAGAGATGTTGAGCCATTCCATGTAAGGTCTCATTGCTGTGGGACTATATATATATATATGTGTGTATATATACACACATATATTATTATATGTACACACACACACACACTTTTTTTTCTCCTCGGTAAAATGACAAAAGATAATAGGGCCAATAAAATACAGACCAAATAATATTCCTAAGAATTAAATGGTCAAAGACATGTGCTTAGAATAATCCATACCACATTATAAGTCCTCAGAAATGTTAGCTTATTTTAGCATTGTTGTTCTTGTTATTTTCTATTGACATGGGAATGAGATAAAGTTGTAAACTTAAAAATAATGGAAAAAATTAATAATGTCTTGAATAAGAGTATCCCCAAAAGATATTGAGCCCTTTGTAAAAGTCAATAACATTATTCATGAGTATCCAGACAATGTGGCTAACCATTTTTAATTTTTTTTCCTAATAAGGCTTAGCAGCCTGGGATGCACTGAAAAAGCAATGGATATCAAAGTCTATAAAAGTCCAGAGATTGGCACTCTTGGGATCTGGTTTTTCTCAAGAAGGTATATAACCAAATTCAGGATGAGCTAGGAAGTTTAAGTGGTAGGAAGAGAATGGATTTCATCAGAAAGGAGAAGTTGTAATAGACTTTTAAGTTTCAAAGTTGGAGGGGGTTAGCTGCAGAACCTCAGGAATTGCAAGGCAGAGTTAGAGGTAAACAAGTCTATGCCCATTGTTTCTAAAAATCAAGGGAAGGTGAATCTGAATAAATTGTCACCATGATGAATGTTGTCACTGAGCACAGAAGTGCAAGTTAGGTCAGGAAGAAAAAGTGTGGCCTGGGTATAATATGTGCTTCTGTAGTCCTGAATAGCACAGATTTTTAGAATATTTCTATGACCACTGAAAATTCAACTGGATATCCAAGTACTAGAGATGCAGGAAAATGAGAGGATTAGGTCTTAGCGAAAACAGATCAGGTATAACAGGAGCAACAGAAACTGCCCTACATGAGGATGTGAGCAAGGATGCTCTATGTTTGGACAATTTTGAAATATTATTATTTTGTTATTTTAACATTTCTGAGATTAGGATGAGTCACACAACTGATGTGCTCATTTAATAAGGTAGTGTTTATTTTTTTCTACTGAAAACTGTTAACTGATTGATGATGCATGTCATGATCACTGGCATCTTAATATTGGTGAAATATGGTAAGTGCAGGGCCACAGGGATTTTCATCTTGGGTGGTAACCACAAACACAAAGAATCTAGAACTGGACAAGAAAACTGAAGAGAAGTGATAATAGGAATTGAGCTAAATTTAGAAAGAACCAGCTCCAAGACACCAGTCCAAACCTGGAACCATGATGCACTGACCATGGTTTCTAGTACTTTCTTAGGTTCATAGCACCTGCCTCCAGACCTTCTATGGACTGCAAATTGGGTAACAGTGTCTCAGGCTAATGACTTTAATCATTCCCAAGTCTTCTCCCAGGTGATATTGAGCTGTTACCTGGCATGGGCAACAACAGCCTGGCTCCCTGAAGGTTCAGACACAAGGGTTGAAGGGAGAAATTTCTTCTTTTGGGTATGGGAAATAAGCAGAAAGGGAGAGAAATAGAGATTTGCCTAAAACAAAGGGATGGCCATTGTTATAGTCAATTTTACAGGAGCTATACATTAAGATAGCCAGTGTCTTAGACTTGAGAGCTGAACCCCAATGGAGATAAGTTATATAATACCAAACTTAGGAGAGGTCTTTTTGCCAGACTGGAGCTGAATTCTATTTTTTTTTTGGCTTTGTTTGTTTTATTTTTTTGATGTTATAATAACTCTGGTATGAATTTTAGCAGTCAATTAGAATTAAGGCCTTTTAAATTCATCTCAAGTGGTTGAAATGATTGTTTCTCATGAAACATGTATGCATATACATATATTCAGATACATAAAAACATATGTCTATGTCTATGTATATATTTTATATTTATATATATTTTTATATGTATACATATACAAATATGTAAATTGTAGTAGAAAGAACTCTTGAATTCAACTGTCTGATTTAATCCTGGATTATAGTGAGCCATTTAATTTCAGGTTTAATCTCAGGCAAATTTAATCTTTTGAAGTCACAGGTCACATTCTTTATAATGAGACAATTCTTATCATAATTACTATAAAGATCAGAGGAAATAAAAGAAGTCATAATATAAATGATAATATACAAAATTCTGAAATCTTAGGAGTTACCATTTTAAATCATTAGTATTTATTGCTGGAGTCCATTTCTCAGATTTCACATAATTTGAGGGCATAGAAATTTTTGAAAATTTAGTTTCTAGATTTAACAACATATCTTTATTCCTTGCTGATTAGGCAAGGGAGAATAAATGAAGTAGAATAATTTGGACATCCCATGAGTAGGAGGGAACTCATTACAAATTTAAAGCCAAGCATGCTAGAGACAACATTACAACTATTGCTGTTTTTAACCAAGATCTTTTGTGACCCTACACTTCTCAGGAAAAGACTGTGCTCTGTTATTGCAGGAAAGAGAACAAGGAGAAGATTTAATCAGCAAGAAACTACTAGGAATTAGCTACTGTGCCAAGGAACACTCAATCATTATCTCGCTGCTTTCATAAACTAAAGCATCATTTGTAGGCCTACTCTCATCACTCTTAAAGCTTTTTATTCACCTGGACACGTTTCTATGAAAACTTATAATTCCAAGATGCTGAGGTTGTCATGGTGACAAGAAGAGCTCAGCTGACTGCCATTCCCTGAAAGTGCTCACTCCAGGAAGCGTTAAGAATTTCTGTTAATCTTGAGCATTCACTTGTGAAGCAAGTGCACAGCCTCTGGGAGGGATCTGATGAATAGCTCAGTCTCTGGGATTGAGTGATGACTGGAAAACTAGCAAAGGTAGTCCTGTCTACAAAGACCAAGTCCAAGATAGCCACCTGATGGGTGATGATGGAATTTGCAGATAGTAACCTGCCAAACTGAACTTCACAAAGAAAGAAAGTGGTGATATCTTGAACTCTGAATCTTAAGGGCAAAATAAGAAAATGTGTGTATAATAATAATGCTATTCTAGTTTCACTTATCTTTTAATAATAAACCACAAAATATTGAAGAACTTTAAGAACTCTTTGTTATGTCCCTATGCTGGCTATTGTGCTAAACCCTTTACCTCTTTTAGTGTTTTCCCAAGTAAAAGAAATAAAACGTTCCCTTTGATTCCTCATCATCTTGAGTGACTTCAGAATCCAGCTAGATAAAAGAGGTAACTGAGTTCTTTGGTTCTCAACCTGTCTGCTTTCAAATCACTCATGATTTAGTTCTCTGCACAGAGATACTCAACTCGGACCTGTCTGTTGAGAGATTTTATAGCTCCCAGGAGACCCTAATGTGCAACCAAGAACAAGAACCACAACCTTAGTCTCTATCTTCCTTATTCCTTAAAACCATTGACCTTGTACTCCAGTTCTACTTTTTCTTCTCACCTCCAAGGCCATCTTCTGGCCTTTGCCTTCAGTCACTGAAAGCTGAACTGCTCCAACCCATGTTGAGATCTTAATCTCAAATGTCCCATGCTCTCAGCATAGTTTCCTTTCCTTCTAGCTACTTTTATCACATTAAAGATGCAGTATTCTGATATTTACACTGCTCTCTTACTAAACCTCCATTGTTATTCTGCTGTACCCAAATAACAACATTACAAATCAGAATTGATCTATGAGTGTGATATCCTCATTTACCCCTACTATTTCCAGAGGAAATTTTAGCCACATACTTTGGTGGCACAGCAAGTTCATGGTCTTTAGTCCCACCTGGAAGCAGTTGCCCTGCTCCAAACCTCCCTTGGTTTCTCTAGTCATCTCCCTGTCCATTTCTCCTGTATTGAAACCCCTTCCCTTTGTTACATGGAAATTTCCATTCTTTTTCTATTAGAGGCAGAAACCCATACCAGTGCCTTAAATCTCACACCATTTCTGCATTTACTCCCTTACCTGCCACTTCTTTTGGGCCACCAACCTTCCCAATGCTGGGGCTTTAGCATTGTCACATCCTTAAAACATTTCCCTCAAAAAAAAAAAAAAAAAGAAAAAAGAAAAAAAAACACAAATCTAAACAAAAAAAAAAGAAACAAAAATAAAAACAAATGTTCACTGGCACTTCTTTCTCCCTTTGCTTTCCACCTTCTTTCCCTTAATAGCCAAAGGATTTTATACTCTGGCTCCCATTTTGTATTTTCCCCTATGAAAATACCAATATTTTTAGTGAAAAAGCCAGTGGATGTATTTTAGTCTTTGTTTTACGCTTTTCAGTATTTCAAGAAAGCTGACCACTCTCTATTTTTAAAACAATCTCTTTCTCTGTAGGCTCATAGTTACCTGCTTGCAGTTTGTCAGTCTTTGAAGTTCTTGATTCTTTGCCCATCTATGAAATGCCAGTTCTTCTGGGTTTTATCGTCACCCCTCATTGTTCTCATTCTATCCCAGGGGTGCTTAAGTGTGGCGGTGCATCAGAATCACCTGCAAAGCCTTAAAAAGCACAGCAGTCTTTTAGCTCTGCTAGAGCACCGGGATTTGAATTACTAGGGAGATCGCCTGGCACTTACCTTTTTCACAAATTTCACCAATGATTCTGATGTGCAGCCAGACTTGGGAATTAGCCTGAGGTCTTATTCATGCCTATACCTTCGCAGAAACCATGGTAGCTGTCGACTTTTCATCTGGAGCACCTAGACCCTAGGTTGGTCTTCTAGATGCATCCACAAAGGCTGTCCACATTCTGTGGTTCAAGAATGCCTCCTTGCCTACAGCCTCTTCCCATCACATCCAACTATGCTGCCCCTCCCCATGTTTCTATCTTAATGAGTGAAAGCATACTTCTCCAAATTTTACAACCCAGAAATATGGTAATTGATTTTGAATTTATTTCTCATTTTTGCCTCCCATGTCCAATCAATTACCAAAGCATATCAGTTCCACTGGTAGTATTCTCTAAGGCTTTATGCTGTTTTCCATACACATAGATACTACTTCAGGATAAGCCATGATTATCATCTGAAATATCGCAACCACCTCCTAACTTCACTCTCTGCATTCTGCTGTGCTAATTTCTACTTGTCTACTCCATATACAACACTCAGTATATGTTTCCTAGTAGGTAAATATGGTTATAAATTTGTATACGTATTCCTGCTTAAAACCTTTCAGTAACTGTGACTTTCAGAATAAAGTCTAGGCTCTATAACAGCATACCTAACCCATTGGGATTAAACCCCTGTTCTATTTTCTTGCCAATTCTTCTCTTGCCTTCTGCACACAGTTATGACCATTTATTTTCTCTGGTCCTTGAGCATTTTTTCATCTTTGAGTTTATTATATTCTCTCTTTTTTTTTGGACTCAGGTCTCTCACTTTCCATGCCTGTCTAGGTAACCCCTTATTATATTTCAGCTCATATACCACTTTCTAGAAGAATCTTTTCCTAAACCTGCAGGATGAACCTAGTACAAGATTATGCTCTACTTTTTTCACTTCTGCTCCCACTTGACTTTATGGTCCTTGAGCTCAGAAACTCTTATTCATGGAAGAATTATCATTTTTTTTATTTGCATGACATATAGCAAAGGTTTGTTGAAAGAATAAAATGAGGAGTATTCAACACTGTTAGCAAAAAGTAAAATCAGAAAGTAATGATGGCCAAAGGTTTTAAGAGGAGGATGTTCAACACATGAGAAGTACAATGAACCTATTGACATAAAAAGAGGTCATTACTTGGTGAAAAGCACTTCATGGCATGGTGGGAAATGAAGCCACAATGCAGGGCATTGAGAAATGAGAGCTTTATGAGTTTTCTAGAGTTGCTATAACAAGTAGGACAGACAAAGTGGTTTAAACAACCAGAGTATGTTGTAGTCTCATGGCTATGGAGGTAAAAAGTTCAAAATCAAGGTGTTGGAAGGGCCCTGCTTTCTCTGAAGGAGTTGGGAGGACTCCTTCCGGTCTCTCCTTGGCTTCTGGGAGTTCTTTCACTTGTGACTATATAACTCCACTCTTCACATGAGTTTCTTACTGTGTGTGTTTATCTCTTTATGTGACATAGTTTTTTATAAGAACATCAGGCATATTGAGTTAGAATCACATCCTGTTCCAAGAAGGCCTCCTCTTAAACTATACTCTTATTTCCAAATAAGGTCTCCTTCCTAGGTGTGAAAGGTTAGGATGTCAATATATGAATCCTCATGAGTGACACAATTCAAGCCATAAAATTGAGAATCCATCAAGTATTGTCAGACTCTTAATTTATTCTTGGTACTATTATTACCAGACATGCATATACCAATATTAGCTTTCACTTTTATTTAAGAGTCCTCATAAGCCTAATATTTACTGTAGAAGTCACAGAAGAGACTTAAGTAAATGACTTTTGTTATGCAGAGCTACCACACTGCTTTCCAAATTGAACTCTCCAAGGTTGGAGGTAGGGGACTGAGATCTCAGCCATAGCAATTCTCTGTACCTAATTTATCCATAAACAATATAAGGTTTGAAATTCAACAGTCTAAAAATGAAACTTTTAGGCATGTGAGAGGATATACTTTTACTCAGAATGTTGGTATCAAATAAGAAGACAGTCTGCGCCCTCAGTAATAGCAAACAAGATGGTATTTTAAATGAAAAAATGACAGAAGTACAAAATCTTATGTAAAAAAGAAAAGTTATCTAATACTTTAAGATTTTAGATGTACCATTATTATGTCTGAGTAATACATTGATAAGTTAAACCCCTTCTTATCTTGGAAAAAATATGTATACATCTATCCTTCCCAACATTATTTTTAGCTCTTGAAATGCATAGATTAGGAAAAAATTAAAAGCAGAATTATAATCTCCATGGAAGCAACTTTATGGCACATATATACACAAACAGAAAAAAATAGTGGTTGAGCACATGTTAAAATATTGGTTGAACACATGTTTAGAGATGTTACTGGAAACCTTTCAGTATTCTAAATTTGATGTTAACTTTAGCAGTTTACATTTATTTTGCATGAATAAAATTTGTAAAGACAAGGGCCAGTGGCTCATTCAGGAGCATTGCTGGGAACATGGCACTATTAAAGAGACAGACATATGAACTTGGAAATAGATTTTTATAGGTAACTTCTATGCTTAAATTTCATATGAGTTGCCAATTTGGAAAATTGCTGCAATATATTTATCACACAGTTATAATTTCCAATGGGTTGAGGAGGAATCTCAGATCTGACCACATCAATAGTTGGCTCATTTTCAAAATGGAAAGAAAATGCTGAAACACCAAAATACTGTGCTGAATGCTTCAAAACTTTAAAACTCAAAAAAAAAAAAGGTTTGTGTATAAAGTGAAGTAAGAATCAAGCTGGTAGGAATGGATGCTTTTTTGAAATTCTGTTGTAAAGTATGGTCTCAAACAGTGTTTAAAAATAACAGCATGTTTGTAAACATATTTAACTTGCATTGCAAGTAAGAAGCCTTTCTAATTTGTTTTCTATTGGGATAGATTGTGGATACTTATAAAAATATATTTACTTATCTTAGGACTCTGAAAGGCCATTTTTGAAGACTTCCATGAAAACTTATTGTATGCATTGGAAATTACATATACTTCACTACAAGATACTTTTTTTTGTATAGACTCCTTTCTATTTAGCTAAGAGTGTAAGGGGGGCAGAAAAATAATTTTAAGCTTACTAGTGTTACATTCAAAATAAGCCCATAGTAAAATCAGGTTGTCTCAGCTCATCAAGTCAGAAATGTGAACAGTATTGTTGAAGAGCTTCTCTTGCTCACAGTGCAAGGTGACAGGAAGACTAGTGATGGTCTATAAGCATGGGCACTTTTGGTCACTCATATTGTCTTAGACATGTTGACTGATTCTGTCCACTGAGTATCTTGAAAATATTGAGGGGTCGCAATACACACTTGACTCTTTGCCAAAAGACTTCCTTAAATGCTTCATAGCTGTAAATACTTCATGGGGAATTTAATCTGTGTGCCTATGATTCCTTTACACTAGGGTCATCAAAATGTCAGGAAGAGGTGTTGAATATCCAAGAAACCTTAAAATTTATGACGTCATTTAAGGCTTTTACCTCTGAATTAGAGAGTCACAGTGTACGGAAACTACTCAGAATTCAAACATACTGGAGCCAGTTTCGTTTTTGTCTAATACATCCTGGGAAACTTTGGAGTGAATTCTTCAGTTTCAAACTCAAAATGCTAGTCCAGCATGCATGTATTACTAATGACTTCCAGATAGGGAAGGCAGGACTAGTATGAGAACATCCTCCTTGAAGGCATCAAAAAGTCACATTTGTAACGATCTGAGTATCAACCTAGTGGCCTGAGGATGTGTGGATTTAAACATAAACCCCTTGAAAGTGTCTGAAAACCAACTGGCACTTTTAATGTTCACCCATCAAAGAGAAGTCATGCTAAATTGACCTTTGCTGTTATAGAATATTCTATGGTTTTAAAATAACTTTAAATAATGAATCTCCTATGATTAGATAAACAGGGCCTGTATTATTATCTCCGTTTTAAAGGGGGAAATGGATGATGTGTGACTTTGCATGTTGTTGCTGTAGTTGTGGGCACACAGACTGTGTTATGGTTCTGAGCTGTGGTTGTGTATAATAATAGAAGCTGTGCTGCACGTATCCCACATAGCTCTATTTTATTTTTAAATTCACTTTACCCATACTTGTAAGAACTATTTGATTTAAGCTTTATTTAAAAACCAACACAAAACAGAATCATAATCCTATCATAACACTAAGCCTGAATATTGTAATTGGAATAAAATTCAGTTCTAGTTTTTCTCTAAAAATAAGTTGCTTACTCCAGCATGATTCTCTTTCTTCCTAATTCTACATATTTGCATTTTAAAATGGCCTGTTCCTATGGGGCTAATCTAAGTGCAGAGTGTTCTTTGAACTTAATGTGTGTTTCATGGTCAGGTCAATTTCATCAGAGCAGAAAGTAAAGCCCATTCTCTTATAGATTTCAAACAAACACCATTTAAGTGCCAACCTACTATTAGAAGAGTTTACTCTTTTGTTCTCCAAAATGGCATCAACAGTGATGGGGTGCTTCCAGGGGATTATTGAACAGAATTTTTGCAACAAAGGGGCAAGCTTGAGGAAATACCACCTATAAGCCTTACAATGTTTTATCTCAGCACTCCACCAATCTACACACCCCCTAGTCAAACAAGCAGCTTTATGGCATGCACAATTGCAGTTTAAGTCTAACTGACTTCTGCAGAACTGGCTTCCACAGGATTTCCTGTCCAAAATCAGAATGTAGCTAAATGGTTACCAATGGAATAAGCAAGTCTTCCCCACCACCTACCATATTTTTGTTCTTTTCCTTCTTCTTCTTTTTTTAAAAGAGTGGAGTTGAACAGATCTCATCATTTGTCAATTATTTTATTCCCTTTATATTCATTGGATAAGATGCAAAACAAATTAAAAAAACCTACCTCCACAATAATATCTGTCTGTTTAAGGTGTCATTTCCCTGTGAGGTTATTTACAGGTTTCTTGCTGTTTAGCTTTTCTTGCTTGGTAATTACTTACTGAAAGAAATCTGCTCCTCCAGGGCGGGTGAGCTCTTCCTTTAACCCCTTTTACTCACTCTCCTTTGGAGGCTGGCAGGGAGCGCATCACTCTGCAGTGTCTGGGAACCCACCTAGAGGGCCCCCTTGACGCCAGCACATCCCCTGTCAGGTAGCAGTCTGCAGCCCAGCAGGGCTGCTGCAGAGTTAATGTACAGTACCATGGAGCCTGCAAGTGTCCTGAGCTCCTCAGACCTGGGGCGGCACAGCGCAGGGCAGACAAGGCAGCTACTAGGATTCCAAAGGTTCTGCTGGAAATTCGGCGCTGGGGAACTCCAGCAGGAGCCTGTTGCCATTGTGTTTTAAAAGTATACAAGGTCTGTATAGCTTGGGCATGAGAATCTTTCAGGAGCTATCAGAGCATCAGAGTAAATGACATTTATTGGGAAACTGAATTTGGGGTAAAGAAAAAACCAAAAGAGAGAGCAAAGAGAAGAGAAAGACAGTGGGGGAAGAAATTCTTAGACCACGTCTGACTTGTAGCTGTGAAATTCATTTTATTTACAAGGCAAAAATATTAAAAGCCCACACATGGTTTTAATAACAGATTAAAGGGAATTTCTGCAGTGAAAGGATCAATAGCTTAGTCATTTTACTTAAAGAGAGCAGACAGCCTTATTATGGGGTTAGGCAGCAGAAATGAATTTCATCACAACAGCACCTTCTGAAGTCATGATGGTAGCTAGTGGTAATCCTGTCCTACAAAGCAGAAATTACTCTTTGCCTTCCTACTTTTGCAGTGGAGACCAGCAATTTGAGGAAGAAGTTGGCTTTAATTATGCATGGTTTTAAGCCCCTCTGCCCAGGTCTTTGTCCGACACGTTAAAGTGACCACACATGAATATGTGCCTAAGAAAGAAGAAAAAGCAATATTCATTTCTAAAGGACAGCATGGCAAAGCAGCCTGAAGTTTTCCATTTTCCTTCTAACACTTCTTTAACAAGGATAACAAGAAACTGTCTTTTGACTCCTTTCTTCCCACATTCCATAGTCCTTCCTCAAAGGATGCATTAATTTATACTCAAGGCAGCTGGATTTTACCAGGACAATATTTGCCATCATTTAGGATTAGCAGTTGGACTGGTTATTTTAAATGTATTGACTGACTTACTAGTGGAACCTAAATGGATGGACCCATACCTGCAGTGCTCTGTGATGTTTCTTTCTTCAAATTCTGGAAGTGCTTTTTTTGTTGCTCTATCTTTTTTGGGGGGGATATATATATATATATATATATATATATATATATATATATATATATATATATTTTTTTTTTTTTTTTGAAATCAATACTTGTTGCAATAACTGCCCATGATAGCTGCTCAAACAAGAGAGTTGGAATTCATCTGTGAAAATCACTACATATAACAAAGGAGACAAGGAAAATATTAATGACAGAAGATTTGCCAACATGATGCACGTGAATAATTTTCCCTTTAGAAGGCATTCCTGGATATGGTAAGTAATCAATATCCCCTTTAGTTTGTAAAACTCAGAATTTTAAAATTCCATGACAGCTACCAGATTAGAATTTGTCTGGAACAAGAATGCTGGTATCAAATAAGAATGAGAAGTCAAACATATAAAATACCAAATGTGTCTGAGAAAGTAATGGTTATGCAATAAAAAACTTACTTGTTAAAATAAAGTATTTCAAATAAGAAATCAAATATGATGACATTTACAATTATTAACACTTCATGGTAAAGAAAAGAAAAAATCTGTGAGAATGGCGACCTATTAACAGAAAAGGAGAGGATTTGGGATTTGTTTTTATCTGTTTTTCTTTGAAAATTCCCTGGGGAAGGGCACTCCTAAATTTCTGACATCTCATATCAGTTGGTCTGGATTTCTAAAAGAAGGTTAAGGGAAATTTAACTTGAGTTGATTTTAAAATAATTCTTAGATGTGTTTGTCCCTTTCATTTAAGATGATTTTAGCTATTCAAGAAATATTCCTACTATCATGAACCAATAGAATTCCAGTAGAACTCTAGTACATGAATCATGAAGTGCTCAGACTCTTACAGAACTTGCTTAGTTTTGGATATTTGGTTATGTATTAAGGTTCAAGGCAATGCATTAAAGTCCTTGGACATGTGCTATTTTGAACAATTTCTTGTTGGAATTTTTGTCTATATGTGTATAGGAACTAGTTTCTGAGAATATTACAAGAGCAAAGTCCATTATTTTAAAAATTTCTTGTTTCTTTTATACCTCTAGGGTGGTCTAGATTCAATCTCTTACAGCAGAAACTTTGTAAATGCATAATAAAGGCACATTGTAAATATTTGTGTCTACAAACATGGGTTGTTTGGGATACTGTGTCTGATTTTCAAAGTGTTTCCCAGGTAAATATTTTAGCTGGACTCCAGATAAGTAGTAGATATGTGAATACAGTTTTTTGAGGGGTTTCCAGCTGCTTTATGACAGTGTCTTAAATGAAAATCCCCTAATAGCTTAGGCACCACCAAGATCACCTGCTGTTTTGTTTTAGAGGTTTTGGCTTTCAGCTAAAAGTCCATTGCAGACAAGGGTTGGAGACATCCTATCAGTCTAGGTAGGTGTTCATCTTCTATCAATACCAGAGACATCCAGAATCAACCTTGTGGCATATCTTCCTTCTCAACTGACCATGTCCACTCTCCCTGGTCTCTAATGTGCTTGGGAGGGAATCTGGGTGGCATGCCTGCAAACTTCAGTGGCCCACTGCCAACTGCATCACCAGAGCTCCCCACTCAGTGGCAGCTTGGTGTCATCGCCTTGCTTGTCCTGTTAGTTAGGGGCAGACATCAGCAATAGGGCCTTGACATTCCAACAGAAAATTTCACACTAGAAGCCTTTAATCCTGAGATTAAACCATCCTGCTGGCAGTCCATGGCACATAGTAGGCTTTTTCCGATGTTTTTCCTTCTGTTCTTTATGCCTTTCTTTAAGATTAATGTCACACCTCTTAAGAATTCTTAGACCCCAAAATTGCCTTACTCATTTCTATAACGTGTACCTTGCTATAAAGCAACAGTTTTCCCCTGCCCAAGTCCTATTGTTTTTTCGAGTCCATTTGTTTATGTTGCAATAGGTACGATGCATGTACTCTCTGAATGCCTAACATTGTAAACACCTTCTATTCTGTTGCATTAACCTTACCTTTGCTTTGGACTGGGAAAAATGACTTATTCAACTCTTTAGTGTTGGAAAGAATGCAAATTTGCTTATTCATGATCTCTGGATCTGTAATACAATATGTTTCAAAACTATAGAAAAGTTGAGTGTCCTGGTTGTTTATTTTGTGTCTGGAGCTAGTGAGCCTTCATCCATTTTACTGCATGATGTACTAGTTTGTTATTGTTGTAGCCAAGCTGAGCCAGTGTGGAGTGTGAATGTTATGTATGTGTGTTCTTCTCTGGACCCCTCAGAAGCATTCATCAATGAGAGTTGGACTCAAAGGAAAAAGGTAGTGGTGTTTTTCCAGGTGACCCAGTTAGTGTTGTGCTTGGTTCTCAACTTCCCTAGTTGTTGTTATTATTCTCTTATTTATAAACTCACCTTTCAGTACTGCAGAAAGAGATTCTAGATGTTTGTTGACCGGAAACCTTCCTTCCCTTTGTAAGCATCCCTGTTGTATCAGATTCCATTCTTAAATGTTCCTGCTAAGAAAGGTTTTGCCAGGTTGTTTCCTTTTCACATCCAAAGACTCCCCCTTTCTTTATTCTTTCATGCAGGTCTTTCTTCATGGAGGTGCAGATCAGAAGGTGGAAATAAAATAACGGCAGGGCATAATAAGGATGTTAAAGAGGTGTACTTTGGTGTTAAGAGCCCTAGTTTACCTCTGAAAAGGGTTTAAAGATGCGTTTTCTGGCTCTGTTTTCCTCTGCTTGTCTAGAAGCAATGTGGAGAAAAAATTTGTAGACCTACCAAGTCTGGAGTAGTCTTCAAAAGTTCATCACAGGTAGTGATTCAAATAGTTCTCATTCCTCCTGCCCTCAGGCTAGTGTGTTGGTAATTGCACAATCATATTACAAATTCATTGTGTATTTTTTACACGTTAAAGTTAATAAGTGGTCCCATTACTCAGCTTAATAGAACACTGCCCCTTAAATGCTAAGAGAGTGGTATGAAGAATTTGTCTTTTTTGTTCGAAGCTACATTAGAAGTATTTGCTGGAGGATTTTACTGCAAAGGCTTCTTTCCATTACACATTTCAGTCTTTTTTATTGCCAAACTAAACAAAGATAAGGGTTTACCTTACTGGGTAAACAGGTACTATATAGTGCCTGTTTTATTCTGGCTAGTTGTGAGAATAGAATGGTAGCCTGGCAATTCAGAAATGTGCCTTGCATGGTCAAAAGAAGGAAAATGCAAGTCAGCTTTCTAGGAATTTAAATTCCCTTTAGCAACAATTAAGAGGACCTTTTAGAAGTCTCATAACATTGAATCACATGTAAGAGTCTATCAGGAATGACACAATATAGTGTAACATGTTTGCAGCTTTTGCCCTTTGCACAATCTGATTTGTAAAAATGTAATTTAATGCCCAAAACATCAGGGTCTTTTCGAATGATGTTGAAGTTGTAAAATTTAGGAGGACATTTTATTTGAATACCTTTGTATCCCTTTTTATGATGGATTCAAACAATTCAGAGAGAGGACAATGGAAAACTGAAGCCAAAGGGCACTACTAGGGGAGGTTGTTTAGTGCTGCACTCAGGGTGCCCTCTGAGGACACCAGAAGAAGGTTTTGGGAAAGTGATTTTGGATGGTGATTAATTATTTACTTAGTTGGTACTTAGGGTTTAATTTTCTAAGGGCCAGATATCTAAATGATTTTATCAAACTTTTTGTGATGCTGACCGCTGATTCCCATCAAAAGGCAAAAATGGGAAGATTGTGGTATTTAGCTCAATATTGAATCATTTTTTTCCTCTTTCTAGGTCCTGACTTTATTTTGTTGAACTGTCCCTTCCAAAGATCCAGTTCCCATAAAGCTTAGTCTAACAGGTCACAGTTCAGATTTCACTCTGAAGACCCAGGTTTCAACTCCTAAACTAGCTTGTTTTGTTTGATATAAATATTTTATAGATTGAAACAAGATAAAAATCAATCTCTCAATATAACATTTATATATCTGTTTATATATTTCAAATAACTTAACCAATGAGTAAATATTCAGAGAAAGGCAAGTTGGCCTGCTTTTTAGTGAGGACACAAATGTTTCTATCTGAACACTATCAATCTCATTTTTAAGAGTTATAATCTCTCCACACATTAACTCTATAGAAATTCAACCCAGAAGTAAAATTTCCAGAATTTATGTTTTGTCTAATGTAATAATCAGGTTTTATTTGAATTTTAGTGTGATGAGGATGTTAGGTTTGATCACAGTGTATACATTGAAGGACAGAGTATACTATTTCTCATGCAAAATAATGGACTTCTGCTCATTTTAGTCAACCTGAAATCCATTGGGAGTCTGCTTATCTTCTCATGAGATTGCAGGCCAGCTGAACTTACTTCTCTTCCTCTGAGTGACAGAATTACCCAGGAATTCTAAAGTCCTGAGGTCTTCAGGCTCAGAGAATGTCAGAGTTCTAGATGGATTTAATCCTATTAGACAAAGTCATTTAATTGTCAACACTTTTGGCCAATAAAGTTTAGACTCATAATTATGCACCAGTCCTTAGGGCTCATTAGGAAAGTCAGCATATTGTATAAAGCAGAAATTTAAGTTTGGATAAAATACAACACAGATTTTTCCATTGTATAATATTTGACCCTACTAAACTTTAATATTTGGCTTTCTATTTTGCTGCTAGAATTTAAATATCAAAATATTTAAATTCATATTTTTATGTTTAAGTTTTTAAGATAAATTTAATTAGGAATGGTATGATAGAGGAGAAAAGTTGCCACTAATAATACTAGTGTGCCCACCATTTATAGAAATTAAGTATAATTTTTAGTTCCAGCAGTATTTATAGACTAGTAAATTAGTCTATGTACTTTAATCTGTTGACAGGTTACATCCTTAGTGGGCTAAGTGGGTGACCCAATCTGGGGAGATCTTAAAAAAAAATCCCCACAAAATGAAGAAAGGAAAGGAAAAAAAATTTCCATCATACAAAAATTGTCAGCTAAGAAATTGGGATGTTTAACTTCTATTGAATTCCTCACTTTTTATCCCTTTTTCCTTCATGTCTTTTCATGGACTATTATTATGTTATTTCCATTAATGCTGAGGTCTTTGGGCTCAGAGAAAGTCATTGCAAAGGGAAGATCTTTCAGAATTCCAAACTGTAAGAAGAACCTAAGGGACCTTAACAACCAGTTTCTCTCTTGTCATGGGTTAAAAATTCCTTTTTATCCAACCCTTCCCTCCTCCTTGGCCTTTAGCCAAGTCCCACAAAAGTTAATGCTCATTAATATTTTGTATTGCAATAGCCCCCTCCTGCCTTTTAAATTATAGTTCAAAAACACGTCCCAGCTATACATTAATGACTACAACTCATAACCATTTGGAACATTGGATGGTATTTCCAGTAGCAGCCAATAAATACATTCCAAGACAATATATTTCAACCAGGGGCTATATGTCTTGTAAAATTTTATAAATTATATGTACTTTTTTAAAAAATAACATATATAGGTATATATATATATGCATTTTACATGTGTATTTTAAAATTATATATGGATCCATTATATATTATAATTGGTGTCAAATATTGATGGATAATCTGGATTCTATATAATCAGGTTATTGGTGCAATTCTTGGTTTTTAATTCTAATCTAATTCTGGTGTTAATGTTTTGTGTGACCTTGTCAATGTGCTCTGAACTTTCATTTTTCAGTTGAAAACCATGGAAGCAGATATTTACTCTTTTTATGTTAAAGAGTGGATTATTAAAGAAAAACTCATAGAACATTGGAAATAATAATCTATTATGATGTTAACAATGGCATACTAATAGCACTTGAATGAATTCTTTAAAAATATAAGTAACAAATCCAACTAATTTATATATCACTGAAGGGGTCAAGGATGATTGAACCCTAGATTCATCCCAGTGTTTTCACAAGAATTACATCATTTGATAACAGCAATACTTTCTAAGGAAAGGAGGGACTTTCCTTAGAAAGTATTGCTGTTATCACAGAGTTTAAGAGCTCAAGGTCACATTTCTATGAATTAGAGAAGTTGACTCAGGCAAAACCAAGTCAATCCTGATTTGAAAGCCCAATATCTTTTTAATCTACTATATTGTTTCTGTGGCAGATGCCTCAGTACTCTTTCCAGAGGCCTCCTGGAAAATAGACTAGCAATAAACTGAGAAAATAATCAGATCCACTCTGCCATTTAGCACATTGGGTAGGTATATAGGATACCTACTAAATGTGAGTGGCCTTCCCTTGAGAAGCTCTTCCTATTGATGTTAGAACTCTGACCTGTACTTAGTCTATGTCAGCAGCTTTTTCTGTTTTCTCAGAATGAGAAATTTTACAAGCAATTTGCAGTGAACTGTGTTCTCAGGGCCATTCTGGCAGGTAGGGTCCTTTCTGTGAATTAGTAAAAGGTGCTTCTCAGCCCAGATACATTAGAAAAGCTGACACATTTTGAGGTGATGAATAAGAAATGCAAACTGTGGTGCTTGGTGAATGGGCAGAGCCTCTGTACAAAGCAAAAGATGCTCCTTCCTCTGGGCAGGTATTTGGGGTCAGCTCAATTCACTATCTCCGTGGGGCACTGTTGGGCCTTGTCCAAACCAGCCCTGGCACTGCTTTGATGCTCCATTTTACTTTCCAATGGTCAGGTGAAATGTTTTTGAGAATACTTTGTTGACAAAAAAAAAAAACAAAACATGCAATTTTGGGATTTGCTGCCATCATTATTACTTTCTTCAAAATGCTCAAATGAGTATAGGTTTTTCCAATTTATTTTTTGTATACTTAAAAAATATTAACATTATCTAAAATCAGAGATAAGGGTCCAAGAAATATATATATTAATTATAAAATAGCTCGATATCTCAGTTACTGAAAAATATCATTCTTAATGAATCATATTAGAACAGGTAGGATATACTAATTCTTTTAAGCATAAGGAATGTCCAGATAAATAAAAGAGGCCTGTCTTGGAGATACTTGTAGCTTGATGAGAAAAACAGCTATAGAAACAAATAATTACAATATAATTGGGAGCAGGTTAATACAGATATATTCCAAGTGGTATGAAATCTAAGAGAAGATGCAACTTAACTGACTTGATTCAAATACCTTAAAGAAGTCTAGAAATGATAGAGCAAAAATATATTCGATGGAATTGAGAATTAGTTGTTATCATTAATACCTTGGGGAGTGGTTGGAGGGAATGTCTGGGCATTTCTGAAGAAAGTGCCCTGACACAGAGGTAGAAGGCTAGTGGAGGACATGACTACCCCAAGATAGAAGGGGGGAAGCAAAGGATGGATCCAGACTACATAGAGATTAGGATTAAGTAGATGGAAGGAGAACCAGAGGGAGTTTCCATCTCCTGGCTTCTATTTTCTCAAAGAAGTAGAATTCAAGGTCATGTGGAAGGACCATAGATGAGTAGGTGGGGGACTTAGGAGAGTAATGGAACCACTGTGGGCAGTTAAAGAGGCCACTAAAGGGGAAAGTATTAGGGGTATCAGAGTTGAGAGTGTTCAGTGATACCCAACCAACATGCCAAGTCAATAAAGAATATTTACCTTGCTTTAATATTGTTTACAGAAAGTATTATGTCAGGGAAAAGTGATAGAGAGGAGATGGAATATTATAGTTCTTAATTTCTAAATGAGGAATTATTTTGTGATTAGAATTTCTTCTATTGCTTGTGCCTTTGGGGATTCTGAAGAACCCCAAGCTGATTTCATTATTGATGTTGTTTTCTGTTTGGTAGTGATAGAGACTGTTATTATGAACATATTAATTAGATTGCATGACCTGATTTTGGAAATTTAAGGTTTCCCATGCTGCCTGGAAATAATTCTTGGGTGACAAACAGAAGTTCTAAGATGTTTTCTTTGAATTTTATCTTCAAATGAATAAAAATCACAGTGGGGAAAAGAGAAGGCAAAATGATTCAGCTTTGCTCACTTTTTTAGCAGGAACTTTTCCGTGGTTTATGTTAGAATGTCACCAGTCCATATATATATAACCTGCTTTCACAAAGATTTCTTCAAAACCCTTGTGAAGTTTACTTGAAAGTGTCACCATTCCCTGGGAAACTTACTGAAAATAACAAAGCCTAATATGACTTTAACCAGAACTGGCTAACCTAGTTTAATTAAAAATTTTAAACCTCTTTTATTTTGCCTTGATACCTCATAGGGAAATATGACAAATATACAATATTAAGTAAAGGGTATTATTAAATAACCTTATAATTTATAGGCCACAATAATAAACCCTGGAGGAAGGAACTGAAAGTTTAGCAGATATTATAAATGGATTTCATCTCTTTTAATCATTAGCTCTTTCTCTGGGGTCAACAGAGCTGCTTCGTTAATACTCCCAGTGTGGGGGCTCACCACTGCTTTATAGAGGGCTTTCTTTGTGGGATTTCTGCAGTGGCTCCAAAACTAAATATTACCAAGCAGTCCTGGTCACTCATAAAGGGACTTCATTCTTCCTCTTCCATGAGTGTCCATGTTTTTCTTTTCCAAATTTGAAGATGAGGAGATTGACAAAATAATTGCTATAGTGCTAAAAACAATGACACTATATTTTACCTAATGGATTTACTCATTTTTTTTCTTGTTTGGATTCAGTTGCATTTCAAATTGAGGTAGTTCAGAGAAACAGTACATTGATCTACAAACTATGCCAAGACAGAGCTCTAATGCTTTTCTGAAGCATTTGCTCCTCTTTTAGAAAACCCTTATCCTCTTAGCTGTGGATATTTTGCATAACTCTTTCTTCACAAAATTCTAATTTTAAATAGCAGCTGTTTTCCTAGGTAAGACAGCAGTGCTGTGGCCATCAATGTTGACACCCCTGGTAATTCAGAAAACATATCCAGCCTACAGTGTTTGCATCCCTCCTGTCTTCCCCACCACTCTCTGGGTGAAGGTCTCAAGCCCTTGCTTCATCTAGCTCCATCTAATCTAAAGAAATGATGTGGTGTGAAGTTCTTATTATCAATGACCATGTTTTAGTTTGCTTGGTAAATTTCAAACCAATAACTTGCATACTGATGAGAGCCCTTGATATTCTAAAGAAGAAATGAAAACCTTTAAGCTGTTCATAGGCAAATTGAGGCAACCATGTTGTTATTGAGAGCAGGGGCAGAGGCTTGTTCAAATCACTATAAAGCATCGGGGATCTTAATCTTTGTGGTGTTTGAATTCTAAAAGAAGAAAGTATTTATTGAAAATTCTCATTTTTTAGAAAGTCATCCATGCAAGAGTTGCTTTATGAGGGAGGTTAAGTATTAAGGTGGATCAAGATGTCACCATTCAAAAGGCTTATCACATGCTACAAGGCCATCACTGCATGTCTTTCTGCTTCAAGGAACTATCTGTGTCCAGGTGAGGCTTGGTGATTTTCTAGTAACAAACAATTCTATGCTATTCATGAGAACACCACCTAAGGGACTTTGTTCTACTCTGTACCCCACATCCAGCACAGTATTGCACTTAATAGGGACTTTCTATGCTTTTCCTGAATGAATGTATGCAAAGAAAAGGTTAAATAATGTTGGGTGTGGTGGCACATACCCATAATCCCAGCAATTTGGGAGGCTGAGGAAGGAGGATTGCAAGTTTGAGGCCAGCCTTAGCAACTTAGTAAGACCTTGTCTGAACAGAAATAACAACAACAGCAACAAAACAAAACAAAAAAACCCTGGGAATATGGCTGTGTGGTTAATTGTCCCTGGGTTCAATCCTCCATATCAAAAAAAAAAAAAAAGGTTGAGCAGGGAGGAAAAAGGATATGTAGCAAAAAGAATTCTGGTTGTGGGATAATTTAATTAAATATTTTTTCACATTTTTCAAATAATGTTATAATTATGCCATGGGAACTTATGCTGTAAAAAATTAAAGATAATAATAATAGCAACAACACTGGAGAGCTAATTAATGACACATGTAGACTAAACTTATCACAGACATTATCTTTTAAAATCCTACCCCAAATCATCTAACATCTCTGTGACTCAGGTTCCCCACTGGTAAAATGGAGACAATAAATAGTTCTCATTTCATAGGGTGGCCATAAAGATTAAATGAGAAAAGCAGTCAGTGTTTAAAAGAGCACCTGTAACTCAGTAAGGAACCAGTAAGTAGAAACTCCTCTGTGAATGGTTAACCAGGTTGCCTAGAGCAATCTAACTGCCCCAGGGCAGATCATTAGCTATAGGTGGGTTGGAAGACCAAACTGTCTTTTCTATATCACATTTTGAAAATTTTCAGAACATACCAGAAAAATACCTTAGGATAAGTTTGAATTGTAGACTAGTGCATGCCCCTCGGCTCCCAAGCCTCAAGGAGAACCATCTGCCCTTTTGAGCTGCTGCCTCCCACCATGTTGACTTAGTGTCCACCTCCTGCCAGATGGATTTCATCTTAACAGGTTGTCTTACCTTTACCCAAGTCCTGCATCATTATAGTTGCAGTTCCTAGCATGGTGTTCAACACACGGTAGGTACTTAATAAATGCTTTAGGGGAAAAAATTACTTTTCCAGAATTGGGTCCCTGAAATTTAGTGCTTTAAAGATTAATTTTAATTTTTCAGGATACAGTTCAAGTTTTGGTCAGGTAAAATTTCTATAAAAATTGTCACCTTCAGCATAAATAATTACCACACATCTTGATTTCTGACACTTAGGAGACTTTAGCTGAATTTGTGCAATCTGCCATCTCACTGAATTGTGTCTAACATGAAAATTCAAATGCTGTTTTTCCAAATTACCTTATCTTAGATGCTATTTCTTCAAAACTAATAATTCACTTTTATATAGGAATCTTTCTTTCTCTGAATATATGTATGTTTTATTTAGCAAGACAAAAGTCTATAAATTAGCACTGCAGCTGGGTTCTGATGCTTAGTTATGTGGATGTCTTCCATTTATAACACTTATAAATGTTGCTTTTCATCACATGATATGGTCCTTGGATACAGACCAGCTTCCCCATGTGGTTGTTCTGTCTTTTCATATAGCTTAGACTGTCAAACTAAGCTCTAAAAATCATCTTCATAATATCTGTTCATTTGCCAAGAAAAATGTATTGTCTCTGTATTTTATATATACTTACTTTATACTTCCAATAGCACCATTTTTATTTCTACAATAGTTTTTTCCCATGTGCAGAGAGGCAGTCTACATACCACCTAAGAGACAGAACCTGGATCCAGATTGTTTGGATCAAATCTGGTTTTGACACTGGGCAAGTTATTTAATCTCTCAAATTCCTCATTTTCAAAATTGGGATTACAGTAGTTTTAACTTCGTAGGCCAGTATGAGGATGAAATGTAATATAAATAAAGTGCTTAAAATAGCTCTAAGCCTGCAGGTGATCTGCCATGGTTAGTTGTTCTTAAAGGTATCCTGTGGATCATGTGGGGTTGGATTCCTTCAAAACAGAGGATATGAATCCAAATGGATTTGAAAATAAATGTTTAGGTGGTGATTCCAGGAAATACCAGTAGGGGAGTAGGGAAGTAAGATCAGAAAGAGAAAAAAAAATCTAATATAGGGAGCATTCATAGTCAGATAACAGGCAGTCCTGCTGAGGGACTCTTGAAAATAATAAAGAACTTGCTTCAGTGTTGTCCTACCTCAAGGGATGAGAACACCAGCAGGAGTTGATCCTGCATCTCCTGTTCTTCACTTATTTCTACCTTTCCAGCCTGATTTGCATACAAACCAAGCCTTAAGAGGAATAATGTGTGCATTTAGACTGGGAAACCATAGCCACAGCATTGCTGAGGGGATATGGGCAGGGCCCTGACAATAATTGCTTCAAGAATTGTGACCTGAATTCCTAAGGACTGTTGCATTCTGGGTATTCTTTTTTAAAAATTTCCCTGGCCTATGTAGTATGCATTCAGAGATTTTGTGGCATGTGTGAATGATCTAACATATTGGTTCTCCTACTTAACTTTCAAAGTTCTTTCTAAAAGCATCTGAACTTATCTTTAATTCCCAATACATAATTCTTATGATTCCCCAATAAGGTGACTTTTTCCCACTGTACCCATATGAGATGTTTCTGCCCTCAGCTCTTCCTATCCAAAGCTTTGCCTGTTCTTCAAGTCCCCGCAACAACCCCCATGAAAAGTTCTTTGACCTAGATAGCTTACTTCTCTGAAGTCCCATTAATACAAAAGACTGCGCAATATGGTGATTGATTTACTGTTGCCTGGTGAGTTTCTCTAACTGACACATATAATCAGCTGAACAAACATTCATGTCTTTTAATTTCCCATCTTTTTCACATATTTTGCTACATCATACCCAGTAAAAAAAAAAAAAACTACAAAATCCTGAGAGGACTTTATGGACTTTGGAGGTAGATAACCAGGATTGCATTTCTATTCTTCCATGATAAGTTATAAGCACTTGGGCAGCTGTAAAACTTTCTTTCATCTATTTTTCCTCACCTCAAAAGTAAGGCTGAACTGAGCACAGTGGCACAAGCTTATAATTCCATTGACAAGTGCCCCTTAGTTCAATCCCCACAACAATCACTGCCCCATGACTGAAATCTCTACCCTAACCCCATCATATTGCTGTAAGGATTAAATGAGGTATTTTATATAAAATGCTTAGCACAGTTCTTCTCAAGAAGTAGGAGTTCAGTCAATGGAACTTACTACTTGATTCTTTCAATTTTTTTTTCATTGTACTGGTGGTTAAACCTATTGCCTCACACATGCTGGGCAAGAATGTTGTTACATCCCCACATCCTCAACCCTGATTCCTTTGCTTCTGAAGTAACCAATGTCTTCTTAGAAGTTTGACTATATCACTATTCCTTAGGTTCTCATTTTGCTATTGGTTTGAATTTAGTTGTTTTCAAAAGGAGGCATTAAATGAATCTCAAAAACTATTAATTTTGCAATACTGGAAATATTGATGTTTTATGAAAAAAATACTTTCTTTATGGAGCTTGAAATTGAGTAGAAGGTGATATGTTTTTTCTTATTACATTTAAAATATCAACTTTTAGATCATTGAAAACTTAGGTCTCCTTATACATTAGAATATAGTTTCATTGTCAAAGAGTATCAATGACTATTTTATATATTTATATATTTCTTAGAGTGTATGTGGAAAATTAACTTCATCTTCATTAGTGTAATAATCTAGAATTTTGATTCTTATTATAGTAAAAATGATGAGAGTTGAAGAAACTGTCATTAGGGCAGGCAGTTGTATCATATATTAGAAACATTTGCACATGTCAAGTGCAAAAGAGTCGGTTCTTACCTTCCTATCCCAGTAATGAGAAGAATATGGATTTGGAGGGGTGGGTGGGACTAGAAGGTGTCCTACGTATTCTGACAAAGCATCATAGATGGTACTAGGCAAGGGAACATCCCAGGCTTTGGAGCCCTATCAGACTAAATTCATATTCAACTCTGATGTTAAATGGCTGATTCTGAGCAAATTATCTGATTTTATGAGCATCACTATCCTCATTCATAAAAGAAAAGTACAATAGTACTAATCAGGTGTACTGATGTCTTCTTAGAAGTTTGACTTTGTCACTATTCCTTAGATTCTCATTTTGCTATTGGTTTGAATTTAATTGTTTTCAAAAGGAGGCATTAAATGAATCTCAAAAATTATTAATTTCATAAAAGAAAAGTACAATAGTACCAATCAGGTGTACTATTGTACTTTTTTATGAATGAGGATAGTAATGCTCATAAAATCAGATAATTTTGATTTTTGATACCAGGTTTGTTGTAAGGATTCTATGAGATAACATATTTATTTATTTGGTTAAACCCTACTATGTCCCAGGCAGCCAACAGAGATATATGTGCAAAACTTACAGAAGATAAGGGAAGGGCACAGTAAAAAAGCATATGATATTCCTAATCACATATATACATGTCCAGGTGAAGAAAATTATATTGCCTTAGCAAATGGCATGAAGATCTTCTTGAGGAAGAGAAAGGTCCTGTGATGAAAGGGACTTTGAAGATACCATTGGTTTAGAAGGAGAGTTCATTGAGGATTGACCACATGCAGGTGCTCAGTTAGAGGAAATGATAATAAAAATCTCACGAATTGCCAAATCCATGTGTAAATGCTATGTACCTGTTTCTTCATATATATTTTTTTCAATTTAAAAATAATTACCTTTACTGTAGAAGTCAGTTGACTTACTTTTATATAAGCTGATGTACAGTGCAAATACCGAGGAAATTTCATACTTATTCCAGATTAGTTTTAAAATTTAGATTCACAATACATTTCACAAGGAAATTATTTTGAAAGTATTTTGTAGCACAGACCTGGGAATTTGTAAAAATACAAGATCTAACTTTTCTTTTCGTGTGCTGCATTGCTTATACTTAGCAAATGAATCCATTAAATGACTTTTGTTTGTACAGAAGATGTGAAACTTAAATCACTCTATCTAGAGCTTCTCCATGGGCATATAAATTTGTGATGATAGCACTGGTTAACCGTGAAGGACAAGTCAGGAAGAAGACCAAATTATAGATTATGTCTTTTATTGTATAATTCATTTTCTACATCACAAAACTTAAGACCTAAACTTTTTCTTCTTAGTTTGATGAGCAAATTGCACACCTGAAATGGCAGTGTTTCATCATCCTAGAGTCACTAAAATCTACCCAAATTAACTGGTTACATTTTCTTGATGACTCATCTGAGATGTATCTAAAACAGTGCATTTATGTTTATTTTTACGGATTCGTGGCTGTGTTTTTTGACAGTAAGAAAATTGCTTTTCTAATTACAAAAATAAATGTGAGGAAGGAAAAAAGGAATGGAAAACTGTAAGACAGGATGTAAGACACATGTTTTTCTTGGAGTCTTTCCAACTTTTGTTTCTAGCTTTATCATTATTTCTAGATGCAGCTATGCAGGTACTGCTTTACTTAATCTATTTTATTCAAACAAATGTTTTAAAAAAAAGCATGCTTTTCTTAGTGTAACAGTTGAGACAAAAACAGAAATTTTAAACCAAGACGTTAGTGACAAAAAAGAAGTTGTTTGTAAAATCAAAGCAAGATGCAACTAGATTAATTGATTTAGCATGCAAGATACTCTGCTGAAATCCAGGCCCTTTCGAGAAGTTTTCCTTCTGGTTCTTATTCTATACTGGGCAGCCGGGGCTATGTTAACCTTCCTTCAAGAGAGAACTCTGAGATTCAAGACAGAGAAGCTGAGTCTTCTCTAAAACCTACTGAAGGCCCACTTCTTAATTCTGATTTTCTCCCTGAGGACACTTTTCTTGGTCTGGTGGTTGATGCTGGGACTTGGAACAATATTTAGAGAAGGTCAACCTACTTAAAGAAACCAAACATGTCACCAAGTTCCAACACTCTAATAAGAGGCACATAGGTATGTTTTTAAGATGGGCGGATCATTAAACCACAGCATGAGTCATAGGATGGCCTTAGTAAATATTACTTTCCTTTTCTTCCCCTCAGAATGACTCTCCATACTCTTTAAATCACCTAGCCTCATAGATAGGGAGGCCGTTTTCTTGTGTTCTGAGACCACAAAATTCCAAGCTCCTTTTGTTCAATTTGCCCTTGCTAGACTATCTTATCCTTACTTTCTTCTCATATAAGCCTTGCAGGTTTTTACAGGTCAAATCAACTCAAAGTCTTTTCTCTTATTAAATACCACTTTGATATCATCCTTTCTCTTTGTATATCTATTATATGTTGATACCAATTTTCATTTACATAATACTCAAAAGATATTTTTAAAGAGAGAGTGAGAGAGGAGAGAGAGAGAGAGAGAGAGAGAGAGAGAGAGAGAGAGAATTTTTAATATTTATTTTTTAGTTCTCGGCGGACACAACATCTTTGTTGGTATGTGGTGCTGAGGATCGAACCCGGGCCGCAAGCATGCCAGGTGAGCGCGCTACCGCTTGAGCCACATCCCCAGCCCTCAAAAGATTTTTAATATAAAAATTTTATCTTCCCTGAGAGACAGGGATAATGATTTGCTTTTTGAATTTAACTTCTTTTATTTGTTCTTAAATCTACCACTATGCATATTGTAGGGCTATGAATGTAGCAGAAACTTGGTAAATAATCTGTGAATGTCTAAAATGCCCATCCATTCATCACTCACTCAAAAAATACTGGCATACACATTGTCAAGCATTGCTAGACATTTGAGCATAGAAGTGAAATAATGATAGAGAATCACCTACTGTTAATATGAATTATTTCAGAGAAGAGAATTCATTAAAAATAGTTTTGAGAAACTGGTTTGGGAAACTCGCATATCCAAAATTATAGAGAGCCATCTTGTGTCCACAAATGAGTTCTGCACTGAAATAAGGTCTTCAGAATACTGTGGTTCTCCATGACCTGGCTGTGGAATAGAAAAAGTATACTAAAATTTCATACAGTTAAACAGGTTTAAAATAATATTTACAAGTTAATTTTGTTTTCTACAATGCCTCTTAAATGTCTTGAATATGTCAAAATGAAAGTTTCTGAAAATAAGTTATCGAATATCATAAACTTGACTTATAACACCATCCATAAGAAATATTATAAAATTATAATTGGAAAGGAAGGAAAATCCTTAGAGATTATCTCCCTAAATGAGCTTTAGTGGAAGTTCTCTCAGCCTGGTTTAAACATCTGATTAAATGTGCGATTCCACTTTCTTGAAAAATGCAAATATGCATAGAATGTTGCATGTAATTTCAGGGGCTTTACCAATTTCCCTGCAGTTCATTCACAAACCCGTTCTAGACTTTATAGTTTTAATTCTTATATTTTACATAATATACAGTGAAGGTCTAAAAGATTTGTGGGTGAGAGTTAAGATGTGATCCCATTAATCCCACTCAAACATATACACTACATTTCCTTTTTCATCTTTTGGCATCTTCTGACTTAGGTAAAGTTCATGTCATGGCTATTGTGAATGAGGCTGCAATGAACACAAAAGAGCAGATATCTCTTCCAAACACAGATGTAATTTCCTTTGAATATGTGCCCAGTAGTGGGACTGCTGGATAATATGGTGATTCTGCTTTTAATTTTTGAGAAACCTCCAGACTATCTTTCACAATGGCTGTACAACTGTGCATTCCCATCAACAATGGTCAAAAGTTCTCTTTTCTCCACATCCTCATTAACACTTGTTATATTTCATTTTTAAGTAATGGTCATTCTGTTATAAGGTGGTACCTCGTGTGGTTTTAGTTTGCATTTCTCTAATAATTAGTGATGTTGAACATTTCCTTTCATTTTTTAATATACTTATGGTATCCCTTGAACTTATTCCTTGAATAATAGATGTCTTGAACTTATTTCTCTAGACTGCAATTTGTGTGTGTGTGTGTGTGTGTGTGTTTTAACTGACTCTCCCCTTACTCCCAGCTTCCCTAATCTTCTAGTCTCTGATTCTCTCTACTTCAATGGAATTGACATTTTTAGATTCCACATATGAGTGGGATATTTTGCCCATTATTTGTTAGGATTGTTTTCTTATTACTCACTTGTTGGTGTTCTTTGTGTATATTAGAAATTCTGTTGTTGTAAACAACACAAATGAACTTGGAAGGCCTTATGTTAAATAAAATAAGCCAGATACAGAAAGGTAGCTACTACATAATCTCACTTGTATGTGGAATCTAGAGTTGAATGCACAGAAACAGAGTAAATTAGAGGTTACCAGACACTAGGGGATGACAGAGTTGTTGGTCAGAAGATACAAAATTAAAGTTATACAAAAGGAATAAATTAAAGAGATCTATGGTACATCAGGATGACTATAGCTTATTTTCAGTTCCCCATCACAAAAAAGTAGGTACTGAGGTAATGCATTTGTTAATTAGCTTGATGTAATCATTTCACAATATATGCATATACCAAAATATCATGTTATATGCCATAAACATATCAACTTTTGCAAATTAAAAAAAATGAATTTTGGAATTACAGTAGAGCTTTAGGCAAATGAATCTATGACAGTATGAAACTGACACATTTAGGAAAAAAGTTGTGACCCATTGCTTAGCCCTATTTACATAAATACTGTGGAACTATAAGTTCTTTGTTATCTTTTCCTGTCCCATTAAGAATCAGTGGCTTCACAAAATTCACCTCCTCTGGTGAGAATTATTGGAGCTTCCCCCGCCCCCTTTAATATTTGCAGCAGTTTGTTTGTTTTCATAATCTCCTGTTATTAAGAACCCTAGTAACCTAGGTCAGTAATTCCCAATGTGAATTCTGTGGAATGTTAGGTTCATATATATACACAGGTGCTACATGCAAAAGGATTGCATAGTTGAACAACCGATCTTGACAAAAGTAAATTGATACATCCTAAGAAAATTCCAAAGAATCTTTAAACAAGCTAAGTAAAAATGTTTAAATCTCTGAGAAGGAAATACCATGTGCTATAAATATTATTATATATGGAATTTTGTTTTCAGAATATCTACTGGGGTTGGTTCTCTACTACGATATATGCAGATTACTTGAACAAATTTCAGGATGATGAGAAGTTGACTTGTAGAATATTCTGGGAGAGAACCTCTCTTTTTATATTAAATTATCTTAATTCAAATATTATGATGAATTTTAATTAAGCAGGCAATTTGATGTAATGGAGAAAGCACTCACATGCTTTCACCTATTTCACTACTCAGTACAATCATGCTGTTCTTCAAGTGATTAACAATTCATTTTACCTCTACAGCTAAGGCAAAAAAATTCTTGTACGAATTATAGGAGCACTTTGATTAGTATAATGTTTGGTTTTAGGTGCTTGTGCATCAATTTTTGAATGACGTGCTGTCATATTTATTGGTGTGCAGGGGGAAACCAGTCATTCTGCACATGCTCTCCCAACTCTTAGGATAATCATACTCCAATTTGTATATTCAAAGTTTTTAGAAGTTCTATAATTAAAAAGCATTTTTCTTTAAAATTTTCAAGTCAATGTTTTCTAAATTATTTGGCTCCTTTTAAAATTATTTTTCATTCTTCAACTGGACTCTTATAAAATAGAATTCTATTCAGCAGTTTTGGAAATGTTTTTATCAATTTTTCTGCTTTTAATGTAAAATTGTTTTTTCATACAGGCTCATAGAGAAGAGCTATTGCACCAATAATCTAAAAATGTGTTCTTCTATTTAATTGGAGTGAATTGGCCACATGTGTTCATATTATCTCTAATTAAATTGAAGGGCACAGGAATAGGAGAGAAGTATGCCTCTCCACCTGTCCCACAGGGGCCCCCATTAGTGACACAGTTCTTACCACAGAAGAACCTAACTTGTATTTTGTAGGGAAATGTTATTAGAAAGGTTCAGAACTCTGAGGGAACAGATTTAGTACACTGTCGAGCTGAAACAAGGCTATAGGCAATGCTTGTGTTGCAGGATTGGTTCCCTGAACAGGCTCTCAGATGAGACATTGGTGAGCAACACTTAGAGGAAGTGCTTTCAGGGTCAAAATGGGAGGAGGAGGAGGACTGAAGTCTCAGGGAGGCCTCAGCCAGACCCACAGAGGCATCTAAAATGAAAAGGACCTGTCTTAGGCCTCTAACAACTTCCAAACAATAAACAGCCTTAGATGCTGGAATAAACGGATCCAATATTCTGATAATTGGAGGGAATTTTATTTTCAATGGAGAAAGCCAAACAATCAACAAGTGTTGAAGGCAAAATAAAGCCATCTGTAGTCATGAAAGATCTGAAAAAAGTTTTAAATACTATTTGATCTTTTGTCACTTTAGCTTCTGAACAATGTGACCCATCAGAAATAGGAAGCGATAAAAGAGGAAGTCCTAGGATCTAGTAATCAACACAGAAGATGACAGAGAGAAGGTTTAGGATGTCAGGTTTTTAGGAAGCCTAGAAAGCAACTAGCCCAGAATTACAGAAGAAGTAGAGGCCCTGAGGTATAGTTCTGAGGGGAGAAAATGAAATTGATAAATATCCAAGGGGAATGGCAGATGAGAGCAACAATTTTTTTGGGGGGGAAGGCAATGATTAACTGAAGGAAAAATTAAAGTTTTACCATATTACATGTGTAGTATATCCTTTTATATAGTAATGATAAAGAGTAATAATATATAAACAGCAAATTTAACTAAAATTGTCATGTAACAAGGTGAAAGAAAGGAAAGGTTGATCAGAGAATAAGAGAATTAAATGTTTATCTATTACAGCAAGAGCTAAAGAGATGTCTAAGAATTTTAAAAATCAAGGAAAAAATATAAGCAAATTATTCAGAATTATAGAACTTAAGTACCAGCAGAAACAAAGTGATTTGAAAAAGAATATTCACAATGGGCACATATCTGGTTTCGTGTTTTCTTAACACTTTCATTACAGTTTTTAAATTTTATGTGCATAATTTCTCTAGCCATCATTATGGGTGAATTGAGTTGTTCTAACAACTTCCAAATCTCTCACCAGCAAAGATTGTTGGTTGTATTTTTGCTTTTGTTTTCTCATGTTATACATACTCAACTGGGAGCTATGTTCTACAGTCTCTTTATTGCAGTCAGGAGGCTGAAAGAGTTTACCATTGTGGGCTTTGCTAGTTCCTCTGGCAGAGGGAAAGAGGAGAAAAGGTGGAAGGTCTCACACCAGCCATTCAGTGTGTGTTCACACATGACTCATTGGCCAGAACCAGTTTCTTGGCTCCCTTCTACCACAAAAGGGTTAGGAAGTATCTACAGGTACCCAACAGGTGGAGAGTTGAAAAGATGGAGCCAGCAGCTCTAAGGACAACCACAATTTCCCTCATAAGAATTTTTAAGTAAAAATAAAATGACTTGTTTCTACTTAAGATTTTAGTTCAACATGAAATACTCATATGTGTAATAAATAGGTAAATATTTATTTGTATAATATAAATATATAAATATAAAAATTAATAAATGTATTTCATAAGACACTTGTAATGTGTAAGTTTTTTATGTTTATTTTATTCTCTTCTATATATTTTATGCATTCCTTAAGCAGGTAGTATTTGAAAACTTTCTACTTAGCTAGGCATTGTTGCAGGACCTGGTGCTCATTAATTTAAAAAAAAAACACTGAGATCTCTGCTTCTCTGTGTAATATGCTAGGGTGCTCTAAGTACTAGGGGAAAGTAGTACAAAGGAAGGGAATTAAAAGTCAAGGCTGAAAGTGTAGTCAGATGTTCAATAGAGATATCAGGACAACTCTTATTGAGAATGGTCTGTTTGAGCAAGACCTGAAAAGATCAGAGTGATCATTGTGAATCTAAGGCCAGAGGGAAGAGAGGATGCAAATTCCCCTAGAACACACTTGTTGCTTTCTAGGAATGACTAGAAGGTAGGAAGTGTGCTGTGAAACAGTGAAGGGGACTTAATAGGGGACACAATGTGAATATGTGGGCTATAGGCCATGTCACAGACTGCTGTGCTCTCAGTTAATTGCCTGACCTCTGAGTACAATGCTGTAACTTACATCAGAAAATAAATCACCCAACATTTAGAAGATGACTAATAGTTTGTATAAACCAACCTCGTCAAGCCATGAAAAAGACAGGGAAATGTGGACCTTGTCTGTCTTTTCTATCCATTTTAAATTCCTTAAAGCTCTCCTATGCTTTGTAAACATACTATAAACATCTATCCTCCAGAAGAAAGCTTTCAGGAAGGCGAGAAGGAAATTAATGTAACTTCTACAACATGCCACTTAATGACCTCATTTTAGGCTGGTAATATTCCAGTTAGGAAAATATAATGTCTCCATTGTACAACTGAGAATACTGAGGTTCATTGGGTATGAGTTGATTTGAGTTACCAAGGCTATGGAAGAACTGAAATTTAAACCCAAGTCAGCCTACTCCAAACACTTTTGTTTTCCATAGTTTTATTTAACTTCCAAAAATATGACTTGTAATGCATAGATTTTCTGGGTCTAAAAATCATTTACATTTTTATTCTATAAACTCTTCTATTACCAGATTACATTTGTAAAAGGAAGATATACACAATAAAAATTGGCCATTGGAAAATATCACTGCCATCCCTGTTAATATCTACAACAACAACAAAAAAAATTCATTTGTAGAACATAATAGAGGGATTGATTTATAATTGCTATATTTCTGATGATAAATGCACTCTGATGTGAAATTTATTGCTCTATTTTCTTTTCTTTTGCAGGTAAGTTTGGAAGTATTTGTTTTTTCTTATGAAATACTGAGAGGTATGGTGTCACTTTTTCCTGAGTTTTATTTCAACTGTTTCTAAAATTGAGTATGCAAAGATTATGTGAATCACTGTACAAATTTTTGTTGTTATTGCAAGTATTTGGAAAGTAGCATTGTGAGTTTAAGTTGTTTGAGTCCCAGGTTTTAAGCATGGGATTCTGTAGAACAAATCTTTGCAGTGCTAGCGTTTTGGCTTGTGTTTAAATGATTTCTGCATCTGGTATAAGGGAGAGGATTGGATTGGGGAAAGGGAAAATGAGAAGAGTAAAGAACAGAGCATGCGCTGAGAGACTGTAAAGCTGAGCAGGGCAGCAACTGTCCACTTCAAGTGTACTATCTGCAATGGCCATGAGTACATGGTACAGGACGGAGATGCCTCGGCATGAGGAAAAATAAATGAACCAAAACCTCTGTTCATTCATTTTTCTAACGCTGAGGTTTTCTGTTTTCTCCAATTGTTGTGCAAGATTTCTTGCCAAGTTATTGATGATGTGTACATTTGAAAAAAAAAAGTATGCTCTAGCCATTTTAAAACAGAAATCAAATTTTAAGTTAGCAATAAAATAGATCCATTTCCTGGAAACCATACGAGAAAAAGCTCTTATGAACTGTATATCAAGCTTTTTCAAATAGGGAGTAGGAAATTTCAACAAAGCTCTTGGATATACAAAAGTGAGAATAAGATCAGAGGAGCTTAGGAAAGTGTGAGACTTGTACTGGGGGAAGGAAGGTAGCCTATCAAGTTGCCCATATAGAGCTATGACCTTGTTATTGTGCTCTGTGCTTTCATTAGTACATAAAGGAAATGGTTGTGTTACATTTTACTCAAGCATAAACACTAATGTCATATTAATTATAAATGACATGTTTACTTTATTCCAGAAAGACTGTATGTGTTTGTAAAAGTAATTGCATGCTTTACTAGTAATTGTGTGAAGTGGAAGAGGGCTTGGTGCACTCATCATCTTATAATTCCAGTTCTACTTAATCAAAAATAGATGAGTGCTATTATTTGGCTCTGGAATGTCTCCCTTATATGTTAAGGTCATGATACCTAGAGTGGTGGGATTGGGAGGTGGTAAAACCTCTAAGAGATGGTGTCATTGAAGATCATTGAAGGTGCATGTTTTAAAAGGATTGTGCCACACCAGATCCTTCACCTCTCTTTTTCTCTCTTTTAATTCCTAGTGATGAGGTGAGTGATTGTGTTCTACCATGTATTCCCACCATGATGTGCTGTCTTGCACAAAACAATGAGGCCAACCAGTCACAAATCTCCAATGCTATAGTCCAAAATAAACATTTTGTCTTTATTATTCTTTTTATTAATTATCATAATGCAAAGCTAACTAACACAGAGAGTTAGCACACAGGACACAAAATCTCTTCCTGTCCTGATCTTCATGGATAAAAAGGTTTGATCTTATTATATCTTCCTGAATAGAATCATATCAGTGTGGAAACCTGTGGGGTATGGGGTGGATATTATCTCACTGAGTAGAAATACAAAAATTAAGGATCGAATGTGTTTCATCAAGCAAGAACAAAGGTGGTACTTTTAAAATGAAGTTAATTCACTAACCCACAACTATCTTTATTTTAACTAGTATCCTAGTGGATGATGGAAATTAATGAAATTAAAGGGCATCCTAAAATGTCCTGACTTCTAAAATTATCAACGGATTCTCTAGGAGTCAGCAGATTTCTTTCTATGAAGAGCCATATAGTAAATATTTTAGCCTTTTCAGGCCATAAGGTCTTGACAGTAACTACTAGACTCTGGTGTTGAAGAGGAAATTCAGTTACCCATAGACAATATGTAATGAATAAGCACGGTGTGTTCTAATAGAAAATTGTTAGAAAAGGCGGGGCCGGGGAAGCGGGGCCAGGATTCCCCCTGTGTTAGTTCCCAAACACTTGCTTTAGCTCTCTTTGAAGTGAAACATTTTAAGTAAACTTTAAATATTTTATAACAAGGTGTATGTTTACCACCTTTGGATACAGATAAAGCATTTGGTATAAAAAGGAGTGTAAAGATGTTCAATTCTGAAGTTTAAAAGTAGGTTAGAAACTTTTCAAATGTTTTGATGAATTTAAACACTAGAGGGCACAAAGGGATATTTTAAATTCAAGAATCATTTGCAGAGTATTACAATTATTATTTTTTTAAAATGACATCTCAAGTAGAGCATTGATTAATGGGAATAATTTGTCTGAAATGTTGGCCTGCACCTCCTGTGACCTCACTGGCCACAAGAATTTGAAGTGGTTGACCATCTTTGTGTTGCTATAATAATAACCACATATCTTTATTTTTTATTGCTTTTGACCTTTTCATAAAATATGGTCAAAAATAGGTTTTTAAGTGGTGGGGATTTTTTTCCATCTTATAAGAGAAGAATTATTTTCATATTGCTCTAGGATCTGACTAATTTTCATGTAATGAAGTTTCTCTTTGTAGTACATAGCAAGAGATTTGGAATTTTTTGCTAAAAATTTTTAAAAGGTAAAATCATGCATATAAATGTACTCTTGTCATTATTTTTTAGCTAATTATAGGTTTTTATTTCAGGAAAAATGATTAAAAATCATCAGGAGTCTGAAGTCTCAAAAATACTTCTTCTCTTTAGTAATTCTACTTATAGGCATTTAGATTCCAGAAGTAACTTGTAATTTTAAAAATATTTATGTCCAAAGATATTCACCCAAAATAATATTGAGAATCTAGATATGTTATAAACATCTATATAAACTAGAGTTTAAATATATATCATTAGGCTGAACCAGTATAATTTTATCAACCACCAAAAAATAGTATTTTCTAAAACATTAGATGATAGGGAAACTGCTTGTAGTAAAACATGAAGTGTAAAGCAAAATCCAAAATTGTATGTACTAAAATATCAATAGAATGTTAAAATTAGATGCATAAAGACATTTCCTCAAGTATTGATAACTTTTTAAAAATTTTCTTCTTCATTTTAATTTTCTGCAATTTCTCCATTTTATGAATATTTATCATTTATATAGTCCTAAAAATAAATATTATTTAAACATAAAATTTTTTCAGCATTCTTAAAGTACTTATGCAGATATAATACTTAGGTAAGTACTAGTAGAGGTCAGTAGGTTATAAGAAAGTTATTTTATGCATCAGAAAATCCATTTAATGACTTCTTGATTGTTAAGTAGACACATCATGAGGGTTTCCTTGAGCCCCAGAATGGAGTGCTTATCTTGAGTTCTACATTGGGCTGAGTTGCTAAGCACAGGGGTATAAGAAGGCCCAGAGAAAGAACAGGAGAGCGAGAATGTGCTGGAAAGGGCTATGTACTGACATTTAACATAGAACTTCCCTGTGCACTCATTCCCAGGATGATGGTAAAGCAGGGCATATTAGCCCCCACCCCACTCCCATTCTCTTTAAAATCTGCCATCTGACCTTACTTTTCCCTATTGTGGAGTTATGTGAAGAGGAGCTAGAGACATGTAGCAGGAGACCCAAGGATGCTAAGCTGGCTTTTGCTTTGAACACAGAATTCCTTAGAAATGACCTGCATAAAACATGAAAAGAAATCCCATAAATAATATCTGCACAAATACCACAGAAATGTGGCTCAAAGCAAAAATTTGTCACTAAATCAGTTTCTCTGGTGATATTTTAAGCAGCATGAATTATCTTCTAAATATGTAAAGCTTTTTCCTTTTGTGTTTGTCAACATAGAATGAACAAATGCACAAAGTTGGAGCTATAAGCAATGTTTTTTTCTTAATTCACTTTGTACTTGCTGGGTTCCTTAGTGCTTTAATCCCTGGTGACTAGAAAATTGAGAATCTTATACATGTGTTTACTTCACAACTAATAATCCCATCAAACAACTCTTAGTACTTGAACTTCTCTCTATACCTTTTTCTTTTCCTTTTTAAATTTTGATTCAGTTGGCTTATAATGTAAACTGATAGATTCAATCTGTCATTTGGAATTTTTACAGGTATACATTGGACATTCTAAAGCTTGATAGTTTATATCCTCAAGTGATAATTGCCAATTTATGTATGTGAAATGGTTTCAAACATACCAAGGTACAATTAAAGCTGTGAGAAATGCAAGCATTATCTATTATTATCCATTGGTTAGGTGAAGAAATGGATGATTTGGGCTTATCTAGGTTAATTACCAAAGGAAATAGAGAAGCTTTAAATCTTTCCTGGAACAAAACATAATTAAATATTCATTACATGAAATAAAGCAGAATTTAGAGCAAAATAAGGAAAGTTCCTAGGAGTCTGTCTTCTAAGAAATTTGTGGGATTTATTTAATGCCTTTTTTTAGCTCCTGTTGAGCAGGACAGCCCCAGGGATTCACAGCCCCAGGAAGTTCAGAGCCCAGTAGAACATTGAGAGGACAGCACTCTTTTTCTCCACAGCCTTCCTTCAGAGAAAAGGAAGACTGCAACATGCACTATACTCCAGATGAGAAACCAGCTAGTGAATCCTTGCTGATCTCCACAGATGCCTTTAACAAGTTTATTCCCATTGATTCAGGCCTGGTTCTCACTGATAACCCACAGCATAGTCATGTCCAGCCTCATCTTTGCGCAGTACTTTTGTTATTAGTTCTCTGACAACATGAGGGAAAATAGATCAGAGCTTTACACACCTGTTGAAGGTTAACCTTTGACTCCAGAGATGCTACGAGCAGATATTTGTTTCAGCTAAGCAAAGTATGGAAGTGAACATCCACAGTGAGGTCAAAAGTTGTACTAAGTATGAAAAAGAAATAATAACACAGTTGTCATGGTTTGAATGTGAGGTGTTCCCCAAAAGCTCATGTGTGAGACAATGCAAGAAAGTTTAGAGGTGAAATGAGTGAGAGCCTTAACACAATCAGTGCATTGATCCACTGATATGGATGATCTGGATGGTATCTGTAGACAGGTAGGATATGGCTGGAGGAGCTGGTGAGGGGAGTCTGTCTTTCTCTGCTCTTGGTGTGATGTCTTGAGCCACTATCCTCCACCACACTCTTCTGCTATGATGTTCTAATTCACCTCAAGCCCCGAGAAATGGAGGTGCTTTCTATGGACTGAGACTTCTGAAACCATGAGTGTCAAATAAACTTGCTCCTTACAATTGTTCTTGTCAGGTCTTTTGGTTGCAGCAACAAAAAAGCTAGCTAAACAACAGTAGTTGAAAGCTCATGTTGAAAGGATGCACCCAGTAGTACATGCACTGGTGACTTAAATATTATGGAAAATGAAGATTTGAAAAGGGAAAATTTAAAGACCTTGTCTCCCAGTCTTCAATCTTTCCTTCTCAAGTTCTTCTGAATATAATCAAAGTATTATTACATTCTCTTGTTCAGAAACCTTGATGACATGCCACTTTTTTTGGTATATATTTTTTGTTTATTGGATTAAGAAAGTATTTTCTGTATTCACAGTTGGCAAGAAGATTTCTTCACCCTCCCAATGAATTGTTGTATTTTATGTAATTTTTTTGCATATCTTAAAATGAGCATGTGCATTTTTCTACTTTATTCTTGTAAATGTGATGAACTACATAGATTTACTTTTTTGAATGTTAAAACAGATTTGCCTTCCTGAAATGAACTCAACTTAGTTATCATATATTGTCTTTTTTTTAAGTACGGTTAGTTTTAGATGGACACAATACCTTTATTTTGTTTATTTCATTTTTTTAAATGTGGTGCTGGAGACCAAACTCAGTGCCTCATCCATGCTAGGCAAGCACTCCACCTCTGAGCCATAAACCCAGCCCTATATGCTGTCTTTTATTATAACTCTGATCCCAGAAAATGTTGAAAATCATACTGGACATGTATCCATTATACAGATTGTACAGAATTTAAAACCTTTCTGTAGGCAAGTACATGGCACATGCCTGTAATTCCAGAGGCTCTAGAGGCTGAGGAAGGAGAATCACAAGTTCAAAGCCAGCCTTCTCAACTTAGTGAGGTCCTAAGCAACTCAGGGAGAGTCTGTCTGAAAATAAAATATTACAATAAAAGGGATGGATATGTGGCTCATTGGTTAAGCACCCTGGGCACAATTCCTGATACCAAACAACAACAACAAAAGAAACTTCCCACAAAGATATCTCTAGGCCTAGAAGGCTCATAGGTGAATTCTTTCAACCATATATCTAATTGTTACACTAACATTAGACTCCTCCTTCTAAATGGACTAAAGTCCCCATTCCTAATGCAGCAAAGATCCTTAGTGTCCGGTATCAACTGCAGTACCCTACCTTTTTGTGACTCCAACTGTTTTTTAATCTCCCTCTGAAGGCTGCTGATTTTACCACACCTTGGATATTCATTCTTCTGAAGAGTGGCCAATGCTTCTCCTTCTTATTGAATAATACTAATCACAGTAGTTAGTAAATGTTTGATTAACAAGTAACAATATTTATTTAACATGGCTCTCCGACCAGTAAATTCAGTCACATGGCAAATGTATAAATTGAACCTCTCCCAGATGTAGGCCCTATTTTTGTTGCTTGTAAAACAGCAATGAACAAAGCAGTCTCTCTACTAAATGCTCTTCATGTTTTTTATAAGGAAGAGTGTAGGAAATATATGAAATAAACAAACATATAAAACATATGGTATTTGAAGATGATAAGTTCTATGAAAAAAATAGTGCAGGATAAATAAATAATAATGAGACTCTGAGTTCAGATTAAATGATTAGAATAGGTAATTGTTAAATTGATCATGTAAAGCTTAATAAAATGATGGATCCATGCAGATATCCAAAGGAAAAGTATTTCAGAATGAAGCAATAGAAAAATGCAAAGGCCCTGGGGCAAGAACAGGCACACTGTGTTCAAGGAATAGGAAGACCAGTGTGACTAGAGCGAGCGAGCATATGGGAGAAGAGAAGGCAAAGAGGTGGGGGGTGCAGGGACAGTGAGGGCATTTGTAATAGTAAGGGGTTGGATTTTTATCCCAAGCGAAGTGGAAATGAGTAGTAGGATTTAAGCAGAGGAGTGATGTACATTTTCTTTTCCTTTTTAATACGTTTTTAGTTGTAGATGGACACAATAACTTTATTTCATTTTTATGTAGTGCTGAGCATCGAACCCAGTGCCTCATACATGTGAGGCGAGCACTCTACCACTGAGTTACAACCCCAGCCGGTGATGTACATTTTATTTTTTTCGGTCTTTTTTTTATTTCTTACATATATGACAATAGTGGAGTGCATTACACTCATAATTATTCATTCACAGCACAATTTTTCTTAACTCTGTATATAAAGTATGTTCACGCCACATTATGCCATTATATATGAGCTCTCTTATTTTTTTTTGGCATACAATTCTTAAAACAGAGATATGATAAATGGTGGTATAACAGTGATGTACATTTTTAACTGGTCCCTCTGAGTGCTCTGTGAAGGATAGCTTGGAGAAAAAGTACAAGCAGAGAAAGTTGATCAGGAGTCATTGACAGTGAAAGACAATGGTTGACTTGGGCATTTTCATAGTTTAGTGAAGGTGATAAGTCATGACCAGGTTCTGGCTACAATTTGAAAATGGAACTGATAGTATTTGCTGATGAACTTAGAAAATTGAAAACTTGTGCTTTTTATTGGCTGAGACAGGAGAATATGAGGGAGGAGTAGGCTTCGTGGTGGGGTGGTTTAATTCAGGCATCTGAAGTTTTAGAGGCCTATTTGTGGCCAAAGTATCATCTCATTTCCCCTAGACCTACCCCAGAGTTCCTCTGCAGCTACCATAGTGGACAGTTCCTCTGTGCTTGGCCACCTTTCCATCTCAGGCAGCTGACAGCTTTCTTTGGTAGACAAAGCTTGTTCAGGTTTGTGGGAGATCTCACCCTCTTGGTGACTTTCACACACTGGAGAGTGTGTGGACAAGAGTGTTGGGGGACAAGCCCCCGAGGCATGTGGATATGGTCCTTCCAAGCATTTCCAGGGAGACTGAGTCTGCTGAGTCTGTTTCCACCCAGTTGTATCTGTGGCAAACTCTACTGACTTTTCTTCCTTTACTGTCTCACTTTCCCACTGCACAACTTGTATCTCTTACAGTCACCTCCCTCCCTCCTCCCCAAACAAACAACTCATGGCAACACTTCATAAGATCTGTCTGGGTAGAAATCAACATAAGACTTTTTTTGGGGGGCGGGGGGCGGTATCTTTATTTTTCTAATTTGTTCTAATTAGTTATATACAACAAAAGACTGTATTTTGACATATTTTACATATCTGGAGTATAATTTGTCATTCTTCTCTTTGTACATGATGTAGAATTACATTGGTCATGTAATCATATATGCACATAGAATTGTAATGTCCAATTCATTCTACTATCTTTTTTATTCCCATTCTCTCTCTCTTCCCTTCATTTCCTTTTATCTAAATCAAAGTATTTATTTTTTCCCAACCAACTCCCTTATTATGAATTAGCATCTACATATCAGAGAAAACATTCAGTCTTTGGTTTGGGGGGATTGGCTTATTTCACATGGCATGATAATTCCAGTTTCATCCATTTACTAGCAAATGCCATAATTTCATTTTTCTTTATGGCTGAGTAATATTCCATTGAATATATTTTCCACATTGATATGGCTGCATCATAGTAGTATGCTGATTTTAATCAACCTACTTTTAAAGATTCAAATTTTCATGTCCAAGAAAGAGATAGATTACTCTTCCACAAACCAGGGAAAATGTTTGAGACAGATATATAATTGGATGATTTTAATCTCTTACAAGCCTACATGATTTTTTTTTTTGTAGCAAGGATTGAACCTAGGGATGCTTAACCACTGATTCACATCCCCAATCCATTTTGTTTTGTTTTGAGACAGGGCTTTTCCAAGTTGCTTAGGGCCTCAATAAATTGCTAAGGCTGGATTTGAACTTGTGATCCTCCTGCCTCAGCCTTCTGAGTTGCTGTGCTTATAGGCATTTGCCACCATGCCCAGCTGCTTATGTGAAATTCTATTTCCCAAGCTCTAAATATGGCTACCTTCCTACACAGACACAACCTTCTTTAACTGCCTTATATTGGTTTTTCTACATGAACACAAAGATGCTTATCAATGAACAGTGTAAGCTTTCAGCAGAGGCCATAATACAATTTCAAGAGAATAGTAGATTTGAACATGATAACAAACTGATTAGAAGGAGAAGGATCCTGGGTACTTTTGGACTTTTTTTGTTTTTGAGGAGGAAGAGCTGGTACTGGGGATTGAACTCAGAGGCACTTGCCACTGAGTCATATCCCCAGCCCTATTTTATTTTAGGTCTCAGTAAGTTACTTAGTGCCTAGCTTTTGCAGAGACTGGCTTTCAAATCATGATCCTCCTGCCTCTTTAGCCTCCAGAGCTGATGGGATTACAGGTATGAGCCACCTTGCCCTGCTTGGGGACTTGTTTTGAACCTGTATTTGCACAAGAAGCATATTAGTTTAGCTTCTAATATATAACATTTGGGGTGGTTTTGGACAAATTAGTGGGCATTAAACTCGAAGGGCTCTCCCAGCTATGCTTTGGTATTATTATTGATATTTTAAAATTTTAATTTTTTAAAAAATTCTTTGTTATTTTTAGTTATATATGACAGTAAAATTTATTTTGCCATATTATACATACATAGAGCATAACTTTCCATTTTTGTGGTTTTACATTATGTTGAAGTTTTACTGGTGGTATATTCATATATGAACATAGAAAGTTATGTCCAATTCATTCTACCATGTTTCTTATTCAGCCTTTGGTTTTTTGGAATTGGCTTATTTCACTTAGCATGATGGTCTCCAGTTCCATCCATTTGCTGTCCAACTGCCATAATTTCATTCTTCTTAATGGCTAATTATTTTTCAATTGTATAAATATACCACATTTTCTTTATCCATTCACCTGTTGAAGGGCACCTACCTTGTTTCCATAGCATTAGCTATCATGAATTGAACTGCTGTAAACATCGATGTGGCTACCATCACTATAGTTTGCTGATTTTAAATCTTTTGGGTATATACTGAGAAGAGGGATAACTGGGTCAAATGGTGGTTTCATTCAGGTTTTCTGAGGAATCTTTCCATATTGCTTTCCATAGGGTTGCACCAGTTTGAATTCCCACCAGCAATGTATGAGTGAACCTTTTTCCCTACATCCTTGGAAACATTTATTGTTACTTATATTCTTGATAATTGCCATTCTGACTAGAGTGAGATGAAATCTATAGAATGGGAGAAAATCTTTGCCACCTGCACCTCAGATATAGCATTAATATCCAGGATATATAAAGAACTCAAAAATCTAAACATAAAAGAATCAATAAATGGGCAAAACTAACTAGGCACTTCACAAAAAAGAAATATGATCAGTCAACAAATACATGAAAAAGTGTTCAACATTGCTAGCAATTAGAGAAATGCAAATTAAAACTCAATCTCACTCACATCAGAATGGCAATTGTTGTTGCTTTTTAATAATAGTTTGTACTAAACCACACTTTTTGCTTGCCTGGTTCAGAAATTGTTGTATGCAGGCTTGAATGGGAAAGTGAATAGAGATGAAGGATACCCTCATTAACTAGGCTGTGCAATTAACAGCAGGCAATGGGAGGGCTACTAACTTCTCAGTTGCTCAACTAAATGTGAGAATAAACTATTTTCTCCTCTGTTTTGAGCCAGCCTATCAGATAAAGCAGAACTACTCTTGTGCACATTGAATCACATTCCAGAGTAAAAATTTTCCCTTTGCAGGAAGCATCCAGAATTTGTTTCTTCATGCCAAGCAGTTATCCGTATAATTTCAGATCAATAGAATTAAGATTTGTATTTTTTTCTAATTAAGAAGCTAATTGAAACACATAAAAACAAAGATAGTAGAATGTACTGGATATATGTGCATATATGACTCCATGACCTGTGTAACTCTATACCATGAACAACCAGAAGAATGAGAAGTTATACTCCATTTATGTATGGTGTATCAAAATGCATTCTATGGCCATTTATAAATAATTAGAACAAATTTATTTTTTAAAAAATGATCCTATTTCTCATATTACTCAAATGGTAATTTCTTAGTGATTATCATGTGAAATTGCAGGTGACCAATCCATTTCCAAATGGTATTTTATGCAGATTAACATTTTGTATAAAAGGTTCCCTATTTTTAAGATGAATATACAATATTTTTTCATTATGGTCCTCAATTTTAATATTCAATTTTCTTTTGTCAAATGTCAAAAGCTGTTCATTTAGAGCAAAAGTTTCACAAGTAGTGGGGAGAAACAAATGGTGATTTTTTATTTTGTGGAGTTCCATTTAAAGTAATATTGTTGAGAAATACAATTGTGTATTATCTGTAAAAATGTTAAGTAGTGGAGATGTCGACCATCAAGTCTATGTGTTGCATTTGCATCCTGTAGAGGCTCAGATGTCTGTCTCAGATGACCAAAGCAAAGCATGTGCCCTGGGTGGCTAGTTGAAGGTCTTTCCTCTTCCCTGGGGTAAATGTGTAGTTATGAAACCCTCTCTTCACCAGGGGGCACAGTGCAAACATCTAGCTCTTTCCATAGAAGGCAGTGTCCCTGCAGACAAGAACAAAGTGGATTTCTTTAATTTATAAAGAGCTTAATTTGTTTCTCTGCTTTGCTTTTTCTTAGCCATGACTTTTGGTACAATTCTGGAAGGCAGGCTGCTTTTCTATTTATGCTTCTGCAGATGATATCATGCTGCTTTTAATTTGATTTTAAATCATATCATCATAGGTGTTAAATGATGTGGATGCCATTCTAGCTTCCCAGCACTTATTTCTCTCTCTACCCCTTACACATATCAGCAAAATGTAAAATATATCTATGAGACATGTTTAATTTAATATGAATTCAAAAGTCTTTATCCATGGCCTTTGAAATCTAATCTACCTAAAATTCCTGGTGGAAGAAAAGAAACTTGACTACTCAAGATATTTTTTTAGTATGTGTTTAATTTTATCTGATTATAAAAGTAATCTTTGTTAGTTGTAGAAAATATGAACATTATGGAAAAGAATGTTAAAAATGTTTCCATGACCCAGAAATAACACTATTGACATTTTGGTGCATTTTTTTTAAAGATTTTATTTTATTGATTCTTAGTTATACATCCTACACTTGCATAATTTTTTTCAAAATGGATTTTACAGTCAAGTGTAGGATGTATCTTATTCTAATTAGGATTCCATTCTTATGGGTAGGCATGATGGTGGGGTTCATTGAAAAATTATGTAAGATTCATTCTACTGTCTTTCCTATTCCTATTTTGATTAGAAGGTTTTAATTGAAAACAGATTTTCAGGAGAATTTAGATCTACTTAGTATTAGCAATTTTACAATACATTTTGTTGAGGTTTTAGAAGGTGAGGAATGATGTGGCATAACGGCTGGATGCTGCAGTGGTCAGATCTCTTGTTTCTCTGGGATGTAGGTTTAATTTTCAACTTGTAAAAAAAGACTTTTTCTCAGAGATAAAGTCTTACCCCTTGTCATTTAGTCATGTTTTTACTAAAATTATTTTGGAACAATAAGCCCTTAATAAAGTGACAGAAATTAAAATATGAAGAGATTTCTATTTAACCCTTTTCTACCCTTATAATTGTGGAGTAATAGCTATAAATAGCTGGTTGAGATATAAATGACATCAAAGGTTCAGCCTAGAAAACATTTTACTTAATATTTTTAAAAGGTATTTTTCTGATTACATAAATCCTTATATCTCTGAAAGTTTCTAGCTAGTTCTTTGAAACAGTATTGATATTTACATTTGAAATCAAATCTTAACTTTGTTCATGATGAATCTCAGAAATAATTTGCTTATTACAATGACCTCATCAATGCCTGTAAACTAAGAGAGGTTATGTTTAACTGTACAGAAGAAATGAGGAGGCAGTAAGTGATTTTTAAGGAAAAATAACATTAACATGGACAGACATTTTTAATGTCTTTATTCCATTCATATTACGATAAAGGGCTAAAGTTTCCATTTTTCTATTGATAAGCTCACACATTTTCATTTTTTGTTCATCTTGCTTAACTGTTCAAGAACTATTTTTGACAATAATTACAAAATATAAATTTGCTTCTCCTTTCTTGTACAATTTTCCAAAATGTGCATTCTTTAGTAGCATCATCCTGGATTATTATCATGCCCTTATATATTTTAATCAGATGTTAATTAACAGGGCATTATTTTAGAATATAAATTGATAAAGAGATATAGACAATTATGAGTGAAAATATTCATTGCTTGGGTTAGCCTGGATGGGAAACAAGTTTAACAATAAAAGTAGTATTTTTCAGACTTGAAAGTTGTCTATATGGACTGTAGCTTTCACTGTCAGATACCAGTGATGCTGTTTCACTTACAAAATTTAAAACATCACTGGATAGAACAAAATCTGGCTATTTTCCTGAGATGCCAATACCACCCCACTGCTCCCCTGGGGCTCTGTTCTCCCCTTCCCTTCACTCCAGTCTACTTCTCTCCACAGCCCTCAGGGCTCCTCCTCTTTTTACCCACTTGACCAATTCTCTTACACTGTCTGACTTTAGTCTAAGATAAAGCCATTCTACTAAACATGAGTTGTTAACTAAACACCAATGTGTTAATTCTGCTAGGAATGTTTGCATGTGTAAGAGCTGACCCAAAGTGGAAATTCAGTAGTTCTACAGGAGTGAACTGCTGAGAGCAGAAGTTCATACACGAGAGGGGCAGATTGCTTAAGTATAGGCACCAATCCTACACAAAAGCCAAAAGGCAGTTTGTGAAGCATAAAAAATATTGCAAGTTGAGTCTGAGAGAATGTATTTATTTTTGAACTCTCAGCTCCTCCAAGGCTGTTGCTGTTCAGGGCAGTTCTCACTTACCCACTCTCTGGAAGCCCATATGTCAGATAACAAAGAGGTGAAACTGTAAAAATGTTTTCTATTACTCATCCCCAAAGCTGATACAGAGCCCATAGCATTCTCAAAAACCCCTGAAGTGCTGGATGCAGTTGTGAAATTAAGCATGATGTTTAAGGTCTTCATATTTTATTGAAATGACATAAACATTCCAATCCCCTTTGGTCTATAAGAGACAGATTGAGTTTTAGGGGTCTCGAAATTTAGCATGTATAGCAGTGTTCATTGAGCTCATGTCTTGGACAGTTTTTTCCAGCACAGAGTGGGTTAAATTCATTCTTGGGCACTCCATGCCTCTCTAATCTTATCCTGGAAAAGGAGCTCTGCCTTGGTTTACAGTGGAGGTCACTGGTGGGGCAGTGTTTGGACAGGGACTGATGGAATTATGCTGCACTGTTAACATTAAATGCCACTTGCTGGTGGGGGCTGATGATGGCATTGTGGTCCTCTGACTCCTCGAGTACGATATCTTGAAATATATGCCTCTCTGAGATGTGGCTAGACTCATAAAACATGCAAAGAGAATAAACAAATGGGACCTACTTAAACTAAAAAGTTTTTTCTCAGCAAGAGAAACAGTAAAAGAGGTAAATAGAGAGCCTACATCCTGGGAACAAATTTTTACCCCTCACACCTCAGATAGAGCCCTAATATCCAGAATGTACAAAGAACTCAAAAAATTAAACAATAAGATAACAAATAATCCAATCAACAAATGGGCCAAGGACCTGAATAGACACTTCTCAGAGGAGGACATATAATCAATCCACAAGCACATGAGAAATTGCTCACCATCTCTAGCAATCAGAGAAATGCAAATCAAAACCACCCTAAGATACCATTTCACTCCTGTAAGATTGGCAGCCATTATGAAGTCAAACAACAATAAGTGTTGGCGAGGATGTGGGGAAAAGGGCACACTTGTTCACTGCTGGTGGGACTGCAAAATGGTGAGGCCAATTTGGAAAGCAGTATGGAGATTCCTGGGAAAGCTGGGAATGGATCCACCATTTGACCCAGCTATTGCCCTTCTTGGACTATTCCCTGAGGACCTTAAAAGAGCACACTATACGGATACGGCCACATCAATGATTATAGCAGCACAATTCACAATAGCTAGACTGTGGAACCAACCTAGATGCCCTTCAATAGATGAGTGGATAAAAAAATTGTGGCAGCTATACACAATGGAGTATTATGCAGCACTAAGAAACGACAAAATCATAGAATTTGCAGGGAAATGGATGGCATTAGAGCAGATTATGCTAAGTGAAGCTAGCCAAGCCCTAAAAAACAAATGTCAAATGTCTTCTTTGATATAAAGAGAGCCACTAAGAATAGAACACGAAGGAAGAGCATGAGGAAAAGACTAACAGTAAACTAAGACGAATGGGGGGAGAGAAAGGAAGAGAGAAGGGAAAACATATGGAAATGGTAGGAGACCTTCAGTGATACACAAAATTATAAGAGGTTATGAGGGGCAAGGGGGTGGGGGGAAAAAAGGGGAGAGAATTGAACAACAGCAGAGGAAGTAGAGAGGGAAGATGGGAGGGGAGGGGAGGGGAGGGGGGATAGTAGGGGATAGGAAAGGTAGCAGAATACAACAGTCACTAATATGCCATTATGTAAAAATGTGAGTATGTAACAGAAGTGAGTCTGTATTATGTATTTGGGGAGTTCAAAACCCAATTGAGTCGAATGTATGAAAGATGATATGTCTTGAGCTCTGTAATGTTTTGAACAATCAATAAAAAAAAAAGATAATACCAGCATGAATTAATAAAGCAGACCAATCATGGTCTAATAAGTTCTAGAGTGACTCATCTATCAGTTATAATTGGAAACCAGATTCTGTCACATACTTTGAGAAAATCCTTTGGAAAACAACAGTTACCTTATTGGTAAAGTTTTTCTTTTTTTCTAAATTAAGTCTGGACCATTATTTAGGTGCTATTAGCGTATGCAGACATGAAAACATTAGATTGATGCTAAAACTCTCACAGTACCTCATATCAAGTGAGGAAACTATATCACAGCCTAGGCATTAGGTCAAAGGCTAAGTTGCAAAATAAGATGTTTGTCTTTAATATTTTTAAGTTTTAGAGTCAAGGCTGTGAAAAGATATACAAAAATGAGGCATCCAACTCTTGGAACTCTCTCTTCTCTTTTATGCTTTCTGACATCTGAAATGTGAATAAGTCTGTGTTCAGCATCAGATAGAAATAAAATCATTTTCTTTTGGACCCTGTCTGTTTGGCCTTCCTTTTCTTTCTGAGGGTAGTGCCACTTTTGCTGTTTGGTTTTGTGGAAAAGCATTGATTAAACAGTGTATTCTTCCACCTCTTGTATAGAATAAAGATGTCCAGGCTCTTTAATTCACCAAGGTCAGAGGAGCCATATTCTCAAAGTTGAATGTAACCACTATGAGTTAAGATGTTCTAGAGCCTTAAAATAGAGGGAGTTGTGAGGATGTAGTTCTAAATACATATATCTTCTTTATTAGTAATTATATATTTGTCACATAATAATAGTACTCTTGATATATTCAGTTTTGTGATTAAAATAAATTTCAAGTATGTCTTTTTTATTGTATATAGTAAAATAGTTAAAAACTACACCTGTGCCTAACATGTTTTTTTGTATTGGACATTAGGGGGCTACTTCCAAGTTGAGAACTCTAACTACCTTTTTAGAAAATAGATCAGAAAAGTTAAATACAAAAAAAGTATTGCCCATTATATGGTTTCCAATAATTAACAATATGTATGTATATAATTAATATATTGATATTATCCTATATAAAAGTGTTAATTTAAATATCATACTGCATGGCTACACTCTATCGCTTTTGGAAAAATTTGACTTTTAAAAAAGCTGTTACCTGTGCGCAACTCTAATCACCTTTAAAAAAAAAGTAAAATAAAATGTACCCAAGAACCTGAAAAAAAAATAAAACATGCAAAGGACTCTCTTTGGCTTTCATCATTTATTTAATTTGAAGAAAGGTTGTTTTAAGGGATTTATCAGAGAGTTAAGAAATGTTTCTAGGGAATAGAAAATGGACAAGAAAATTGATTTTTGTTGTCAAAGTCATTGCATTACAATTCACCCTCCAAGGTGACACAGCATCTCCTGGAGGGAGAAGCTGCCAAACACTTTGAAAGTGATCTGACTCTTCTCACACTGACTTGCAGGGAGACACTGGTATTTTCAATTATTTGCCAATAATTATGTTCATCCATGTTTCTAAGACAAGTTGCAATAAGGAAAATAATACTTGGCAGCTGAATGTGTGAAATTTAGAAATCTTTGTTCAATTTCCCAGTCATAGTCATATATTTATTTATTTTTTCAACAGAACCCTGTGTTTACAGTTTTTAAATATTCACACTTAGTGTGAAACTTCAAAGACTTCAGTCATAACTCCTCTCATGGGTATTCATGTGTGTGTGTGTGTGTGTGTGTGTGTGTGTGTGTGTGGTGTGGTGTGTGTGTGTTGTGCTTTTCAGGAGTGGCATGTAACTATGTTGTTTAATCAGGACAATATTTTTAAAACATTTTTCATGGGAGTGTTTCTCACATTAATATTGAGATAAAGTCCAAGTGAAGCAAGCTCTGTCACAAAGGGCAAGTGTCATGCAGCAGGAAGTCCTGGCATCCCTTCTAGCCCTGCCTCAGCCAGCCTGCCACTTCTCTGTCAACGCATACCACCACACAAGAAGAAATGCCCTCACTCAGCCACAAGTGCCTGCTGCTCCCTGCGGGGCCCTCCAGCCCCAGGGCCCTGCACCAGCTCTGACTTCCTGCTGTTGCTGTGGATCTTGGCACCCTCTTTCCAAATGGCGTTTGTTTGGGATCCTCTTGGAGCCACAGTACCAGGACCATCTCCAAGAGCTAAATCAAGATTTCATTTCTCAAAAGTCCTACAGGTATCGTGCTTTCCTTTCTGTAGCTAGGAAGGATTTTTCATCTGCCTTAGGCCCCTTGCAAATAAGCCTTTGCCTTATGATTTAGTTCATAAGGTTGGTTAAATTGCCACTATATGAAATAAGATCTAAGATATATGGAACCTTCAAATAGTCAGGGCTATGTACAAACCTGCTGAAGTAAAAGGAAGTTGACCAACTCTAAAAGCTTATTCTGAGAGTTAAATGGTAAACTTAAATACTAGCATTCATATTACATTATTGTGATATGGAAGAACAAATGTACTAACTTGCCTAGTACATTGATATCATCAAAGTGGTTATACTAACTTTAACTCTATCAATATTTAGGAAAGGGTTCTTCTTTCATTGAATGAGCAAACAATGGCAAAAACAATTACTATACTGTTGTTTGGGTGTTTCAGAGCATGTTCACGTGGAAAAGGTGAACCTACTTCTAAGTGGTAATTCAGAGTTTTAATCTTGTTCAACAGAATTAGATATCATAAGTTCTAAATAAATGCTTTGTTAATATTTTGTTTCCAAAGATTTCTCTGGAAATTATGTGAAAAGTCTCAACCCTGTGCCTTCAATAAATTGTCAATGGCTTTGTTCTATATCAAAGTTTAGCTTATTTTAACCAAATAAATAGTAAAAAAAAAAAACACCAAAAAACCTTTGACTTCTTCTTTTGCTTGGGTATTCTAGATATTTATAAGAAAAATATTGCCTCTTCATGATTTTGTGTTTCTAATTGATAAGTCAATATTACTGGTAGCTATTTCAGTAACAGTAAATAGAAGTGACATTCTTTGCATACTCTTAAGAATAGGTCTTTTTAAAAATTTGTTTTGTTTAGATATACATGACAGTAGAATAGATCTTTTTTTATTTTGACCAAATATAGTAATATAGAAGCTAACAGTCTCACGTAGAGGTATACACTAGATTTGAATTAAAGTGTATTCTGATTCGTCTGCACAGAAAACATTAAAAATTTGGATTAACATAAACCATAAGAGCTGGGGATGTGGCTCAGTGATAGAATAATTGCCTAGCATGCATGAGGTTCAATTCCCAGCTCTGGAAAAAAGTAGGAGAAGGAGGAGAAGAAAAAGAAGTCATAAGATTTATTTACTTTAAACATTAAGGAAGATAGTGCCATTGTAATTTTTTAGAGAACTGAAAGTCAGAGAAATCAAATTATAAAATTCACTAGTAACAATACACAAACTTTGACAACAGATAGTATACATGAATTGCCAGCTAAAAGTATAAATAGTACTTCCATTTATTTCCATTTTAGAGAAAAATAAGTGTCATTTTATTATATTAATTTGTTATAACTATGAAATTTGGTTGAATATTAGAAATCATATGCCTACTGTATGCTTTGCACTCTACTGTATATGATTTTCATGTTTATTAATTGCATTTTACTCTTATGAACTAAGCTATATGCTGAGAACTTATCTCAAAGATTTATTAGTATTACTGTGTATATTTCCAATGGATTGTGGCTTCTAAGCTCTCCTCATCACTGAGATCTAATAGCCAGTTTCTTAGAATCATAATTAAATAACTGATACATAGAGTAAAATCAATCTAAAGAATCTGAAAAATACCAAGCAGTACAGATTTTAAGTTCTGTGTGATTCACAAATATATTATGAATCTTGCCTTTTTGTTTTGGTGAAAAATTTTTCTTTTCCTTTGTTCAAGCTCTAGCCCTTCCCAAAATGCATGCACTGGTGCAGCTAAGGATGATTTAGTTTTTCATATATTTAATGACAAGCTTCATTTGCAACAAGATTAAGTGGTAAGGATGATGTCTCAAGTAGCCATTGTTGGCCCAAACTTAGGAGACTTCATTCCTTGCTTATTTCCTCTTCACTCAAATCTTAATTGCCTGCAAAATATTTATTTTGATTATTTATACATACTGTTTTTATTGTTCTGAATCTGATGTTATCTTCCCAGTTGGACTGCCAACACTTTGGGGTCAGAAACTCCCTTACATACAACAGGAATGTCATTAATGCCTACTTTGATGGAGCATTCTGCTAAACTCTCTTATCTGGAATGACTGTATTATGTCTTTATTGGCATGGCCAACTTGTTAATATGGTGCTTCCTATCCCAGGTCAATAACTGAATGATAGGTTAGGGAGATAGGAAATCTTTGAGCTTCCTAGTCTCACCTTTCCAGAGGGGTCTCACCTCCCAAAAGATATTATGCTTTCAACCATAGCAATATGCTGGAAATAATGAAAAAATATGTTTATCATTTACGTATACATTTTTATCATACCATAACACCTAAATGCAATATGAGTCCATGTTTAAATGTAGATGTACACACACCCACACACACAAGCATGCACATGCACATACATTTAAATGTGATAATCATCTTCTGAATAGCAGTTTTATTGCATAACATTGCTGGAATTAGATGCACTAAAGAATTTCATGTGAATACTTAAAATGCCCTCTGAGTTTACAACCATCTTTTTGTATTTATTCATTTCCTTTTTAATATACAAGATCCTTTAAAACATGAAAGTAACTTAAGCTAATCTTGACCTTTGCGAGGCTTTGGATGTGATTTCACTGTTGAAGCAACTGAAAGAACTGGACATTAACCAACATTTCTTCATTGGATTTCTCCCATTTAAGATTTTTTTTTTTGCTTAAGAATAATATGTTATATTTTGTAAAATCGAATGTACCTAGAATAGTGTCATTTTTCTTTTAATATCAAAAGCGTATTCATGCATGATATTGTTGAAGCACTTAACTTTAAACTGGAATGTTTTTATTTGGCAGTGCTTTCCCTCCCTCCTAATGTTCAGGCTAAAGAAAAGCCAAGTCTATCAGACATGAAATTCAAAGGGTCTGACTAGGTAAAGTGATAACATAACATATATATTTGGTGAGTGTTGGCTCCTAAGAAATACAAAATTTGACAATAATGTAATGCCAAAAATAGATACGAAAGTTGCTTTTCAGCAATGACAAGTTTTCTTCTTTTGTTAGTAAAACATGTATTTTTAAGAAGCCAAATTTATATACAGCCTATTTATTTATATACAGCTTACAAGTTATTTTGGTTTGCTGCAGAAATAGAAGAGAGAAAGAGAAAGGATAGGAGAGGAAAAGGAGTGGAGGGCTTGGGGGGAGGGCTTCATAATGAAAAAGCCTATTTTCCTCTGTGGAGTGGAGAGTCACCTATGTTTAAGCACTGGCTTCACTGTTAGAGCTGGGGCTCTTCTCACAAAGCTGAGGGCTGTTGTGAAGGACAAATCACTGATTGGTCACCAAGATGCATGTTTAAACAGCCACCTGAGTTAGTATCTGTCTCAGAGGAGAGAGAGGAGACTGACATGCTCAGAAAACAATGTCAGTGAATTGTGTTTGTGGTTTAAATATAGCACCAAGAAAAAAAAAATGCGGGAATATGTGATCTGGGAAGCACAAAGCCAAAAAAGTCAAAATGTTTAAGAAAACATTGAACACAATTTACTCCTCTAGAGCTGTTCTTGTCTTCCAATTGTGAACTTTCTGCTTTGTGTCTTCTCAAAAGAGGGATATTCAAGGGGCATTTTTTTTTCATTGTGACTATGGGGTGGGTGCTATGCAAATAGAGGAAAAACCTTCCAGGGTACATCTAAATGTAGAACAGAGATGATTCCATAGCATCCCACGGACCAGAAACAGGAAGTGTCTTCTAGTTTCTCACCTCTTATACTAAGAGGGGTCATGAGATGCACAATAAAATTGAAATGCTCAGAAAATTTTCCAATCTCATTTTTGCAAATTGTGTCAACATCTTTTCCTCCCCAGTTTTTTAGCAGAGCTGCTAAGTTGGTGATTCCTTAGGTGTTTTGAATATGCTTGTACCACTTGCAGTTGGAGGAATGAGTAACATTTTCCAATGGGATACAGAGTCAAAAGCAGATACTCTGAGTGTGGCACAAATGATTTTCTGGCAGTGAGAAGAGAAAAAGGAATATTGACATATATATGCCACATTTTCTTTATCTGTTCATCTGTTGTAGGGTACTTGGATTGGTTCCATAACTTGGCTATTGTGGATTGAGCTGCTATAAGCCGTTATATGGCTGCATCACTGTAGTATGCTGATTTTAAGCCCTTTGGGTATAAACTGAACAATGGGATAACTGAGTCAAATAGTAGTTCCATTCAAGTTTTCTCAGGAATCTCCATACTGCTTTCCAGAGGGGTTGCACCAGTCTGCATTGCAGTCCCACCAACAATGTTATGAGTGTACCTTTCCCCCCACATCCTTACCAATATTTATTGTTAATTGTATTCTTGATAATTGCTGTTCTGACTAGAGTGAGATGGAATCTCAGTGTAATTTTAATTTGTATTTCTCTAATTGCTAGAGATGTTGAGCATATTTTTTTCTTATATTTGTTGATCAATTGTATTTCTTCTTCTGTGAACTGTCTGTTCAGTTCCTTTGCCCATCTATTGATTGGGATATTTAGGTTTTGGTGTTAAGTTTTTTGAGTTCTTTGTATATCCTGGAGATTAATGTTCTGAGGTGCAGATGGCAAAGATTTTTTCCCATGCTGTAGGCTCTCTCTTCATGTTTTTGATTGCTTCCTTTATCGTGAAGAAGATTTTTAGTTTCATGCCATCCCATTCCTTGATTCTTGATTTTACTTCTTGTGCTTTAGAAGTCTTATTGAAGAAGTCATACAGAATGAAATATGGCATTTCCTGGCAAATGGATAGAACTGAAAAATATCATGCTAAGTGAAATAGGTCAGTCTCAAAGGACCAGAGAGACCGAATGTTCTCTCTTGATATGTGGATCCTAACCCACAATAAGAGAGAGTAGATAGGGGAAGAATAGAAGTTTATTAGATTAGACAAAGGGGAATGAAGGGAAGGGAGGGGGAGAGAATAGAAAAGACAGTATAAAGAATTGTTTATAACATTTCTTTGCTCATAAGTGAATACACAACCAGTGTAACTCCACATTATGTACAAACACAAGAATGAGATCCTAATTGGAATGAGTTTTACTCCATGTGTGTATAATATGTCCAAATATATTCTATTGTCATGTACATCTAAAAGGAATAAAAAATTAGAAGTTTTTAAAAAGTAATATTAGCTTCAAAAATGTCTAAATTGTCTTAAATAATCTCTAAGAAAGTTAGACTGAAATCTGTAAATTTGAACTGGAGACTTTTTAGTAGAGGATATAAATAGGGTGAACAGCACAGTGTGGTCTCAGAGCTGTTGCTTCTTTGCTTCTACCAAAACCTCAGTAGGGACACCACAAGAGGTTGAATCAAACCTCCCAGTGTCCACTAGAAAACGCTGGACAGATCCCATGTCTTAGAAATGGAATGAGTACCATGCATGAATCAATATACTAGGATATAACTTTCTATGTACCACAAGTATCTTTTTGCACAGCATTTCTTTAGTTTTTAAATTTTTCCAGATGGAACATGTGTGTTATCTATTGTTTGCAGTGTCCACGCCACCATACTTATCTCGTTCTATTCTTTAGGGAAAGTGGAGAGGATGGAAACAATTACTGTCAAAAAATCCAGGGAGATTCAGGGGACAAAGGCCACATATGTGTTCAGAAAGTCTGTATCAAGAATAAGAAGAGCTTCTTTGTGTTACCAAGCAGTGTTTCAGGTGCTGTGCACACACTGTCTCCTGCAGGCCATCTTCCAGAGCAGCCCTGGGTGGTGGGTCTAGCAGTGTCACTATTTACCAGTGAGGAAGCTAGGCAGAGCATAAGAAAGGTACCCAAGGACGAACCCTGGCAAACTGCCCTAGAACCTGGACCACTGCATAGTTCCTCTTCTACCTCGGGTTTCCTGAGAAGGCCCTCTTGTCACTCCACAAAGAGGATTCCATGATGGGAGGTTGGGTTCTAATAGGCTTGTTGTCTTCCTCTGTTCCACTCAAAATCTTTCTCTGAAGAAAGAACACCTTGTGATTTAATATAGAAAATACAGTGAATTAATCAATTAAAATATAAATGTACTAAAACTATCTAAATTATCTTCAAGTCTAATTACTAATAGCTGAAAGTAGCTTTAAGCATCAGAATACAAGCTGTGCTTTTTGGGTTTTTGTTAGTGCTGTTGAACTCAGGGCCTCAGCCATGCTAGCAAGTGAGCAACATGCCCAACCCTCCAAGATATTTCTTATGTAAAAATAAGAAGGAAGGGATAAAGGATGGAAGGGAGAGAAGGAAAGAAAGAAAAGGAAAGGGAAAGTGGAGAGGATATAATTACGGTCTAATACGTGATTTTATGTGGCTTGCTTCTGTCTCCTCTTTGGATTTTGCTTCATGGACTTCCATCTGGCTCATTTTATCTGGCTAAAAATATTGGTCATATGGTTGAGTTTTACTGCCAAATGTTGCTCTGGGGCAGCTGCTCAGAGCAGCCAGGAGGTTTTCTGAGGTAGATAGGTTATCTTCATTCTATGTTGTACATATTCATTCTATTGGCATTATCTTGGCTGATACTGTCTTTCTTTATGATATTCCAGATTGAGAGTAATGCTGGCTTAATTGACAATAAAAAAATAATTAGCAACAGGCAACATTGATACCAAAGAATAACAACAACATTAACAATCATTGTACTTTATGGAGAAAGGTAGCATGAAGTAGGAGGTGACTTTGGGTTTGGATACAAACAGACCAAGCTTGAGTACCAGTCTGCTGCTTTCTCAACTGGGCAGTTTTCCTAATCTCCATGAACCACTTCCATGTCTATAAGCAGAAAACCTATCTCAAAAAATCATTGTTAAGATTAAATATAAATATACACACAAAGACAAGTCTACCTACCACTTCTTTTATAGCATTTTCCAAGTTTTCTTTATCATTTCACGAGTTTTATGAGGCTCCTTTTGTCAAATAGGTTTAGGAGTTTAACTGGCATCATTGGGACCACTCTTAATTATAGACGCATACAATCCAGCAGACTTAGTTATCTTGTAAGTACCTTGAACATACATACAGTCTCACCTTGGAAATGTGGTGTACAGAAGAAGCTGAGAGCTGCCTGGCTATGGAACCATACTGCTTAGTTTAAATTTCCACATCCTACTTACAGTTATGAGAAAATGGGCAAGTTACTTAACTTCATGTGCCTCGTCTGTCTGCAAAACATGGTTTTGTGAGGATTAAGTATTTTGGTCACGTAAAGTGCCTGGTGCACAGACAACACTAAAATAAATACTAGCTCTTATGAATGGCAAAAGGTAAGCTATGCCTTGGTAGTGATTTTTGGTATCCCCCTCCTCCTGAGGATGGCCTAGAAGGATGTCTGGACAGAATGAGTGTCTGTGTATATATATTGAATTAGACTACCTGCTGTTTTCAGATCTCTGACTAGTATGGGGACACTCTACTTTCTTGTGACACATTTATGGGAAAAAGGTTAAAAGTTGTAGGAACCTGAGGATTTTCTTGGCCAGAGCAAGAACACCCAGTCTGTGTGCTTCTATGGAAATCTTTGCTACAGTTCCTCAGCCCCTACTTCAGTCCGAATCGCATCTAATTCAATACCTTCAGTAAGATAGCAAGGGGAATATTGGGGACTCACTTTTTGCAGATGGGGAACTAGGTAAGGGTCATTATTGGGCAACAACCATGAAAAGACAGGTTTCTGAATGATAGAGAAACTTTTCCAGGTAAAACTAAGCTCAGACTTTTTTCTTACAAGTTGCAACAGAGTTAATTAACATAGGAGGGACTACTTTGTAAACAACATTTCTACAGAGGGCATTACCTGAATTTTTTAATAGTGAAAGAAAGTCACATGTCTGGCTTCCTAAAGAACTTGTGATATGGGGCTGGGGTAGTGGCTCAGTGGTAGAGTGCTTGCCTAGCTGTGTGAGGCATTGGGTTCAATTCCCAGCATCACATATGGATAAATAAAATAAAGATCCATTGACAACTAAAAAAAATATTTTTTTAAAAGAAACAGAGAAAGACTGAAAACACATATGAAGGCTCTGTACTATCAAGATAGCACATGGAACAAGCCTAGACAGGAAGATAAAGAACTTTGTGCTGTTGTCTTGTAAGTACTGATGCTATGAGATAGCCTGTGGACTGTGGACAGTATATTGTTCAATTCTTGTGATAAGCCTGTAGAATTTGCCAATTTATGATCCCACATCCCTTACCAGTCCATTTCAAGTTGCAGAGGTCACTTAAGTGTGGAATTGGGCAAGAGATACATAGCACAAGTGGTGTTTTCACATATAGATCAAATACATGTAAATCACCTCAAAAATTTAAATAATAGTCTGCTGTGGTCAAATTATTAAAAAGTAGGGAGTTTTGAATATAAATTGCTATTGTTTTGAATATAATTGTTTAGCTCTAAGTTTGTATAATTATAATACTTATTTGGTATAACAACCAACTTATAATAAACATCCTTGCTCACCAACTGTTAGAGACCACTCTACCACATCATTGTGACTGATGCTTTACTAGCTACCTGACAACATTTTCCTTATATAAGGGTCACAGTGAGGAATGAAATAAATGGATGAAGTTTCTGCTCTCATAAAGCTTACCTTCCAGTGGAGCATGGCAAAAAATAAGAAATTACAACCAATAGACATTAAAAAATAGGGATGAGAGTTTTTCTTGGAAAAGTCAGAGAAGTCTTTATCAAGGAAACACCAATTTATGTACATATCCATTCCATGCATCAATAACTACATTTGCAGGTCTAGGTAGATCATCTGTAACTCAGAATGGTACCCAAATGGTGGAACTATATGAATATTGACCTCATTGCTAGTTTTATTTTTAGTCAGATGAGGTTTTAATTTATTGAGTGAATTAGCCTCTGCTGTAAGTTGTAAATCTGTAACTAGGTGGAAAAACAGGAGGATGAAGAAGAACAAAAGAAAGCAAGAAAAGGGGAAATTTTTGATACATATTTTATTATTTAATGTAATTCTCTACAGTTTTGTATTAGAATATATTAAAGTAAAAAACAAATTGGAAATTAAAAATCAGTAGCAATAGTATGCCCTATAGTAGCTCCTTTTATGTTGTTGTTTGATATATATCTATCCATGTCTGCCTTCAAAACATAAATGTCATAGCTAAGAGTAATTATGTAACACATTTTTTTATTTTCAAAAGGAATCTTACAAAATTTTAAATCTGCATTAGAAGGAAAGCTAGCCATAACACACTTTTCTCCAACACATACATTTTCAGCATGATGCCTGTAAATATTATGCTTCAAATGCTTGTCACTTGTTCTCTTTTGGCAATTAACTTGTCTCTAATTGATTTGTGGATTATGCACTGCAAGTTGCTATGGTTCAAGGAACGTGATGATGCAGTTTGTTTATGTAGGTTAACAAAGTGGATTGGCTGGGAGGAGAAGTTTAACTTTGTAAAATATTCTGGTTTTCAGGAACTTTTTTCTTTGTGCACAATACAGTGTTTGGATAGACAATGAAAAATTATCTGAACCTGATTAGTGTTCTCATCCAAAGGGAAGATTTATATCCTGTTTAAGAATCAAATTAGTTTGATGACGTAAGTGCATTCTCTAGTGAAAGGGCAGTCACTTTAGGAGAGGAGAAACATAACAAAAAGAAAAAAAGAAAGACGGAAAGAAAAGGAAGGAAGAGAGGAAAGAAAGGAAGGAATGAAGAAACCTCATCCCCCATCTTTAGGTTCTACTAGACGGAACACTCCCGTCTGTGGGTTCTATGAGGTATCGCTGCCCTGATGTGCAGATGAACTGAAAGACAGCAGCATTTCATTACTCTCATTTCATGTCTGACTGGTTCCTGGAAAATGATGAGGTATTTTTCCACCATAAGTGTGTTTCACCCCTTCTTAGAAAGCTCAGGATGCCTTGAGCAAAGGTGGTGTTGCAGTTGCCAGGGGCACTGCCTTTGGTGGGCACATTCTTGCCCTCTGCCCTCCCTTACCAAGAGAATGAGGGACTCCTTACAGTTTCTGTTGTATGTGCTGACTACTGAATCCTTGGTTGAGATAATCAAGGATAAGAAACATCAGGTTTCTCTTCCGACAATACGTCCATGGGAACTGAGATGATGTAAATAAACATCATGCAGAAATACCAGAAAAGGATAAAAAGAATTACTGGCTTAGGGAGACGAATTGTTTTTTATTTTGGAGTGAATATTTTTTAAAAGCTTTGTGTTTGTTTTAGTCTTATGACTTTTTAAAGTATCGTGTCTTCTCAGTGTTGGTTAAAAGTAAGGGACTCCCTTGATTTGTTATTTATATTTAACCCTTAGCACTCTATGAGATCAATTATTATCAGGTGGGAATTGTAAATGTGGTACTAAATGAGAAGAATACACTCAACAATTTTCACTGATATAGCCATCACCCAGATCAAGATGTAAGACATTATCCTCTCCCAAGGACACATCTTCGTCTTCCTTTTCAGTCACTAAGGCACCCAAAGATAACCACTGTCCTGATTTCCAAGAGCAAAGATCTGTGTGCTTAGTTTTGAACTTTGTATGAATAGGATTACACAGTGTACATTTCTTTGTTTTAACTTCTTTCAGTGATTCTTTCAGTTTTGAGCTTCCTCCATATAGTTTTGTGTGGTTGTAGATTCTTCTTCTCATGGTGACAATATTGCACTCAATAGCTACATCACAATATACTTATTCATTTCACTGTTTATGGATACGTGCATATTTCAGTATGAGGGTATTGTGAACAGAGCTGCAGTGAACACTTGAGAATATGCCACTCAGTAAACAAATGTTCATGTTGTATTTGTAGGTTTGTATACATACATTAGGTTCAGTATATCATAAGGAGTGGAATTTCTGGGTTGTATGTTATGCATGTGTATTTTGATCCTGCCAAGTAGGATTCCAAAAAGAGTTGCACCATTTATATAGCCCACAAAGCAGTGTTCCAGTTTGCTACATCATTGCCAAAGTATAGGTCATAGAGGTATTACATTTTCAATGACACCATATTAATAAACTATTGTCTATAAACAGCAATGCCATTATGATTTTCTTATTCATGTAGTTGGATCTTTTGATCCATAAAACCTATTTTTTCAAGAATAGTGTGTGTAACAGTGAATCATTCACACTCCCTCCTTCCTCCTGATGAATTGTCCATAATTGGGAAATAAGCAACTACAATGAAAATGTTGGTCTGATTAGAGAAATAGAATCTCCCCTATATGGCCCATACTCCATTTAAAAATATCATCATAACCTTACATTTTTATCCAGGTTCCTGTTTCAACCCAACAATTAATACCACATGCCCAACCCATAATAATCTTTCTATTTTAATATTTCCATCTCCCACTTTAAGTTCTAGCTATATATCCTGTGCTTTACTTTAAATCAGACTTCCTCCCATTTTTTTTCTTTTTCCTCTCTAACTTCTATATGTATGAAACCTGCTGAGTTTGGTTTATTTCACTTAATAATGCTCTCATGTTTCATCATCCATTTTTCTGCAAATGGCATAATTTTACTTTTTTTATAGTTGACTCAAACTCTATGGTGTATAAATACACCATATATTCTTTATTCATTCATCCATTGATGGACACCGAGGCTGGTTCCATTGTTTGGCTATTGTGAGTTGTGCTGCTAGAAGTGGACACGCATGTATTTCTATAGTGTGCTGACTTTAATTACTTAACATATATACTGCCTTGTTTTCTTTGGCAGTAGTATAAATTTTTAAACTGTCTTCTTTTCTTTGGCAGTAGCATAAGTTTTTCCTCCAGCTTCTGGTGAATGACCTAGATATTCATTCAAATACATAAAATTACTTGGGAAAAAATAGAAGAAAATAAATACCTTGCCAAGGTAAAAATAAAGCCTAAAAACACTATGTCTTTTGTTTATTTTCCATCTCCCTTTTGGTATACCTGGGTTATATGGTTGTTCTGTGTCTACCCTTTTGAGGAAACTCCATACAGATTTCCATAGTGGTTGTACTAATTTACAATCCCACCAACAGTGTAGAAGTGTTCCTTTTCCTCCCACATTCTCATTCTCGCCAGCATTTATTATTATTATTATTATTATTATTATTATTATTTGTATACTTGATTTTGACTGGTGTAGAGATGAAATCTCAGTGTAGCTTTGATTTGCATTTCCCTAATTGCTAATGATGTTGAAAATTTTTTCATATATTTTTGGGCATTTGCAATCCTTCTTTTGAGAAGTGCCTGTTTAATTCATTTTCCCATTTATTAATTGGGTGATTTGATTTTTGGTGTAAAGTTTTTTAAGTGGTTCATGTATTCTAGATATTAATCCTCTGTCAAAAGTGTAGCTAGCAAAGATTTTCTCCCATTCTGTATGTTCTGTCTTTACATTCCTAATTGTTTCTTTTGCTGTGCAGAAACTTTTTAATTTCATGCCATTCTATTTATTAAATATTGCCATTATTTCCTGAGCTTTAGGGTTCCTATTGAGAAAGTTATTGCCTGGATCCTTATGCTGGAGTATTGATCTTATGTTTTCTTCTAGAAGTTACATAGTTGTGGCATAATTCCTAGGTCCTTGATCCATTTTGCATTGACTTTTGGGTAGAGCAAGAGATAAGAATCTAGTTTCATTCTTCTACATATGAATAACTAGTTTTCCCTGCACCTCTTTTTAAAAAGGCTGTTTTTTCTCTAATGCTTGTATTTGGAACTTTTGTCAAGGTTCAGATGACTGTAGATGTGTGGGTTTGTCTATGTCTTCTATTCTGTACCACTGGTCTATGTGCCTGTTTTTATGCCAGTAATATGCAGTTTTTGTAACTATAGTCCTATAGCATAATCTGCTATTATACTATAGTGATCTATTGTGATGCTACCAGCATTAATTTTCTGGCTTAGAATTGCTTTTGCTATTCTGGGTCTTTTATTCTTCCAAATGAATTTGAAGACTGTTTTTTTTCCTAGTTCTGTAAAGAAAGTCATTGGTATTTTGATGGGGTTTGTTATGAACCTGTATATTGCTTTTAGTAGTATGACCATTTTGACAATATTAATTCTACCTATGAATGAACATGGGATGTCTTTCTATTGTCTGAGGTCTTCTTCAATTTCTTTATTCAATATTTTATAGTTTTAATTGTCTTTCACCTCCTTGATTAGATTTATCCCTAGGTTTATTTGTTTGTTTGTTTGTTTGTTTGTTTTCTGAGGCTACTGTGAATTGAACTGTTTTCCTGATTTCTTGGTATATAGAAAAGCTATTGGTTTTGTAACCTGATACTTGGTCACATTTCTTCATTAGCTCTAGCAGTCTTTTGGTGGAGGTGTTTGGGTCTTCTAGGTGTAGGATCATATCATCTGCAAATAGTGACTTCCTCATTTCCTATTTTTATCCCTTTAATTTCCTTTTTTTACCTAATTGCTCTGGCTAGAATTTCTAACACTATATTAAATTGAAGTGGTTTTTTTTTTACTTTTATAAATTATTTTTTAAAACAGTTTTTTGGATGTTTCCTAAACCGCCTTAACCTGTTTCTAAAGCACTAGAAAATACATGGTAAGCTAAGTCATGTTACAATAAATGTATATTGCTTTTTTAAAAAAAATTATCTATGTATGTAGAACAGGTTTTCTCCCTTAATTATCCTTCCTCTTTCTTTTGTCATCTTTTTCTCTACTGTTTTTAATGTCAAGATTCTGATAATATATAACTCTCCTTTGTATGTAAGCTTCCCTGAAGCTCATCATAAATTGATTGATGATATCAATCTGGCTTCTGGCACATCAAGTAAGTTGACCCAGGCTCAGCTTATTCCATATTGAAATGTGATCATTAACTTCTATATGATGTTCAGAGAAATTTGGCATGTGTTAAAACTGTGAATCTTACTTCTTAAAGCTTTCAAAATCTAGTCCTATGGCTAATTTGTGAAATCTTGAGGAACAAAATAGAACAGCAAGGCAGTATAGATGCATTCTAGGAGTTTCATGACCTGTGACAATATATAATGTTACCATTGTCTATGTATCAATGTGTTTCAAATTATGCATTTTGGAAAAGTACATTTTCTACATGAGGCTCACCTGACTCATCAATTGATAAAGTAGCTATAAGTTAATCATATAGTCTTTTTTTAAAAAGAGATAATTTTTTAATATTTATTTTTTATTTTTCAGTGGACACAACATCTTTATTTGTATGTGGTGCTAAGGATTGAACCCAGGCCACATGCATACCAGGTGAGCTCGATACCACTTGAGCCATATCCCCAGCCCTTCATATACTATTTTAAAGTTTAATTTCTACCTTAGTGGGCTCTGAAAGCTGTTGTTATATCTGATTTTACTTTTAAAGTCTTTAAAAATAAGGCTTTTCTAAAAAATATAATCCTCAAAACCAACATTTCTCAGTGTCTAAATAATTCACCTGATTCAGCTAGAAATCCTGTTAATTCTTTCAAATCACAAAAATATTTTTAATATGTATACCAAGTAGAAACTTAAAACAGCTAATTATTTGTCAGTGATAAATGTTGCATGGTAAAATAAAATCCATAGACTTTATTTTTAACTAATGTTCTCAACAGATGATTAAGATAAAATGAAGTCATTGAATAGGCTCTAATCCAATATGACTGGTGACTTTTAATTAAAGGAGATTAGAACCACCACCCCCTGCCCACACACACGTATAACCATATAAGAACAAAAGGAGAAGTTGGCCACGTGTTGAGTAAGGAAGGAAAGACTCAGGAAGAAATCAACCCTACTGGCACCTTAATCTCAGACTTCTAGCTTCCAGGACTGTGAGGAAATGCATTTCTGTTATTTGAGCCTTCCAGTCTTTAGTATTTTGTTATGGCAACACTAGCAAAGTAATACAATGAACAATTGTTATTATTATTTGTTAAAGTAATGAGATCATGCTGGGCACATTGCACATGTCTGATCCAAGAAACTTTGGAGACTCAAGCACGTGGACCACAAGTTCAAGGCCAGCCTGGGCAATTTAATGAGACACTGTCTCAAAATAAAATAAAAATGGCTGGAAATGTAGCTCACTGGTAGAGTACCCCTGGGTTCAATTCCCAGTATTACAAAAGAGAAAAAAAAATGAGATCATAAACTAAATTCATAGAAGTTAAAATAGAAAAAAAGACAGTTTCTAAAAACATTGTGTAGATGTCACATAGTTGAAATTTGCAGTATTGTAATGGGGTGAGGAGACGGAAGGTCCAGTGATAGATAGCTCTCCACTGGGTTGCAGCCATCTGAAAGGACAGGGAGTTGGTAGAAGAAAATGATGAGTGTGTTTTGGACTATGTTTTCACCATGGAAGACTTGTCTTCAGGTTAGAGACATCCATCTCTAAACAGAAATGTATGTCAGATACAAAGACACTGAAAAGGTAGCAAGGATGTCATTGATGGAGCCAAAAACAAAAACAATAAATGAGTGGCACAGTGCCTTTTAGTTGCTATGATAATATAACTAAATTGTTAGGTTTAGCCTGCACATGTAATTTCAGTGTCAGAGAAAGGCCTTTATCTCAAAACTAAACAAACTAAGGATACTATCTTCCTGATGTCTAATGCTTAAGACTTCTCTTGGAAAAGAAAAAAAAATGTTTTTGTTGTTGTTGTGGGGTGTTTTACACAGAAGTTGAGACCCCCCCACCCCCAAAGCAAAAACCTCAGGGAAAGGTGAAATACTGCTTTGGATACACAGGATTGTGAGTTCTGAGATTAGATTCCTTGTTTAGAATGAATTCGGGGCAGCTGTGAAGTGGGAGAGCATTAAGATACCTGTCCTTCCCTTTGCAGTAGAGGATGGTATGGAAGGAGGTGAGGACAGCGCCCGGAAGAGCAGGTTGCCTGGGAACAATTTGGGAGCAGGATCCAAACCATCTCACAATACTGAAAGGATTATATTTACCTTACAAGGGAAAGTTGGCTTCAAAGTTCACTTCTGTTTCAGGTTCTGCTTAAATACTATTCTCTGGAGAAATAGAATTTAGAATAAGTTTTCCAAATCAACACAGTGCTTCCTACTTTTAACTCTTGTTACTGAAATGTGCCCCAGTTCCCCAAGAGCAATACTTGTCTGAGGTGCTGGCATGAATTGTTTATATGTTCATTAATTAATGTGAAGAATTTTAAAAATAGGATTTCATCTTTTTCCCAGTTTTTACACATGATAGCAACAAGCTTTAGAAAAGCACTGCATTTTTAAATTTATTTATAGAATGGCTTTGACTCATTTAATAATGCTTTGTAATTAAATTGTGGATTACTTTGAGTTTGCACAATTATAGTTAGCATTAATGTTCCTTTTTGTGTTGCTAATATTGGTCAGTTTCCCTTAATGTGTTTGAGATTGTTATATCCATAGATAAATAAAAATATGAGTGTCGTTAGAGAGACTGTACCTTTTAGGATATTCATTTATTACATAAATACTTTTGCATGCCTACTCTAAAGAAACTGATCTATATGATAAAAAAGTACAGAAGGAAGACCTGCCTTTGTTTTTTTTAAAATATTCTTTCACATTTTTAAGTCCCAATTATAGGTAAAAGGAACAAAATAACATAAATTTTAATTTTTAAACTCATCTTGTTTTGTCCAAGAGTTCAGATGGGCTAAATTTTGATATGTAAAGTATTATCAAGATAATTCAAATTTTAGAATTCAATTTTTTTTATTTGTTCTGATTCGTTATACATGACAGTAGAATGCATTTTGACACATCATACATAAATGGAGTATAACTTCTCATTCTTCTGCTAGTTTATGATGAAGAATCACACACATATTATTACCCTATATATGCACATAGGATAATAATGTCAGATTCATTCTACTATCCATCCTACCCTCAAAATGGAACCACCATTTGACCCAGCTATACCCCTCCTCAGTTTATATCCAAAAGACTTAAAATCAGCACACTACAGTGACACAGCCACATCAATGTTTATAGCAGCTCAACTCATAATACCTAAACTATGGAGTCAACTTAGGTGTCCTTCAAAAGATTAGTGGTTAAAGAAAATGTGGTATCTATACATAATGGAATATTAGTGGGCTTTAAAGATGAATGAAATTATGACATTTTTGCTGGTAAAACCAAGGGCCAAATGATTTCTTGGATACACAGATACTAATTCACAATGGCGGGGGAGGGGAGACGGCTACAGAATGATAATTCAAATTTTGACATCCAGATATTATGGTTATTGTATAGAGATGAACATTTGTTTAGTTATTCCATTGCTTTAAAATACTCAAAGATTTCAAAAAGTATTTAGATAAGAGAGATCAATGGGATTAGACAATGTAATTTCTAAGAACAGTTTCTTCTAGGAGTAAGAGTTCTGATTAGAATTAACCAGGGTCACATTACAAATGTACATGTCCACATGTCCCTACTTCTTTTTGCTGGGGGAAGGGGTCTCCTAGCAAATGACTCAGTGAAAATATGTGCAGAGAATTCCCATCTGTGCCTGAGTTTTGGCTCTGAATCAACAATGCTGATATAACATGGGTCCGCCTAGATAAGAACCAGCTCAAGACCTTCCTTTACAGCAAGTGTAGTCTTATGGAAAATCACCTTTGAACCCATCAAATGGGATGATGCAGTGGGGCATGGCCTATGGGAAAATCTGGAGGAAGCCCCTAACTAGTTAGTCTCTTTTTCTATCTCACTCTTTTAAATTCCTTAGTGAAACATCTAACATGGCCTTTTGTCAAGGAGCATGCCATCAGTAACCATTTACTGACCAAGGACTGTGCGTGGAAGGAATGGTGCCCACCACCACAGAGGAGTGTCAGGGTCTGCAGAGTAGATGAGCTGTTCCTCTGGTCCCTTCCAAATCTGCGGTTGGCTGAAATGAAAAGCTCAGGCTTATGATCTGCCAGAAAAATATTTGGCAATGAGTTCACCTCTTTTTCTCAAGTACAAATATTCTACTTACTTGATTCTTCAAAGAGATTTGTGAGGGTGCAAGTCAGTCCATTGTCTACCTTTAATGATGCTGAACTTCTAATGAAGTAATGGATGTGAAAGTAATTTTTAAAAACACAATGCAAATGCAAGGCACTTTTAGTTATTATTTCAATACCTGAAGAAAGTTTAGAAACAAAGAGAGTAGCACATGTACCCGGTTCCCATAAGAGTGGACTTTGTTTCAGCCCTCTGAAAACTAAAGTTCAAACGCTGCAGTGGCTCATCTACATTATCCTTTTGTGAACTCTGTAGACATTGCTTTTCTTTGTTCTCCCAGCATGTATTGTGATATTTCCAACATTGTTTTTTTTTGAGAGAGAGAGAGAGAGAATTTTAATATTTATTTTTTTTAGTTATCAGCAGACACAACATCTTTTGTTTGTATGTGGTGCTGAGGATGGAACCCTGGCCACATGCATGCCAGGCGAGCAAGCTACTGCTTGAGCCACATCCCCAGCCCGATATTTCCAACATTTGACGTGTATCTGGGAAATCCACTCTATTTTTCAAACAAGGTAAAACAAATACTAGCTAGGAACTCAGCATAGAATCTAAAGCATCACAGATGGCACTCCCAAATAACAGCTGCATTTTTATAAAATCTATGATGTGCCAGCAGCAGTGTGGTGTTATGTATGTTGTCATTTGCTTCTCACAGCACATTATATGCTTCAATTTCACAGCTGTGAAAACTGAACTGTATAGAGCTTCAGTGACATGCCATAACCCATACAAGTAGTAAATGGCAGGACAGACCTCAAATCCTACTAGTCTTTCTCCACAGTTTGTATGATTAGCCACTGCACCATATACTTTTAAGTACATGTCCATGCTTTTTACTAAGGGAGTCATTTCCCTTGCAAATGACTCCATGAAAATATTTGCATGTAATTTTCATCTTTGCTATATGTGCCTGATTTTCAGCTTTGAATCAACAATGAAGTATGACCTATATGAAGGCTAAAACAAATGTAATATTTTTGTTTCTTAATAGTCTTCCCCAGATTGTAGCTCATAAGAGGTTTCTCTAATGTATAAAACATTTTCCATCTGCAGAACATTTATACATTTCAAATGTTTTTTTTAACCATTAGATTTTGATTCCATTACCCACCATTAGAATATGTAGAGCTTTATCTTCAGTTAGAAACAGACTAAAAAGACAGAACAATTTGTTCAGTTTGACATCACAACTTTGTAGCAATTCTAAGAAGACACATCAGATTTCCTGACTTTGGGGTCAGCATTCTTTCCAGTATAGACTGTTTCCTCATTTCTTTCTAACACAATATGGAAAGAAATTTAAAAAGAAATTCAAGAATCCTAGTAAAATTGAAGAAGCATTTTAAAAGAAGCATTTAGAATAATTTGAGAAGTCCTTGCTAAAGTAGAAGGTGAAAATGTGTTACATTAACAGTGAACTCCATTAAGTAATCTCCCACAGCCAGGTTCTGGTTTATTAATTTTCAATTTCTCATTTCTTGGCCTGCCCATTCTGAATGCCTTTCAGAGGAAAGTCTCAAGTGCTCTCTTGCTTTATGCTATTGCTCTTTAAAGGTAGCTCATTTGCACTTGTTCATCATCCTCTTTCTTCTCTGGATCCCAGAAGCTGTGTTGCTAATTATTGACCTGGGCAAACCTCAGAGGACAAAGTCAGCTAAAATTGGAGTGTTCTTTACTTCAGAATCACACAGAATTTTCCATTTTTAAGAAGAAGCAAAGCATTTTTAGCTGCAGGGTTGACAGACCATTCAGGCACTTGAGTTTCTGCTAAAAAAGCTCAACTCCATCTTTCATTTTTTATTATTTCATTCATAGCTAGCTTGAAGTATATATGTGTATATGTACATGCATGAATGCACATGTATAAAAATTTTCCTTTTTCATTAACATTTAGTACAGAGCAGAATAGTAACATGTGCATTTATTCCATAGATATTTCTCAAAGAGTTGCCAAGAATAAAAAGTAGTGCTAAATACAGTAGGTGATATTTAGATGTAAAATTACCTTATGACAGGACCTGGCATGTGATGGATGCTCTAGAAATATTTATGAAACTAAAATGAACTATCACTGACATGTATTCCTGGACTTAGAAATAGGAAAATTATGAAGTCATTAAATACAGGATAATTAGAAAGAACATTTGGAATCATCTTATGCAGTCCTTTTAAGATGAATAAATACAGTCCCCAAAAGTTATGTGTCTTCTCCAAAATCACACATCTATTTAGATGCTTTCATCATAATACATGCTTGCAAGGTTACACATAACACCAATATCTTGTGGAAGGGTCTGTGAGTGCTGTAGCACAGTGCTGCCCAATGACAATGTAGCTCACATTCCATATGCAATTTTAAATATTTTAGTAAATCAGATTTTTAAATGTTAAAAAAATGAGTGAAATGAATCTATTTTATGTTTTTGTGTTTCGATATATATGACTCTGGAGTGTATTTTGACATAGTATACATACATGAAGTATAACTTATTCTAATTAGGATCCTATTCTTGTTGTTGTACATGATGTGGAGTTACACAAGTCATGTATTCATAAATGAACATAGGAAAGTTACGTCTGATTCATACACAGTTGTGTTTCCTCTTTCCATCCTTCTCCATTTCTTTCATTCCCCTTTGTCTAATCCAATGAACTTCCACTCTCTACCCTCCCTTGGTCCATAAGTTTTGTTTCGTTTTGGTTTTATGTGTGTGTGGTGCTGGGTATTGAACCCATGACCTTGTACATACAAGGCAAGCACTCTACCAACTGAGCTATATCCCCAGAAACTTGGCTCACAAGTGAAATGAATTTTAAGAATATAATTTTTTATTTATTTGATTTTAGCAAAATGACATTACAATTATTACACATATAGAGCACAATTTTTCATATCTTTTTATATAAAGTATGTTCACACCAATTCATGTCTTTATACATGCACTTTGTTTTTTTTTGCTTTACAATTCTTATTACACATATATACCACAATTTTTCATATCTCTGTATATAAAATATGTTGACACCCAATTTGTGTCTTCATACATGTACTTTGGTTAGAAGGAATTATATTTTGAATAATGATGTCCAACACATTCCACCATCTTTGCTAATCTCCTGTCCTCTCTCTTTCCCTCCCACCCCTCTTCCCTATCTAGAATTCATCTATTCCTCCCATGTTCCCCCTTCCTACCCTAATATAAGTCAGCCTCCTTATCAGAAAAAAACAAATGCCGAATGTTTTCTCTGATATAAGAATATAATTTTGACTCAATATAATCAATACATTATAAAATTTTAATCAATATATCAATAATCAATATAAAATTGATCAATCTTCAATTAATCTTTATAAAAATGGTTAATGAGTTATCTTACATTCTTTTTTTTTAGTTTATTCAAAATCCAGAGTATATTTTTTTTGACACATCTCAATTTGTACTAGCCATTTGCACGTACTTAACAATTACATGTGAATTTTAGCCACCCTCTTAAACTGTGTAGTTCTAGAATCACAGGGGGAAATGATTATTTTAAAAGTTGTAATATTTTTATCGTTGCTTACTTTCAAAGTTTGATCTTAATGTAAAAGTACAAAAATAAACTTAATCCAAACTGACTCAGCACTCACCCGATATATGTATTACACACACACACACACACACACACACACACACTGGATTGGACTTACAAACATTGAATTAATAAATTTAAATCAATGATCAAAAAATCTCATCTTACAAGTAATTGTTCATAAGTACCAAATCAATTCCATTTGTAGCACAAGAAGGACCAATTTAAAAATATGATCAGTTGTCATCGTTATCCACACTACATATCATTGTCTTTCATTTTCTTGTGAAAATTAAGTTGGTTCTATTGACATTTAGAAGAATGCTGTTGTTTATAGGTCATCCCTGTCAGGTACTTAATATTAAATACATAAAAATAAAAGTTGGGAAGCAGTGTTTTCTTTCTTTTCTTCAAATTCCTGTTTCTACCAAGAAATTCTGCAGAAGCAGAGACTACTGCATGGTTCAATGCTCAAATCCACAAAAAGTAAATGTCATTGTGGATTTGGTCATCACTTGCACCTTTGCCTGGATTTTTGTTCAAGGCATAGAAAAACATGTTGAATTTTTTCCCCTAAATTCCTCAGCTTTTAAAAGGGGCGGGGGGGAACAGAGCTAAAGAGCTAATATGGGAAAGGAAAAGCAAGGGACAGAGCAGAGAAGAAACTAATTTAGGTCACTTTTCTGGAGGCTTCCAAATTTGGTATAGTACAATCTCTGTGATCATTTTATTGCTAACTTTTCAAAAGGCTGTTACAGTTTCATCTTATTCCCTACACAGATTATAAATCAAAAGAATACTATATAGACTTTCCTCAGAGCTGATTTTGATTCTTTAAATGATTTCCACATTAATAAAGTTTTAGTTATTAATTACTATAAAGCTATGCAATCTTCTAAGATGTTTTCTCTAAATCCCTAGTTCTTTTACAGTTCTGTTTCCAAACACAAATTCTTATTGTTATCAATGCAATGACATGCATCAAAATATTAGCAAATAATAGAAAATTATAACACAATTGTCTACAATTATGAGCTGGCCTGTTACAGGACACTTGGTCACTCAGTAACTTGGTTATATTATTAAAGTCCTGAGTTCTTTTTTCTTTCTGTTTGGACATTTTTAAGTTTTGGTGGGTTTTTGCATTGGTTCTTACATGATCTCAAGATGTTTGCACAGTTTTGGTTATCACAGACAGATAAATATGACTGGCAGAAAAGAAGTGTCTTCTTCATGTAATCTTTTAAGAAGGAAAGAAAATCATTCCTAGACAGATGCCCCCTGACCAACTTCCCTTGTCTCATCAACCAAAATTGTATCACCTGTCAGTGTCTTACCCAATCACTACCACAGAGAAGAGATCCATGATTAACTAAGATATCCCCACATGCGGGCTGAGACTGAGGCTCACTTCTCCTTAAGGACCATACTGCAAAGGTGTATGGGTATTTGAATTATATTAAAGATATAGTGAAAGGGAGACATATCTCTTGGTTAGGGCACCTATAGAGTCAGCTACAAGTAAGTCCAAAATGACAGTACAGTTAGTGTCACTAGGAAGCATGTAAATGCTGTTGAAATGCACAAGGAAGGCTTTTGTCTAGTCTCCCCAGAAGCAGGGGAGAGAAGAGTGTCAGAGTTGACCTATAAATAAAGTGTTCTCTGACCTGAGATATAAAGAAAAGGAGGAGAGAGCCAAGGGAAGAACTGTGGAAAGAGAGAGAAGGGATCAAGCAGATGGAATATTCTAACTGGGAATAAGAAGGAACATAGTTGAGTTTGAGGAGATACAGGTAATTGAAGTATGACTGTCAGTCATGAAAAGGCTAGAGAGGTAAACTATAGATCAGAGAAGTTGTGGTGAGTCATATAGAAAGAGCTCATGAAAGATTTAAAACATCCAATGACAGAATATATACTTCAAAACCATATCTTTGAAGTGGTAAATTGGATTGTATTTACACAAGGCCAAAGTTAGGTTGGACCTGAAACAATCAATTGTAATAACACAGGAAAAAAATAGTGAAGCATTTTAAGGTATTTTCAGAGGAGCTGGGTTTGATTGGCATTGAGGAGTTTAAGGTAAACAGGACTTAGTTAATAGGAGATGAGAAACTTATGGATTAATAACCACTCAGATTTCTGGTATGGGCCACAAGGAGGATGGCAATACCATATTGAGTTATGATATCCAGTGGAGAAGCAGTTCAGAGGGGAAGCAGAGTGTGAGGGGCCCATTCTGTTGAAATTCAGGAGGTATTCCTGTGCTTCAGGCACTTTTAAATGTGAAGGGATATGTTAAGTGATAGAGGGCAGCACTAGGGGTACTGCAGTTTATTGTAGAAAGTGACAACTAAAGAAAGAGAGAGATAAAGTAGTTTAGGATAGGAAGTGTTTCTCTCTGAAGGAGAAAAGAAGTGGGAAAATCTGAAGTTACCCATGAAAGATGTACATTTTGGTTGAATTTTTTTTTTGCCTATAAAAATTAGACAAATAGCTCGTGACAAAAGGAAATCAAGAAGGAGCAAGCTTGCTATATACTATATGAGGCAGATTTGAAGTAGGATAAGGAATTGGGTTGTTAGAATGGCTAAAATAAAAGAGAAAGCTTGTGAAGTACTTGAATTGGAAAAAAATTACACAATTACATGTATTACCTAAATTGATCCTTTACTGCAAGATGTATTAGCTATTGCAATAATCATGCTACATAAGAAAAACCTCAAAATATAAGGAGCATGCAATAGTGTTTGTTTCTCATGCGTCTGCTCATGGGTCCAGGGTTCAGATGGTTCTGCCTAAGACTGCATGTTTCTTTCACACTCTTCCCCCAGGTTTCTCCTTCTTCTGGACCAACAGTTCCCCAGGGCATGTTCTTGTTATAACACAAATTGACAACTTCAAGTAGCAAGTGGCAACTCTTGATATTTTTGAGGCCTCATTTTAGAACAGGCAGTGCTATTTGTGCCAAAATACATAATAACATGACCAAGTCCAGTATCATAGAGAGAGGAGGGTGACACTGAGAATGGTGGTAAATTTCTGCTTAACAATAATCTCATGCAAGGCATAAAGATAGGTAGCATCAGATTTGACCCATCATCCATGAAGCTTCTAGAACATCAGGATTCCAAAGTGGAATTCTCATTGGTCTTTGTGACAAATTCAGGAAAGTATCATGCTTTGAGTGACCTCCTCTGTTTTCCTATATTTGTTTGTTTTTCCCCAAATAAATGACATGAACACTTAAGCTGGTCATTGGGTTGATAGGTCAGAATAGAACCAACTACTACTATGGTTATGATTAAACCAACCTTTGGCCTCATATAACAATACTAGTCTATTCCCCTAGGCTTACTTAGAGGCTAGCACTTCTTCTCCCATAAGCAGTACTTAGTAAGTGATGAGAACTAAAACAATAAAAATGATTGCACTGTTTTCTTAATATGTAGTCTTTGGAATTTATCCAAAAATTCAATACATTTATGAAAATTAAATCAAGTCATTGTGTTGATTATTGTACCAACACAATGTATTTTAATTATCCCTCAGAAAATGTGTGGCCAGTAGAACTGTCATAAAAATTATCCACCACTTCAAAGCTTAGTTATAAACCTGAGACTTAAAGACATTCTGAAACTATGGTATCTTTAGATGGCAAACTAACTCTGACATAAGCAAGAGATTTTAGTCATTTGTTTAAATTCTTGAATCAAAGATATATGACTAAGATTGCATTTAATCAGTTCATAAAGTCTCAAGCCCAAATAGCCCATGGTTCTTGAGAAGATCTTATAATGTGTATGCACACAAATGTATTTGTGCGTATGTCCTGTTTTTATAAGATCATCTTTTAAATTGACAATAGTGACATAATCATATAATATGCCAGGGAAGCTCTTTCTGTTTCTCCATACTCCCCAAATTTCACTCAGTGAGAAAAACTCCAATTTTATCTCACTTCATTTTGTGGCTTCTGTGCCACCAACAATGATTAGTGACTTGGGAAGAAAGAAGTGTCCTTTCCAGGAACCGTTAGGGTCTGAAGCTCCCTTCACATTATCCCTTAGGTATTTCAGAACAAAACCTAACTTCTCTTTTAGGATTTCTTTTCCAGTCCAGACTTTCAAATGCTTAAGGAGATATTTGAGAGAAAGGAAAATGCACAAGGAGAACACAAAGTCAAGAAGCCAAACAAGAGACAAGAGTTCAGAAGTATATTCATGCTTAATCATTTACAGATTAAATCCTACTAAGACCTTTAAATTGCAGTGGTCACAGGGGCTGTCCTTGAAAAATTTGATCCCAACTCAGAGCATAAATACCTTGTGCAAGTAAGGCAACAGATCAGAGGTTACATCACTATACATGCCATACATTTGTTTTAAGACTCTGATCAAGATCAGTTTCTTTCCTGGGAGCAACAAGGAGGAAGGGTTAGGTAAAGAGACAGATGCACTGGGAGAATGCACAGTGGTTCTACACCACAGGAGTAGGAGAAGGGATTTCAGAAGAGAATGAAAGTGCAATAGATACATAATAAACTGAGACTAAAGAAGTACAAATAGTGTAGAGTGTTTACCACAGATGTCACTAGATCTGTGTTTCATCTTTGGGTTAAACATTTTCTTGTACTTAGCCTAGGCTGGATCCTAAAGCAACAGACTTTGGAAATTGACTTTTAATGTTTTGTGAATTTTTTTCCTTTTTTTGCTGCAGAAAAAATATCAACTAAAAAGTAATAGATTGCTTATTTGATTTGTTTAAATGAAAACTGCAAAAATAATTGTTTCTTGACAGGTTGGTGGGTTGTTGATTTGTAAATAATAAATAGAAAAAAGGAAGAATGGAAAGAAAGGGAGGGAAGAATGGGAATAAGAGAAAGAGAATTGAAAATGAAATATGTATGTTCTGACTTCAGTACTTTTAAAAGCCAATACTTACTAGTAAATTATATACTATTAATCAGATCTTATACCATTTTTTTAAAAAATGTCATATTTCAATGTGATATGTTTCTAAAATTGTCTTGGAATTTTAAAGAGATATTAACAATGTTAATGCCTAACTTAACTGTTTTATTATAAGTTGCTGTAGGACAAATATGAATAATAAATTATACCATGTAAGTAGAATTACAATTAAATTCTTCAAGCTTAGAAAGCTGGCATAACATTTGCTTAGCATTCATGAAGCCCTAGATCCCCAGCACTGTCCCCACAAATTTTTTTCAGTAAATTATATGATTAAAAATATTTCACCCTATTTCCTCCTGTGTATAGGTTTCTCATAAATCATCGCTTATACTAACATATAAGGCAGTGTCCACAAAGTCTAGAAACATAGATAATTGTTTATATTTTAATAGATGTCCTTTTTGATATTGTATTATTACTAAGTGCCAAATACTATACAAGTATTTTACATGTATCATTTCATTGAGAATTTTGGTTAATATTTCTCTCACTTTATCAGCCCCTCAACCCTCATAAGTGAATTTGCTTACACACACACACACACACACACACACACACACGCACACACACATGCACACACATGCTTATGCCACTCTTCACCATTCTTGTAGTTGGAAACCTGACTCTTAAGGAACTCTATAGTATGGTAGCAAAAGATCATCAGAGCTTCAGAAAGGTGTGGTTGGGGATGTGACCAGGACCATCCCAGCATAAATCATTGTGGATCAGGTGACTGCTCCACTCACCCTTGGCAGTGGTTTTGCTTCATTGCTTTACCAGTGGTGTGGAGAGTTTTATTTTGTTTTACTTTTTGGTGTGTCTCTTATTTCCAGTAGAACTGACTCAAAGTTCAGAAGGTGTCCTCCCACCTGCATTGGAAAAATACACTTCAAAAGCTTCTCCTATGGAAAATTTAAAGTCATTGAAAGACTCTTATTGTAGCTTTTGTAGAAAAAAAATTTCAGAACAGAACACTTTATTGCTTTTCCTGGAAGAATTTTAACTGTGCATGCATATGTAAGTATTTCAAATGGATAAAGTTGGTAGATAATAAAGCTACAACTCTGATACAGTAATTATAGGTCACTTCAAAGATATTACCAACATCATTTATGAGACTTAGTTGGTATTCCTCCAACACAAAAGAACAGAGACAGAATCATGAGTTAAGTTTATATAGGACCTGTCAAAAACCAACCATAGCAATGTAAATTCCATGATTTTCTTGCTCTCAATGGAAAATTACTGTCAGCAGAACCAGAGTCTGCAGACTGTGAGCAAATGTCTGTTTTCTTGCCACAAGTGTGTGAAACTTTTCTCAATTGGCAGAATTACCATGAAAGGTCAGGTGATTAGTTTTACATGCATGATAGAATTCATTTGCTTTAAAAGCATTATACCAGAAGGGTAGACATTTTTTTCTGACTTTAGAACTAAATTAGAATTCAAATATTCAGAGTTTTGAGTCAACCCCAAGCCATTTTCTTTCATATTGCTTTCTCTTGACAAAAGGATGATCATTCAAGTAAGGAAAAAGGAAGGCTTCTGAAAAAAAAGAAAGAAAGAAAGATGTGTGTGTATATACGTATATTTTATAAATATTTATATTTTATAAAATTAACATTAGTTCGATATCAGTGTAGACATATACACATATTTGAAATTAGCATGTAGTCCAAGTTTACTGCACAACATTCAATGATGAGCTTAACTTCCTTAAATTATGAGCACCTCAAAAGCAGGACTTGAATTTTTAAATAAATACCTTTATGTTTTATAATTTGTTCTTTTTTTCTGTGTGTTATCTTAGCCAAACACATTCCAAAATGAACATAAAGGCTGTGGTCTTCCTTCTTAAGATAAAGGAAGAAGATTTTCCCAATCTATTGGTTTTAAATAAATGGTCAAGAAAGTCCACATGCATGTACATTGAGCTAAAGCACCATGACATTGTCAGCGACCTTGTGCAGAAAGAGACTTAGATGCATTATTTCTTTAACACACTGGTGTTAATTGCAAAAAGAAAACCAAGCAGTCACAAATTATAGAAAGACACATAAAGAAGAAAATCTTGCCCTGTAATTTTACCAGCTTAACACACTTTTTCATATTTCTTTTTTTTTATTTGCTTTAATTAGTTACACATGACAGTACAATGATCTTGGCATATCATACATTTGAATCAGATGGGGTATAATTTCTCATTTTACTGAGGGTACAGGTTGCAGAATCACATTGGTTATACAGTCACCTATATACATACAGCAATAATCTATTTTATTCTGCTGCCCTTCATATCCCCCCTTCCCCTCCCTTCCTCTCCCATCACTTCTCTCTACCCAATCTAATGTGACACACTCCTTTTTTTCCCCTCATATCATCATACATGTATTCTGTATAACGATGAGGGTCTCCTTCCATCTTCCATGCAAATTCCCTTCTCCCTCCTTTTCCCTCCCACCTCTCTTCCTTATTTAGTGGTAATCTTCTTCTCATGCTCTTCCTCCCTACCCCATTTTGAGTCATCCCCCTTATATCAGAGAAGACATTAGGCCTTTGTTTTTTAGAGATTGGCTAACTTCACTTAGCATAATCTGCTCTAATGCCATCCATTTCCCTGCAAATGTCATGATCTTGTTATTTTTTAGTGCTGAGTAATATTCTATTGTGTATAAATGTCACATTTTTTTATCCATTCATCCATTGAAAGGCATCTAGGTTGGTTTCACAGTCTAGCTATTGTGAATTGTGCTGCTATAAACATTGATGTGGCTGTCCCTGTAGTATGCTGTTTTTAAGTCTTTCAGATATAGTCCGAGGGGGGAATAGCTGGGTCAAATGTGGTTCCATTCCCAGCTTTCCAAGGAATCTCCATACTGCTTTCCAAATTGGCTGCACCAATTTTCAGTCCCACCAGCAATGTATGAGTATACATTTTTCCCCCTCATTCTCACCAGCAATTGTTGTTGTTTGATTTCATAATCGCTGCCATTCTTATTGGAGTGAGATGGTATCTTAGAATAGTTTTAATTTGCGTTTGTTTCGTTTCTCTGATTGTTAGAGATGGTGAGCATTTTTTTGTGTATTTGTTGATTGATTATATATCCTCTTCTGAGAAGTGTCTGCTCAGATTTGTTGATTGGGTTATTTGTTGTTGTTGTTGTTGTATTCTCTAGAGATTAGAGGTCTATCTGATGTGTGAGGGGTAAAAATTTATTCCCAGGTTGTAGGCTCCGCCTATTCACCTCACATATTATTTCTCATGCTGAGAAAAACTTTTTAGTTTGAGTTCGTCCCATTTGTTGATTCTTGGTTTTAACTCTTGTGCTATAGGTGTCTAATTAAGGAATTTGGGGCCTGACCCGACGTAATGGAGATTAGAGCCAACATTTTCTTACATTAGATGCAGAGTCTCTGGTTTGATTCCTAGCTCCTTGATCCATTTTGAGTTAACTTTTGTGCATGTTGAGAGAAAGGGATTCAATTTCATTGTGTTGTATATGGATTTCCAGTTCTCCCAGAACCATTTGTTGAAGATGCTATCCTTTCTCCATTGCATGCTTTTAGCACCTTATATAAGGTAGTTTTAATTTTGTGGGTTGGTTTCTGTGTCCTCTATTCTGTACCATTGGTCTACCCTCCTGTTTTGGTACCAGTACTCATTTTCTACTTCCTTAAGTTGTAATCAGTCTTTAAATGTGAAATTGTGTTCTCCTTCAATGAGTGCAAGAAAATACTTTCCTTTCTTTCAGAAACCTTTTTCTTTTTTTAAATAGCTTCTTTGGTGCAGTTGAAGCAATTTCATATGAACTCTATTGAATGTATTCCACTCAGAGGACAGGCACCTTTTACTTTCACAAATCAAGGAGAAAGCACAGAACTTTATAATTTAATTGATTAATTACTGCAGGTACAAAAAAATCTATATCCTTCTCAGTTAGTAGGCATCTGTCTGTAGATACATGACTTAAGTTTTTCAATTGTGTTCTATCTGTCTTTTCTCATCTGTGAAAGTGTGAAAGGCAGACAATCTAGGTAGTGAGTAGAGGCTGGATGCTGTAGGTGTTGTTAGTATGACTTTCATCTAAAGCTCCTCTAATATGACAGAAATTACCCATTTGAAGTAATTCAGTAGTCTTTTTCAATAAACCATGTTACATTTATAAAAATGCCTCCTGTGTAGCCAGGCCAGAAAAATTGGTTTTATTATATATTCTGTATCCACATATATGCTGTCAGTTAGTTGAGGAACCCAATTACTCCAGGATTATGTTGCATTAAAAGGAGAATTGTCTTCAAAGGACCAAGTAAAGTTGGTGACAAACAAAATTCCAAACATTCTTTCATCTCACTGCCTTCCAAGAGGTTAAGAGCAGAAGACTTAGACACACATGTGCTCTGGTTTTAGGAATAATTGAGTCAACTGTCATAACAGAGGTATTGAAAATATCTGAAGGTAGAATGAAGACTTTAGAGGGAGCCAGTCTTCTCCCAGCTCCGAGAATATGCAGCCGCATGACCTCAAGGGAACTCTGAAAAAAAAATGAAGGGAAATGCTTTGGGCTTTGGAGCTCCTCATTTCCTGTGAGCAGGGCATCTCCTGCTCTAGTCTCACTGCACTACCCTGGTCCACAAGCAGTTTTTGTGCTCTTTCACAGTCTATGCCTGGAGAGTCAGTTTCTTACAGGAGCCGGCAAAAGAGCTGTTTTAAGTCATCTGGGAATATGAAAAGCAGATTCAGCCAGACATAATTTGACTCTGTGTGCCTGAAGGAGCTGGACCATTTGTTAGAAAACTGGGCCTGTAGTTTGGATGTCTCAATTTTGCAGAGACATAAACTGTGATGGACCTAAAAGATGCTTTGTAATAAAAAAGGGTGTTAGGGAAGCCTGTTGGTCCCCGTCCAGTTATGACTATCTAAGGGTAGCAGTGTGTTAACTGATTTTGATAAAGAATTGAAAAAATAACTGTCCTTGCTCCCTCCCTCTGGCTGAAGAAGGCAGATAACACTTGCTTGTGGTCCCTGACTCTGCCTCCTTCAGTGAGGGTTGTGAATGTTGCTGCTGCTCTGGGAAGTGCCACAATGATGTGACCTGGTTACACCCTTCCTTGGCTGGGATCCTCCCTTGCCAACTGGTGCCCCCCCCAAGCCAGGGGTGCTCTCAACATCTAGGCGAGTCAGTGCACATCAGCTTTGGCTCAGATGTGCACTGGCCTGTAGGCACAGCTGGTATGTGAAGAAGGAATGTCACCAGCTGCTAATTCTCAAATTATCAGCATGGATTGACAGCTGAGCGAGGTGGTGCATGCCTTTGAACTGACCAGCGTCTCTGGATTGACCATAGTCTTGTCTCTACAGCATACAGGAAGGCAGCACTTGAACCTGGCATCTGTTTAGGAGTGTCTAAAGATGGGCTTTCACATTTCTGTACCTCTGTGCATGTGTGAGGTGGGAGATGTTCCTACAGAGATGAATAAAGCAGGTATTGATGGTGGCAGTCTATGTACCATAGTCCAGGCACCCTGCCCTTCCATGGCCATCATTTGGGGAAGACTGTGTCCTCCATCCACAACTGGAACTGACACCAGCCACATTCTAGAAGTCATTATGCAGAGCTGAGTCTGTGACAAGTTAATAGGTAGTTTCCAACCGTCACCTAAAAACAGCTTTTCTCTTCTCCACATGAGTCAGGAGGACTTCCTTCCCACTTCTTTGCCCAAGTATAGTTTTTATACAAAGCAGCAGTGAGATGAAATGAACTCGGTTTTATGCTGCTTTCACCTGCTGAGGGTCCTCATCCTTCCTACAAGTCTTTGCCTCTTCCTCATTTCAAACCCAAAATGAAGCCACACGGACTCGTTCTAGATCATGATCGTGAACTATTTAAGATATTACAATAATATAAAGAAATATGTTCCATGTCTAAAGTATAAAGGAAACCACATAGTATCTTTTAGATGGACCAGGTTTAATGATCACAAACATGTTAAGAAAAATGTTATTTTCAAAATGTCCTAGTTTATTAGCATTACAAATCTAAATCATCAGTCTGAAGGACTTCAATGTCCCATAGCTTTGCAGTTACACGTATTTTTAATATGGGAATTTGAGTCATTGTCTTTATATTCCTCTCATCAGATATTTAAGTACTTGAGTCTGGAAAAGTTTGTTTGTTTATGTGTTTATTTGTGCTGAGGATTAAACCCAGGGCATCACACTTGCTAGGCAAGTGCTCTACTACATGCCAAACTAGATCTGGGAAGGTTTTAATGTTTTAACTTTTCTTAAAGGCTTTCTCATTTTTCCTCCCTCCTTGTCTGTCCCTCCCCACATAACCTCAAAATGCCTTCCTATTGCTGATCAGCAAAATGAAGACCAAAATCATATCAAATATCTTTTTCCCCATCCCAGCTTCCCCAGTCCACAGTGGGCTTCTCCCTTTCTATGGATTGAAGGAGGAAAGGGGGCAGATAGCTCCTTTCCTGACCTCAGATACTTAAAGGAAATCTGTCCTCTCCTGCTCCCCAAGTTAGAACACTTGCTGTAAATAATGGAAGTCTGAAAAGCAATTCTGACACATATGGCATTTAAATAGTCCTGACTAACAACCAACCTATTTTAAATACATGAATGTTTGATGACTTCTAAATTCTTTTTTTTTATTGAGTGATGAACAGTATACATAATTTGTTCATATTAGTAAGTTGTATTTGTCAAGTCTGCCCATGTATATGCTTAGGGATGTGTATGTATATGTGTTTGCAAGTGTTGGTTCACATTGTCCACTGTGAACAAAAAATATTTATTTCAAAGTAACACTGACTTAGGCACATGCAAATAAATTGATATTTTTTTCCTTTCAGAAATAACACATTCATTTACGAGCATATATAATCTATTCATTATAACCCCTATACACACATTAATAACAAAAGTATTTTTAGTTCATGAAGTAAGCATTGTGAAAAGTAGGCATTTAAAATTTTTTCGATGATTCTCATTGACCTAACTATTTGTTCACATACCTGTGACTAAAAAAGGCCAATGGCAGAGAGGATCTGTATAGAGAAAGATGAGGTACTTAGGAAAACTTGACAATTTGTTAAAATAATATGGGAACATTTCAATATTCCACAAAGAACAAATAAATCCAACCATGCATCTCATTGTGATCAGCTTTCATGCATAGTTTCCAAGTAAGTTTTTGTTGAAACTCTTTTTCAATGTCACAAAAATTATGGGAGCAATGTATTTGTTTAAGTTCCTACTCAAGTAGATCCTGTGACAAAGGATACAAGTACTTTATTATTTAAGATGTTCAAGAGGGCTGGGGTTGTAGCTCAATTGGTAGAGTGCTTGCCTAGCACACGTGAGGCACTGGGTTTGATCCTCAGTATCACATAAAAATAAAATAAAGATATTGTGTCCATCTACTATAGAAAACATTTTTAAAAAGAATTTAAGAAATATAAGTAAAGGAGTGGGGAATTGAAACATTGAAAGGACACAAATAGAACATGAATCTCTAAGCCAGTTATTTTCAGATATGAAACCTGTAAAGCAAACCAAACAACGTAACGTGGTGTTTTTGTGATGTTATGGCTCCTACCACCCATCCCCTCTTTTTACTGTGAACTCCCTAAAGCAAGTACTACCTTTTTTATTTATTTGCATTTATTACAGTGACCCACAAATACGTATTTGCTGTCCATCTTCATAAATATGTAATACTAATTATTCAAAATAGATTGTAGATTCAATCATGTAAGATTTGTGTGATATTGAAGGAAGTTGATATCATACCTACATTTGATATGCATGTATGGACACACTGTCCTACTTATGGAAGCTTAAACAAATGTCACAATGTTGGTAGATTCCCTTATAGGATGTTAACTCTGAAGTTGTCATGGAAATGTAGGAACTAGTTTCCACCCACTACTACTCTCTTTGGAATCAAGAAAGATTTTTTTCTAGCTCTTAATCTTCCTCCAGTCTTTTATTGATCCCTCTCTCTCCAACCTCATCAGACCCCCATCTCCCCTTCAGAGAGTTCTGAAGGATTAAATCACCTGTCTGTATCTAATTACATGCATCCCTATATTGGTTTTTATGACAGATACAAGGAAGTATGAAATGCCAGTTTATGTATACCCTGTCCACAGTGCCTAACAGTCACATAAGATGAGTCAACTAAGGTTAAAAAAGCTCCATTTATCAACACAAAATTATTTTCTTTGAATTATAATATGGCACTGATCTTGTCTGAGTAACTTAACTTTGTTTTTAAAATGTTTGTGTGTGTATGTGTGTGTGTATGTATGTATGTATGTATGCTTCTGATTGCTAGCTGTTAGAGCTCCTGAATTAATACTTGATAATCAATATTCATTGTATAATGTGAGAATATGGTCCAGAGTAGTTAAGCATGACCTCTTTAAACATTGGTTCACAGCTACAAAATAAGAAATAATTACAACTATTTTTTAGAGTTATTTAGATATAAAGCACCAAGCAGATAGTAGGTGTTGAATAAATGTTCATTTCCTCTTGCCTTCTCCAGTTGACCTAATCAAATTACTCATTCAATTACTCACTGAGATTTTGGCTAATGATTAGTTAAAGAGTAACAATCCAGGAATTTTTTAAAAATCAAATCTACTGGTATTGGCTTCATTCTTGGATGAAAAAAGCACTTGCTATTTTGTCATAGTCCATTCCCTAATTTAAAAATTTTCTCCCTGAAGGCTTGAAATGGTTACCATTGGAAATTAATTCTGCTGTTTTAAGTTATTATTATTTACTACTAAAATATAAAATGTGAAATATTAGGTCACGATGCATTAGTCACACCATATAAATTAGTTATTAAAGAGTAATAAAATATAAAAAAATAATTTTTATAATAATAAAAATCAATCTGTCCTAGCAGAGATAAAAAGAAACACTCTACCCCAGACTTATTTTGTTGGTTTTTACAGCATTGGCTGGTCAGACAGTACTTTGTACAGTTTTGAATTAACACTGTGATTTAAAATGGAATAGAGCTCATAGACATCTTCACATTTCCCTTTACAAATGGGAAAAGTTGGCCATGCTGGGCTCTCATTCCTGAGGGAAGGAGCAACCTACATAACAGTTGACTCCTTTGAGGATTTGCATTTTCAATATGTCCCAGCCCCCACACATCTGCCATTCCTTATTACTCTAATTCAGAGGACAAACGGAGTTCCTGTCCATCATCATTCTAAACTGTTTTGTTTTTTTCCTAACTCTCAGCCTGCTTTACTCCTTCACAGCACCTGCCTAGCTTCTGAGACAGAGAGGCTATGGTGGGGGGAGAGGACAGAAGCACAGAAGGGAGAGCACCTTCTACAAAGGAGCTTCCATCTTCCCAGATTTTGAAAGACCCTACACTGACATGATAATGGCTAAATCTCTGATGAGAAAAGACAAACAGGACACACAAAGGAGGTAATCTGAAGGAGATACTTTTCAGATGGACAGTAGCTTTATAGCCAATGCTTATGACTGATGGCAGAGACCCCTGCCTCATCCCCACCAGAATTAATGACTGGTCAGCAGAGGCAACAGGCACCTGGGGCACCTGGAGAGTGACCTGGATATCCTAGAAACTGGTTTGGGGAGGGATGAGAATGAGTACATCAGAAGAAAAGCCTCCTCACAGGAGTAAGGGAAGGTCACACCTCTGACTTCACAATGTGCTTTGGGCTGAGGGAAAGAATTTAGCCAACATCCAATACAATTTCAGTTCACCACAGGATCTCCCGGTGTTTTTCCTGGGTTACTGGTCTAGGGTTGAAAAACTGAGCCACAGCTGATCTTTTATTAAAATAAAAATGAAGGTCATCAGACAATTTTATCAGTCAGTAGTCAAAAGCTGCTTGGTTAGCTTTCATAAAAACTGACTTTTCACAAATATTTGATCCTCCCAATAAAATTTTTCAAATGCTTCCATAACTATTTGTCATGTTTTCAGTGACATCTGAAAGAAAGGAATAAAATAAAATAAAATAAACAGGAGTAATTTTAAGTTGGTAGCTCTTGCTCACAATTAGAATGCCTATCATTTGCTTCCAATATTTGAAGATTCCTGGATTCCCATTAGCTTTCACTGATGACTGCATTTGAAAATATCCAGCCAACACAAGTGTCTTTTAAGCTCCTAATGATGGTCACAAAATTCAATTTTTCATTTTCTTCAAGAGCATTTATTTAAACTGTTCCTAGTTCTCAGTCTTAAAATTCACAGAAAATCTTTCCTCTGGAACCATAAATTTTCTTGAGTCAGAGTCATAATCATACAGTGGTGATCATTTTTGTCTTAAAATCCTAGTGATTGAGCAAAATGGAAACACTTGAGCTCTTGACTGTGTGAACTGTCAGAAGTCCTGAATTGTTTTAAGTATTTTAACTATATTATCTATCTTAATTCTTACAACCACTCTGAATTCACCCATTTGATAACTGTAGAGACTGAGGCAGAGAGAAGTAAGTAATCAGACCTTGGTGTAAAGGGTCTAGGGGAGCGTCGGATGGAGAGACCACACAAGAGACTGACTCCATGCAATTGGCAAAAGGGGATTTATTGGGGATCCATTCCAGCGTGCTGGGGCTCCGTGTTCACTCAAGAAGGGAGAGCATCCCAGAGAGCCAAGAGCAGAGGTCAAGCAGAGCTTAAGTATACTTTTTGGAGAAGGCGGGGGGCATTGCATACATCAGAATAAATCATCATGAGGCGCGGAAGGCGCGGGAAAATTAAACAACAACTCTGATACAGGATTAATACATTCATTGGCGGGAACAGTCTGGGAAGGGGTGATTGGTCACTCTTAAGTGGGGTACACATTTAAACTGATTGGTTTTGGAGCCTAGATGCTTACATGCCAAGCTATTTGGAGCCCTTAGCTATTAAACAACCAGGGAATCAATGGAAATATTTACTGGGCAGTTCAGGTATTGCCCTAACAGCTACAGAGATTACAGGTTCCGGGGTAGCAGAGGAATTGTAACAATACCAGGTCTTTACTTTTTAGTCCAGGACTTGTAATTTAGAAACCTTACAATGCCCGGTCTTTTACACTTTAACTCAGAATTTTGCAGCTTAGAATCAGCTTAGAAATTTTACCTTGACATTGGTAATATAATTCTTCAGTGCTTCTAAGCACTTTCTGATACCATTTTCTCTGCATAGCCCAGGTGTTATCCTCAGTGATTCAACTAGAGCCTTTCAACATCTAAGATGGAAAATAAAGTCAAATTGTCTCACCATTTGGGACACAGAAAGATAAGCCCATAATTTTGTACAGTTTGAAAAGCACAGTTTTCATTATGTTTTGTGTAAATGGCAGACCCTGAAGCTATGCACTGTACAGCTCACATTTACATATGCAGGGGACCTGCTAAAATACTCCCTCACACAAAATGGATTTAATTTTTCATACCTTCAAGTGGTTCTAAGACTGAATGCCCCCCCCCCTCACCGAAACAGCCTCCTCTTAGTCTTTCTTCATGATTGGTACCAAAATTTGACCTTAGATTCTCAAGATTAATATTACATCATCCAAAGACTGCTGGCAGTTCCTCAGGGTGAACTACAATATTCCTATCCATTTCTTTAGTTTCTAGTCATGGGGAGCAATAGTTGAAGACCTGGATTTTCAGAAATGATCTCTAAAAAGTTAGAGGCAGGCTGCATACAGGTTTAATTTTCTGAATCAGTGATCATGGTGGTGGCCTATCCATGCTGTTTCTGGGCTTAGCATGAAATGGTGAGTCACCAACCATCAATGGAATATGCAATGAACCAGCAGCCATTATTTTACCCTAGGTGTTAGTGACTCACAGCTGGCTCCTGACAACTTCACAGAGCTGGCCAAGGAGGCCAGATCAGAGACAGGATATATTCAAACTCAACCTCAACCCTGTTGAAAATGTCTAATCCTATCACTCACTTTATACTTTGCCTGATTTCCTCATGTCTCTATTGATATCTGCTTTTCTACATATTTCCCCCAGTTCATCATTATGACTGACACTTCACATGTGCTAATGCTTACATTCAATTTCTAATGGACACCCTATTGCTAAAAAAATTTGGGCCCAATTTTATACTCACTCTTCTTCCTAAACCTACTGACTATCTTCCTAATCCTATCTACTATCCCTTTTTGACTGGATGTTCTCTTCTACATTCAACCATCCAAGGTACAAGGTCCTATGCCATTGTATATGGATTTATCTGAGACATCTGTGCAGAATGTAATTCAAAGCTAAGGATCACAATCAAAGGCCCAATGCCCTTTTAGCCTTCAAATCTTACTTAGATTTCTGTTTTCATACATATATTTCACCTATATATTATAATATATAATATCACAGGTTCCCAATACCATTCTTCATCCAGCAGAATGATTCCTAACCCAAATCGAACATGTTCTTAACCCCAAGCATTCACTGTTCCCTCAATCTAACTTTACAGAAGAGCAGGGACAGAGTTGGTCTTACAATACAGGAATGTAGGGGATCTTCCCCCTGCTAAGAACCTCAAAGGTCCATGCAGAAATGATCCCAGGAGAAGATGTAGGCAGCTAGGAAGGACCTGAGAGAGCAAAAGTCATCTTCCATGGCAGACAACCTGGTCAGGATGAAGGGATGTGTCTGAATGAGCCTCTCTCTTCTTAATGTAGACAAGATGGACCAAACCAGGCCTGTGTGGAGAGCTTTTCCTGGGTGCCTATGGTTGATATACCATTCTAACTTGTGAAAGTGTCACAGGAAGGAGGGGCAGCCTCCATCTCATGGGACCCTTGGAAGCAACAGTTAGGACAAAGTGGTTTCCAAGGCAGTGACCTCATTCAGTTCCTGAAGGAAGTGACCTCACCACACTTCCTTGGTGATGGAACTCTCTGAACTTGGGATCCAGGAAGCCAGGCACCCAGAGGCAGTCCCAGTGCCAGTCCCAGTGAGCTCATGTGTTTGGATTTATCAAGGACAGAGTCAGTCTTTCTTGGTACCTACAGATGTGAGGATGGCCAATTGCCAGGAAAGCTCTGAAGGGGGTGTTTTTTGAGAAAGCAGGTATGGCTCACCCCTGGCTCCTGACAACTTCACAGAAGTGGCCAAGGAGGCCAGATCTGAGACAGGACGGGCCATTTCGGGGGAACATAGTATGGCCCACCAGTCAGAGGACACTGCGGATAGTCACAGACCTCCTTGGGGGAAGGAGGTGGCTTTGTGGGTGTGGGTGTGAGTTTGTGGTTTTGTATCATGTTCTGAGAAGAGCTAGGAAAGGCGGTTTGTTTTGTTTGGAGTAGACTGTTTCTAACAAGTCTTTTGACAAGGCGAGTGTTGCTATGTCTGTGTATCCCACTGTGTCCGTGGTTGTAGACATTAGAAAAAGAATGCATCAATGGATGTGTCCTGTCTAGTAGAAAGCTTCCAGCATTCATCCTGCCCAATTTATGAATGGACTGCAGCTTGCCTTATCCATGGGCAACACCTCCTATATTCCTAAATTCCTGTTTTCTTTCTGAATTCTGGCCACTGTCCAGAATAGACTCATGGTTTTGTGTCCAAGATATGTACCACCTCCAAGCTTGGTGACATGGCCATGTACTGGATAGCTGAAATGAATGGCGAGCATCTCAGAGAACTCAAATATCAGTGGGCCCAGTAAAGTCTCAGTGGAGAAAGCCTGCTTTGGGCCTTTTGCTTACCTATTGTTCTGTTTCCCTGGATGTCAACAAGGTCTTTGCCTCAGGGAAACCCTTTGTGAAGCCTCAAGAAAACAGTTTTCAAATGCAAACAAATGGACATCACCTGTGGCTCTTTGCTTAATTGCTTTGCAAAGGGATGTGTGTGAATCAGCCTCTTGGCCCTGTGTGAGGCTGTGGCTTAGATTGTCAGCACCTGGTGGATCTCAAGAAAAATCCCATATGTGCCTCTAAAGCCAATATGGCAAAAAAAGCAGTCATTGTGGATGAAGTCTCTCGCCTTCCTCTGTAAGGTTCCTGACCTCCATCAAGTTAGAATAGGGATCCTTTGGGTCAAATGAGTTCTTCAAAGCCCTGCAGAGGCTAGCCATTATGTGGATTTATAATCAACTTTTCACAAGATTAGTCTCAGAAATATTCATCCACCTGAAATACATATTTGTTTTCTAGTACTGAAAACTAACTTCAGTGAATGGTGCAAAGAAATCCTAACATTTCTACAGTAACTGACCTTGTTTAACATCAATGCAAGTAGACTCCTATGGGACATGATGTGTATTTTGACATTCATTTTTATTCAACACTGGTACATTAGTATATCTTCAGTTGATGCACATCATAGGATATATATTTCATCCTCAAGTTCACAAATTTCTAGGCATTTGGTTAACTTTCAATCAAATCCTACTTCAGAACACATGTATCCCTTCATGTTTCTTGACTGGTCTTTTAATGAGACTTCTTTCCAAACACATTATTTTGGATTTCCATAATCACTTTTGAAGCAAAACTCACACACCATTAAGGGTAAACCACAACCCTAATATTACCATTAGATGTATAACTGGTTGGCATGAATGACCCAGTATCAGTATAAGATTTCCTATATATTTTCAGATATCAATTCAATCCATTATTTAAATTTTAACCATTTATATTCTTCATTCACAGTATGGTCTATTCATGCATTATCTCTATACTCACAGACCCAGGGTACACCTATTTGTACCCCTGAATGCTAATTTATAGGTCTTCAACATATTGCTCCCAAAAATGGTGAAAGAAATACTCATATCACATTATCTACATATACATTGTATCACAGTGATATTCTGCACACAAAATGCAAAGGTCACACTTATGATAGTACCAAAGCCTAATTGGAAAGTGAGCATGGATTACTAAAACATCCTTGTCCAGGTTGCCTAGTGCTCTCAAATGTCAATTTTATTTGTGACTACACATTTGTTTCTGCCTAAGATTATATATTCAACCTCAACCCTGTTGAAAATGTCTAATGCTATCACTCACTTTATACTTTGCCTGATTTCCTAATGTCGATATTCATTTTTGCTTTCCTACCTATTTTCCCCAGTTCATCATTGTGACTGACTCTTCACATGTGCTGACATTTACATTCACTCTCTAACAGACAGCCTATTGCTAAAGAACTTTTGGTCCAAATTTAATACTCACCCTTCTTCATAAACCTACTATCTTCCTAATCCTACCTAATCTTATATGTGCATCCAAAGCCAATAGAGCAAAAAAGCAGTCATTGTGGATGAAGTCTCTCGCCTTCCTTTGTAAGGTTCCTGATCTCCATCAAGTGAGAATAGGGATCCTTTGGGTCAAATGAGTTCTTCAAAGCCCTGCAGCAGCTAGGCATTATGTGCTTAGATTTTCTCATGACTCCAATTCACACAAAGAATCTATACCCCACCATCAGCAGGCCTCAATGTGAAGAAGCTGAGCAGTATTAAAGGCAGGACTATTTGATCACTCCTGGTTCAAAGGAAGGGTGTACAGGCCACCCTGACATTAGGCTAATGAGGGGCAAGGAAGCTTATTGTAAACACTGTCTTAGGCTGTTCCCCTCCTGGAAACCTCCAGCCAGAGGTTGTGAGGATTGTCTATATTGAAGAAGATGAGGGCCTTGTGGCAGTGTTTCGGTTTGAATTGTGGTCATTTGTGTGGCTGTGGAAGAGATGAGTGGGTCCCCCTGGGCTTGAACTCTGGTGTGATTCCCCTTGGAGACTGAGTTCTGGAACTGACCTCAGAGAAGTATTGCCATGAATTGTGTTGGGATTATTGGAGGTCACGCATGAGAGTCACCCTTGGAAACTGAGATAGAAGCCCAGGGTGACTTTCCACAAAACACTGGGAATATCAGCCAGGATATAACATGATTTTATTCTTAAAGACCTGGCAGCCATAGTTGAGAGTCAAGACACACATGGACCTCACATTGTAGACCTCAGTGGGCCTGGTTTCATGTGACTTTTTGGCCACTCTTTGGGAAGCCTTGTTTGTGAGAGTTCTCCAGAGCTTTCATTGAAATGATCTTCCTCACCATTGAATGGTTCCTGAATGAATGGAAACCCACAGTGCCTCCAACTTCATCCTTTAAAAATGGCTAGATAAATACCATGCAATCTTTGAAATTCCCACCAGGTGGCACTGGAGAACTTTTGGATGTCCTGTTGCTGATCATGAGTGTACCATGCAGGGGCCTTGATTGACTGGGTTGCATGAAAATGGTTTAGAAAAGAGATGCCAGTAAGTTGGGGCCTGCTGATTAGTGGGCCTAGAGCAGTGGTGTGCAGGTGTGTGATAAAACATCTGTGGTGGGGCCATGTGGATCTGCCATGGGCTTCCAAATGGCTTGTGACTGACATGGTGCAGCCAGCAGACCCTTGTATGTAAAGGCATCTTGTTATATGGAGAGGTTTCAGGGCAATGTTCAGAATGAGGTTGCTATGGTCAAGAGGGCAAGCTCTGTGGGATAGAAGCCTGGTTGGTGCATACTCCTAGGACCTTGACCCACCACACTTCACAGAATTCCCTCCACCACTGTGTCCCAGTTGAACTCGTTGTATTTCGTGAAGGAAATTTTAAACTCCTAGTGTAGCAGCAAGAAACACCAAGAAAGATGAGGATTACCAAATGGATTCACAGTCCCCACGGGGAGACACTTAGCCCCCAGTGGCCACAGTTTACCTACAAAGAGAGAATTCAGCACTTCTGCCTCATGTTCATTGGAAAATCAGAAACCATGTCCTCCAGGTCACATAGATGCAGACCCAGCTTTGATGGTCTCACTACAAAGGAAGCTAAAGCTCCTGACAACAACATATATTTCAAGAGCCCAACCTCAGAGGCAGTTTCTCAAGAAGTCTTTAGGCCAGCAGAGCTCCATGTTTGTGGAGTGTTTATCCTGTCCCTTACTTATGGAAACTCCTCTACCACCTCCAAAGTTGTGAACTCCTGAGCATTTTTCATTCCACATATGTATTCAAAGATTTTCTAACTCTTCTCCTCCAATTGCATCTTACTTGGGGCGAGGGTAATGTCAAGGCATTGTTCTGGATGAAGGTGGGAAGATTTTTGGGTAGCACATATTTGCATACACATTGGATTCATTTTCCTATTTTCCATTCCAAATACTGAATCCCTGACACTAACCCATACCCTACTAGACTCTGACTACGAATCCTAATATGATGGAGAAAAATAACCCAAACAGAATAGAAATACAAGCACTTCAGAGGAGGCATGGTGTGTAGTTGGACAGGCCTTTTGCATTATAAAGAGTAGGTGTTATGAATCTAGTCCAATGTAATAGTTCTCCATGTGTTTTTAAAGTTAACAAGTATGTGAATTCCTGTCTCCCTTTCTCTGTATCCTATTCAACACATGTATTTTTACATGCACATATAGAATCCTACCTGGTTTCCCAGCTACGTTTTGTGAGGTGGCTGACTTGGCAGATACAAACTGTGAGAAGAGATCACTCCTCCTAAATGCTGTTGGAACTGAAAATCAACCTATGGGTAAGCTTCCTACTTGAACAACATGATACATAAATCCATGTTCAGTAAAATAAATATTTTTGGATCTGTGGATGATATATATTTCATGATGAATTTCAATTGGCATATATATTTCTACTTTTTAATGTGTCTGTGTGTGTGTGTTTTGTGTATATATATATATATATATATGTATATATACTCACACACACACTCTCCAGATTATTAAAAATATAAAATATATGTGTCTTATTTTACACTCCCTAAATTTATGTACACGTATGTGGATTTATAAGCAACTTTTCACAAGATTAGTCTCAGAAATATTCATCCACCTGAAATACATATTATTTTTCTAGTACAGAAAACTAACTTCAGTGAATGGTGCAAATAAATCCTAACATTTCTACAGTAACTGACCCTGTTTAACATCAATGCAAGTAGACTCCTATGGGACATGATGTGTATTTTGACATTCATTTTTATTCAACACTGGTACATTAGTATTTCTTCAGTTGATACACATCATAGGATATATATTTCATCCTCAAGTTCACAAATTTCTAGGCATTTGGTTCACTTTCAATCAAATCCTACTTCGGAACACATGTATCCCTTCATGTTTCTTGACTGGTCTTTTAATGAGACTTCTTTCCAAACACATTATTTTGGATTTCCATAATCACTTTTGAAGCAAAACTCACACACCATTAAGGGTAAACCACAACCCTAATATTACCATTAGATGTATAACTGGTTGGCATGAATGATCCCGTATCAGTATAAGATTTCCTATATATTTTCAGATATCAATTCAATCCAGTATTCAAATTTTAACCATTTATATTCTTCATTCACAGTATGGTCTATTCATGCATTATCTCTATACTCACAGACCCAGGGTACACCTATTTGTACCCCTGAATGCTAATTTATAGGTCTTCAAAATATTGCTCCCAAAAATGGTGAAAGAAATACATCACTTTATCTACATATACATTGTATCACAGTGATATTCTGCACACAAAATGCAAAGGTCACACTTATGATTGTACCAAAGCCTAATTGGAAAGTGAGCATGGATTACTAAAACATCCTTGTCCAGGTTGCCTAATGCTCTCAAATTTCAATTTTATTTGTGACTACACATTTGTTTCTGCCTGAGATTATATATTCAACCTCAACCCTGTTGAAAATGTCTAATCCTATCACTCACTTTATACTTTGCCTGATTTCCTAATGTTGATATTCATTTTTGCTTTCCTACCTATTTTCCCCAGTTCATCATTGTGACTGACTCTTCACATGTGCTGACATTTACATTCACTCTCTAACAGACAGCCTATTGCTAAAGAAATTTTGGTCCAAATTTTATACTCACCCTTCTTCCTAAACCTACTGACTATCTTCCTAATCCTACCTACTATCCCTTTTTGACTGCATGTTCTCTTCTACATTGAATCATTTAAGGTATAAGGTCCTATACCATTGTATATGGATTTATCAGAGACATCTGTGCAGAATGTATTTCAAAGCTAAGTATCCCAATCAAGGGCCCAATGCCCTTCTGGCCTTCAAATCTTACTTAGATTTCTGTTTTCATACATATATTTCACCTCGGTATTATTATAAATATCACAGGTTCCCAATACCATTCTTCATCCAGCAGAATGTTCCCTAACCCAAATGGAACATGTTCTTAACCCCAAGCATACACTGTTCCCTCAATCTAACTTTACAGAAGAGCAGGGACAGAGTTGGTCTTACAATACAAGAATGTAGGGGATCTTCCACCTGCTGAGAACCTCAAAGGTCCATGGAGAAATGATCCCTGGAGAAGATGTAGGCAGCTAGGAAGGATCTGAGAGAGCAAAAGTCATCTCCGGTGGCAGACAACCTAGTCAGGATGAAGGGATGTGTCTGAATGAGCCTCTCTCTTCTTAATGTAGACAAGATGGACCAAACCAGGCCTGTGTGGAGAGCTTTTCCTGGGTGCCTATGGTTGATATACCATTCTAACTTGTGAAAGTGTCACAGGAAGAAGGGGCAGCCTCCATCTCATGAGACCCTTAGAAGCAACAGTTAGGACAAAGTGGTTTCCAAGGCAGTGACCTCATTCAGTTCCTGAAGGAAGTGACCTCACCACACTTCCTTGGTGATGGAACTCTCTGAACTTGGGATCCAGGAAGCCAGGCACCCAGAGGCAGTCCCAGTGCCAGTCCCAGTGGGCTCACTTGTCTGGATTTACCACGGACAGAGTCAGTCTTTCTTGGTACCTACAGATGTGATGATGGCCAATTGCCAGGAAAGCTCCGAAGGGGGTCTTTCCTGGGAAAGCACGTAGTGGCTCACCCCTGGCTCCTGTCAACTTCACAGAAGTGGCCACGGAGGCCAGATCTGAGACAGGACAGGCCATTTCGGGGGAACATAGTATGGCCCACCAGTCAGAGGACACTGCGGGTAGTCACAGACCTCCTTGGGGGAAGGAGGTGGCTTTGTGGGTGTGGGTGTGAATTTGTGGTTTTGTCTAATGTTGTGAGAAGAGGTAGGAAAGGAGGTTTGTTTGGTTCAAAGTGGACTGTTTCTAGCATGTCTTTTGACAAGGCGAGTGTTGCTATGTCTGTGTATCCCACTGTGTCTGTGGTTGTAGACATTAGAAAAGAGAATGCATCAATGGATGTGTCCTGTCTAGTAGAAAGCTTCCAGCATTCATCCTGCTCAATTTATGAATGGACTGCAGCTTGCCTTATCCATGGGCAACACCTCCTATCTTCCTAATGTCCTGTTTTCTTCCTGAATTCTGGCCACTCTTCAGAATAGGCTCATGGTTTTGTGTCCAAGATATGTACCACCTCCAAGCTTGGTGACATGGCCATGTACTGGATAGCTGAAAGGAATGGCGAGCATCTCAGAAAACTCAGATATCAGTGGGCCCAGTAAAGTCTCAGTGGAGAAAGCCTGCTTTGGGCCTTTTGCTTACCTATTGTTCTTTTTCCCTGGATGTCAGCAAGGTGTTTGCCTCAGGACACCCCTTTGTGAAGCCTCAAGAAAACCATTTTCAAATGCAAATGAACAGGCATCACCTGTGGCTCTTTGCTTAATTGCTTTGCAAAGGGATGTGTCTGAATCAGCCTCTTGGCCCTTGTGAGGCTGTGGCTTAGATTGTCAGCACCTGATGGATCTCAAGAAAGATCTTATATGTGCATCCAAAGCCAATATAGCAAAAAAGCAGTCATTGTGGATGAAGTCTCTCGCCTTCCTTTGTAAGGTTCCTGATCTCCATCAAGTGAGAATAGGGATCCTTTGGGTCAAATGAGTTCTTCAAAGCCCTGCAGCAGCTAGGCATTATGTGCTTAGATTTTCTCATGACTCCAATTCACACAAAGAATCTATACCCCACCATCAGCAGGCCTCAATGTGAAGAAGCTGAGCAGTATTAAAGGCAGGACTATTTGATCACTCCTGGTTCAAAGGAAGGGTGTACAGGCCACCCTGACATTAGGCTAATGAGGGGCAAGGAAGCTTATTGTAAACACTGTCTTAGGCTGTTCCCCTCCTGGAAACCTCCAGCCAGAGGTTGTGAGGATTGTCTATATTGAAGAAGATGAGGGCCTTGTGGCAGTGTTTCGGTTTGAATTGTGGTCATTTGTGTGGCTGTGGAAGAGATGAGTGGGTCCCCCTGGGCTTGAACTCTGGTGTGATTCCCCTTGGAGACTGAGTTCTGGAACTGACCTCAGAGAAGTATTGCCATGAATTGTGTTGGGATTATTGGAGGTCACGCATGAGAGTCACCCTTGGAAACTGAGATAGAAGCCCAGGGTGACTTTCCACAAAACACTGGGAATATCAGCCAGGATGTAACATGATTTTATTCTTAAAGACCTGGCAGCCATAGTTGAGAGTCAAGACACACATGGACCTCACATTGTAGACCTCAGTGGGCCTGGTTTCATGTGACTTTTTGGCCACTCTTTGGGAAGCCTTGTTTGTGAGAGTTCTCCAGAACTTTCATTGAAATGATCTTCCTCACCATTGAATGGTTCCTGAATGAATGGAAACCCACAGTGCCTCCAACTTCATCCTTTAAAAATGGCTAGATAAATACCATGCAATCTTTGAAATTCCCACCAGGTGGCACTGGAGAACTTTTGGATGTCCTGTTGCTGATCATGAGTGTACCATGCAGGGGCCTTGATTGACTGGGTTGCATGAAAATGGTTTAGAAAAGAGATGCCAGTAAGTTGGGGCCTGCTGATTAGTGGGCCTAGAGCAGTGGTGTGCAGGTGTGTGATAAAACATCTGTGGTGGGGCCATGTGGATCTGCCATGGGCTTCCAAATGGCTTGTGACTGACATGGTGCAGCCAGCAGACCCTTGTATGTAAAGGCATCTTGTTATATGGAGAGGTTTCAGGGCAATGTTCAGAATGAGGTTGCTATGGTCAAGAGGGCAAGCTCTGTGGGATAGAAGCCTGGTTGGTGCATACTCCTAGGACCTTGACCCACCACACTTCACAGAATTCCCTCCACCACTGTGTCCCAGTTGAACTCGTTGTATTTCGTGAAGGAAATTTTAAACTCCTAGTGTAGCAGCAAGAAACACCAAGAAAGATGAGGATTACCAAATGGATTCACAGTCCCCACGGGGAGACACTTAGCCCCCAGTGGCCACAGTTTACCTACAAAGAGAGAATTCAGCACTTCTGCCTCATGTTCATTGGAAAATCAGAAACCATGTCCTCCAGGTCACATAGATGCAGACCCAGCTTTGATGGTCTCACTACAAAGGAAGCTAAAGCTCCTGACAACAACATATATTTCAAGAGCCCAACCTCAGAGGCAGTTTCTCAAGAAGTCTTTAGGCCAGCAGAGCTCCATGTTTGTGGAGTGTTTATCCTGTCCCTTACTTATGGAAACTCCTCTACCACCTCCAAAGTTGTGAACTCCTGAGCATTTTTCATTCCACATATGTATTCAAAGATTTTCTAACTCTTCTCCTCCAATTGCATCTTACTTGGGGCGAGGGTAATGTCAAGGCATTGTTCTGGATGAAGGTGGGAAGATTTTTGGGTAGCACATATTTGCATACACATTGGATTCATTTTCCTATTTTCCATTCCAAATACTGAATCCCTGACACTAACCCATACCCTACTAGACTCTGACTACGAATCCTAATATGATGGAGAAAAATAACCCAAACAGAATAGAAATACAAGCACTTCAGAGGAGGCATGGTGTGCAGTTGGACAGGCCTTTTGCATTATAAAGAGTAGGTGTTATGAATCTAGTCCAATGTAATAGTTCTCCATGTGTTTTTAAAGTTAACAAGTATGTGAATTCCTGTCTCCCTTTCTCTGTATCCTATTCAACACATGTATTTTTACATGCACATATAGAATCCTACCTGGTTTCCCAGCTACATTTTGTGAGGTGGCTGACTTGGCAGATACAAACTGTGAGAAGAGATCACTCCTCCTAAATGCAGTTGGAACTGAAAATCAACCTATGGGTAAGCTTCCTACTTGAACAACATGATACATAAATCCATGTTCAGTAAAATAAATATTTTTGGATCTGTGGATGATATATATTTCATGATGAATTTCAATTGGCATATATATTTCTACTTTTTAATGTGTCTGTGTGTGTGTTTTGTGTGTATATATATATGTATATATACACACACACACACTCTCCAGATTATTCAAAATATAAAATATATGTGTCTTATTTTACACTCCCTAAATTTACGTACATGTATGTGGATTTTTAATCAACTTTTCACAAGATTAGTCTCAGAAATATTCATCCACTTGAAATACATATTTGTTTTCTAGTACTGAAAACTAACTTCAGTGAATGGTGCAAAGAAATCCTAACATTTCTACAGTAACTGACCCTGTTTAACATCAATGCAAGTAGACTCCTATGGGACATGATGTTTATTTTGAAATTCATTTTTATTCAACACTGGTACATTAGTATTTCTTAGTTGATGCACATCATAGGATATATATTTCATCCTCAAGTTCACAAATTTCTAGGCATTTGGTTCACTTTCAATCAAATCCTACTTCAGAACACATGTATCCCTTCATGTTTCTTGACTGGTCTTTTAATGAGACTTCTTTCCAAACACATTATTTTGGATTTCCATAATCACTTTTGAAGCAAAACTCACACACCATTAAGGGTAAACCATAACCCTAATATTACTATTAGATGTATAACGGGTTGGCATGAATGATCCTGTGTCGGTATAAGATTTCCTATATATTTTCAGATATCAATTCAATCCATTATTTAAATTTTAACTATTTATATTCTTCATTCACAGTATGGTCTATTCATGCATTATCTCTATACTCACAGACCCAGGGTACACCTATTTGTACCCCTGAATGCTAATTTATAGGTCTTCAACATATTGCTCCCAAAAATGGAGAAAGAAATACTCACATCACCTTATCTACATATACATTGTATCACACTGATATTCTGCACACAAAATGCAAAGGTCACACTTATGATTGTTCCAAAGCCTAATTGGAAAGTGAGCATGGATTACTAAAAACATCCTTGTCCAGGTTGCCTCATGCTCTCAAATGTCAATTTTATTTGTGACTACACATTTGTTTCTGCCTAAGAATATATATTCAACCTCAACCCTCTTAAAAATGTCTAATCCTATCACTCACTTTATACTTTGCCTGATTTCCTAATGTCGATATTCATTTTTGCTTTCCTACCGATTTTCCCCAGTTCATCATTGTGACTGACTCTTCACATGTGCTGATATTTACATTCACTCTCTAACAGACAGCCTATTGCTAAAGAACTTTTGGTCCAAATTTTATACTCACTCTTCTTCCTAAACCTACTGACTATCTTCCTAATCCTACCTATTATCCCTTTTTGACTGGATGTTCTCTTCTACATTGAATCATCCAAGGTACAAGGTCCTGTGCCATTGTATATGGATTTATCAGAGACATCTGTACAGAATGTAATTCAAAGCTAACTATCCCAATCAAGGGCCCAATGCCCTTCTGGCCTTCAAATCTTACTTAGATTTCTGTTTTCATACATATATTTCACCTCGGTATTATTATAAATATCACAGGTTCCCAATACCATTCTTTATCCAGCAGAATGTTTCCTAACCCAAATGGAACATGTTCTTAACCCCAAGCATACACTGTTCCCTCAATCTAACTTTACAGAAGAGCATGGACAGAGTTGGTCTTACAATACAAGAATGTAGGGGATCTTCCACCTGCTGAGAACCTCAAAGGTCCATGGAGAAATGATCCCTGGAGAAGATGTAGGCAGCTAGGAAGGATCTGAGAGAGCAAAAGTCATCTCCGGTGGCAGACAACCTGGTCAGGATGAAGGGATGTGTCTGAATGAGCCTCTCTCTTCTTAATGTAGACAAGATGGACCAAACCAGGCCTGTGTGGAGAGCTTTTCCTGGGTGCCTATGGTTGATATACCATTCTAACTTGTGAAAGTGTCACAGGAAGAAGGGGCAGCCTCCATCTCATGAGACCCTTAGAAGCAACAGTTAGGACAAAGTGGTTTCCAAGGCAGTGACCTCATTCAGTTCCTGAAGGAAGTGACCTCACCACACTTCCTTGGTGATGGAACTCTCTGAATTTGGGATCCAGGAAGCCAGGCACCCAGAGGCAGTCCCAGTGCCAGTCCCAGTGGGCTCACTTGTCTGGATTTACCACGGACAGAGTCAGTCTTTCTTGGTACCTACAGATGTGAGGATGGCCAATTGCCAGGAAAGCTCCGAAGGGGGTCTTTCCTGGGAAAGCAGGTAGTGGCTCACCCCTGGCTCCTGTCAACTTCACAGAAGTGGCCACGGAGGCCAGATCTGAGACAGGACAGGCCATTTCGGGGGAACATAGTATGGCCCACCAGTCAGAGGACACTGCGGGTAGTCACAGACCTCCTTGGGGGAAGGAATTGGCTTTGTGGGTGTGGGTGTGAATTTGTGGTTTTGTCTAATGTTGTGAGAAGAGGTAGGAAAGGAGGTTTGTTTGGTTCAAAGTGGACTGTTTCTAGCATGTCTTTTGACAAGGCGAGTGTTGCTATGTCTGTGTATCCCACTGTGTCCGTGGTTGTAGACATTAGAAAAGAGAATGCATCAATGGATGTGTCCTGTCTAGTAGAAGGCTTCCAGCATTCATCCTGCTCAATTTATGAATGGACTGCAGCTTGCCTTATCCATGGGCAACACCTCCTATCTTCCTAATGTCCTGTTTTCTTCCTGAATTCTGGCCACTCTTCAGAATAGGCTCATGGTTTTGTGTCCAAGATATGTACCACCTCCAAGCTTGGTGACATGGCCATGTACTGGATAGCTGAAAGGAATGGTGAGCATCTCAGAAAACTCAGATATCAGTGGGCCCAGTAAAGTCTCAGTGGAGAAAGCCTGCTTTGGGCCTTTTGCTTACCTATTGTTCTGTTTCCCTGGATGTCAGCAAGGTGTTTGCCTCAGGACACCCCTTTGTGAAGCCTCAAGAAAACCATTTTCAAATGCAAACGAACAGGCATCACCTGTGGCTCTTTGCTTAATTGCTTTGCAAAGGGATGTGTCTGAATCAGCCTCTTGGCCCTGTGTGAGGCTGTGGCTTAGATTGTCAGCACCTGATGGATCTCAAGAAAGATCTTATATGTGCATCCAAAGCCAATATAGCAAAAAAGCAGTCATTGTGGATGAAGTCTCTCGCCTTCCTTTGTAAGGTTCCTGATCTCCATCAAGTGAGAATAGGGATCCTTTGGGTCAAATGAGTTCTTCAAAGCCCTGCAGTGGCTAGGCATTATGTGCTTAGATTTTCTCATGACTCCAATTCACACAAAGAATCTATACCCCACCATCAGCAGGCCTCAATGTGAAGAAGCTGAGCAGTATTAAAGGCAGGACTATTTGATCACTCCTGGTTCAAAGGAAGGGTGTACAGGCCACCCTGACATTAGGCTAATGAGGGGCAAGGAAGCTTATTGTAAACACTGTCTTAGGCTGTTCCCCTCCTGGCAAACTCCAGCCAGAGGTTGTGAGGATTGTCTATATTGAAGAAGATGAGGGCCTTGTGGCAGTGTTTCGGTTTGAATTGTGGTCATTTGTGTGGCTGTGGAAGAGATGACTGGGTCCCCCTGGGCTTGAACTCTGGTGTGATTCCCCTTGGAGACTGAGTTCTGGAACTGACCTCAGAGAAGTATTGCCATGAATTGTGTTGGGATTATTGGAGGTCACGCATGAGAGTCACCCTTGGAAACTGAGATAGAAGCCCAGGGTGACTTTCCACAAAACACTGGGAATATCAGCCAGGATATAACATGATTTTATTCTTAAAGACCTGGCAGCCATAGTTGAGAGTCAAGACACACATGGACCTCACATTGTAGACCTCAGTGGGCCTGGTTTCATGTGACTTTTTGGCCACTCTTTGGGAAGCCTTGTTTGTGAGAGTTCTCCAGAGCTTTCATTGAAATGATCTTCCTCACCATTGAATGGTTCCTGAATGAATGGAAACCCACAGTGCCTCCAACTTCATCCTTTAAAAATGGCTAGATAAATACCATGCAATCTTTGAAATTCCCACCAGGGGGCACTGGAGAACTTTTGGATGTCCTGTTGCTGATCATGAGTGTACCATGCAGGGGCCTTGATTGACTGGGTTGCATGAAAATGGTTTAGAAAAGAGATGCCAGTAAGTTGGGGCCTGCTGATTAGTGGGCCTAGAGCAGTGGTGTGCAGGTGTGTGATAAAACATCTGTGGTGGGGCCATGTGGATCTGCCATGGGCTTCCAAATGGCTTGTGACTGACATGGTGCAGCCAGCAGACCCTTGTATGTAAAGGCATCTTGTTATATGGAGAGGTTTCAGGGCAATGTTCAGAATGAGGTTGCTATGGTCAAGAGGGCAAGCTCTGTGGGATAGAAGCCTGGTTGGTGCATACTCCTAGGACCTTGACCCACCACACTTCACAGAATTCCCTCCACCACTGTGTCCCAGTTGAACTCGTTGTATTTCGTGAAGGAAATTTTAAACTCCTAGTGTAGCAGCAAGAAACACCAAGAAAGATGAGGATTACCAAATGGATTCACAGTCCCCATGGGGAGACACTTAGCCCCCAGTGGCCACAGTTTACCTACAAAGAATTCAGCACTTCTGCCTCATGTTCATTGGAAAATCAGAAACCATGTCCTCCAGGTCACATAGATGCAGACCCAGCTTTGATGGTCTCACTACAAAGGAAGCTAAAGCTCCTGACAACAACATATATTTCAAGAGCCCAACCTCAGAGGCAGTTTCTCAAGAAGTCTTTAGGCCAGCAGAGCTCCATGTTTGTGGAGTGTTTATCCTGTCCCTTACTTATGGAAACTCCTCTACCACCTCCAAAGTTGTGAACTCCTGAGCATTTTTCATTCCACATATGTATTCAAAGATTTTCTAACTCTTCTCCTCCAATTGCATCTTACTTGGGGCGAGGGTAATGTCAAGGCATTGTTCTGGATGAAGGTGGGAAGATTTTTGGGTAGCACATATTTGCATACACATTGGATTCATTTTCCTATTTTCCATTCCAAATACTGAATCCCTGACACTAACCCATACCCTACTAGACTCTGACTACGAATCCTAATATGATGGAGAAAAATAACCCAAACAGAATAGAAATACAAGCACTTCAGAGGAGGCATGGTGTGCAGTTGGACAGGCCTTTTGCATTATAAAGAGTAGGTGTTATGAATCTAGTCCAATGTAATAGTTCTCCATGTGTTTTTAAAGTTAACAAGTATGTGAATTCCTGTCTCCCTTTCTCTGTATCCTATTCAACACATGTATTTTTACATGCACATATAGAATCCTACCTGGTTTCCCAGCTACGTTTTGTGAGGTGGCTGACTTGGCAGATACAAACTGTGAGAAGAGATCACTCCTCCTAAATGCTGTTGGAACTGAAAATCAACCTATGGGTAAGCTTCCTACTTGAACAACATGATACATAAATCCATGTTCAGTAAAATAAATATTTTTGGATCTGTGGATGATATATATTTCATGATGAATTTCAATTGGCATATATATTTCTACTTTTTAATGTGTCTGTGTGTGTGTGTTTTGTGTGTATATATATATGTATATATACACACACACACACTCTCCAGATTATTCAAAATATAAAATATATGTGTCTTATTTTACACTCCCTAAATTTATGTACATGTATGTGGATTTATAATCAACTTTTCACAAGATTAGTCTCAGAAATATTCATCCACCTGAAATACATATTTGTTTTCTAGTACTGAAAACTAACTTCAGTGAATGGTGCAAAGAAATCCTAACATTTCTACAGTAACTGACCCTGTTTAACATCAATGCAAGTAGACTCCTATGGGACATGATGTTTATTTTGAAATTCATTTTTATTCAACACTGGTACATTAGTATTTCTTAGTTGATGCACATCATAGGATATATATTTCATCCTCAAGTTCACAAATTTCTAGGCATTTGGTTCACTTTCAATCAAATCCTACTTCAGAACACATGTATCCCTTCATGTTTCTTGACTGGTCTTTTAATGAGACTTCTTTCCAAACACATTATTTTGGATTTCCATAATCACTTTTGAAGCAAAACTCACACACCATTAAGGGTAAACCATAACCCTAATATTACTATTAGATGTATAACGGGTTGGCATGAATGATCCTGTGTCGGTATAAGATTTCCTATATATTTTCAGATATCAATTCAATCCATTATTTAAATTTTAACTATTTATATTCTTCATTCACAGTATGGTCTATTCATGCATTATCTCTATACTCACAGACCCAGGGTACACCTATTTGTACCCCTGAATGCTAATTTATAGGTCTTCAACATATTGCTCCCAAAAATGGAGAAAGAAATACTCACATCACCTTATCTACATATACATTGTATCACACTGATATTCTGCACATAAAATGCAAAGTTCACTTATGATTGTTCCAAAGCCTAATTGGAAAGTGAGCATGGATTACTAAAAACATCCTTGTCCAGGTTGCCTCATGCTCTCAAATTTCAATTTTATTTGTGACTACACATTTGTTTCTGCCTAAGAATATATATTCAACCTCAACCCTCTTAAAAATGTCTAATCCTATCACTCACTTTATACTTTGCCTGATTTCCTAATGTCGATATTCATTTTTGCTTTCCTACCGATTTTCCCCAGTTCATCATTGTGACTGACTCTTCACATGTGCTGACATTTACATTCACTCTCTAACAGACAGCCTATTGCTAAAGAACTTTTGGTCCAAATTTTATACTCATTCTTCTTCCTAAACCTACTGACTATCTTCCTAATCCTACCTATTATCCCTTTTTGACTGGATGTTCTCTTCTACATTGAATCATCCAAGGTACAAGGTCCTGTGCCATTGTATATGGATTTATCAGAGACATCTGTACAGAATGTAATTCAAAGCTAACTATCCCAATCAAGGGCCCAATGCCCTTCTGGCCTTCAAATCTTACTTAGATTTCTGTTTTCATACATATATTTCACCTCGGTATTATTATAAATATCACAGGTTCCCAATACCATTCTTCATCCAGCAGAATGTTCCCTAACCCAAATGGAACATGTTCTTAACCCCAAGCATACACTATTCCCTCAATCTAACTTTACAGAAGAGCAGGGACAGAGTTGGTCTTACAATACAAGAATGTAGGGGATCTTCCACCTGCTGAGAACCTCAAAGGTCCATGGAGAAATGATCCCTGGAGAAGATGTAGGCAGCTAGGAAGGATCTGAGAGAGCAAAAGTCATCTCCGGTGGCAGACAACCTGGTCAGGATGAAGGGATGTGTCTGAATGAGCCTCTCTCTTCTTAATGTAGACAAGATGGACCAAACCAGGCCTGTGTGGAGAGCTTTTCCTGGGTGCCTATGGTTGATATACCATTCTAACTTGTGAAAGTGTCACAGGAAGAAGGGGCAGCCTCCATCTCATGAGACCCTTAGAAGCAACAGTTAGGACAAAGTGGTTTCCAAGGCAGTGACCTCATTCAGTTCCTGAAGGAAGTGACCTCACCACACTTCCTTGGTGATGGAACTCTCTGAACTTGGGATCCAGGAAGCCAGGCACCCAGAGGCAGTCCCAGTGCCAGTCCCAGTGGGCTCACTTGTCTGGATTTACCACGGACAGAGTCAGTCTTTCTTGGTACCTACAGATGTGAGGATGGCCAATTGCCAGGAAAGCTCCGAAGGGGGTCTTTCCTGGGAAAGCAGGTAGTGGCTCACCCCTGGCTCCTGTCAACTTCACAGAAGTGGCCACGGAGGCCAGATCTGAGACAGGACAGGCCATTTCGGGGGAACATAGTATGGCCCACCAGTCAGAGGACACTGCGGGTAGTCACAGACCTCCTTGGGGGAAGGAGGTGGCTTTGTGGGTGTGGGTGTGAATTTGTGGTTTTGTCTAATGTTGTGAGAAGAGGTAGGAAAGGAGGTTTGTTTGGTTCAAAGTGGACTGTTTCTAGCATGTCTTTTGACAAGGCGAGTGTTGCTATGTCTGTGTATCCCACTGTGTCTGTGGTTGTAGACATTAGAAAAGAGAATGCATCAATGGATGTGTCCTGTCTAGTAGAAAGCTTCCAGCATTCATCCTGCTCAATTTATGAATGGACTGTAGCTTGCCTTATCCATGGGCAACACCTCCTATCTTCCTAATGTCCTGTTTTCTTCCTGAATTCTGGCCACTCTTCAGAATAGGCTCATGGTTTTGTGTCCAAGATATGTACCACCTCCAAGCTTGGTGACATGGCCATGTACTGGATAGCTGAAAGGAATGGCGAGCATCTCAGAAAACTCAGATATCAGTGGGCCCAGTAAAGTCTCAGTGGAGAAAGCCTGCTTTGGGCCTTTTGCTTACCTATTGTTCTGTTTCCCTGGATGTCAGCAAGGTGTTTGCCTCAGGACACCCCTTTGTGAAGCCTCAAGAAAACCATTTTCAAATGCAAACGAACAGGCATCACCTGTGGCTCTTTGCTTAATTGCTTTGCAAAGGGATGTGTCTGAATCAGCCTCTTGGCCCTGTGTGAGGCTGTGGCTTAGATTGTCAGCACCTGATGGATCTCAAGAAAGACCTTATATGTTCATCCAAAGGCAATAGAGCAAAAAAGCAGTCATTGTGGATGAAGTCTCTCGCCTTCCTTTGTAAGGTTCCTGATCTCCATCAAGTGAGAATAGGGATCCTTTGGGTCAAATGAGTTCTTCAAAGCCCTGCAGCGGCTAGGCATTATGTGCTTAGATTTTCTCATGACTCCAATTCACACAAAGAATCTATACCCCACCATCAGCAGGCCTCAATGTGAAGAAGCTGAGCAGTATTAAAGGCAGGACTATTTGATCACTCCTGGTTCAAAGGAAGGGTGTACAGGCCACCCTGACATTAGGCTAATGAGGGGCAAGGAAGCTTATTGTAAACACTGTCTTAGGCTGTTCCCCTCCTGGCAAACTCCAGCCAGAGGTTGTGAGGATTGTCTATATTGAAGAAGATGAGGGCCTTGTGGCAGTGTTTCGGTTTGAATTGTGGTCATTTGTGTGGCTGTGGAAGAGATGACTGGGTCCCCCTGGGCTTGAACTCTGGTGTGATTCCCCTTGGAGACTGAGTTCTGGAACTGACCTCAGAGAAGTATTGCCATGAATTGTGTTGGGATTATTGGAGGTCACGCATGAGAGTCACCCTTGGAAACTGAGATAGAAGCCCAGGGTGACTTTCCACAAAACACTGGGAATATCATCCAGGATGTAACATGATTTTATTCTTAAAGACCTGGCAGCCATAGTTGAGAGTCAAGACACACATGGACCTCACATTGTAGACCTCAGTGGGCCTGGTTTCATGTGACTTTTTGGCCACTCTTTGGGAAGCCTTGTTTGTGAGAGTTCTCCAGAGCTTTCATTGAAATGATCTTCCTCACCATTGAATGGTTCCTGAATGAATGGAAACCCACAGTGCCTCCGACTTCATCCTTTAAAAATGGCTAGATAAATACCATGCAATCTTTGAAATTCCCACCAGGGGGCACTGGAGAACTTTTGGATGTCCTGTTGCTGATCATGAGTGTACCATGCAGGGGCCTTGATTGACTGGCTTGCATGAAAATGGTTTAGAAAAGAGATGCCAGTAAGTTGGGGCCTGCTGATTAGTGGGCCTAGAGCAGTGGTGTGCAGGTGTGTGATAAAACATCTGTGGTGGGGCCATGTGGATCTGCCATGGGCTTCCAAATGGCTTGTGACTGACATGGTGCAGCCAGCAGACCCTTGCATGTAAAGGCATCTTGTTATATGGAGAGGTTTCAGGGCAATGTTCAGAATGAGGTTGCTATGGTCAAGAGGGCAAGCTCTGTGGGATAGAAGCCTGGTTGGTGCATACTCCTAGGACCTTGACCCACCACACTTCACAGAATTCCCTCCACCACTGTGTCCCAGTTGAACTCGTTGTATTTCGTGAAGGAAATTTTAAACTCCTAGTGTAGCAGCAAGAAACACCAAGAAAGATGAGGATTACCAAATGGATTCACAGTCCCCACGGGGAGACACTTAGCCCCCAGTGGCCACAGTTTACCTACAAAGAGAGAATTCAGCACTTCTGCCTCATGTTCATTGGAAAATCAGAAACCATGTCCTCCAGGTCACATAGATGCAGACCCAGCTTTGATGGTCTCACTACAAAGGAAGCTAAAGCTCCTGACAACAACATATATTTCAAGAGCCCAACCTCAGAGGCAGTTTCTCAAGAAGTCTTTAGGCCAGCAGAGCTCCATGTTTGTGGAGTGTTTATCCTGTCCCTTACTTATGGAAACTCCTCTACCACCTCCAAAGTTGTGAACTCCTGAGCATTTTTCATTCCACATATGTATTCAAAGATTTTCTAACTCTTCTCCTCCAATTGCATCTTACTTGGGGCGAGGGTAATGTCAAGGCATTGTTCTGGATGAAGGTGGGAAGATTTTTGGGTAGCACATATTTGCATACACATTGGATTCATTTTCCTATTTTCCATTCCAAATACTGAATCCCTGACACTAACCCATACCCTACTAGACTCTGACTACGAATCCTAATATGATGGAGAAAAATAACCCAAACAGAATAGAAATACAAGCACTTCAGAGGAGGCATGGTGTGTAGTTGGACAGGCCTTTTGCATTATAAAGAGTAGGTGTTATGAATCTAGTCCAATGTAATAGTTCTCCATGTGTTTTTAAAGTTAACAAGTATGTGAATTCCTGTCTCCCTTTCTCTGTATCCTATTCAACACATGTATTTTTACATGCACATATAGAATCCTACCTGGTTTCCCAGCTACATTTTGTGAGGTGGCTGACTTGGCAGATACAAACTGTGAGAAGAGATCACTCCTCCTAAATGCTGTTGGAACTGAAAATCAACCTATGGGTAAGCTTCCTACTTGAACAACATGATACATAAATCCATGTTCAGTAAAATAAATATTTTTGGATCTGTGGATGATATATATTTCATGATGAATTTCAATTGGCATATATATTTCTACTTTTTAATGTGTCTGTGTGTGTGTGTTTTGTGTGTATATATATATGTATATATACACACACACACACTCTCCAGATTATTCAAAATATAAAATATATGTGTCTTATTTTACACTCCCTAAATTTATGTACATGTATGTGGATTTATAATCAACTTTTCACAAGATTAGTCTCAGAAATATTCATCCACCTGAAATACATATTTGTTTTCTAGTACTGAAAACTAACTTCAGTGAATGGTGCAAAGAAATCCTAACATTTCTACAGTAACTGACCCTGTTTAACATCAATGCAAGTAGACTCCTATGGGACATGATGTTTATTTTGAAATTCATTTTTATTCAACACTGGTACATTAGTATTTCTTAGTTGATGCACATCATAGGATATATATTTCATCCTCAAGTTCACAAATTTCTAGGCATTTGGTTCACTTTCAATCAAATCCTACTTCAGAACACATGTATCCCTTCATGTTTCTTGACTGGTCTTTTAATGAGACTTCTTTCCAAACACATTATTTTGGATTTCCATAATCACTTTTGAAGCAAAACTCACACACCATTAAGGGTAAACCATAACCCTAATATTACTATTAGATGTATAACGGGTTGGCATGAATGATCCTGTGTCGGTATAAGATTTCCTATATATTTTCAGATATCAATTCAATCCATTATTTAAATTTTAACTATTTATATTCTTCATTCACAGTATGGTCTATTCATGCATTATCTCTATACTCACAGACCCAGGGTACACCTATTTGTACCCCTGAATGCTAATTTATAGGTCTTCAACATATTGCTCCCAAAAATGGAGAAAGAAATACTCACATCACCTTATCTACATATACATTGTATCACACTGATATTCTGCACATAAAATGCAAAGTTCACTTATGATTGTTCCAAAGCCTAATTGGAAAGTGAGCATGGATTACTAAAAACATCCTTGTCCAGGTTGCCTCATGCTCTCAAATTTCAATTTTATTTGTGACTACACATTTGTTTCTGCCTAAGAATATATATTCAACCTCAACCCTCTTAAAAATGTCTAATCCTATCACTCACTTTATACTTTGCCTGATTTCCTAATGTCGATATTCATTTTTGCTTTCCTACCGATTTTCCCCAGTTCATCATTGTGACTGACTCTTCACATGTGCTGACATTTACATTCACTCTCTAACAGACAGCCTATTGCTAAAGAACTTTTGGTCCAAATTTTATACTCATTCTTCTTCCTAAACCTACTGACTATCTTCCTAATCCTACCTATTATCCCTTTTTGACTGGATGTTCTCTTCTACATTGAATCATCCAAGGTACAAGGTCCTGTGCCATTGTATATGGATTTATCAGAGACATCTGTACAGAATGTAATTCAAAGCTAACTATCCCAATCAAGGGCCCAATGCCCTTCTAGCCTTCAAATCTTACTTAGATTTCTGTTTTCATACATATATTTCACCTCGGTATTATTATAAATATCACAGGTTCCCAATACCATTCTTCATCCAGCAGAATGTTCCCTAACCCAAATGGAACATGTTCTTAACCCCAAGCATACACTGTTCCCTCAATCTAACTTTACAGAAGAGCAGGGACAGAGTTGGTCTTACAATACAAGAATGTAGGGGATCTTCCACCTGCTGAGAACCTCAAAGGTCCATGGAGAAATGATCCCTGGAGAAGATGTAGGCAGCTATGAAGGATCTGAGAGAGCAAAAGTCATCTCCGGTGGCAGACAACCTGGTCAGGATGAAGGGATGTGTCTGAATGAGCCTCTCTCTTCTTAATGTAGACAAGATGGACCAAACCAGGCCTGTGTGGAGAGCTTTTCCTGGGTGCCTATGGTTGATATACCATTCTAACTTGTGAAAGTGTCACAGGAAGAAGGGGCAGCCTCCATCTCATGAGACCCTTAGAAGCAACAGTTAGGACAAAGTGGTTTCCAAGGCAGTGACCTCATTCAGTTCCTGAAGGAAGTGACCTCACCACACTTCCTTGGTGATGGAACTCTCTGAACTTGGGATCCAGGAAGCCAGGCACCCAGAGGCAGTCCCAGTGCCAGTCCCAGTGGGCTCACGTGTCTGGATTTACCACGGACAGAGTCAGTCTTTCTTGGTACCTACAGATGTGAGGATGGCCTATTGCCAGGAAAGCTCCGAAGGGGGTCTTTCCTGGGAAAGCAGGTAGTGGCTCACCCCTGGCTCCTGTCAACTTCACAGAAGTGGCCACGGAGGCCAGATCTGAGACAGGACAGGCCATTTCAGGGGAACATAGTATGGCCCACCAGTCAGAGGACACTGCGGGTAGTCACAGACCTCCTTGGGGGAAGGAGGTGGCTTTGTGGGTGTGGGTGTGAATTTGTGGTTTTGTCTAATGTTGTGAGAAGAGGTAGGAAAGGAGGTTTGTTTGGTTCAAAGTGGACTGTTTCTAGCATGTCTTTTGACAAGGCGAGTGTTGCTATGTCTGTGTATCCCACTGTGTCTGTGGTTGTAGACATTAGAAAGGAGAATGCATCAATGGATGTGTCCTGTCTAGTAGAAAGCTTCCAGCATTCATCCTGCTCAATTTATGAATGGACTGCAGCTTGCCTTATCCATGAGCAACACCTCCTATCTTCCTAATGTCCTGTTTTCTTCCTGAATTCTGGCCACTCTTCAGAATAGGCTCATGGTTTTGTGTCCAAGATATGTACCACCTCCAAGCTTGGTGACATGGCCATGTACTGGATAGCTGAAAGGAATGGCGAGCATCTCAGAAAACTCAGATATCAGTGGGCCCAGTAAAGTCTCAGTGGAGAAAGCCTGCTTTGGGCCTTTTGCTTACCTATTGTTCTTTTTCCCTGGATGTCAGCAAGGTGTTTGCCTCAGGACACCCCTTTGTGAAGCCTCAAGAAAACCATTTTCAAATGCAAACAAACAGGCATCACCTGTGGCTCTTTGCTTAATTGCTTTGCAAAGGGATGTGTCTGAATCAGCCTCTTGGCCCTGTGTGAGGCTGTGGCTTAGATTGTCAGCACCTGATGGATCTCAAGAAAGATCTTATATGTGCATCCAAAGCCAATATAGCAAAAAAGCAGTCATTGTGGATGAAGTCTCTCGCCTTCCTTTGTAAGGTTCCTGATCTCCATCAAGTGAGAATAGGGATCCTTTGGGTCAAATGAGTTCTTCAAAGCCCTGCAGCGGCTAGGCATTATGTGCTTAGATTTTCTCATGACTCCAATTCACACAAAGAATCTATACCCCACCATCAGCAGGCCTCAATGTGAAGAAGCTGAGCAGTATTAAAGGCAGGACTATTTGATCACTCCTGGTTCAAAGGAAGGGTGTACAGGCCACCCTGACATTAGGCTAATGAGGGGCAAGGAAGCTTATTGTAAACACTGTCTTAGGCTGTTCCCCTCCTGGCAAACTCCAGCCAGAGGTTGTGAGGATTGTCTATATTGAAGAAGATGAGGGCCTTGTGGCAGTGTTTCGGTTTGAATTGTGGTCATTTGTGTGGCTGTGGAAGAGATGACTGGGTCCCCCTGGGCTTGAACTCTGGTGTGATTCCCCTTGGAGACTGAGTTCTGGAACTGACCTCAGAGAAGTATTGCCATGAATTGTGTTGGGATTATTGGAGGTCACGCATGAGAGTCACCCTTGGAAACTGAGATAGAAGCCCAGGGTGACTTTCCACAAAACACTGGGAATATCAGCCAGGATGTAACATGATTTTATTCTTAAAGACCTGGCAGCCATAGTTGAGAGTCAAGACACACATGGACCTCACATTGTAGACCTCAGTGGGCCTGGTTTCATGTGACTTTTTGGCCACTCTTTGGGAAGCCTTGTTTGTGAGAGTTCTCCAGAGCTTTCATTGAAATGATCTTCCTCACCATTGAATGGTTCCTGAATGAATGGAAACCCACAGTGCCTCCGACTTCATCCTTTAAAAATGGCTAGATAAATACCATGCAATCTTTGAAATTCCCACCAGGGGGCACTGGAGAACTTTTGGATGTCCTGTTGCTGATCATGAGTGTACCATGCAGGGGCCTTGATTGACTGGCTTGCATGAAAATGGTTTAGAAAAGAGATGCCAGTAAGTTGGGGCCTGCTGATTAGTGGGCCTAGAGCAGTGGTGTGCAGGTGTGTGATAAAACATCTGTGGTGGGGCCATGTGGATCTGCCATGGGCTTCCAAATGGCTTGTGACTGACATGGTGCAGCCAGCAGACCCTTGTATGTAAAGGCATCTTGTTATATGGAGAGGTTTCAGGGCAATGTTCAGAATGAGGTTGCTATGGTCAAGAGGGCAAGCTCTGTGGGATAGAAGCCTGGTTGGTGCATACTCCTAGGACCTTGACCCACCACACTTCACAGAATTCCCTCCACCACTGTGTCCCAGTTGAACTCGTTGTATTTCGTGAAGGAAATTTTAAACTCCTAGTGTAGCAGCAAGAAACACCAAGAAAGATGAGGATTACCAAATGGATTCACAGTCCCCACGGGGAGACACTTAGCCCCCAGTGGCCACAGTTTACCTACAAAGAGAGAATTCAGCACTTCTGCCTCATGTTCATTGGAAAATCAGAAACCATGTCCTCCAGGTCACATAGATGCAGACCCAGCTTTGATGGTCTCACTACAAAGGAAGCTAAAGCTCCTGACAACAACATATATTTCAAGAGCCCAACCTCAGAGGCAGTTTCTCAAGAAGTCTTTAGGCCAGCAGAGCTCCATGTTTGTGGAGTGTTTATCCTGTCCCTTACTTATGGAAATTCCTCTACCACCTCCAAAGTTGTGAACTCCTGAGCATTTTTCATTCCACATATGTATTCAAAGATTTTCTAACTCTTCTCCTCCAATTGCATCTTACTTGGGGCGAGGGTAATGTCAAGGCATTGTTCTGGATGAAGGTGGGAAGATTTTTGGGTAGCACATATTTGCATACACATTGGATTCATTTTCCTATTTTCCATTCCAAATACTGAATCCCTGACACTAACCCATACCCAACTAGACTCTGACTACGAATCCTAATATGATGGAGAAAAATAACCCAAACAGAATAGAAATACAAGCACTTCAGAGGAGGCATGGTGTGTAGTTGGACAGGCCTTTTGCATTATAAAGAGTAGGTGTTATGAATCTAGTCCAATGTAATAGTTCTCCATGTGTTTTTAAAGTTAACAAGTATGTGAATTCCTGTCTCCCTTTCTCTGTATCCTATTCAACACATGTATTTTTACATGCACATATAGAATCCTACCTGGTTTCCCAGCTACGTTTTGTGAGGTGGCTGACTTGGCAGATACAAACTGTGAGAAGAGATCACTCCTCCTAAATGCTGTTGGAACTGAAAATCAACCTATGGGTAAGCTTCCTACTTGAACAACATGATACATAAATCCATGTTCAGTAAAATAAATATTTTTGGATCTGTGGATGATATATATTTCATGATGAATTTCAATTGGCATATATATTTCTACTTTTTAATGTGTCTGTGTGTGTGTTTTGTGTGTATATATATATATATATATATATATATATATGTATATATACTCACACACACACTCTCCAGATTATTAAAAATATAAAATATATGTGTCTTATTTTACACTCCCTAAATTTATGTACACGTATGTGGATTTATAAGCAACTTTTCACAAGATTAATCTCAGAAATATTCATCCACCTGAAATACATATTATTTTTCTAGTACAGAAAACTAACTTCAGTGAATGGTGCAAAGAAATCCTAACATTTCTACAGTAACTGACCCTGTTTAACATCAATGCAAGTAGACTCCTATGGGACATGATGTGTATTTTGACATTCATTTTTATTCAACACTGGTACATTAGTATTTCTTCAGTTGATACACATCATAGGATATATATTTCATCCTCAAGTTCACAAATTTCTAGGCATTTGGTTCACTTTCAATCAAATCCTACTTCAGAACACATGTATCTCTTCATGTTTCTTGACTGGTCTTTTAATGAGACTTCTTTCCAAACACATTATTTTGGATTTCCATAATCACTTTTGAAGCAAAACTCACACACCATTAAGGGTAAACCACAACCCTAATATTACCATTAGATGTATAACTGGTTGGCATGAATGATCCCGTATCAGTATAAGATTTCCTATATATTTTCAGATATCAATTCAATCCAGTATTCAAATTTTAACCATTTATATTCTTCATTCACAGTATGGTCTATTCATGCATTATCTCTATACTCACAGACCCAGGGTACACCTATTTGTACCCCTGAATGCTAATTTATAGGTCTTCAAAATATTGCTCCCAAAAATGGTGAAAGAAATACATCACCTTATCTACATATACATTGTATCACAGTGATATTCTGCACACAAAATGCAAAGGTCACACTTATGATTGTACCAAAGCCTAATTGGAAAGTGAGCATGGATTACTAAAACATCCTTGTCCAGGTTGCCTAATGCTCTCAAATTTCAATTTTATTTGTGACTACACATTTGTTTCTGCCTGAGATTATATATTCAACCTCAACCCTGTTGAAAATGTCTAATCCTATCACTCACTTTATACTTTGCCTGATTTCCTAATGTTGATATTCATTTTTGCTTTCCTACCTATTTTCCCCAGTTCATCATTGTGACTGACTCTTCACATGTGCTGACATTTACATTCACTCTCTAACAGACAGCCTATTGCTAAAGAAATTTTGGTCCAAATTTTATACTCACCCTTCTTCCTAAACCTACTGACTATCTTCCTAATCCTACCTACTATCCCTTTTTGACTGCATGTTCTCTTCTACATTGAATCATTTAAGGTATAAGGTCCTATGCCATTGTATATGGATTTATCAGAGACATCGGTGCAGAATGTATTTCAAAGCTAAGTATCCCAATCAAGGGCCCAATGCCCTTCTGGCCTTCAAATCTTACTTAGATTTCTGTTTTCATACATATATTTCACCTCGGTATTATTATAAATATCACAGGTTCCCAATACCATTCTTCATCCAGCAGAATGTTCCCTAACCCAAATGGAACATGTTCTTAACCCCAAGCATACACTGTTCCCTCAATCCAACTTTACAGAAGAGCAGGGACAGAGTTGGTCTTACAATACAAGAATGTAGGGGATCTTCCACCTGCTGAGAACCTCAAAGGTCCATGGAGAAATGATCCCTGGAGAAGATGTAGGCAGCTAGGAAGGATATGAGAGAGCAAAAGTCATCTCCGGTGGCAGACAACCTGGTCAGGATGAAGGGATGTGTCTGAATGAGCCTCTCTCTTCTTAATGTAGACAAGATGGACCAAACGAGACCTGTGTGGAGAGCTTTTCCTGGGTGCCTATGGTTGATATACCATTCTAACTTGTGAAAGTGTCACAGGAAGAAGGGGCAGCCTCCATCTCATGAGACCCTTAGAAGCAACAGTTAGGACAAAGTGGTTTCCAAGGCAGTGACCTCATTCAGTTCCTGAAGGAAGTGACCTCACCACACTTCCTTGGTGATGGAACTCTCTGAACTTGGGATCCAGGAAGCCAGGCACCCAGAGGCAGTCCCAGTGCCAGTCCCAGTGGGCTCATTTGTCTGGATTTACCACGGACAGAGTCAGTCTTTCTTGGTACCTACAGATGTGAGGATGGCCAATTGCCAGGAAAGCTCCGAAGGGGGTCTTTCCTGGGAAAGCAGGTAGTGGCTCACCCCTGGCTCCTGTCAACTTCACAGAAGTGGCCACGGAGGCCAGATCTGAGACAGGACAGGCCATTTCCGGGGAACATAGTATGGCCCACCAGTCAGAGGACACTGTGGGTAGTCACAGACCTCCTTGGGGGAAGGAGGTGGCTTTGTGGGTGTGGGTGTGAATTTGTGGTTTTGTCTAATGTTGTGAGAAGAGGTAGGAAAAGAGGTTTGTTTGGTTCAAAGTGGACTGTTTCTAGCATGTCTTTTGACAAGGCGAGTGTTGCTATGTCTGTGTATCCCACTGTGTCTGTGGTTGTAGACATTAGAAAGGAGAATGCATCAATGGATGTGTCCTGTCTAGTAGAAAGCTTCCAGCATTCATCCTCCTCAATTTATGAATGGACTGCAGCTTGCCTTATCCATGGGCAACACCTCCTATCTTCCTAATGTCCTGTTTTCTTCCTGAATTCTGGCCACTCTTCAGAATAGGCTCATGGTTTTGTGTCCAAGATATGTACCACCTCCAAGCTTGGTGACATGGCCATGTACTGGATAGCTGAAAGGAATGGCGAGCATCTCAGAAAACTCAGATATCAGTGGGCCCAGTAAAGTCTCAGTGGAGAAAGCCTGCTTTGGGCCTTTTGCTTACCTATTATTCTGTTTCCCTGGATGTCAGCAAGGTGTTTGCCTCAGGACACCCCTTTGTGAAGCCTCAAGAAAACTATTTTGAAATGCAAACGAACAGGCATCACCTGTGGCTCTTTGCTTAATTGCTTTGCAAAGGGATGTGTCTGAATCAGCCTCTTGGCCCTGTGTGAGGCTGTGGCTTAGATTGTCAGCACCTGATGGATCTCAAGAAAGATCTTATATGTGCATCCAAAGCCAATATAGCAAAAAAGCAGTCATTGTGGATGAAGTCTCTCGCCTTCCTTTGTAAGGTTCCTGATCTCCATCAAGTGAGAATAGGGATCCTTTGGGTCAAATGAGTTCTTCAAAGCCCTGCAGCGGCTAGGCATTATGTGCTTAGATTTTCTCATGACTCCAATTCACACAAAGAATCTATACCCCACCATCAGCAGGCCTCAATGTGAAGAAGCTGAGCAGTATTAAAGGCAGGACTATTTGATCACTCCTGGTTCAAAGGAAGGGTGTACAGGCCACCCTGACATTAGGCTAATGAGGGGCAAGGAAGCTTATTGTAAACACTGTCTTAGGCTGTTCCCCTCCTGGCAAACTCCAGCCAGAGGTTGTGAGGATTGTCTATATTGAAGAAGATGAGGGCCTTGTGGCAGTGTTTCGGTTTGAATTGTGGTCATTTGTGTGGCTGTGGAAGAGATGACTGGGTCCCCCTGGGCTTGAACTCTGGTGTGATTCCCCTTGGAGACTGAGTTCTGGAACTGACCTCAGAGAAGTATTGCCATGAATTGTGTTGGGATTATTGGAGGTCACGCATGAGAGTCACCCTTGGAAACTGAGATAGAAGCCCAGGGTGACTTTCCACAAAACACTGGGAATATCAGCCAGGATGTAACATGATTTTATTCTTAAAGACCTGGCAGCCATAGTTGAGAGTCAAGACACACATGGACCTCACATTGTAGACCTCAGTGGGCCTGGTTTCATGTGAATTTTTGGCCACGCTTTGGGAAGCCTTGTTTGTGAGAGTTCTCCAGAGCTTTCATTGAAATGATCTTCCTCACCATTGAATGGTTCCTGAATGAATGGAAACCCACAGTGCCTCCAACTTCATCCTTTAAAAATGGCTAGATAAATACCATGCAATCTTTGAAATTCCCATGACCAGGTGGCACTGGAGAACTTTTGGATGTCCTGTTGCTGATCCTGAGTGTACCATGCAGGGGCCTTGATTGACTGGCTTGCATGAAAATGGTTTAGAAAAGAGATGCCAGTAAGTTGGGGCCTGCTGATTAGTGGGCCTAGAGCAGTGGTGTGCAGGTGTGTGATAAAACATCTGTGGTGGGGCCATGTGGATCTGCCATGGGCTTCCAAATGGCTTGTGACTGACATGGTGCAGCCAGCAGACCCTTGTATGTAAAAGCATCTTGTTATATGGAGAGGTTTCAGGGCAATGTTCAGAATGAGGTTGCTATGGTCAAGAGGGCAAGCTCTGTGGGATAGAAGCCTGGTTGGTGCATACTCCTAGGACCTTGACCCACCACACTTCACAGAATTCCCTCCACCACTGTGTCCCAGTTGAACTCGTTGTATTTCGTGAAGGAAATTTTAAACTCCTAGTGTAGCAGCAAGAAACACCAAGAAAGATGAGGATTACCAAATGGATTCACAGTCCCCACGGGGAGACACTTAGCCCCCAGTGGCCACAGTTTACCTACAAAGAGAGAATTCAGCACTTCTGCCTCATGTTCATTGGAAAATCAGAAACCATGTCCTCCAGGTCACATAGATGCAGACCCAGCTTTGATGGTCTCACTACAAAGGAAGCTAAAGCTCCTGACAACAACATATATTTCAAGAGCCCAACCTCAGAGGCAGTTTCTCAAGAAGTCTTTAGGCCAGCAGAGCTCCATGTTTGTGGAGTGTTTATCCTGTCCCTTACTTATGGAAACTCCTCTACCACCTCCAAAGTTGTGAACTCCTGAGCATTTTTCATTCCACATATGTATTCAAAGATTTTCTAACTCTTCTCCTCCAATTGCATCTTACTTGGGGCGAGGGTAATGTCAAGGCATTGTTCTGGATGAAGGTGGGAAGATTTTTGGGTAGCACATATTTGCATACACATTGGATTCATTTTCCTATTTTCCATTCCAAATACTGAATCCCTGACACTAACCCATACCCTACTAGACTCTGACTACGAATCCTAATATGATGGAGAAAAATAACCCAAACAGAATAGAAATACAAGCACTTCAGAGAAGGCATGGTGTGTAGTTGGACAGGCCTTTTGCATTATAAAGAGTAGGTGTTATGAATCTAGTCCAATGTAATAGTTCTCCATGTGTTTTTAAAGTTAACAAGTATGTGAATTCCTGTCTCCCTTTCTCTGTATCCTATTCAACACATGTATTTTTACATGCACATATAGAATCCTACCTGGTTTCCCAGCTACGTTTTGTGAGGTGGCTGACTTGGCAGATACAAACTGTGAGAAGAGATCACTCCTCCTAAATGCTGTTGGAACTGAAAATCAACCTATGGGTAAGCTTCCTACTTGAACAACATGATACATAAATCCATGTTCAGTAAAATAAATATTTTTGGATCTGTGGATGATATATATTTCATGATGAATTTCAATTGGCATATATATTTCTACTTTTTAATGTGTCTGTGTGTGTGTTTTGTGTGTATATATATATATATATATATGTATATATACTCACACACACACTCTCCAGATTATTAAAAATATAAAATATATGTGTCTTATTTTACACTCCCTAAATTTATGTACACGTATGTGGATTTATAAGCAACTTTTCACAAGATTAATCTCAGAAATATTCATCCACCTGAAATACATATTATTTTTCTAGTACAGAAAACTAACTTCAGTGAATGGTGCAAAGAAATCCTAACATTTCTACAGTAACTGACCCTGTTTAACATCAATGCAAGTAGACTCCTATGGGACATGATGTGTATTTTGACATTCATTTTTATTCAACACTGGTACATTAGTATTTCTTCAGTTGATACACATCATAGGATATATATTTCATCCTCAAGTTCACAAATTTCTAGGCATTTGGTTCACTTTCAATCAAATCCTACTTCAGAACACATGTATCCCTTCATGTTTCTTGACTGGTCTTTTAATGAGACTTCTTTCCAAACACATTATTTTGGATTTCCATAATCACTTTTGAAGCAAAACTCACACACCATTAAGGGTAAACCACAACCCTAATATTACCATTAGATGTATAACTGGTTGGCATGAATGATCCCGTATCAGTATAAGATTTCCTATATATTTTCAGATATCAATTCAATCCAGTATTCAAATTTTAACCATTTATATTCTTCATTCACAGTATGGTCTATTCATGCATTATCTCTATACTCACAGACCCAGGGTACACCTATTTGTACCCCTGAATGCTAATTTATAGGTCTTCAAAATATTGCTCCCAAAAATGGTGAAAGAAATACTCACATCACCTTATCTACATATACATTGTATCACAGTGATATTCTGCACACAAAATGCAAAGGTCACACTTATGATTGTACCAAAGCCTAATTGGAAAGTGAGCATGGATTACTAAAACATCCTTGTCCAGGTTGCCTAATGCTCTCAAATTTCAATTTTATTTGTGACTACACATTTGTTTCTGCCTGAGATTATATATTCAACCTCAACCCTGTTGAAAATGTCTAATCCTATCACTCACTTTATACTTTGCCTGATTTCCTAATGTTGATATTCATTTTTGCTTTCCTACCTATTTTCCCCAGTTCATCATTGTGACTGACTCTTCACATGTGCTGACATTTACATTCACTCTCTAACAGACAGCCTATTGCTAAAGAAATTTTGGTCCAAATTTTATACTCACCCTTCTTCCTAAACCTACTGACTATCTTCCTAATCCTACCTACTATCCCTTTTTGACTGCATGTTCTCTTCTACATTGAATCATTTAAGGTATAAGGTCCTATGCCATTGTATATGGATTTATCAGAGACATCTGTGCAGAATGTATTTCAAAGCTAAGTATCCCAATCAAGGGCCCAATGCCCTTCTGGCCTTCAAATCTTACTTAGATTTCTGTTTTCATACATATATTTCACCTCGGTATTATTATAAATATCACAGGTTCCCAATACCATTCTTCATCCAGCAGAATGTTCCCTAACCCAAATGGAACATGTTCTTAACCCCAAGCATACACTGTTCCCTCAATCTAACTTTACAGAAGAGCAGGGACAGAGTTGGTCTTACAATACAAGAATGTAGGGGATCTTCCACCTGCTGAGAACCTCAAAGGTCCATGGAGAAATGATCCCTGGAGAAGATGTAGGCAGCTAGGAAGGATCTGAGAGAGCAAAAGTCATCTCCGGTGGCAGACAACCTGGTCAGGATGAAGGGATGTGTCTGAATGAGCCTCTCTCTTCTTAATGTACACAAGATGGACCAAACCAGGCCTGTGTGGAGAGCTTTTCCTGGGTGCCTATGGTTGATATACCATTCTAACTTGTGAAAGTGTCACAGGAAGAAGGGGCAGCCTCCATCTCATGAGACCCTTAGAAGCAACAGTTAGGACAAAGTGGTTTCCAAGGCAGTGACCTCATTCAGTTCCTGAAGGAAGTGACCTCACCACACTTCCTTGGTGATGGAACTCTCTGAACTTGGGATCCAGGAAGCCAGGCACCCAGAGGCAGTCCCAGTGCCAGTCCCAGTGGGCTCACTTGTCTGGATTTACCACGGACAGAGTCAGTCTTTCTTGGTACCTACAGATGTGAGGATGGCCAATTGCCAGGAAAGCTCCGAAGGGGGTCTTTCCTGGGAAAGCAGGTAGTGGCTCACCCCTGGCTCCTGTCAACTTCACAGAAGTGGCCACGGAGGCCAGATCTGAGACAGGACAGGCCATTTCGGGGGAACATAGTATGGCCCACCAGTCAGAGGACACTGCGGGTAGTCACAGACCTCCTTGGGGGAAGGAGGTGGCTTTGTGGGTGTGGGTGTGAATTTGTGGTTTTGTCTAATGTTGTGAGAAGAGGTAGGAAAGGAGGTTTGTTTGGTTCAAAGTGGACTGTTTCTAGCATGTCTTTTGACAAGGCGAGTGTTGCTATGTCTGTGTATCCCACTGTGTCTGTGGTTGTAGACATTAGAAAAGAGAATGCATCAATGGATGTGTCCTGTCTAGTAGAAAGCTTCCAGCATTCATCCTGCTCAATTTATGAATGGACTGCAGCTTGCCTTATCCATGGGCAACACCTCCTATCTTCCTAATGTCCTGTTTTCTTCCTGAATTCTGGCCACTCTTCAGAATAGGCTCATGGTTTTGTGTCCAAGATATGTACCACCTCCAAGCTTGGTGACATGGCCATGTACTGGATAGCTGAAAGGAATGGCGAGCATCTCAGAAAACTCAGATATCAGTGGGCCCAGTAAAGTCTCAGTGGAGAAAGCCTGCTTTGGGCCTTTTGCTTACCTATTGTTCTGTTTCCCTGGATGTCAGCAAGGTGTTTGCCTCAGGACACCCCTTTGTGAAGCCTCAAGAAAACCATTTTGAAATGCAAACGAACAGGCATCACCTGTGGCTCTTTGCTTAATTGCTTTGCAAAGGGATGTGTCTGAATCAGCCTCTTGGCCCTGTGTGAGGCTGTGGCTTAGATTGTCAGCACCTGATGGATCTCAAGAAAGACCTTATATGTTCATCCAAAGCCAATAGAGCAAAAAAGCAGTCATTGTGGATGAAGTCTCTCGCCTTCCTTTGTAAGGTTCCTGATCTCCATCAAGTGAGAATAGGGATCCTTTGGGTCAAATGAGTTCTTCAAAGCCCTGCAGCGGCTAGGCATTATGTGCTTAGATTTTCTCATGACTCCAATTCACACAAAGAATCTATACCCCACCATCAGCAGGCCTCAATGTGAAGAAGCTGAGCAGTATTAAAGGCAGGACTATTTGATCACTCCTGGTTCAAAGGAAGGGTGTACAGGCCACCCTGACATTAGGCTAATGAGGGGCAAGGAAGCTTATTGTAAACACTGTCTTAGGCTGTTCCCCTCCTGGCAAACTCCAGCCAGAGGTTGTGAGGATTGTCTATATTGAAGAAGATGAGGGCCTTGTGGCAGTGTTTCGGTTTGAATTGTGGTCATTTCTGTGGCTGTGGAAGAGATGACTGGGTCCCCCTGGGCTTGAACTCTGGTGTGATTCCCCTTGGAGACTGAGTTCTGGAACTGACCTCAGAGAAGTATTGCCATGAATTGTGTTGGGATTATTGGAGGTCACGCATGAGAGTCACCCTTGGAAACTGAGATAGAAGCCCAGGGTGACTTTCCACAAAACACTGGGAATATCAGCCAGGATGTAACATGATTTTATTCTTAAAGACCTGGCAGCCATAGTTGAGAGTCAAGACACACATGGACCTCACATTGTAGACCTCAGTGGGCCTGGTTTCATGTGACTTTTTGGCCACTCTTGGGAAGCCTTGTTTGTGAGAGTTCTCCAGAGCTTTCATTGAAATGATCTTCCTCACCATTGAATGGTTCCTGAATGAATGGAAACCCACAGTGCCTCCAACTTCATCCTTTAAAAATGGCTAGATAAATACCATGCAATCTTTGAAATTCCCACCAGGGGGCACTGGAGAACTTTTGGATGTCCTGTTGCTGATCATGAGTGTACCATGCAGGGGCCTTGATTGACTGGCTTGCATGAAAATGGTTTAGAAAAGAGATGCCAGTAAGTTGGGGCCTGCTGATTAGTGGGCCTAGAGCAGTGGTGTGCAGGTGTGTGATAAAACATCTGTGGTGGGGCCATGTGGATCTGCCATGGGCTTCCAAATGGCTTGTGACTGACATGGTGCAGCCAGCAGACCCTTGTATGTAAAGGCATCTTGTTATATGGAGAGGTTTCAGGGCAATGTTCAGAATGAGGTTGCTATGGTCAAGAGGGCAAGCTCTGTGGGATAGAAGCCTGGTTGGTGCATACTCCTAGGACCTTGACCCACCACACTTCACAGAATTCCCTCCACCACTGTGTCCCAGTTGAACTCGTTGTATTTCGTGAAGGAAATTTTAAACTCCTAGTGTAGCAGCAAGAAACACCAAGAAAGATGAGGATTACCAAATGGATTCACAGTCCCCACGGGGAGACACTTAGCCCCCAGTGGCCACAGTTTACCTACAAAGAGAGAATTCAGCACTTCTGCCTCATGTTCATTGGAAAATCAGAAACCATGTCCTCCAGGTCACATAGATGCAGACCCAGCTTTGATGGTCTCACTACAAAGGAAGCTAAAGCTCCTGACAACAACATATATTTCAAGAGCCCAACCTCAGAGGCAGTTTCTCAAGAAGTCTTTAGGCCAGCAGAGCTCCATGTTTGTGGAGTGTTTATCCTGTCCCTTACTTATGGAAACTCCTCTACCACCTCCAAAGTTGTGAACTCCTGAGCATTTTTCATTCCACATATGTATTCAAAGATTTTCTAACTCTTCTCCTCCAATTGCATCTTACTTGGGGCGAGGGTAATGTCAAGGCATTGTTCTGGATGAAGGTGGGAAGATTTTTGGGTAGCACATATTTGCATACACATTGGATTCATTTTCCTATTTTCCATTCCAAATACTGAATCCCTGACACTAACCCATACCCTACTAGACTCTGACTACGAGTCCTAATATGATGGAGAAAAATAACCCAAACAGAATAGAAATACAAGCACTTCAGAGGAGGCATGGTGTGCAGTTGGACAGGCCTTTTGCATTATAAAGAGTAGGTGTTATGAATCTAGTCCAATGTAATAGTTCTCCATGTGTTTTTAAAGTTAACAAGTATGTGAATTCCTGTCTCCCTTTCTCTGTATCCTATTCAACACATGTATTTTTACATGCACATATAGAATCCTACCTGGTTTCCCAGCTACATTCTTGTGAGGTGGCTGACTTGGCAGATACAAACTGTGAGAAGAGATCACTCCTCCTAAATGCTGTTGGAACTGAAAATCAACCTATGGGTAAGCTTCCTACTTGAACAACATGATACATAAATCCATGTTCAGTAAAATAAATATTTTTGGATCTGTGGATGATATATATTTCATGATGAATTTCAATTGGCATATATATTTCTACTTTTTAATGTGTCTGTGTGTGTGTTTTGTGTGTATATATATATGTATATATACACACACACACACTCTCCAGATTATTCAAAATATAAAATATATGTGTCTTATTTTACACTCCCTAAATTTATGTACATGTATGTGGATTTATAATCAACTTTTCACAAGATTTGTCTCAGAAATATTCATCCACCTGAAATACATATTTGTTTTCTAGTACTGAAAACTAACTTCAGTGAATGGTGCAAAGAAATCCTAACATTTCTACAGTAACTGACCCTGTTTAACATCAATGCAAGTAGACTCCTATGGGACATGATGTTTATTTTGAAATTCATTTTTATTCAACACTGGTACATTAGTATTTCTTAGTTGATGCACATCATAGGATATATATTTCATCCTCAAGTTCACAAATTTCTAGGCATTTGGTTCACTTTCAATCAAATCCTACTTCAGAACACATGTATCCCTTCATGTTTCTTGACTGGTCTTTTAATGAGACTTCTTTCCAAACACATTATTTTGGATTTCCATAATCACTTTTGAAGCAAAACTCACACACCATTAAGGGTAAACCATAACCCTAATATTACTATTAGATGTATAACGGGTTGGCATGAATGATCCTGTGTCGGTATAAGATTTCCTATATATTTTCAGATATCAATTCAATCCATTATTTAAATTTTAACTATTTATATTCTTCATTCACAGTATGGTCTATTCATGCATTATCTCTATACTCACAGACCCAGGGTACACCTATTTGTACCCCTGAATGCTAATTTATAGGTCTTCAACATATTGCTCCCAAAAATGGAGAAAGAAATACTCACATCACCTTATCTACATATACATTGTATCACACTGATATTCTGCACACAAAATGCAAAGGTCACACTTATGATTGTTCCAAAGCCTAATTGGAAAGTGAGCATGGATTACTAAAAACATCCTTGTCCAGGTTGCCTCATGCTCTCAAATGTCAATTTTATTTGTGACTACACATTTGTTTCTGCCTAAGAATATATATTCAACCTCAACCCTCTTAAAAATGTCTAATCCTATCACTCACTTTATACTTTGCCTGATTTCCTAATGTCGATATTCATTTTTGCTTTCCTACCGATTTTCCCCAGTTCATCATTGTGACTGACTCTTCACATGTGCTGACATTTACATTCACTCTCTAACAGACAGCCTATTGCTAAAGAACTTTTGGTCCAAATTTTATACTCACTCTTCTTCCTAAACCTACTGACTATCTTCCTAATCCTACCTATTATCCCTTTTTGACTGGATGTTCTCTTCTACATTGAATCATCCAAGGTACAAGGTCCTGTGCCATTGTATATGGATTTATCAGAGACATCTGTACAGAATGTAATTCAAAGCTAAGTATCCCAATCAAGGGCCCAATGCCCTTCTGGCCTTCAAATCTTACTTAAATTTCTGTTTTCATACATATATTTCACCTCGGTATTATTATAAATATCACAGGTTCCCAATACCATTCTTCATCCAGCAGAATGTTTCCTAACCCAAATGGAACATGTTCTTAACCCCAAGCATACAATGTTCCCTCAATCCAACTTTACAGAAGAGCAGGGACAGAGTTGGTCTTACAATACAAGAATGTAGGGGATCTTCCACCTGCTGAGAACCTCAAAGGTCCATGGAGAAATGATCCCTGGAGAAGATGTAGGCAGCTAGGAAGGATCTGAGAGAGCAAAAGTCATCTCCGGTGGCAGACAACCTGGTCAGGATGAAGGGATGTGTCTGAATGAGCCTCTCTCTTCTTAATGTAGACAAGATGGACCAAACCAGGCCTGTGTGGAGAGCTTTTCCTGGGTGCCTATGGTTGATATACCATTCTAACTTGTGAAAGTGTCACAGGAAGAAGGGGCAGCCTCCATCTCATGAGACCCTTAGAAGCAACAGTTAGGACAAAGTGGTTTCCAAGGCAGTGACCTCATTCAGTTCCTGAAGGAAGTGACCTCACCACACTTCCTTGGTGATGGAACTCTCTGAACTTGGGATCCAGGAAGCCAGGCACCCAGAGGCAGTCCCAGTGCCAGTCCCAGTGGGCTCACTTGTCTGGATTTACCACGGACAGAGTCAGTCTTTCTTGGTACCTACAGATGTGAGGATGGCCAATTGCCAGGAAAGCTCCGAAGGGGGTCTTTCCTGGGAAAGCAGGTAGTGGCTCACCCCTGGCTCCTGTCAACTTCACAGAAGTGGCCACGGAGGCCAGATCTGAGACAGGACAGGCCATTTCCGGGGAACATAGTATGGCCCACCAGTCAGAGGACACTGTGGGTAGTCACAGACCTCCTTGGGGGAAGGAATTGGCTTTGTGGGTGTGGGTGTGAATTTGTGGTTTTGTCTAATGTTGTGAGAAGAGGTAGGAAAGGAGGTTTGTTTGGTTCAAAGTGGACTGTTTCTAGCATGTCTTTTGACAAGGCGAGTGTTGCTATGTCTGTGTATCCCACTGTGTCTGTGGTTGTAGACATTAGAAAAGAGAATGCATCAATGGATGTGTCCTGTCTAGTAGAAGGCTTCCAGCATTCATCCTGCTCAATTTATGAATGGACTGCAGCTTGCCTTATCCATGGGCAACACCTCCTATCTTCCTAATGTCCTGTTTTCTTCCTGAATTCTGGCCACTCTTCAGAATAGGCTCATGGTTTTGTGTCCAAGATATGTACCACCTCCAAGCTTGGTGACATGGCCATGTACTGGATAGCTGAAAGGAATGGCGAGCATCTCAGAAAACTCAGATATCAGTGGGCCCAGTAAAGTCTCAGTGGAGAAAGCCTGCTTTGGGCCTTTTGCTTACCTATTGTTCTGTTTCCCTGGATGTCAGCAAGGTGTTTGCCTCAGGACACCCCTTTGTGAAGCCTCAAGAAAACCATTTTCAAATGCAAACGAACAGGCATCACCTGTGGCTCTTTGCTTAATTGCTTTGCAAAGGGATGTGTCTGAATCAGCCTCTTGGCACTGTGTCAGGCTGTGGCTTAGATTGTCAGCACCTGATGGATCTCAAGAAAGATCTTATATGTGCATCCAAAGCCAATAGAGCAAAAAAGCAGTCATTGTGGATGAAGTCTCTCGCCTTCCTTTGTAAGGTTCCTGATCTCCATCAAGTGAGAATAGGGATCCTTTGGGTAAATGAGTTCTTCAAAGCCCTGCAGCGGCTAGGCATTATGTGCTTAGATTTTCTCATGACTCCAATTCACACAAAGAATCTATACCCCACCATCAGCAGGCCTCAATGTGAAGAAGCTGAGCAGTATTAAAGGCAGGACTATTTGATCACTCCTGGTTCAAAGGAAGGGTGTACAGGCCACCCTGACATTAGGCTAATGAGGGGCAAGGAAGCTTATTGTAAACACTGTCTTAGGCTGTTCCCCTCCTGGCAAACTCCAGCCAGAGGTTGTGAGGATTGTCTATATTGAAGAAGATGAGGGCCTTGTGGCAGTGTTTCGGTTTGAATTGTGGTCATTTGTGTGGCTGTGGAAGAGATGAGTGGGTCCCCCTGGACTTGAACTCTGGTGTGATTCCCCTTGGAGACTGAGTTCTGGAACTGACCTCAGAGAAGTATTGCCATGAATTGTGTTGGGATTATTGGAGGTCACGCATGAGAGTCACCCTTGGAAACTGAGATAGAAGCCCAGGGTGACTTTCCACAAAACACTGGGAATATCAGCCAGGATATAACATGATTTTATTCTTAAAGACCTGGCAGCCATAGTTGAGAGTCAAGACACACATGGACCCCACATTGTAGACCTCAGTGGGCCTGGTTTCATGTGACTTTTTGGCCACTCTTTGGGAAGCCTTGTTTGTGAGAGTTCTCCAGAGCTTTCATTGAAATGATCTTCCTCACCATTGAATGGTTCCTGAATGAATGGAAACCCACAGTGCCTCCAACTTCATCCTTTAAAAATGGCTAGATAAATACCATGCAATCTTTGAAATTCCCACCAGGTGGCACTGGAGAACTTTTGTATGTCCTGTTGCTGATCATGAGTGTACCATGCAGGGGCCTTGATTGACTGGGTTGCATGAAAATGGTTTAGAAAAGAGATGCCAGTAAGTTGGGGCCTGCTGATTAGTGGGCCTAGAGCAGTGGTGTGCAGGTGTGTGATAAAACATCTGTGGTGGGGCCATGTGGATCTGCCATGGGCTTCCAAATGGCTTGTGACTGACATGGTGCAGCCAGCAGACCCTTGCATGTAAAGGCATCTTGTTATATGGAGAGGTTTCAGGGCAATGTTCAGAATGAGGTTGCTATGGTCAAGAGGGCAAGCTCTGTGGGATAGAAGCCTGGTTGGTGCATACTCCTAGGACCTTGACCCACCACACTTCACAGAATTCCCTCCACCACTGTGTCCCAGTTGAACTCGTTGTATTTCGTGAAGGAAATTTTAAACTCCTAGTGTAGCAGCAAGAAACACCAAGAAAGATGAGGATTACCAAATGGATTCACAGTCCCCACGGGGAGACACTTAGCCCCCAGTGGCCACAGTTTACCTACAAAGAGAGAATTCAGCACTTCTGCCTCATGTTCATTGGAAAATCAGAAACCATGTCCTCCAGGTCACATAGATGCAGACCCAGCTTTGATGGTCTCACTACAAAGGAAGCTAAAGCTCCTGACAACAACATATATTTCAAGAGCCCAACCTCAGAGGCAGTTTCTCAAGAAGTCTTTAGGCCAGCAGAGCTCCATGTTTGTGGAGTGTTTATCCTGTCCCTTACTTATGGAAACTCCTCTACCACCTCCAAAGTTGTGAACTCCTGAGCATTTTTCATTCCACATATGTATTCAAAGATTTTCTAACTCTTCTCCTCCAATTGCATCTTACTTGGGGCGAGGGTAATGTCAAGGCATTGTTCTGGATGAAGGTGGGAAGATTTTTGGGTAGCACATATTTGCATACACATTGGATTCATTTTCCTATTTTCCATTCCAAATACTGAATCCCTGACACTAACCCATACCCTACTAGACTCTGACTACGAATCCTAATATGATGGAGAAAAATAACCCAAACAGAATAGAAATACAAGCACTTCAGAGGAGGCATGGTGTGTAGTTGGACAGGCCTTTTGCATTATAAAGAGTAGGTGTTATGAATCTAGTCCAATGTAATAGTTCTCCATGTGTTTTTAAAGTTAACAAGTATGTGAATTCCTGTCTCCCTTTCTCTGTATCCTATTCAACACATGTATTTTTACATGCACATATAGAATCCTACCTGGTTTCCCAGCTACGTTTTGTGAGGTGGCTGACTTGGCAGATACAAACTGTGAGAAGAGATCACTCCTCCTAAATGCTGTTGGAACTGAAAATCAACCTATGGGTAAGCTTCCTACTTGAACAACATGATACATAAATCCATGTTCAGTAAAATAAATATTTTTGGATCTGTGGATGATATATATTTCATGGTGAATTTCAATTGGCATATATATTTCTACTTTTTAATGTGTCTGTGTGTGTGTGTTTTGTGTGTATATATATATGTATATATACACACACACACACTCTCCAGATTATTCAAAATATAAAATATATGTGTCTTATTTTACACTCCCTAAATTTATGTACATGTATGTGGATTTATAATCAACTTTTCACAAGATTAGTCTCAGAAATATTCATCCACCTGAAATACATATTTGTTTTCTAGTACTGAAAACTAACTTCAGTGAATGGTGCAAAGAAATCCTAACATTTCTACAGTAACTGACCCTGTTTAACATCAATGCAAGTAGACTCCTATGGGACATGATGTTTATTTTGAAATTCATTTTTATTCAACACTGGTACATTAGTATTTCTTAGTTGATGCACATCATAGGATATATATTTCATCCTCAAGTTCACAAATTTCTAGGCATTTGGTTCACTTTCAATCAAATCCTACTTCAGAACACATGTATCCCTTCATGTTTCTTGACTGGTCTTTTAATGAGACTTCTTTCCAAACACATTATTTTGGATTTCCATAATCACTTTTGAAGCAAAACTCACACACCATTAAGGGTAAACCATAACCCTAATATTACTATTAGATGTATAACGGGTTGGCATGAATGATCCTGTGTCGGTATAAGATTTCCTATATATTTTCAGATATCAATTCAATCCATTATTTAAATTTTAACTATTTATATTCTTCATTCACAGTATGGTCTATTCATGCATTATCTCTATACTCACAGACCCAGGGTACACCTATTTGTACCCCTGAATGCTAATTTATAGGTCTTCAACATATTGCTCCCAAAAATGGAGAAAGAAATACTCACATCACCTTATCTACATATACATTGTATCACACTGATATTGTGCACATAAAATGCAAAGTTCACTTATGATTGTTCCAAAGCCTAATTGGAAAGTGAGCATGGATTACTAAAAACATCCTTGTCCAGGTTGCCTCATGCTCTCAAATTTCAATTTTATTTGTGACTACACATTTGTTTCTGCCAAAGAATATATATTCAACCTCAACCCTCTTAAAAATGTCTAATCCTATCACTCACTTTATACTTTGCCTGATTTCCTAATGTCGATATTCATTTTTGCTTTCCTACCGATTTTCCCCAGTTCATCATTGTGACTGACTCTTCACATGTGCTGACATTTACATTCACTCTCTAACAGACAGCCTATTGCTAAAGAACTTTTGGTCCAAATTTTATACTCATTCTTCTTCCTAAACCTACTGACTATCTTCCTAATCCTACCTATTATCCCTTTTTGACTGGATGTTCTCTTCTACATTGAATCATCCAAGGTACAAGGTCCTGTGCCATTGTATATGGATTTATCAGAGACATCTGTACAGAATGTAATTCAAAGCTAAGTATCCCAATCAAGGGCCCAATGCCCTTCTGGCCTTCAAATCTTACTTAGATTTCTGTTTTCATACATATATTTCACCTCGGTATTATTATAAATATCACAGGTTCCCAATACCATTCTTCATCCAGCAGAATGTTCCCTAACCCAAATGGAACATGTTCTTAACCCCAAGCATACACTGTTCCCTCAATCTAACTTTACAGAAGAGCAGGGACAGAGTTGGTCTTACAATACAAGAATGTAGGGGATCTTCCACCTGCTGAGAACCTCAAAGGTCCATGGAGAAATGATCCCTGGAGAAGATGTAGGCAGCTAGGAAGGATCTGAGAGAGCAAAAGTCATCTCCGGTGGCAGACAACCTGGTCAGGATGAAGGGATGTGTCTGAATGAGCCTCTCTCTTCTTAATGTAGACAAGATGGACCAAACCAGGCCTGTGTGGAGAGCTTTTCCTGGGTGCCTATGGTTGATATACCATTCTAACTTGTGAAAGTGTCACAGGAAGAAGGGGCAGCCTCCATCTCATGAGACCCTTAGAAGCAACAGTTAGGACAAAGTGGTTTCCAAGGCAGTGACCTCATTCAGTTCCTGAAGGAAGTGACCTCACCACACTTCCTTGGTGATGGAACTCTCTGAACTTGGGATCCAGGAAGCCAGGCACCCAGAGGCAGTCCCAGTGCCAGTCCCAGTGGGCTCACTTGTCTGGATTTACCACGGACAGAGTCAGTCTTTCTTGGTACCTACAGATGTGAGGATGGCCAATTGCCAGGAAAGCTCCGAAGGGGGTCTTTCCTGGGAAAGCAGGTAGTGGCTCACCCCTGGCTCCTGTCAACTTCACAGAAGTGGCCATGGAGGCCAGATCTGAGACAGGACAGGCCATTTCAGGGGAACATAGTATGGCCCACCAGTCAGAGGACACTGCGGGTAGTCACAGACCTCCTTGGGGGAAGGAGGTGGCTTTGTGGGTGTGGGTGTGAATTTGTGGTTTTGTCTAATGTTGTGAGAAGAGGTAGGAAAGGAGGTTTGTTTGGTTCAAAGTGGACTGTTTCTAGCATGTCTTTTGACAAGGCGAGTGTTGCTATGTCTGTGTATCCCACTGTGTCTGTGGTTGTAGACATTAGAAAGGAGAATGCATCAATGGATGTGTCCTGTCTAGTAGAAAGCTTCCAGCATTCATCCTGCTCAATTTATGAATGGACTGCAGCTTGCCTTATCCATGAGCAACACCTCCTATCTTCCTAATGTCCTGTTTTCTTCCTGAATTCTGGCCACTCTTCAGAATAGGCTCATGGTTTTGTGTCCAAGATATGTACCACCTCCAAGCTTGGTGACATGGCCATGTACTGGATAGCTGAAAGGAATGGCGAGCATCTCAGAAAACTCAGATATCAGTGGGCCCAGTAAAGTCTCAGTGGAGAAAGCCTGCTTTGGGCCTTTTGCTTACCTATTGTTCTGTTTCCCTGGATGTCAGCAAGGTGTTTGCCTCAGGACACCCCTTTGTGAAGCCTCAAGAAAACCATTTTCAAATGCAAACGAACAGGCATCACCTGTGGCTCTTTGCTTAATTGCTTTGCAAAGGGATGTGTCTGAATCAGCCTCTTGGCCCTGTGTGAGGCTGTGGCTTAGATTGTCAGCACCTGATGGATCTCAAGAAAGATCTTATATGTGCATCAAAAGCCAATATAGCAAAAAAGCAGTCATTGTGGATGAAGTCTCTCGCCTTCCTTTGTAAGGTTCCTGATCTCCATCAAGTGAGAATAGGGATCCTTTGGGTCAAATGAGTTCTTCAAAGCCCTGCAGCGGCTAGGCATTATGTGCTTAGATTTTCTCAAGACTCCAATTCACACAAAGAATCTATACCCCACCATCAGCAGGCCTCAATGTGAAGAAGCTGAGCAGTATTAAAGGCAGGACTATTTGATCACTCCTGGTTCAAAGGAAGGGTGTACAGGCCACCCTGACATTAGGCTAATGAGGGGCAAGGAAGCTTATTGTAAACACTGTCTTAGGCTGTTCCCCTCCTGGCAAACTCCAGCCAGAGGTTGTGAGGATTGTCTATATTGAAGAAGATGAGGGCCTTGTGGCAGTGTTTCGGTTTGAATTGTGGTCATTTCTGTGGCTGTGGAAGAGATGACTGGGTCCCCCTGGGCTTGAACTCTGGTGTGATTCCCCTTGGAGACTGAGTTCTGGAACTGACCTCAGAGAAGTATTGCCATGAATTGTGTTGGGATTATTGGAGGTCACGCATGAGAGTCACCCTTGGAAACTGAGATAGAAGCCCAGGGTGACTTTCCACAAAACACTGGGAATATCATCCAGGATGTAACATGATTTTATTCTTAAAGACCTGGCAGCCATAGTTGAGAGTCAAGACACACATGGACCTCACATTGTAGACCTCAGTGGGCCTGGTTTCATGTGACTTTTTGGCCACTCTTTGGGAAGCCTTGTTTGTGAGAGTTCTCCAGAGCTTTCATTGAAATGATCTTCCTCACCATTGAATGGTTCCTGAATGAATGGAAACCCACAGTGCCTCCGACTTCATCCTTTAAAAATGGCTAGATAAATACCATGCAATCTTTGAAATTCCCACCAGGGGGCACTGGAGAACTTTTGGATGTCCTGTTGCTGATCATGAGTGTACCATGCAGGGGCCTTGATTGACTGGGTTGCATGAAAATGGTTTAGAAAAGAGATGCCAGTAAGTTGGGGCCTGCTGATTAGTGGGCCTAGAGCAGTGGTGTGCAGGTGTGTGATAAAACATCTGTGGTGGGGCCATGTGGATCTGCCATGGGCTTCCAAATGGCTTGTGACTGACATGGTGCAGCCAGCAGACCCTTGCATGTAAAGGCATCTTGTTATATGGAGAGGTTTCAGGGCAATGTTCAGAATGAGGTTGCTATGGTCAAGAGGGCAAGCTCTGTGGGATAGAAGCCTGGTTGGTGCATACTCCTAGGACCTTGACCCACCACACTTCACAGAATTCCCTCCACCACTGTGTCCCAGTTGAACTCGTTGTATTTCGTGAAGGAAATTTTAAACTCCTAGTGTAGCAGCAAGAAACACCAAGAAAGATGAGGATTACCAAATGGATTCACAGTCCCCACGGGGAGACACTTAGCCCCCAGTGGCCACAGTTTACCTACAAAGAGAGAATTCAGCACTTCTGCCTCATGTTCATTGGAAAATCAGAAACCATGTCCTCCAGGTCACATAGATGCAGACCCAGCTTTGATGGTCTCACTACAAAGGAAGCTAAAGCTCCTGACAACAACATATATTTCAAGAGCCCAACCTCAGAGGCAGTTTCTCAAGAAGTCTTTAGGCCAGCAGAGCTCCATGTTTGTGGAGTGTTTATCCTGTCCCTTACTTATGGAAACTCCTCTACCACCTCCAAAGTTGTGAACTCCTGAGCATTTTTCATTCCACATATGTATTCAAAGATTTTCTAACTCTTCTCCTCCAATTGCATCTTACTTGGGGCGAGGGTAATGTCAAGGCATTGTTCTGGATGAAGGTGGGAAGATTTTTGGGTAGCACATATTTGCATACACATTGGATTCATTTTCCTATTTTCCATTCCAAATACTGAATCCCTGACACTAACCCATACCCTACTAGACTCTGACTACGAATCCTAATATGATGGAGAAAAATAACCCAAACAGAATAGAAATACAAGCACTTCAGAGGAGGCATGGTGTGTAGTTGGACAGGCCTTTTGCATTATAAAGAGTAGGTGTTATGAATCTAGTCCAATGTAATAGTTCTCCATGTGTTTTTAAAGTTAACAAGTATGTGAATTCCTGTCTCCCTTTCTCTGTATCCTATTCAACACATGTATTTTTACATGCACATATAGAATCCTACCTGGTTTCCCAGCTACGTTTTTTGAGGTGGCTGACTTGGCAGATACAAACTGTGAGAAGAGATCACTCCTCCTAAATGCTGTTGGAACTGAAAATCAACCTATGGGTAAGCTTCCTACTTGAACAACATGATACATAAATCCATGTTCAGTAAAATAAATATTTTTGGATCTGTGGATGATATATATTTCATGATGAATTTCAATTGGCATATATATTTCTACTTTTTAATGTGTCTGTGTGTGTGTTTTGTGTGTATATATATATATATATATATGTATATATACTCACACACACACTCTCCAGATTATTAAAAATATAAAATATATGTGTCTTATTTTACACTCCCTAAATTTATGTACACGTATGTGGATTTATAAGCAACTTTTCACAAGATTAGTCTCAGAAATATTCATCCACCTGAAATACATATTATTTTTCTAGTACAGAAAACTAACTTCAGTGAATGGTGCAAAGAAATCCTAACATTTCTACAGTAACTGACCCTGTTTAACATCAATGCAAGTAGACTCCTATGGGACATGATGTTTATTTTGACATTCGTTTTTATTCAACACTGGAACATTAGTATTTCTTCAGTTGATACACATCATAGGATATATATTTCATCCTCAAGTTCACAAATTTCTAGGCTTTTGGTTCACTTTCAATCAAATCCTACTTCAGAACACATGTATCCCTTCATGTTTCTTGACTGGTCTTTTAATGAGACTTCTTTCCAAACACATTATTTTGGATTTCCATAATCACTTTTGAAGCAAAACTCTCACACCATTAAGGGTAAACCACAACCCTAATATTACCATTAGATGTATAACTGGTTGGCATGAATGATCCCGTATCAGTATAAGTTTTCCTATATATTTTCAGATATCAATTCAATCCAGTATTCAAATTTTAACCATTTATATTCTTCATTCACAGTATGGTCTATTCATGCATTATCTCTATACTCACAGACCCAGGGTACACCTATTTGTACCCCTGAATGCTAATTTATAGGTCTTCAAAATATTGCTCCCAAAAATGGTGAAAGAAATACATCACCTTATCTACATATACATTGTATCACAGTGATATTCTGCACACAAAATGCAAAGGTCACACTTATGATTGTACCAAAGCCTAATTGGAAAGTGAGCATGGATTACTTAAACATCCTTGTCCAGGTTGCCTAATGCTCTCAAATTTCAATTTTATTTGTGACTACACATTTGTTTCTGCCTGAGATTATATATTCAACCTCAACCCTGTTGAAAATGTCTAATCCTATCACTCACTTTATACTTTGCCTGATTTCCTAATGTTGATATTCATTTTTGCTTTCCTACCTATTTTCCCCAGTTCATCATTGTGACTGACTCTTCACATGTGCTGACATTTACATTCACTCTCTAACAGACAGCCTATTGCTAAAGAAATTTTGGTCCAAATTTTATACTCACCCTTCTTCCTAAACCTACTGACTATCTTCCTAATCCTACCTACTATCCCTTTTTGACTGCATGTTCTCTTCTACATTGAATCATTTAAGGTATAAGGTCCTATGCCATTGTATATGGATTTATCAGAGACATCTGTGCAGAATGTATTTCAAAGCTAAGTATCCCAATCAAGGGCCCAATGCCCTTCTGGCCTTCAAATCTTACTTAGATTTCTGTTTTCATACATATATTTCACCTCGGTATTATTATAAATATCACAGGTTCCCAATACCATTCTTCATCCAGCAGAATGTTCCCTAACCCAAATGGAACATGTTCTTAACCCCAAGCATACACTGTTCCCTGAATCTAAGTTTACAGAAGAGCAGGGACAGAGTTGGTCTTACAATACAAGAATGTAGGGGATCTTCCACCTGCTGAGAACCTCAAAGGTCCATGGAGAAATGATCCCTGGAGAAGATGTAGGCAGCTAGGAAGGATCTGAGAGAGCAAAAGTCATCTCCGGTGGCAGACAACCTGGTCAGGATGAAGGGATGTGTCTGAATGAGCCTCTCTCTTCTTAATGTACACAAGATGGACCAAACCAGGCCTGTGTGGAGAGCTTTTCCTGGGTGCCTATGGTTGATATACCATTCTAACTTGTGAAAGTGTCACAGGAAGAAGGGGCAGCCTCCATCTCATGAGACCCTTAGAAGCAACAGTTAGGACAAAGTGGTTTCCAAGGCAGTGACCTCATTCAGTTCCTGAAGGAAGTGACCTCACCACACTTCCTTGGTGATGGAACTCTCTGAACTTGGGATCCAGGAAGCCAGGCACCCAGAGGCAGTCCCAGTGCCAGTCCCAGTGGGCTCACTTGTCTGGATTTACCACGGACAGAGTCAGTCTTTCTTGGTACCTACAGATGTGAGGATGGCCAATTGCCAGGAAAGCTCCGAAGGGGGTCTTTCCTGGGAAAGCAGGTAGTGGCTCACCCCTGGCTCCTGTCAACTTCACAGAAGTGGCCACGGAGGCCAGATCTGAGACAGGACAGGCCATTTCGGGGGAACATAGTATGGCCCACCAGTCAGAGGACACTGCGGGTAGTCACAGACCTCCTTGGGGGAAGGAGGTGGCTTTGTGGGTGTGGGTGTGAATTTGTGGTTTTGTCTAATGTTGTGAGAAGAGGTAGGAAAGGAGGTTTGTTTGGTTCAAAGTGGACTGTTTCTAGCATGTCTTTTGACAAGGCGAGTGTTGCTATGTCTGTGTATCCCACTGTGTCCGTGGTTGTAGACATTAGAAAAGAGAATGCATCAATGGATGTGTCCTGTCTAGTAGAAGGCTTCCAGCATTCATCCTGCTCAATTTATGAATGGACTGCAGCTTGCCTTATCCATGGGCAACACCTCCTATCTTCCTAATGTCCTGTTTTCTTCCTGAATTCTGGCCACTCTTCAGAATAGGCTCATGGTTTTGTGTCCAAGATATGTACCACCTCCAAGCTTGGTGACATGGCCATGTACTGGATAGCTGAAAGGAATGGCGAGCATCTCAGAAAACTCAGATATCAGTGGGCCCAGTAAAGTCTCAGTGGAGAAAGCCTGCTTTGGGCCTTTTGCTTACCTATTGTTCTTTTTCCCTGGATGTCAGAAAGGTGTTTGCCTCAGGACACCCCTTTGTGAAGCCTCAAGAAAACCATTTTCAAATGCAAACGAACAGGCATCACCTGTGGCTCTTTGCTTAATTGCTTTGCAAAGGGATGTGTCTGAATCAGCCTCTTGGCCCTGTGTGAGCCTGTGGCTTAGATTGTCAGCACCTGATGGATCTCAAGAAAGATCTTATATGTGCATCCAAAGCCAATAGAGCAAAAAAGCAGTCATTGTGGATGAAGTCTCTCGCCTTCCTTTGTAAGGTTCCTGATCTCCATCAAGTGAGAATAGGGATCCTTTGGGTCAAATGAGTTCTTCAAAGCCCTGCAGCGGCTAGGCATTATGTGCTTAGATTTTCTCATGACTCCAATTCACACAAAGAATCTATACCCCACCATCAGCAGGCCTCAATGTGAAGAAGCTGAGCAGTATTAAAGGCAGGACTATTTGATCACTCCTGGTTCAAAGGAAGGGTGTACAGGCCACCCTGACATTAGGCTAATGAGGGGCAAGGAAGCTTATTGTAAACACTGTCTTAGGCTGTTCCCCTCCTGGAAACCTCCAGCCAGAGGTTGTGAGGATTGTCTATATTGAAGAAGATGAGGGCCTTGTGGCAGTGTTTCGGTTTGAATTGTGGTCATTTGTGTGGCTGTGGAAGAGATGACTGGGTCCCCCTGGGCTTGAACTCTGGTGTGATTCCCCTTGGAGACTGAGTTCTGGAACTGACCTCAGAGAAGTATTGCCATGAATTGTGTTGGGATTATTGGAGGTCACGCATGAGAGTCACCCTTGGAAACTGAGATAGAAGCCCAGGGTGACTTTCCACAAAACACTGGGAATATCATCCAGGATGTAACATGATTTTATTCTTAAAGACCTGGCAGCCATAGTTGAGAGTCAAGACACACATGGACCTCACATTGTAGACCTCAGTGGGCCTGGTTTCATGTGACTTTTTGGCCACTCTTTGGGAAGCCTTGTTTGTGAGAGTTCTCCAGAGCTTTCATTGAAATGATCTTCCTCACCATTGAATGGTTCCTGAATGAATGGAAACCCACAGTGCCTCCAACTTCATCCTTTAAAAATGGCTAGATAAATACCATGCAATCTTTGAAATTCCCACCAGGGGGCACTGGAGAACTTTTGGATGTCCTGTTGCTGATCATGAGTGTACCATGCAGGGGCCTTGATTGACTGGCTTGCATGAAAATGGTTTAGAAAAGAGATGCCAGTAAGTTGGGGCCTGCTGATTAGTGGGCCTAGAGCAGTGGTGTGCAGGTGTGTGATAAAACATCTGTGGTGGGGCCATGTGGATCTGCCATGGGCTTCCAAATGGCTTGTGACTGACATGGTGCAGCCAGCAGACCCTTGCATGTAAAGGCATCTTGTTATATGGAGAGGTTTCAGGGCAATGTTCAGAATGAGGTTGCTATGGTCAAGAGGGCAAGCTCTGTGGGATAGAAGCCTGGTTGGTGCATACTCCTAGGACCTTGACCCACCACACTTCACAGAATTCCCTCCACCACTGTGTCCCAGTTGAACTCGTTGTATTTCGTGAAGGAAATTTTAAACTCCTAGTGTAGCAGCAAGAAACACCAAGAAAGATGAGGATTACCAAATGGATTCACAGTCCCCACGGGGAGACACTTAGCCCCCAGTGGCCACAGTTTACCTACAAAGAGAGAATTCAGCACTTCTGCCTCATGTTCATTGGAAAATCAGAAACCATGTCCTCCAGGTCACATAGATGCAGACCCAGCTTTGATGGTCTCACTACAAAGGAAGCTAAAGCTCCTGACAACAACATATATTTCAAGAGCCCAACCTCAGAGGCAGTTTCTCAAGAAGTCTTTAGGCCAGCAGAGCTCCATGTTTGTGGAGTGTTTATCCTGTCCCTTACTTATGGAAACTCCTCTACCACCTCCAAAGTTGTGAACTCCTGAGCATTTTTCATTCCACATATGTATTCAAAGATTTTCTAACTCTTCTCCTCCAATTGCATCTTACTTGGGGCGAGGGTAATGTCAAGGCATTGTTCTGGATGAAGGTGGGAAGATTTTTGGGTAGCACATATTTGCATACACATTGGATTCATTTTCCTATTTTCCATTCCAAATACTGAATCCCTGACACTAACCCATACCCTACTAGACTCTGACTACGAATCCTAATATGATGGAGAAAAATAACCCAAACAGAATAGAAATACAAGCACTTCAGAGGAGGCATGGTGTGTAGTTGGACAGGCCTTTTGCATTATAAAGAGTAGGTGTTATGAATCTAGTCCAATGTAATAGTTCTCCATGTGTTTTTAAAGTTAACAAGTATGTGAATTCCTGTCTCCCTTTCTCTGTATCCTATTCAACACATGTATTTTTACATGCACATATAGAATCCTACCTGGTTTCCCAGCTACATTCTTGTGAGGTGGCTGACTTGGCAGATACAAACTGTGAGAAGAGATCACTCCTCCTAAATGCTGTTGGAACTGAAAATCAACCTATGGGTAAGCTTCCTACTTGAACAACATGATACATAAATCCATGTTCAGTAAAATAAATATTTTTGGATCTGTGGATGATATATATTTCATGATGAATTTCAATTGGCATATATATTTCTACTTTTTAATGTGTCTGTGCGTGTGTGTTTTGTGTGTATATATATATGTATATATACACACACACACACTCTCCAGATTATTCAAAATATAAAATATATGTGTCTTATTTTACACTCCCTAAATTTATGTACATGTATGTGGATTTATAATCAACTTTTCACAAGATTAGTCTCAGAAATATTCATCCACCTGAAATACATATTTGTTTTCTAGTACTGAAAACTAACTTCAGTGAATGGTGCAAAGAAATCCTAACATTTCTACAGTAACTGACCCTGTTTAACATCAATGCAAGTAGACACCTATGGGACATGATGTTTATTTTGAAATTCATTTTTATTCAACACTGGTACATTAGTATTTCTTAGTTGATGCACATCATAGGATATATATTTCATCCTCAAGTTCACAAATTTCTAGGCATTTGGTTCACTTTCAATCAAATCCTACTTCAGAACACATGTATCCCTTCATGTTTCTTGACTGGTCTTTTAATGAGACTTCTTTCCAAACACATTATTTTGGATTTCCATAATCACTTTTGAAGCAAAACTCACACACCATTAAGGGTAAACCATAACCCTAATATTACTATTAGATGTATAACGGGTTGGCATGAATGATCCTGTGTCGGTATAAGATTTCCTATATATTTTCAGATATCAATTCAATCCATTATTTAAATTTTAACTATTTATATTCTTCATTCACAGTATGGTCTATTCATGCATTATCTCTATACTCACAGACCCAGGGTACACCTATTTGTACCCCTGAATGCTAATTTATAGGTCTTCAACATATTGCTCCCAAAAATGGAGAAAGAAATACTCACATCACCTTATCTACATATACATTGTATCACACTGATATTCTGCACATAAAATGCAAAGTTCACTTATGATTGTTCCAAAGCCTAATTGGAAAGTGAGCATGGATTACTAAAAACATCCTTGTCCAGGTTGCCTCATGCTCTCAAATTTCAATTTTATTTGTGACTACACATTTGTTTCTGCCTAAGAATATATATTCAACCTCAACCCTCTTAAAAATGTCTAATCCTATCACTCACTTTATACTTTGCCTGATTTCCTAATGTCGATATTCATTTTTGCTTTCCTACCGATTTTCCCCAGTTCATCATTGTGACTGACTCTTCACATGTGCTGACATTTACATTCACTCTCTAACAGACAGCCTATTGCTAAAGAACTTTTGGTCCAAATTTTATACTCATTCTTCTTCCTAAACCTACTGACTATCTTCCTAATCCTACCTATTATCCCTTTTTGACTGGATGTTCTCTTCTACATTGAATCATCCAAGGTACAAGGTCCTGTGCCATTGTATATGGATTTATCAGAGACATCTGTACAGAATGTAATTCAAAGCTAAGTATCCCAATCAAGGGCCCAATGCCCTTCTGGCCTTCAAATCTTACTTAGATTTCTGTTTTCATACATATATTTCACCTCGGTATTATTATAAATATCACAGGTTCCCAATACCATTCTTCATCCAGCAGAATGTTCCCTAACCCAAATGGAACATGTTCTTAACCCCAAGCATACACTGTTCCCTCAATCTAACTTTACAGAAGAGCAGGGACAGAGTTGGTCTTACAATACAAGAATGTAGGGGATCTTCCACCTGCTGAGAACCTCAAACGTCCATGGAGAAATGATCCCTGGAGAAGATGTAGGCAGCTAGGAAGGATCTGAGAGAGCAAAAGTCATCTCCGGTGGCAGACAACCTGGTCAGGATGAAGGGATGTGTCTGAATGAGCCTCTCTCTTCTTAATGTAGACAAGATGGACCAAACCAGGCCTGTGTGGAGAGCTTTTCCTGGGTGCCTATGGTTGATATACCATTCTAACTTGTGAAAGTGTCACCGGAAGAAGGGGCAGCCTCCATCTCATGAGACCCTTAGAAGCAACAGTTAGGACAAAGTGGTTTCCAAGGCAGTGACCTCATTCAGTTCCTGAAGGAAGTGACCTCACCACACTTCCTTGGTGATGGAACTCTCTGAACTTGGGATCCAGGAAGCCAGGCACCCAGAGGCAGTCCCAGTGCCAGTCCCAGTGGGCTCACTTGTCTGGATTTACCACGGACAGAGTCAGTCTTTCTTGGTACCTACAGATGTGAGGATGGCCAATTGCCAGGAAAGCTCCGAAGGGGGTCTTTCCTGGGAAAGCAGGTAGTGGCTCACCCCTGGCTCCTGTCAACTTCACAGAAGTGGCCACGGAGGCCAGATCTGAGACAGGACAGGCCATTTCAGGGGAACATAGTATGGCCCACCAGTCAGAGGACACTGCGGGTAGTCACAGACCTCCTTGGGGGAAGGAGGTGGCTTTGTGGATGTGGGTGTGAATTTGTGGTTTTGTCTAATGTTGTGAGAAGAGGTAGGAAAGGAGGTTTGTTTGGTTCAAAGTGGACTGTTTCTAGCATGTCTTTTGACAAGGCGAGTGTTGCTATGTCTGTGTATCCCACTGTGTCTGTGGTTGTAGACATTAGAAAAGAGAATGCATCAATGGATATGTCCTGTCTAGTAGAAAGCTTCCAGCATTCATCCTGCTCAATTTATGAATGGACTGCAGCTTGCCTTATCCATGGGCAACACCTCCTATCTTCCTAATGTCCTGTTTTCTTCCTGAATTCTGGCCACTCTTCAGAATAGGCTCATGGTTTTGTGTCCAAGATATGTACCACCTCCAAGCTTGGTGACATGGCCATGTACTGGATAGCTGAAAGGAATGGTGAGCATCTCAGAAAACTCAGATATCAGTGGGCCCAGTAAAGTCTCAGTGGAGAAAGCCTGCTTTGGGCCTTTTGCTTACCTATTGTTCTGTTTCCCTGGATGTCAGCAAGGTGTTTGCCACAGGACACCCCTTTGTGAAGCCTCAAGAAAACCATTTTCAAATGCAAACGAACAGGCATCACCTGTGGCTCTTTGCTTAATTGCTTTGCAAAGGGATGTGTCTGAATCAGCCTCTTGGCCCTGTGTGAGCCTGTGGCTTAGATTGTCAGCACCTGATGGATCTCAAGAAAGATCTTATATGTGCATCCAAAGCCAATAGAGCAAAAAAGCAGTCATTGTGGATGAAGTCTCTCGCCTTCCTTTGTAAGGTTCCTGATCTCCATCAAGTGAGAATAGGGATCCTTTGGGTCAAATGAGTTCTTCAAAGCCCTGCAGCGGCTAGGCATTATGTGCTTAGATTTTCTCATGACTCCAATTCACACAAAGAATCTATACCCCACCATCAGCAGGCCTCAATGTGAAGAAGCTGAGCAGTATTAAAGGCAGGACTATTTGATCACTCCTGGTTCAAAGGAAGGGTGTACAGGCCACCCTGACATTAGGCTAATGAGGGGCAAGGAAGCTTATTGTAAACACTGTCTTAGGCTGTTCCCCTCCTGGAAACCTCCAGCCAGAGGTTGTGAGGATTGTCTATATTGAAGAAGATGAGGGCCTTGTGGCAGTGTTTCGGTTTGAATTGTGGTCATTTGTGTGGCTGTGGAAGAGATGAGTGGGTCCCCCTGGGCTTGAACTCTGGTGTGATTCCCCTTGGAGACTGAGTTCTGGAACTGACCTCAGAGAAGTATTGCCATGAATTGTGTTGGGATTATTGGAGGTCACGCATGAGAGTCACCCTTGGAAACTGAGATAGAAGCCCAGGGTGACTTTCCACAAAACACTGGGAATATCAGCCAGGATATAACATGATTTTATTCTTAAAGACCTGGCAGCCATAGTTGAGAGTCAAGACACACATGGACCTCACATTGTAGACCTCAGTGGGCCTGGTTTCATGTGACTTTTTGGCCACTCTTTGGGAAGCCTTGTTTGTGAGAGTTCTCCAGAGCTTTCATTGAAATGATCTTCCTCACCATTGAATGGTTCCTGAATGAATGGAAACCCACAGTGCCTCCAACTTCATCCTTTAAAAATGGCTAGATAAATACCATGCAATCTTTGAAATTCCCACCAGGTGGCACTGGAGAACTTTTGGATGTCCTGTTGCTGATCATGAGTGTACCATGCAGGGGCCTTGATTGACTGGGTTGCATGAAAATGGTTTAGAAAAGAGATACCAGTAAGTTGGGGCCTGCTGATTAGTGGGCCTAGAGCAGTGGTGTGCAGGTGTGTGATAAAACATCTGTGGTGGGGCCATGTGGATCTGCCATGGGCTTCCAAATGGCTTGTGACTGACATGGTGCAGCCAGCAGACCCTTGTATGTAAAGGCATCTTGTTATATGGAGAGGTTTCAGGGCAATGTTCAGAATGAGGTTGCTATGGTCAAGAGGGCAAGCTCTGTGGGATAGAAGCCTGGTTGGTGCATACTCCTAGGACCTTGACCCACCACACTTCACAGAATTCCCTCCACCACTGTGTCCCAGTTGAACTCGTTGTATTTCGTGAAGGAAATTTTAAACTCCTAGTGTAGCAGCAAGAAACACCAAGAAAGATGAGGATTACCAAATGGATTCACAGTCCCCACGGGGAGACACTTAGCCCCCAGTGGCCACAGTTTACCTACAAAGAGAGAATTCAGCACTTCTGCCTCATGTTCATTGGAAAATCAGAAACCATGTCCTCCAGGTCACATAGATGCAGACCCAGCTTTGATGGTCTCACTACAAAGGAAGCTAAAGCTCCTGACAACAACATATATTTCAAGAGCCCAACCTCAGAGGCAGTTTCTCAAGAAGTCTTTAGGCCAGCAGAGCTCCATGTTTGTGGAGTGTTTATCCTGTCCCTTACTTATGGAAACTCCTCTACCACCTCCAAAGTTGTGAACTCCTGAGCATTTTTCATTCCACATATGTATTCAAAGATTTTCTAACTCTTCTCCTCCAATTGCATCTTACTTGGGGCGAGGGTAATGTCAAGGCATTGTTCTGGATGAAGGTGGGAAGATTTTTGGGTAGCACATATTTGCATACACATTGGATTCATTTTCCTATTTTCCATTCCAAATACTGAATCCCTGACACTAACCCATACCCTACTAGACTCTGACTACGAATCCTAATATGATGGAGAAAAATAACCCAAACAGAATAGAAATACAAGCACTTCAGAGGAGGCATGGTGTGTAGTTGGACAGGCCTTTTGCATTATAAAGAGTAGGTGTTATGAATCTAGTCCAATGTAATAGTTCTCCATGTGTTTTTAAAGTTAACAAGTATGTGAATTCCTGTCTCCCTTTCTCTGTATCCTATTCAACACATGTATTTTTACATGCACATATAGAATCCTACCTGGTTTCCCAGCTACGTTTTGTGAGGTGGCTGACTTGGCAGATACAAACTGTGAGAAGAGATCACTCCTCCTAAATGCTGTTGGAACTGAAAATCAACCTATGGGTAAGCTTCCTACTTGAACAACATGATACATAAATCCATGTTCAGTAAAATAAATATTTTTGGATCTGTGGATGATATATATTTCATGATGAATTTCAATTGGCATATATATTTCTACTTTTTAATGTGTCTGTGTGTGTGTGTTTTGTGTGTATATATATATATATATGTATATATACTCACACACACACTCTCCAGATTATTAAAAATATAAAATATATGTGTCTTATTTTACACTCCCTAAATTTATGTACACGTATGTGGATTTATAAGCAACTTTTCACAAGATTAGTCTCAGAAATATTCATCCACCTGAAATACATATTATTTTTCTAGTACAGAAAACTAACTTCAGTGAATGGTGCAAAGAAATCCTAACATTTCTACAGTAACTGACCCTGTTTAACATCAATGCAAGTAGACTCCTATGGGACATGATGTGTATTTTGACATTCATTTTTATTCAACACTGATACATTAGTATTTCTTCAGTTGATACACATCATAGGATATATATTTCATCCTCAAGTTCACAAATTTCTAGGCATTTGGTTCACTTTCAATCAAATCCTACTTCAGAACACATGTATCCCTTCATGTTTCTTGACTGGTCTTTTAATGAGACTTCTTTCCAAACACATTATTTTGGATTTCCATAATCACTTTTGAAGCAAAACTCACACACCATTAAGGGTAAACCACAACCCTAATATTACCATTAGATGTATAACTGGTTGGCATGAATGATCCCGTATCAGTATAAGATTTCCTATATATTTTCAGATATCAATTCAATCCAGTATTCAAATTTTAACCATTTATATTCTTCATTCACAGTATGGTCTATTCATGCATTATCTCTATACTCACAGACCCAGGGTACACCTATTTGTACCCCTGAATGCTAATTTATAGGTCTTCAAAATATTGCTCCCAAAAATGGTGAAAGAAATACATCACCTTATCTACATATACATTGTATCACAGTGATATTCTGCAAACAAAATGCAAAGGTCACACTTATGATTGTACCAAAGCCTAATTGGAAAGTGAGCATGGATTACTAAAACATCCTTGTCCAGGTTGCCTAATGCTCTCAAATGTCAATTTTATTTGTGACTACACATTTGTTTCTGCCTGAGATTATATATTCAACCTCAACCCTGTTGAAAATGTCTAATCCTATCACTCACTTTATACTTTGCCTGATTTCCTAATGTTGATATTCATTTTTGCTTTCCTACCTATTTTCCCCAGTTCATCATTGTGACTGACTCTTCACATGTGCTGACATTTACATTCACTCTCTAACAGACAGCCTATTGCTAAAGAAATTTTGGTCCAAATTTTATACTCACCCTTCTTCCTAAACCTACTGACTATCTTCCTAATCCTACCTACTATCCCTTTTTGACTGCATGTTCTCTTCTACATTGAATCATTTAAGGTATAAGGTCCTATGCCATTGTATATGGATTTATCAGAGACATCTGTGCAGAATGTATTTCAAAGCTAAGTATCCCAATCAAGGGCCCAATGCCCTTCTGGCCTTCAAATCTTACTTAGATTTCTGTTTTCATACATATATTTCACCTCGGTATTATTATAAATATCACAGGTTCCCAATACCATTCTTCATCCAGCAGAATGTTCCCTAACCCAAATGGAACATGTTCTTAACCCCAAGCATACACTGTTCCCTCAATCTAACTTTACAGAAGAGCAGGGACAGAGTTGGTCTTACAATACAAGAATGTAGGGGATCTTCCACCTGCTGAGAACCTCAAAGGTCCATGGAGAAATGATCCCTGGAGAAGATGTAGGCAGCTAGGAAGGATCTGAGAGAGCAAAAGTCATCTCCGGTGGCAGACAACCTGGTCAGGATGAAGGGATGTGTCTGAATGAGCCTCTCTCTTCTTAATGTAGACAAGATGGACCAAACCAGGCCTGTGTGGAGAGCTTTTCCTGGGTGCCTATGGTTGATATACCATTCTAACTTGTGAAAGTGTCACAGGAAGAAGGGGCAGCCTCCATCTCATGAGACCCTTAGAAGCAACAGTTAGGACAAAGTGGTTTCCAAGGCAGTGACCTCATTCAGTTCCTGAAGGAAGTGACCTCACCACACTTCCTTGGTGATGGAACTCTCTGAACTTGGGATCCAGGAAGCCAGGCACCCAGAGGCAGTCCCAGTGCCAGTCCCAGTGGGCTCACTTGTCTGGATTTACCACGGACAGAGTCAGTCTTTCTTGGTACCTACAGATGTGAGGATGGCCAATTGCCAGGAAAGCTCCGAAGGGGGTCTTTCCTGGGAAAGCAGGTAGTGGCTCACCCCTGGCTCCTGTCAACTTCACAGAAGTGGCCACGGAGGCCAGATCTGAGACAGGACAGGCCATTTCGGGGGAACATAGTATGGCCCACCAGTCAGAGGACACTGCGGGTAGTCACAGACCTCCTTGGGGGAAGGAGGTGGCTTTGTGGGTGTGGGTGTGAATTTGTGGTTTTGTCTAATGTTGTGAGAAGAGGTAGGAAAGGAGGTTTGTTTGGTTCAAAGTGGACTGTTTCTAGCATGTCTTTTGACAAGGCGAGTGTTGCTATGTCTGTGTATCCCACTGTGTCTGTGGTTGTAGACATTAGAAAAGAGAATGCATCAATGGATGTGTCCTGTCTAGTAGAAAGCTTCCAGCATTCATCCTGCTCAATTTATGAATGGACTGCAGCTTGCCTTATCCATGGGCAACACCTCCTATCTTCCTAATGTCCTGTTTTCTTCCTGAATTCTGGCCACTCTTCAGAATAGGCTCATGGTTTTGTGTCCAAGATATGTACCACCTCCAAGCTTGGTGACATGGCCATGTACTGGATAGCTGAAAGGAATGGTGAGCATCTCAGAAAACTCAGATATCAGTGGGCCCAGTAAAGTCTCAGTGGAGAAAGCCTGCTTTGGGCCTTTTGCTTACCTATTGTTCTGTTTCCCTGGATGTCAGCAAGGTGTTTGCCACAGGACACCCCTTTGTGAAGCCTCAAGAAAACCATTTTCAAATGCAAACGAACAGGCATCACCTGTGGCTCTTTGCTTAATTGCTTTGCAAAGGGATGTGTCTGAATCAGCCTCTTGGCCCTGTGTGAGCCTGTGGCTTAGATTGTCAGCACCTGATGGATCTCAAGAAAGATCTTATATGTGCATCCAAAGCCAATAGAGCAAAAAAGCAGTCATTGTGGATGAAGTCTCTCGCCTTCCTTTGTAAGGTTCCTGATCTCCATCAAGTGAGAATAGGGATCCTTTGGGTCAAATGAGTTCTTCAAAGCCCTGCAGCGGCTAGGCATTATGTGCTTAGATTTTCTCATGACTCCAATTCACACAAAGAATCTATACCCCACCATCAGCAGGCCTCAATGTGAAGAAGCTGAGCAGTATTAAAGGCAGGACTATTTGATCACTCCTGGTTCAAAGGAAGGGTGTACAGGCCACCCTGACATTAGGCTAATGAGGGGCAAGGAAGCTTATTGTAAACACTGTCTTAGGCTGTTCCCCTCCTGGAAACCTCCAGCCAGAGGTTGTGAGGATTGTCTATATTGAAGAAGATGAGGGCCTTGTGGCAGTGTTTCGGTTTGAATTGTGGTCATTTGTGTGGCTGTGGAAGAGATGAGTGGGTCCCCCTGGGCTTGAACTCTGGTGTGATTCCCCTTGGAGACTGAGTTCTGGAACTGACCTCAGAGAAGTATTGCCATGAATTGTGTTGGGATTATTGGAGGTCACGCATGAGAGTCACCCTTGGAAACTGAGATAGAAGCCCAGGGTGACTTTCCACAAAACACTGGGAATATCAGCCAGGATATAACATGATTTTATTCTTAAAGACCTGGCAGCCATAGTTGAGAGTCAAGACACACATGGACCTCACATTGTAGACCTCAGTGGGCCTGGTTTCATGTGACTTTTTGGCCACTCTTTGGGAAGCCTTGTTTGTGAGAGTTCTCCAGAGCTTTCATTGAAATGATCTTCCTCACCATTGAATGGTTCCTGAATGAATGGAAACCCACAGTGCCTCCAACTTCATCCTTTAAAAATGGCTAGATAAATACCATGCAATCTTTGAAATTCCCACCAGGTGGCACTGGAGAACTTTTGGATGTCCTGTTGCTGATCATGAGTGTACCATGCAGGGGCCTTGATTGACTGGGTTGCATGAAAATGGTTTAGAAAAGAGATACCAGTAAGTTGGGGCCTGCTGATTAGTGGGCCTAGAGCAGTGGTGTGCAGGTGTGTGATAAAACATCTGTGGTGGGGCCATGTGGATCTGCCATGGGCTTCCAAATGGCTTGTGACTGACATGGTGCAGCCAGCAGACCCTTGTATGTAAAGGCATCTTGTTATATGGAGAGGTTTCAGGGCAATGTTCAGAATGAGGTTGCTATGGTCAAGAGGGCAAGCTCTGTGGGATAGAAGCCTGGTTGGTGCATACTCCTAGGACCTTGACCCACCACACTTCACAGAATTCCCTCCACCACTGTGTCCCAGTTGAACTCGTTGTATTTCGTGAAGGAAATTTTAAACTCCTAGTGTAGCAGCAAGAAACACCAAGAAAGATGAGGATTACCAAATGGATTCACAGTCCCCACGGGGAGACACTTAGCCCCCAGTGGCCACAGTTTACCTACAAAGAGAGAATTCAGCACTTCTGCCTCATGTTCATTGGAAAATCAGAAACCATGTCCTCCAGGTCACATAGATGCAGACCCAGCTTTGATGGTCTCACTACAAAGGAAGCTAAAGCTCCTGACAACAACATATATTTCAAGAGCCCAACCTCAGAGGCAGTTTCTCAAGAAGTCTTTAGGCCAGCAGAGCTCCATGTTTGTGGAGTGTTTATCCTGTCCCTTACTTATGGAAACTCCTCTACCACCTCCAAAGTTGTGAACTCCTGAGCATTTTTCATTCCACATATGTATTCAAAGATTTTCTAACTCTTCTCCTCCAATTGCATCTTACTTGGGGCGAGGGTAATGTCAAGGCATTGTTCTGGATGAAGGTGGGAAGATTTTTGGGTAGCACATATTTGCATACACATTGGATTCATTTTCCTATTTTCCATTCCAAATACTGAATCCCTGACATTAACCCATACCCTACTAGACTCTGACTACGAATCCTAATATGATGGAGAAAAATAACCCAAACAGAATAGAAATACAAGCACTTCAGAGGAGGCATGGTGTGTAGTTGGACAGGCCTTTTGCATTATAAAGAGTAGGTGTTATGAATCTAGTCCAATGTAATAGTTCTCCATGTGTTTTTAAAGTTAACAAGTATGTGAATTCCTGTCTCCCTTTCTCTGTATCCTATTCAACACATGTATTTTTACATGCACATATAGAATCCTACCTGGTTTCCCAGCTACGTTTTGTGAGGTGGCTGACTTGGCAGATACAAACTGTGAGAAGAGATCACTCCTCCTAAATGCTGTTGGAACTGAAAATCAACCTATGGGTAAGCTTCCTACTTGAACAACATGATACATAAATCCATGTTCAGTAAAATAAATATTTTTGGATCTGTGGATGATATATATTTCATGATGAATTTCAATTGGCATATATATTTCTACTTTTTAATGTGTCTGTGCGTGTGTGTTTTGTGTGTATATATATATATATGTATATATACTCACACACACACTCTCCAGATTATTAAAAATATAAAATATATGTGTCTTATTTTACACTCCCTAAATTTATGTACACGTATGTGGATTTATAAGCAACTTTTCACAAGATTAGTCTCAGAAATATTCATCCACCTGAAATACATATTATTTTTCTAGTACAGAAAACTAACTTCAGTGAATGGTGCAAAGAAATCCTAACATTTCTACAGTAACTGACCCTGTTTAACATCAATGCAAGTAGACTCCTATGGGACATGATGTGTATTTTGACATTCATTTTTATTCAACACTGGTACATTAGTATTTCTTCAGTTGATACACATCATAGGATATATATTTCATCCTCAAGTTCACAAATTTCTAGGCATTTGGTTCACTTTCAATCAAATCCTACTTCAGAACACATGTATCCCTTCATGTTTCTTGACTGGTCTTTTAATGAGACTTCTTTCCAAACACATTATTTTGGATTTCCATAATCACTTTTGAAGCAAAACTCACACACCATTAAGGGTAAACCACAACCCTAATATTACCATTAGATGTATAACTGGTTGGCATGAATGATCCCGTATCAGTATAAGATTTCCTATATATTTTCAGATATCAATTCAATCCAGTATTCAAATTTTAACCATTTATATTCTTCATTCACAGTATGGTCTATTCATGCATTATCTCTATACTCACAGACCCAGGGTACACCTATTTGTACCCCTGAATGCTAATTTATAGGTCTTCAAAATATTGCTCCCAAAAATGGTGAAAGAAATACATCACCTTATCTACATATACATTGTATCACAGTGATATTCTGCAAACAAAATGCAAAGGTCACACTTATGATTGTACCAAAGCCTAATTGGAAAGTGAGCATGGATTACTAAAACATCCTTGTCCAGGTTGCCTAATGCTCTCAAATGTCAATTTTATTTGTGACTACACATTTGTTTCTGCCTGAGATTATATATTCAACCTCAACCCTGTTGAAAATGTCTAATCCTATCACTCACTTTATACTTTGCCTGATTTCCTAATGTTGATATTCATTTTTGCTTTCCTACCTATTTTCCCCAGTTCATCATTGTGACTGACTCTTCACATGTGCTGACATTTACATTCACTCTCTAACAGACAGCCTATTGCTAAAGAAATTTTGGTCCAAATTTTATACTCACCCTTCTTCCTAAACCTACTGACTATCTTCCTAATCCTACCTACTATCCCTTTTTGACTGCATGTTCTCTTCTACATTGAATCATTTAAGGTATAAGGTCCTATGCCATTGTATATGGATTTATCAGAGACATCTGTGCAGAATGTATTTCAAAGCTAAGTATCCCAGTCAAGGGCCCAATGCCCTTCTGGCCTTCAAATCTTACTTAGATTTCTGTTTTCATACATATATTTCACCTCGGTATTATTATAAATATCACAGGTTCCCAATACCATTCTTCATCCAGCAGAATGTTCCCTAACCCAAATGGAACATGTTCTTAACCCCAAGCATACACTGTTCCCTCAATCTAACTTTACAGAAGAGCAGGGACAGAGTTGGTCTTACAATACAAGAATGTAGGGGATCTTCCACCTGCTGAGAACCTCAAAGGTCCATGGAGAAATGATCCCTGGAGAAGATGTAGGCAGCTAGGAAGGATCTGAGAGAGCAAAAGTCATCTCCGGTGGCAGACAACCTGGTCAGGATGAAGGGATGTGTCTGAATGAGCCTCTCTCTTCTTAATGTAGACAAGATGGACCAAACCAGGCCTGTGTGGAGAGCTTTTCCTGGGTGCCTATGGTTGATATACCATTCTAACTTGTGAAAGTGTCACAGGAAGAAGGGGCAGCCTCCATCTCATGAGACCCTTAGAAGCAACAGTTAGGACAAAGTGGTTTCCAAGGCAGTGACCTCATTCAGTTCCTGAAGGAAGTGACCTCACCACACTTCCTTGGTGATGGAACTCTCTGAACTTGGGATCCAGGAAGCCAGGCACCCAGAGGCAGTCCCAGTGCCAGTCCCAGTGGGCTCACTTGTCTGGATTTACCACGGACAGAGTCAGTCTTTCTTGGTACCTACAGATGTGAGGATGGCCAATTGCCAGGAAAGCTCCGAAGGGGGTCTTTCCTGGGAAAGCAGGTAGTGGCTCACCCCTGGCTCCTGTCAACTTCACAGAAGTGGCCACGGAGGCCAGATCTGAGACAGGACAGGCCATTTCGGGGGAACATAGTATGGCCCACCAGTCAGAGGACACTGCGGGTAGTCACAGACCTCCTTGGGGGAAGGAGGTGGCTTTGTGGGTGTGGGTGTGAATTTGTGGTTTTGTCTAATGTTGTGAGAAGAGGTAGGAAAGGAGGTTTGTTTGGTTCAAAGTGGACTGTTTCTAGCATGTCTTTTGACAAGGCGAGTGTTGCTATGTCTGTGTATCCCACTGTGTCTGTGGTTGTAGACATTAGAAAAGAGAATGCATCAATGGATGTGTCCTGTCTAGTAGAAAGCTTCCAGCATTCATCCTGCTCAATTTATGAATGGACTGCAGCTTGCCTTATCCATGGGCAACACCTCCTATCTTCCTAATGTCCTGTTTTCTTCCTGAATTCTGGCCACTCTTCAGAATAGGCTCATGGTTTTGTGTCCAAGATATGTACCACCTCCAAGCTTGGTGACATGGCCATGTACTGGATAGCTGAAAGGAATGGTGAGCATCTCAGAAAACTCAGATATCAGTGGGCCCAGTAAAGTCTCAGTGGAGAAAGCCTGCTTTGGGCCTTTTGCTTACCTATTGTTCTGTTTCCCTGGATGTCAGCAAGGTGTTTGCCTCAGGACACCCCTTTGTGAAGCCTCAAGAAAACCATTTTCAAATGCAAACGAACAGGCATCACCTGTGGCTCTTTGCTTAATTGCTTTGCAAAGGGATGTGTCTGAATCAGCCTCTTGGCCCTGTGTGAGCCTGTGGCTTAGATTGTCAGCACCTGATGGATCTCAAGAAAGATCTTATATGTGCATCCAAAGCCAATAGAGCAAAAAAGCAGTCATTGTGGATGAAGTCTCTCGCCTTCCTTTGTAAGGTTCCTGATCTCCATCAAGTGAGAATAGGGATCCTTTGGGTCAAATGAGTTCTTCAAAGCCCTGCAGCAGCTAGGCATTATGTGCTTAGATTTTCTCATGACTCCAATTCACACAAAGAATCTATACCCCACCATCAGCAGGCCTCAATGTGAAGAAGCTGAGCAGTATTAAAGGCAGGACTATTTGATCACTCCTGGTTCAAAGGAAGGGTGTACAGGCCACCCTGACATTAGGCTAATGAGGGGCAAGGAAGCTTATTGTAAACACTGTCTTAGGCTGTTCCCCTCCTGGAAACCTCCAGCCAGAGGTTGTGAGGATTGTCTATATTGAAGAAGATGAGGGCCTTGTGGCAGTGTTTCGGTTTGAATTGTGGTCATTTGTGTGGCTGTGGAAGAGATGAGTGGGTCCCCCTGGGCTTGAACTCTGGTGTGATTCCCCTTGGAGACTGAGTTCTGGAACTGACCTCAGAGAAGTATTGCCATGAATTGTGTTGGGATTATTGGAGGTCACGCATGAGAGTCACCCTTGGAAACTGAGATAGAAGCCCAGGGTGACTTTCCACAAAACACTGGGAATATCAGCCAGGATATAACATGATTTTATTCTTAAAGACCTGGCAGCCATAGTTGAGAGTCAAGACACACATGGACCTCACATTGTAGACCTCAGTGGGCCTGGTTTCATGTGACTTTTTGGCCACTCTTTGGGAAGCCTTGTTTGTGAGAGTTCTCCAGAGCTTTCATTGAAATGATCTTCCTCACCATTGAATGGTTCCTGAATGAATGGAAACCCACAGTGCCTCCAACTTCATCCTTTAAAAATGGCTAGATAAATACCATGCAATCTTTGAAATTCCCACCAGGTGGCACTCGAGAACTTTTGGATGTCCTGTTGCTGATCATGAGTGTACCATGCAGGGGCCTTGATTGACTGGGTTGCATGAAAATGGTTTAGAAAAGAGATACCAGTAAGTTGGGGCCTGCTGATTAGTGGGCCTAGAGCAGTGGTGTGCAGGTGTGTGATAAAACATCTGTGGTGGGGCCATGTGGATCTGCCATGGGCTTCCAAATGGCTTGTGACTGACATGGTGCAGCCAGCAGACCCTTGTATGTAAAGGCATCTTGTTATATGGAGAGGTTTCAGGGCAATGTTCAGAATGAGGTTGCTATGGTCAAGAGGGCAAGCTCTGTGGGATAGAAGCCTGGTTGGTGCATACTCCTAGGACCTTGACCCACCACACTTCACAGAATTCCCTCCACCACTGTGTCCCAGTTGAACTCGTTGTATTTCGTGAAGGAAATTTTAAACTCCTAGTGTAGCAGCAAGAAACACCAAGAAAGATGAGGATTACCAAATGGATTCACAGTCCCCACGGGGAGACACTTAGCCCCCAGTGGCCACAGTTTACCTACAAAGAGAGAATTCAGCACTTCTGCCTCATGTTCATTGGAAAATCAGAAACCATGTCCTCCAGGTCACATAGATGCAGACCCAGCTTTGATGGTCTCACTACAAAGGAAGCTAAAGCTCCTGACAACAACATATATTTCAAGAGCCCAACCTCAGAGGCAGTTTCTCAAGAAGTCTTTAGGCCAGCAGAGCTCCATGTTTGTGGAGTGTTTATCCTGTCCCTTACTTATGGAAACTCCTCTACCACCTCCAAAGTTGTGAACTCCTGAGCATTTTTCATTCCACATATGTATTCAAAGATTTTCTAACTCTTCTCCTCCAATTGCATCTTACTTGGGGCGAGGGTAATGTCAAGGCATTGTTCTGGATGAAGGTGGGAAGATTTTTGGGTAGCACATATTTGCATACACATTGGATTCATTTTCCTATTTTCCATTCCAAATACTGAATCCCTGACACTAACCCATACCCTACTAGACTCTGACTACGAATCCTAATATGATGGAGAAAAATAACCCAAACAGAATAGAAATACAAGCACTTCAGAGGAGGCATGGTGTGTAGTTGGACAGGCCTTTTGCATTATAAAGAGTAGGTGTTATGAATCTAGTCCAATGTAATAGTTCTCCATGTGTTTTTAAAGTTAACAAGTATGTGAATTCCTGTCTCCCTTTCTCTGTATCCTATTCAACACATGTATTTTTACATGCACATATAGAATCCTACCTGGTTTCCCAGCTACATTCTTGTGAGGTGGCTGACTTGGCAGATACAAACTGTGAGAAGAGATCACTCCTCCTAAATGCTGTTGGAACTGAAAATCAACCTATGGGTAAGCTTCCTACTTGAACAACATGATACATAAATCCATGTTCAGTAAAATAAATATTTTTGGATCTGTGGATGATATATATTTCATGATGAATTTCAATTGGCATATATATTTCTACTTTTTAATGTGTCTGTGTGTGTGTGTTTTGTGTATATATATATATATATATGTATATATACTCACACACACACTCTCCAGATTATTAAAAATATAAAATATATGTGTCTTATTTTACACTCCCTAAATTTATGTACACGTATGTGGATTTATAAGCAACTTTTCACAAGATTAGTCTCAGAAATATTCATCCACCTGAAATACATATTATTTTTCTAGTACAGAAAACTAACTTCAGTGAATGGTGCAAAGAAATCCTAACATTTCTACAGTAACTGACCCTGTTTAACATCAATGCAAGTAGACTCCTATGGGACATGATGTGTATTTTGACATTCATTTATATTCAACACTGGTACATTAGTATTTCTTCAGTTGATACACATCATAGGATATATATTTCATCCTCAAGTTCACAAATTTCTAGGCATTTGGTTCACTTTCAATCAAATCCTACTTCAGAACACATGTATCCCTTCATGTTTCTTGACTGGTCTTTTAATGAGACTTCTTTCCAAACACATTATTTTGGATTTCCATAATCACTTTTGAAGCAAAACTCACACACCATTAAGGGTAAACCACAACCCTAATATTACCATTAGATGTATAACTGGTTGGCATGAATGATCCCGTATCAGTATAAGATTTCCTATATATTTTCAGATATCAATTCAATCCAGTATTCAAATTTTAACCATTTATATTCTTCATTCACAGTATGGTCTATTCATGCATTATCTCTATACTCACAGACCCAGGGTACACCTATTTGTACCCCTGAATGCTAATTTATAGGTCTTCAAAATATTGCTCCCAAAAATGGTGAAAGAAATACATCACCTTATCTACATATACATTGTATCACAGTGATATTCTGCACACAAAATGCAAAGGTCACACTTATGATTGTACCAAAGCCTAATTGGAAAGTGAGCATGGATTACTAAAACATCCTTGTCCAGGTTGCCTAATGCTCTCAAATGTCAATTTTATTTGTGACTACACATTTGTTTCTGCCTGAGATTATATATTCAACCTCAACCCTGTTGAAAATGTCTAATCCTATCACTCACTTTATACTTTGCCTGATTTCCTAATGTTGATATTCATTTTTGCTTTCCTACCTATTTTCCCCAGTTCATCATTGTGACTGACTCTTCACATGTGCTGACATTTACATTCACTCTCTAACAGACAGCCTATTGCTAAAGAAATTTTGGTCCAAATTTTATACTCACCCTTCTTCCTAAACCTACTGACTATCTTCCTAATCCTACCTACTATCCCTTTTTGACTGCATGTTCTCTTCTACATTGAATCATTTAAGGTATAAGGTCCTATGCCATTGTATATGGATTTATCAGAGACATCTGTGCAGAATGTATTTCAAAGCTAAGTATCCCAATCAAGGGCCCAATGCCCTTCTGGCCTTCAAATCTTACTTAGATTTCTGTTTTCATACATATATTTCACCTCGGTATTATTATAAATATCACAGGTTCCCAATACCATTCTTCATCCAGCAGAATGTTCCCTAACCCAAATGGAACATGTTCTTAACCCCAAGCATACACTGTTCCCTCAATCTAACTTTACAGAAGAGCAGGGACAGAGTTGGTCTTACAATACAAGAATGTAGGGGATCTTCCACCTGCTGAGAACCTCAAAGGTCCATGGAGAAATGATCCCTGGAGAAGATGTAGGCAGCTAGGAAGGATCTGAGAGAGCAAAAGTCATCTCCGGTGGCAGACAACCTGGTCAGGATGAAGGGATGTGTCTGAATGAGCCTCTCTCTTCTTAATGTAGACAAGATGGACCAAACCAGGCCTGTGTGGAGAGCTTTTCCTGGGTGCCTATGGTTGATATACCATTCTAACTTGTGAAAGTGTCACAGGAAGAAGGGGCAGCCTCCATCTCATGAGACCCTTAGAAGCAACAGTTAGGACAAAGTGGTTTCCAAGGCAGTGACCTCATTCAGTTCCTGAAGGAAGTGACCTCACCACACTTCCTTGGTGATGGAACTCTCTGAACTTGGGATCCAGGAAGCCAGGCACCCAGAGGCAGTCCCAGTGCCAGTCCCAGTGGGCTCACTTGTCTGGATTTACCACGGACAGAGTCAGTCTTTCTTGGTACCTACAGATGTGAGGATGGCCAATTGCCAGGAAAGCTCCGAAGGGGGTCTTTCCTGGGAAAGCAGGTAGTGGCTCACCCCTGGCTCCTGTCAACTTCACAGAAGTGGCCACGGAGGCCAGATCTGAGACAGGACAGGCCATTTCGGGGGAACATAGTATGGCCCACCAGTCAGAGGACACTGCGGGTAGTCACAGACCTCCTTGGGGGAAGGAGGTGGCTTTGTGGGTGTGGGTGTGAATTTGTGGTTTTGTCTAATGTTGTGAGAAGAGGTAGGAAAGGAGGTTTGTTTGGTTCAAAGTGGACTGTTTCTAGCATGTCTTTTGACAAGGCGAGTGTTGCTATGTCTGTGTATCCCACTGTGTCTGTGGTTGTAGACATTAGAAAAGAGAATGCATCAATGGATGTGTCCTGTCTAGTAGAAAGCTTCCAGCATTCATCCTGCTCAATTTATGAATGGACTGCAGCTTGCCTTATCCATGGGCAACACCTCCTATCTTCCTAATGTCCTGTTTTCTTCCTGAATTCTGGCCACTCTTCAGAATAGGCTCATGGTTTTGTGTCCAAGATATGTACCACCTCCAAGCTTGGTGACATGGCCATGTACTGGATAGCTGAAAGGAATGGTGAGCATCTCAGAAAACTCAGATATCAGTGGGCCCAGTAAAGTCTCAGTGGAGAAAGCCTGCTTTGGGCCTTTTGCTTACCTATTGTTCTGTTTCCCTGGATGTCAGCAAGGTGTTTGCCACAGGACACCCCTTTGTGAAGCCTCAAGAAAACCATTTTCAAATGCAAACGAACAGGCATCACCTGTGGCTCTTTGCTTAATTGCTTTGCAAAGGGATGTGTCTGAATCAGCCTCTTGGCCCTGTGTGAGCCTGTGGCTTAGATTGTCAGCACCTGATGGATCTCAAGAAAGATCTTATATGTGCATCCAAAGCCAATAGAGCAAAAAAGCAGTCATTGTGGATGAAGTCTCTCGCCTTCCTTTGTAAGGTTCCTGATCTCCATCAAGTGAGAATAGGGATCCTTTGGGTCAAATGAGTTCTTCAAAGCCCTGCAGCGGCTAGGCATTATGTGCTTAGATTTTCTCATGACTCCAATTCACACAAAGAATCTATACCCCACCATCAGCAGGCCTCAATGTGAAGAAGCTGAGCAGTATTAAAGGCAGGACTATTTGATCACTCCTGGTTCAAAGGAAGGGTGTACAGGCCACCCTGACATTAGGCTAATGAGGGGCAAGGAAGCTTATTGTAAACACTGTCTTAGGCTGTTCCCCTCCTGGAAACCTCCAGCCAGAGGTTGTGAGGATTGTCTATATTGAAGAAGATGAGGGCCTTGTGGCAGTGTTTCGGTTTGAATTGTGGTCATTTGTGTGGCTGTGGAAGAGATGAGTGGGTCCCCCCGGGCTTGAACTCTGGTGTGATTCCCCTTGGAGACTGAGTTCTGGAACTGACCTCAGAGAAGTATTGCCATGAATTGTGTTGGGATTATTGGAGGTCACGCATGAGAGTCACCCTTGGAAACTGAGATAGAAGCCCAGGGTGACTTTCCACAAAACACTGGGAATATCATCCAGGATGTAACATGATTTTATTCTTAAAGACCTGGCAGCCATAGTTGAGAGTCAAGACACACATGGACCTCACATTGTAGACCTCAGTGGGCCTGGTTTCATGTGACTTTTTGGCCACTCTTTGGGAAGCCTTGTTTGTGAGAGTTCTCCAGAGCTTTCATTGAAATGATCTTCCTCACCATTGAATGGTTCCTGAATGAATGGAAACCCACAGTGCCTCCAACTTCATCCTTTAAAAATGGCTAGATAAATACCATGCAATCTTTGAAATTCCCACCAGGTGGCACTGGAGAACTTTTGGATGTCCTGTTGCTGATCATGAGTGTACCATGCAGGGGCCTTGATTGACTGGGTTGCATGAAAATGGTTTAGAAAAGAGATACCAGTAAGTTGGGGCCTGCTGATTAGTGGGCCTAGAGCAGTGGTGTGCAGGTGTGTGATAAAACATCTGTGGTGGGGCCATGTGGATCTGCCATGGGCTTCCAAATGGCTTGTGACATGGTGCAGCCAGCAGACCCTTGTATGTAAAGGCATCTTGTTATATGGAGAGGTTTCAGGGCAATGTTCAGAATGAGGTTGCTATGGTCAAGAGGGCAAGCTCTGTGGGATAGAAGCCTGGTTGGTGCATACTCCTAGGACCTTGACCCACCACACTTCACAGAATTCCCTCCACCACTGTGTCCCAGTTGAACTCGTTGTATTTCGTGAAGGAAATTTTAAACTCCTAGTGTAGCAGCAAGAAACACCAAGAAAGATGAGGATTACCAAATGGATTCACAGTCCCCACGGGGAGACACTTAGCCCCCAGTGGCCACAGTTTACCTACAAAGAGAGAATTCAGCACTTCTGCCTCATGTTCATTGGAAAATCAGAAACCATGTCCTCCAGGTCACATAGATGCAGACCCAGCTTTGATGGTCTCACTACAAAGGAAGCTAAAGCTCCTGACAACAACATATATTTCAAGAGCCCAACCTCAGAGGCAGTTTCTCAAGAAGTCTTTAGGCCAGCAGAGCTCCATGTTTGTGGAGTGTTTATCCTGTCCCTTACTTATGGAAACTCCTCTACCACCTCCAAAGTTGTGAACTCCTGAGCATTTTTCATTCCACATATGTATTCAAAGATTTTCTAACTCTTCTCCTCCAATTGCATCTTACTTGGGGCGAGGGTAATGTCAAGGCATTGTTCTGGATGAAGGTGGGAAGATTTTTGGGTAGCACATATTTGCATACACATTGGATTCATTTTCCTATTTTCCATTCCAAATACTGAATCCCTGACACTAACCCATACCCTACTAGACTCTGACTACGAATCCTAATATGATGGAGAAAAATAACCCAAACAGAATAGAAATACAAGCACTTCAGAGGAGGCATGGTGTGTAGTTGGACAGGCCTTTTGCATTATAAAGAGTAGGTGTTATGAATCTAGTCCAATGTAATAGTTCTCCATGTGTTTTTAAAGTTAACAAGTATGTGAATTCCTGTCTCCCTTTCTCTGTATCCTATTCAACACATGTATTTTTACATGCACATATAGAATCCTACCTGGTTTCCCAGCTACGTTTTGTGAGGTGGCTGACTTGGCAGATACAAACTGTGAGAAGAGATCACTCCTCCTAAATGCTGTTGGAACTGAAAATCAACCTATGGGTAAGCTTCCTACTTGAACAACATGATACATAAATCCATGTTCAGTAAAATAAATATTTTTGGATCTGTGGATGATATATATTTCATGATGAATTTCAATTGGCATATATATTTCTACTTTTTAATGTGTCTGTGTGTGTGTGTTTTGTGTATATATATATATATATATGTATATATACTCACACACACACTCTCCAGATTATTAAAAATATAAAATATATGTGTCTTATTTTACACTCCCTAAATTTATGTACACGTATGTGGATTTATAAGCAACTTTTCACAAGATTAGTCTCAGAAATATTCATCCACCTGAAATACATATTATTTTTCTAGTACAGAAAACTAACTTCAGTGAATGGTGCAAATAAATACTAACATTTCTACAGTAACTGACCCTGTCTAACATCAATGCAAGTAGACTCCTATGGGACATGATGTGTATTTTGACATTCATTTTTATTCAACACTGGTACATTAGTATTTCTTCAGTTGATACACATCATAGGATATATATTTCATCCTCAAGTTCACAAATTTCTAGGCATTTGGTTCACTTTCAATCAAATCCTACTTCGGAACACATGTATCCCTTCATGTTTCTTGACTGGTCTTTTAATGAGACTTCTTTCCAAACACATTATTTTGGATTTCCATAATCACTTTTGAAGCAAAACTCACACACCATTAAGGGTAAACCACAACCCTAATATTACCATTAGATGTATAACTGGTTGGCATGAATGATCCCGTATCAGTATAAGATTTCCTATATATTTTCAGATATCAATTCAATCCAGTATTCAAATTTTAACCATTTATATTCTTCATTCACAGTATGGTCTATTCATGCATTATCTCTATACTCACAGACCCAGGGTACACCTATTTGTACCCCTGAATGCTAATTTATAGGTCTTCAAAATATTGCTCCCAAAAATGGTGAAAGAAATACTCACATCACCTTATCTACATATACATTGTATCACAGTGATATTCTGCACACAAAATGCAAAGGTCACACTTATGATTGTACCAAAGCCTAATTGGAAAGTGAGCATGGATTACTAAAACATCCTTGTCCAGGTTGCCTAATGCTCTCAAATGTCAATTTTATTTGTGACTACACATTTGTTTCAGCCTGAGATTATATATTCAACCTCAACCCTGTTGAAAATGTCTAATCCTATCACTCACTTTATACTTTGCCTGATTTCCTAATGTTGATATTCATTTTTGCTTTCCTACCTATTTTCCCCAGTTCATCATTGTGACTGACTCTTCACATGTGCTGACATTTACATTCACTCTCTAACAGACAGCCTATTGCTAAAGAAATTTTGGTCCAAATTTTATACTCACCCTTCTTCCTAAACCTACTGACTATCTTCCTAATCCTACCTACTATCCCTTTTTGACTGCATGTTCTCTTCTACATTGAATCATTTAAGGTATAAGGTCCTATGCCATTGTATATGGATTTATCAGAGACATCTGTGCAGAATGTATTTCAAAGCTAAGTATCCCAATCAAGGGCCCAATGCCCTTCTGGCCTTCAAATCTTACTTAGATTTCTGTTTTCATACATATATTTCACCTCGGTATTATTATAAATATCACAGGTTCCCAATACCATTCTTCATCCAGCAGAATGTTCCCTAACCCAAATGGAACATGTTCTTAACCCCAAGCATACACTGTTCCCTCAATCTAACTTTACAGAAGAGCAGGGACAGAGTTGGTCTTACAATACAAGAATGTAGGGGATCTTCCACCTGCTGAGAACCTCAAAGGTCCATGGAGAAATGATCCCTGGAGAAGATGTAGGCAGCTAGGAAGGATCTGAGAGAGCAAAAGTCATCTCCGGTGGCAGACAACCTGGTCAGGATGAAGGGATGTGTCTGAATGAGCCTCTCTCTTCTTAATGTAGACAAGATGGACCAAACCAGGCCTGTGTGGAGAGCTTTTCCTGGGTGCCTATGGTTGATATACCATTCTAACTTGTGAAAGTGTCACAGGAAGAAGGGGCAGCCTCCATCTCATGAGACCCTTAGAAGCAACAGTTAGGACAAAGTGGTTTCCAAGGCAGTGACCTCATTCAGTTCCTGAAGGAAGTGACCTCACCACACTTCCTTGGTGATGGAACTCTCTGAACTTGGGATCCAGGAAGCCAGGCACCCAGAGGCAGTCCCAGTGCCAGTCCCAGTGGGCTCACTTGTCTGGATTTACCACGGACAGAGTCAGTCTTTCTTGGTACCTACAGATGTGAGGATGGCCAATTGCCAGGAAAGCTCCGAAGGGGGTCTTTCCTGGGAAAGCAGGTAGTGGCTCACCCCTGGCTCCTGTCAACTTCACAGAAGTGGCCATGGAGGCCAGATCTGAGACAGGACAGGCCATTTCAGGGGAACATAGTATGGCCCACCAGTCAGAGGACACTGCGGGTAGTCACAGACCTCCTTGGGGGAAGGAGGTGGCTTTGTGGGTGTGGGTGTGAATTTGTGGTTTTGTCTAATGTTGTGAGAAGAGGTAGGAAAGGAGGTTTGTTTGGTTCAAAGTGGACTGTTTCTAGCATGTCTTTTGACAAGGCGAGTGTTGCTATGTCTGTGTATCCCACTGTGTCTGTGGTTGTAGACATTAGAAAGGAGAATGCATCAATGGATGTGTCCTGTCTAGTAGAAGGCTTCCAGCATTCATCCTGCTCAACTTATGAATGGACTGCAGCTTGCCTTATCCATGGGCAACACCTCCTATCTTCCTAATGTCCTGTTTTCTTCCTGAATTCTGGCCACTCTTCAGAATAGGCTCATGGTTTTGTGTCCAAGATATGTACCACCTCCAAGCTTGGTGACATGGCCATGTACTGGATAGCTGAAAGGAATGGCGAGCATCTCAGAAAACTCAGATATCAGTGGGCCCAGTAAAGTCTCAGTGGAGAAAGCCTGCTTTGGGCCTTTTGCTTACCTATTGTTCTTTTTCCCTGGATGTCAGCAAGGTGTTTGCCTCAGGACACCCCTTTGTGAAGCCTCAAGAAAACCATTTTCAAATGCAAACGAACAGGCATCACCTGTGGCTCTTTGCTTAATTGCTTTGCAAAGGGATGTGTCTGAATCAGCCTCTTGGCCCTGTGTGAGCCTGTGGCTTAGATTGTCAGCACCTGATGGATCTCAAGAAAGATCTTATATGTGCATCCAAAGCCAATAGAGCAAAAAAGCAGTCATTGTGGATGAAGTCTCTCGCCTTCCTTTGTAAGGTTCCTGATCTCCATCAAGTGAGAATAGGGATCCTTTGGGTCAAATGAGTTCTTCAAAGCCCTGCAGCGGCTAGGCATTATGTGCTTAGATTTTCTCATGACTCCAATTCACACAAAGAATCTATACCCCACCATCAGCAGGCCTCAATGTGAAGAAGCTGAGCAGTATTAAAGGCAGGACTATTTGATCACTCCTGGTTCAAAGGAAGGGTGTACAGGCCACCCTGACATTAGGCTAATGAGGGGCAAGGAAGCTTATTGTAAACACTGTCTTAGGCTGTTCCCCTCCTGGCAAACTCCAGCCAGAGGTTGTGAGGATTGTCTATATTGAAGAAGATGAGGGCCTTGTGGCAGTGTTTTGGTTTGAATTGTGGTCATTTCTGTGGCTGTGGAAGAGATGACTGGGTCCCCCTGGGCTTGAACTCTGGTGTGATTCCCCTTGAAGACTGAGTTCTGGAACTGACCTCAGAGAAGTATTGCCATGAATTGTGTTGGGATTATTGGAGGTCACGCATGAGAGTCACCCTTGGAAACTGAGATAGAAGCCCAGGGTGACTTTCCACAAAACACTGGGAATATCAGCCAGGATATAACATGATTTTATTCTTAAAGACCTGGCAGCCATAGTTGAGAGTCAAGACACACATGGACCTCACATTGTAGACCTCAGTGGGCCTGGTTTCATGTGACTTTTTGGCCACTCTTTGGGAAGCCTTGTTTGTGAGAGTTCTCCAGAGCTTTCATTGAAATGATCTTCCTCACCATTGAATGGTTCCTGAATGAATGGAAACCCACAGTGCCTCCGACTTCATCCTTTAAAAATGGCTAGATAAATACCATGCAATCTTTGAAATTCCCACCAGGGGGCACTGGAGAACTTTTGGATGTCCTGTTGCTGATCATGAGTGTACCATGCAGGGGCCTTGATTGACTGGGTTGCATGAAAATGGTTTAGAAAAGAGATGCCAGTAAGTTGGGGCCTGCTGATTAGTGGGCCTAGAGCAGTGGTGTGCAGGTGTGTGATAAAACATCTGTGGTGGGGCCATGTGGATCTGCCATGGGCTTCCAAATGGCTTGTGACTGACATGGTGCAGCCAGCAGACCCTTGCATGTAAAGGCATCTTGTTATATGGAGAGGTTTCAGGGCAATGTTCAGAATGAGGTTGCTATGGTCAAGAGGGCAAGCTCTGTGGGATAGAAGCCTGGTTGGTGCATACTCCTAGGACCTTGACCCACCACACTTCACAGAATTCCCTCCACCACTGTGTCCCAGTTGAACTCGTTGTATTTCGTGAAGGAAATTTTAAACTCCTAGTGTAGCAGCAAGAAACACCAAGAAAGATGAGGATTACCAAATGGATTCACAGTCCCCACGGGGAGACACTTAGCCCCCAGTGGCCACAGTTTACCTACAAAGAGAGAATTCAGCACTTCTGCCTCATGTTCATTGGAAAATCAGAAACCATGTCCTCCAGGTCACATAGATGCAGACCCAGCTTTGATGGTCTCACTACAAAGGAAGCTAAAGCTCCTGACAACAACATATATTTCAAGAGCCCAACCTCAGAGGCAGTTTCTCAAGAAGTCTTTAGGCCAGCAGAGCTCCATGTTTGTGGAGTGTTTATCCTGTCCCTTACTTATGGAAACTCCTCTACCACCTCCAAAGTTGTGAACTCCTGAGCATTTTTCATTCCACATATGTATTCAAAGATTTTCTAACTCTTCTCCTCCAATTGCATCTTACTTGGGGCGAGGGTAATGTCAAGGCATTGTTCTGGATGAAGGTGGGAAGATTTTTGGGTAGCACATATTTGCATACACATTGGATTCATTTTCCTATTTTCCATTCCAAATACTGAATCCCTGACACTAACCCATACCCTACTAGACTCTGACTACGAATCCTAATATGATGGAGAAAAATAACCCAAACAGAATAGAAATACAAGCACTTCAGAGGAGGCATGGTGTGTAGTTGGACAGGCCTTTTGCATTATAAAGAGTAGGTGTTATGAATCTAGTCCAATGTAATAGTTCTCCATGTGTTTTTAAAGTTAACAAGTATGTGAATTCCTGTCTCCCTTTCTCTGTATCCTATTCAACACATGTATTTTTACATGCACATATAGAATCCTACCTGGTTTCCCAGCTACATTCTTGTGAGGTGGCTGACTTGGCAGATACAAACTGTGAGAAGAGATCACTCCTCCTAAATGCTGTTGGAACTGAAAATCAAACTATGGGTAAGCTTCCTACTTGAACAACATGATACATAAATCCATGTTCAGTAAAATAAATATTTTTGGATCTGTGGATGATATATATTTCATGATGAATTTCAATTGGCATATATATTTCTACTTTTTAATGTGTCTGTGTGTGTGTGTTTTGTGTGTATATATATATGTATATATACACACACACACACTCTCCAGATTATTCAAAATATAAAATATATGTGTCTTATTTTACACTCCCTAAATTTATGTACATGTATGTGGATTTATAATCAACTTTTCACAAGATTAGTCTCAGAAATATTCATCCACCTGAAATACATATTTGTTTTCTAGTACTGAAAACTAACTTCAGTGAATGGTGCAAAGAAATCCTAACATTTCTACAGTAACTGACCCTGTTTAACATCAATGCAAGTAGACTCCTATGGGACATGATGTTTATTTTGAAATTCATTTTTATTCAACACTGGTACATTAGTATTTCTTAGTTGATGCACATCATAGGATATATATTTCATCCTCAAGTTCACAAATTTCTAGGCATTTGGTTCACTTTCAATCAAATCCTACTTCAGAACACATGTATCCCTTCATGTTTCTTGACTGGTCTTTTAATGAGACTTCTTTCCAAACACATTATTTTGGATTTCCATAATCACTTTTGAAGCAAAACTCACACACCGTTAAGGGTAAACCATAACCCTAATATTACTATTAGATGTATAACGGGTTGGCATGAATGATCCTGTGTCGGTATAAGATTTCCTATATATTTTCAGATATCAATTCAATCCATTATTTAAATTTTGACTATTTATATTCTTCATTCACAGTATGGTCTATTCATGCATTATCTCTATACTCACAGACCCAGGGTACACCTATTTGTACCCCTGAATGCTAATTTATAGGTCTTCAACATATTGCTCCCAAAAATGGAGAAAGAAATACTCACATCACCTTATCTACATATACATTGTATCACACTGATATTCTGCACATAAAATGCAAAGTTCACTTATGATTGTTCCAAAGCCTAATTGGAAAGTGAGCATGGATTACTAAAAACATCCTTGTCCAGGTTGCCTCATGCTCTCAAATTTCAATTTTATTTGTGACTACACATTTGTTTCTGCCTAAGAATATATATTCAACCTCAACCCTCTTAAAAATGTCTAATCCTATCACTCACTTTATACTTTGCCTGATTTCCTAATGTCGATATTCATTTTTGCTTTCCTACCGATTTTCCCCAGTTCATCATTGTGACTGACTCTTCACATGTGCTGACATTTACATTCACTCTCTAACAGACAGCCTATTGCTAAAGAACTTTTGGTCCAAATTTTATACTCATTCTTCTTCCTAAACCTACTGACTATCTTCCTAATCCTACCTATTATCCCTTTTTGACTGGATGTTCTCTTCTACATTGAATCATCCAAGGTACAAGGTCCTGTGCCATTGTATATGGATTTATCAGAGACATCTGTACAGAATGTAATTCAAAGCTAACTATCCCAATCAAGGGCCCAATGCCCTTCTGGCCTTCAAATCTTACTTAGATTTCTGTTTTCATACATATATTTCACCTCGGTATTATTATAAATATCACAGGTTCCCAATACCATTCTTCATCCAGCAGAATGTTCCCTAACCCAAATGGAACATGTTCTTAACCCCAAGCATACACTGTTCCCTCAATCTAACTTTACAGAAGAGCAGGGACAGAGTTGGTCTTACAATACAAGAATGTAGGGGATCTTCCACCTGCTGAGAACCTCAAATGTCCATGGAGAAATGATCCCTGGAGAAGATGTAGGCAGCTAGGAAGGATCTGAGAGAGCAAACGTCATCTCCGGTGGCAGACAACCTGGTCAGGATGAAGGGATGTGTCTGAATGAGCCTCTCTCTTCTTAATGTAGACAAGATGGACCAAACCAGGCCTGTGTGGAGAGCTTTTCCTGGGTGCCTATGGTTGATATACCATTCTAACTTGTGAAAGTGTCACAGGAAGAAGGGGCAGACTCCATCTCATGAGACCCTTAGAAGCAACAGTTAGGACAAAGTGGTTTCCAAGGCAGTGACCTCATTCAGTTCCTGAAGGAAGTGACCTCACCACACTTCCTTGGTGATGGAACTCTCTGAACTTGGGATCCAGGAAGCCAGGCACCCAGAGGCAGTCCCAGTGCCAGTCCCAGTGGGCTCACTTGTCTGGATTTACCACGGACAGAGTCAGTCTTTCTTGGTACCTACAGATGTGAGGATGGCCAATTGCCAGGAAAGCTCCGAAGGGGGTCTTTCCTGGGAAAGCAGGTAGTGGCTCACCCCTGGCTCCTGTCAACTTCACAGAAGTGGCCACGGAGGCCAGATCTGAGACAGGACAGGCCATTTCAGGGGAACATAGTATGGCCCACCAGTCAGAGGACACTGCGGGTAGTCACAGACCTCCTTGGGGGAAGGAGGTGGCTTTGTGGGTGTGGGTGTGAATTTGTGGTTTTGTCTAATGTTGTGAGAAGAGGTAGGAAAGGAGGTTTGTTTGGTTCAAAGTGGACTGTTTCTAGCATGTCTTTTGACAAGGCGAGTGTTGCTATGTCTGTGTATCCCACTGTGTCTGTGGTTGTAGACATTAGAAAGGAGAATGCATCAATGGATGTGTCCTGTCTAGTAGAAGGCTTCCAGCATTCATCCTGCTCAATTTATGAATGGACTGCAGTTTGCCTTATCCATGGGCAACACCTCCTATCTTCCTAATGTCCTGTTTTCTTCCTGAATTCTGGCCACTCTTCAGAATAGGCTCATGGTTTTGTGTCCCAGATATGTACCACCTCCAAGCTTGGTGACATGGCCATGTACTGGATAGCTGAAAGGAATGGCGAGCATCTCAGAAAACTCAGATATCAGTGGGCCCAGTAAAGTCTCAGTGGAGAAAGCCTGCTTTGGGCCTTTTGCTTACCTATTGTTCTGTTTCCCTGGATGTCAGCAAGGTGTTTGCCTCAGGACACCCCTTTGTGAAGCCTCAAGAAAACCATTTTCAAATGCAAACGAACAGGCATCACCTGTGGCTCTTTGCTTAATTGCTTTGCAAAGGGATGTGTCTGAATCAGCCTCTTGGCCCTGTGTGAGCCTGTGGCTTAGATTGTCAGCACCTGATGGATCTCAAGAAAGATCTTATATGTGCATCCAAAGCCAATAGAGCAAAAAAGCAGTCATTGTGGATGAAGTCTCTCGCCTTCCTTTGTAAGGTTCCTGATCTCCATCAAGTGAGAATAGGGATCCTTTGGGTCAAATGAGTTCTTCAAAGCCCTGCAGCGGCTAGGCATTATGTGCTTAGATTTTCTCATGACTCCAATTCACACAAAGAATCTATACCCCACCATCAGCAGGCCTCAATGTGAAGAAGCTGAGCAGTATTAAAGGCAGGACTATTTGATCACTCCTGGTTCAAAGGAAGGGTGTACAGGCCACCCTGACATTAGGCTAATGAGGGGCAAGGAAGCTTATTGTAAACACTGTCTTAGGCTGTTCCCCTCCTGGCAAACTCCATGCAGAGGTTGTGAGGATTGTCTATATTGAAGAAGATGAGGGCCTTGTGGCAGTGTTTCGGTTTGAATTGTGGTCATTTCTGTGGCTGTGGAAGAGATGACTGGGTCCCCCTGGGCTTGAACTCTGGTGTGATTCCCCTTGGAGACTGAGTTCTGGAACTGACCTCAGAGAAGTATTGCCATGAATTGTGTTGGGATTATTGGAGGTCACGCATGAGAGTCACCCTTGGAAACTGAGATAGAAGCCCAGGGTGACTTTCCACAAAACACTGGGAATATCATCCAGGATGTAACATGATTTTATTCTTAAAGACATGGCAGCCATAGTTGAGAGTCAAGACACACATGGACCTCACATTGTAGACCTCAGTGGGCCTGGTTTCATGTGACTTTTTGGCCACTCTTTGGGAAGCCTTGTTTGTGAGAGTTCTCCAGAGCTTTCATTGAAATGATCTTCCTCACCATTGAATGGTTCCTGAATGAATGGAAACCCACAGTGCCTCCGACTTCATCCTTTAAAAATGGCTAGATAAATACCATGCAATCTTTGAAATTCCCACCAGGGGGCACTGGAGAACTTTTGGATGTCCTGTTGCTGATCATGAGTGTACCATGCAGGGGCCTTGATTGACTGGGTTGCATGAAAATGGTTTAGAAAAGAGATGCCAGTAAGTTGGGGCCTGCTGATTAGTGGGCCTAGAGCAGTGGTGTGCAGGTGTGTGATAAAACATCTGTGGTGGGGCCATGTGGATCTGCCATGGGCTTCCAAATGGCTTGTGACTGACATGGTGCAGCCAGCAGACCCTTGCATGTAAAGGCATCTTGTTATATGGAGAGGTTTCAGGGCAATGTTCAGAATGAGGTTGCTATGGTCAAGAGGGCAAGCTCTGTGGGATAGAAGCCTGGTTGGTGCATACTCCTAGGACCTTGACCCACCACACTTCACAGAATTCCCTCCACCACTGTGTCCCAGTTGAACTCGTTGTATTTCGTGAAGGAAATTTTAAACTCCTAGTGTAGCAGCAAGAAACACCAAGAAAGATGAGGATTACCAAATGGATTCACAGTCCCCACGGGGAGACACTTAGCCCCCAGTGGCCACAGTTTACCTACAAAGAGAGAATTCAGCACTTCTGCCTCATGTTCATTGGAAAATCAGAAACCATGTCCTCCAGGTCACATAGATGCAGACCCAGCTTTGATGGTCTCACTACAAAGGAAGCTAAAGCTCCTGACAACAACATATATTTCAAGAGCCCAACCTCAGAGGCAGTTTCTCAAGAAGTCTTTAGGCCAGCAGAGCTCCATGTTTGTGGAGTGTTTATCCTGTCCCTTACTTATGGAAACTCCTCTACCACCTCCAAAGTTGTGAACTCCTGAGCATTTTTCATTCCACATATGTATTCAAAGATTTTCTAACTCTTCTCCTCCAATTGCATCTTACTTGGGGCGAGGGTAATGTCAAGGCATTGTTCTGGATGAAGGTGGGAAGATTTTTGGGTAGCACATATTTGCATACACATTGGATTCAGTTTCCTATTTTCCATTCCAAATACTGAATCCCTGACACTAACCCATACCCTACTAGACTCTGACTACGAATCCTAATATGATGGAGAAAAATAACCCAAACAGAATAGAAATACAAGCACTTCAGAGGAGGCATGGTGTGTAGTTGGACAGGCCTTTTGCATTATAAAGAGTAGGTGTTATGAATCTAGTCCAATGTAATAGTTCTCCATGTGTTTTTAAAGTTAACAAGTATGTGAATTCCTGTCTCCCTTTCTCTGTATCCTATTCAACACATGTATTTTTACATGCACATATAGAATCCTACCTGGTTTCCCAGCTACATTCTTGTGAGGTGGCTGACTTGGCAGATACAAACTGTGAGAAGAGATCACTCCTCCTAAATGCTGTTGGAACTGAAAATCAACCTATGGGTAAGCTTCCTACTTGAACAACATGATACATAAATCCATGTTCAGTAAAATAAATATTTTTGGATCTGTGGATGATATATATTTCATGATGAATTTCAATTGGCATATATATTTCTACTTTTTAATGTGTCTGTCTGTGTGTGTTTTGTGTGTATATATATATGTATATATACACACACACACACTCTCCAGATTATTCAAAATATAAAATATATGTGTCTTATTTTACACTCCCTAAATTTATGTACATGTATGTGGATTTATAATCAACTTTTCACAAGATTAGTCTCAGAAATATTCATCCACCTGAAATACATATTTGTTTTCTAGTACTGAAAACTAACTTCAGTGAATGGTGCAAAGAAATCCTAACATTTCTACAGTAACTGACCCTGTTTAACATCAATGCAAGTAGACTCCTATGGGACATGATGTTTATTTTGAAATTCATTTTTATTCAACACTGGTACATTAGTATTTCTTAGTTGATGCACATCATAGGATATATATTTCATCCTCAAGTTCACAAATTTCTAGGCATTTGGTTCACTTTCAATCAAATCCTACTTCAGAACACATGTATCCCTTCATGTTTCTTGACTGGTCTTTTAATGAGACTTCTTTCCAAACACATTATTTTGGATTTCCATAATCACTTTTGAAGCAAAACTCACACACCATTAAGGGTAAACCATAACCCTAATATTACTATTAGATGTATAACGGGTTGGCATGAATGATCCTGTGTCGGTATAAGATTTCCTATATATTTTCAGATATCAATTCAATCCATTATTTAAATTTTAACTATTTATATTCTTCATTCACAGTATGGTCTATTCATGCATTATCTCTATACTCACAGACCCAGGGTACACCTATTTGTACCCCTGAATGCTAATTTATAGGTCTTCAACATATTGCTCCCAAAAATGGAGAAAGAAATACTCACATCACCTTATCTACATATACATTGTATCACACTGATATTCTGCACATAAAATGCAAAGTTCACTTATGATTGTTCCAAAGCCTAATTGGAAAGTGAGCATGGATTACTAAAAACATCCTTGTCCAGGTTGCCTCATGCTCTCAAATTTCAATTTTATTTGTGACTACACATTTGTTTCTGCCTAAGAATATATATTCAACCTCAACCCTCTTAAAAATGTCTAATCCTATCACTCACTTTATACTTTGCCTGATTTCCTAATGTCGATATTCATTTTTGCTTTCCTACCGATTTTCCCCAGTTCATCATTGTGACTGACTCTTCACATGTGCTGACATTTACATTCACTCTCTAACAGAAAGCCTATTGCTAAAGAACTTTTGGTCCAAATTTTATACTCATTCTTCTTCCTAAACCTACTGACTATCTTCCTAATCCTACCTATTATCCCTTTTTGACTGGATGTTCTCTTCTACATTGAATCATCCAAGGTACAAGGTCCTGTGCCATTGTATATGGATTTATCAGAGACATCTGTACAGAATGTAATTCAAAGCTAACTATCCCAATCAAGGGCCCAATGCCCTTCTGGCCTTCAAATCTTACTTAGATTTCTGTTTTCATACATATATTTCACCTCGGTATTATTATAAATATCACAGGTTCCCAATACCATTCTTCATCCAGCAGAATGTTCCCTAACCCAAATGGAACATGTTCTTAACCCCAAGCATACACTGTTCCCTCAATCTAACTTTACAGAAGAGCAGGGACAGAGTTGGTCTTACAATACAAGAATGTAGGGGATCTTCCACCTGCTGAGAACCTCAAAGGTCCATGGAGAAATGATCCCTGGAGAAGATGTAGGCAGCTAGGAAGGATCTGAGAGAGCAAAAGTCATCTCCGGTGGCAGACAACCTGGTCAGGATGAAGGGATGTGTCTGAATGAGCCTCTCTCTTCTTAATGTAGACAAGATGGACCAAACCAGGCCTGTGTGGAGAGCTTTTCCTGGGTGCCTATGGTTGATATACCATTCTAACTTGTGAAAGTGTCACAGGAAGAAGGGGCAGCCTCCATCTCATGAGACCCTTAGAAGCAACAGTTAGGACAAAGTGGTTTCCAAGGCAGTGACCTCATTCAGTTCCTGAAGGAAGTGACCTCACCACACTTCCTTGGTGATGGAACTCTCTGAACTTGGGATCCAGGAAGCCAGGCACCCAGAGGCAGTCCCAGTGCCAGTCCCAGTGGGCTCACTTGTCTGGATTTACCACGGACAGAGTCAGTCTTTCTTGGTACCTACAGATGTGAGGATGGCCAATTGCCAGGAAAGCTCCGAAGGGGGTCTTTCCTGGGAAAGCAGGTAGTGGCTCACCCCTGGCTCCTGTCAACTTCACAGAAGTGGCCACGGAGGCCAGATCTGAGACAGGACAGGCCATTTCCGGGGAACATAGTATGGCCCACCAGTCAGAGGACACTGCGGGTAGTCACAGACCTCCTTGGGGGAAGGAGGTGGCTTTGTGGGTGTGGGTGTGAATTTGTGGTTTTGTCTAATGTTGTGAGAAGAGGTAGGAAAGGAGGTTTGTTTGGTTCAAAGTGGACTGTTTCTAGCATGTCTTTTGACAAGGCGAGTGTTGCTATGTCTGTGTATCCCACTGTGTCTGTGGTTGTAGACATTAGAAAGGAGAATGCATCAATGGATGTGTCCTGTCTAGTAGAAGGCTTCCAGCATTCATCCTGCTCAATTTATGAATGGACTGCAGCTTGCCTTATCCATGGGCAACACCTCCTATCTTCCTAATGTCCTGTTTTCTTCCTGAATTCTGGCCACTCTTCAGAATAGGCTCATGGTTTTGTGTCCAAGATATGTACCACCTCCAAGCTTGGTGACATGGCCATGTACTGGATAGCTGAAAGGAATGGCGAGCATCTCAGAAAACTCAGATATCAGTGGGCCCAGTAAAGTCTCAGTGGAGAAAGCCTGCTTTGGGCCTTTTGCTTACCTATTGTTCTGTTTCCCTGGATGTCAGCAAGGTGTTTGCCTCAGGACACCCCTTTGTGAAGCCTCAAGAAAACCATTTTCAAATGCAAACGAACAGGCATCACCTGTGGCTCTTTGCTTAATTGCTTTGCAAAGGGATGTGTCTGAATCAGCCTCTTGGCCCTGTGTGAGCCTGTGGCTTAGATTGTCAGCAACTGATGGATCTCAAGAAAGATCTTATATGTGCATCCAAAGCCAATAGAGCAAAAAAGCAGTCATTGTGGATGAAGTCTCTCGCCTTCCTTTGTAAGGTTCCTGATCTCCATCAAGTGAGAATAGGGATCCTTTGGGTCAAATGAGTTCTTCAAAGCCCTGCAGCGGCTAGGCATTATGTGCTTAGATTTTCTCATGACTCCAATTCACACAAAGAATCTATACCCCACCATCAGCAGGCCTCAATGTGAAGAAGCTGAGCAGTATTAAAGGCAGGACTATTTGATCACTCCTGGTTCAAAGGAAGGGTGTACAGGCCACCCTGACATTAGGCTAATGAGGGGCAAGGAAGCTTATTGTAAACACTGTCTTAGGCTGTTCCCCTCCTGGCAAACTCCAGCCAGAGGTTGTGAGGATTGTCTATATTGAAGAAGATGAGGGCCTTGTGGCAGTGTTTCGGTTTGAATTGTGGTCATTTCTGTGGCTGTGGAAGAGATGACTGGGTCCCCCTGGGCTTGAACTCTGGTGTGATTCCCCTTGAAGACTGAGTTCTGGAACTGACCTCAGAGAAGTATTGCCATGAATTGTGTTGGGATTATTGGAGGTCACGCATGAGAGTCACCCTTGGAAACTGAGATAGAAGCCCAGGGTGACTTTCCACAAAACACTGGGAATATCAGCCAGGATGTAACATGATTTTATTCTTAAAGACATGGCAGCCATAGTTGAGAGTCAAGACACATATGGACCTCACATTGTAGACCTCAGTGGGCCTGGTTTCATGTGACTTTTTGGCCACTCTTTGGGAAGCCTTGTTTGTGAGAGTTCTCCAGAGCTTTCATTGAAATGATCTTCCTCACCATTGAATGGTTCCTGAATGAATGGAAACCCACAGTGCCTCCGACTTCATCCTTTAAAAATGGCTAGATAAATACCATGCAATCTTTGAAATTCCCACCAGGGGGCACTGGAGAACTTTTGGATGTCCTGTTGCTGATCTTGAGTGTACCATGCAGGGGCCTTGATTGACTGGGTTGCATGAAAATGGTTTAGAAAAGAGATGCCAGTAAGTTGGGGCCTGCTGATTAGTGGGCCTAGAGCAGTGGTGTGCAGGTGTGTGATAAAACATCTGTGGTGGGGCCATGTGGATCTGCCATGGGCTTCCAAATGGCTTGTGACTGACATGGTGCAGCCAGCAGACCCTTGCATGTAAAGGCATCTTGTTATATGGAGAGGTTTCAGGGCAATGTTCAGAATGAGGTTGCTATGGTCAAGAGGGCAAGCTCTGTGGGATAGAAGCCTGGTTGGTGCATACTCCTAGGACCTTGACCCACCACACTTCACAGAATTCCCTCCACCACTGTGTCCCAGTTGAACTCGTTGTATTTCGTGAAGGAAATTTTAAACTCCTAGTGTAGCAGCAAGAAACACCAAGAAAGATGAGGATTACCAAATGGATTCACAGTCCCCACGGGGAGACACTTAGCCCCCAGTGGCCACAGTTTACCTACAAAGAGAGAATTCAGCACTTCTGCCTCATGTTCATTGGAAAATCAGAAACCATGTCCTCCAGGTCACATAGATGCAGACCCAGCTTTGATGGTCTCACTACAAAGGAAGCTAAAGCTCCTGACAACAACATATATTTCAAGAGCCCAACCTCAGAGGCAGTTTCTCAAGAAGTCTTTAGGCCAGCAGAGCTCCATGTTTGTGGAGTGTTTATCCTGTCCCTTACTTATGGAAACTCCTCTACCACCTCCAAAGTTGTGAACTCCTGAGCATTTTTCATTCCACATATGTATTCAAAGATTTTCTAACTCTTCTCCTCCAATTGCATCTTACTTGGGGCGAGGGTAATGTCAAGGCATTGTTCTGGATGAAGGTGGGAAGATTTTTGGGTAGCACATATTTGCATACACATTGGATTCATTTTCCTATTTTCCATTCCAAATACTGAATCCCTGACACTAACCCATACCCTACTAGACTCTGACTACGAATCCTAATATGATGGAGAAAAATAACCCAAACAGAATAGAAATACAAGCACTTCAGAGGAGGCATGGTGTGTAGTTGGACAGGCCTTTTGCATTATAAAGAGTAGGTGTTATGAATCTAGTCCAATGTAATAGTTCTCCATGTGTTTTTAAAGTTAACAAGTATGTGAATTCCTGTCTCCCTTTCTCTGTATCCTATTCAACACATGTATTTTTACATGCACATATAGAATCCTACCTGGTTTCCCAGCTACATTCTTGTGAGGTGGCTGACTTGGCAGATACAAACTGTGAGAAGAGATCACTCCTCCTAAATGCTGTTGGAACTGAAAATCAACCTATGGGTAAGCTTCCTACTTGAACAACATGATACATAAATCCATGTTCAGTAAAATAAATATTTTTGGATCTGTGGATGATATATATTTCATGATGAATTTCAATTGGCATATATATTTCTACTTTTTAATGTGTCTGTGTGTGTGTGTTTTGTGTATATATATATATATATGTATATATACTCACACACACACTCTCCAGATTATTAAAAATATAAAATATATGTGTCTTATTTTACACTCCCTAAATTTATGTACACGTATGTGGATTTATAAGCAACTTTTCACAAGATTAGTCTCAGAAATATTCATCCACCTGAAATACATATTATTTTTCTAGTACAGAAAACTAACTTCAGTGAATGGTGCAAAGAAATCCTAACATTTCTACAGTAACTGACCCTGTTTAACATCAATGCAAGTAGACTCCTATGGGACATGATGTGTATTTTGACATTCATTTTTATTCAACACTGGTACATTAGTATTTCTTCAGTTGATACACATCATAGGATATATATTTCATCCTCAAGTTCACAAATTTCTAGGCATTTGGTTCACTTTCAATCAAATCCTACTTCAGAACACATGTATCCCTTCATGTTTCTTGACTGGTCTTTTAATGAGACTTCTTTCCAAACACATTATTTTGGATTTCCATAATCACTTTTGAAGCAAAACTCACACACCATTAAGGGTAAACCACAACCCTAATATTACCATTAGATGTATAACTGGTTGGCATGAATGATCCCGTATCAGTATAAGATTTCCTATATATTTTCAGATATCAATTCAATCCAGTATTCAAATTTTAACCATTTATATTCTTCATTCACAGTATGGTCTATTCATGCATTATCTCTATACTCACAGACCCAGGGTACACCTATTTGTACCCCTGAATGCTAATTTATAGGTCTTCAAAATATTGCTCCCAAAAATGGTGAAAGAAATACTCACATCACCTTATCTACATATACATTGTATCACAGTGATATTCTGCACACAAAATGCAAAGGTCACACTTATGATTGTACCAAAGCCTAATTGGAAAGTGAGCATGGATTACTAAAACATCCTTGTCCAGGTTGCCTAATGCTCTCAAATGTCAATTTTATTTGTGACTACACATTTGTTTCTGCCTGAGATTATATATTCAACCTCAACCCTGTTGAAAATGTCTAATCCTATCACTCACTTTATACTTTGCCTGATTTCCTAATGTTGATATTCATTTTTGCTTTCCTACCTATTTTCCCCAGTTCATCATTGTGACTGACTCTTCACATGTGCTGACATTTACATTCACTCTCTAACAGACAGCCTATTGCTAAAGAAATTTTGGTCCAAATTTTATACTCACCCTTCTTCCTAAACCTACTGACTATCTTCCTAATCCTACCTACTATCCCTTTTTGACTGCATGTTCTCTTCTACATTGAATCATTTAAGGTATAAGGTCCTATGCCATTGTATATGGATTTATCAGAGACATCTGTGCAGAATGTATTTCAAAGCTAAGTATCCCAATCAAGGGCCCAATGCCCTTCTGGCCTTCAAATCTTACTTAGATTTCTGTTTTCATACATATATTTCACCTCGGTATTATTATAAATATCACAGGTTCCCAATACCATTCTTCATCCAGCAGAATGTTCCCTAACCCAAATGGAACATGTTCTTAACCCCAAGCATACACTGTTCCCTCAATCTAACTTTACAGAAGAGCAGGGACAGAGTTGGTCTTACAATACAAGAATGTAGGGGATCTTCCACCTGCTGAGAACCTCAAAGGTCCATGGAGAAATGATCCCTGGAGAAGATGTAGGCAGCTAGGAAGGATCTGAGAGAGCAAAAGTCATCTCCGGTGGCAGACAACCTGGTCAGGATGAAGGGATGTGTCTGAATGAGCCTCTCTCTTCTTAATGTAGACAAGATGGACCAAACCAGGCCTGTGTGGAGAGCTTTTCCTGGGTGCCTATGGTTGATATACCATTCTAACTTGTGAAAGTGTCACAGGAAGAAGGGGCAGCCTCCATCTCATGAGACCCTTAGAAGCAACAGTTAGGACAAAGTGGTTTCCAAGGCAGTGACCTCATTCAGTTCCTGAAGGAAGTGACCTCACCACACTTCCTTGGTGATGGAACTCTCTGAACTTGGGATCCAGGAAGCCAGGCACCCAGAGGCAGTCCCAGTGCCAGTCCCAGTGGGCTCACTTGTCTGGATTTACCACGGACAGAGTCAGTCTTTCTTGGTACCTACAGATGTGAGGATGGCCAATTGCCAGGAAAGCTCCGAAGGGGGTCTTTCCTGGGAAAGCAGGTAGTGGCTCACCCCTGGCTCCTGTCAACTTCACAGAAGTGGCCACGGAGGCCAGATCTGAGACAGGACAGGCCATTTCGGGGGAACATAGTATGGCCCACCAGTCAGAGGACACTGCGGGTAGTCACAGACCTCCTTGGGGGAAGGAGGTGGCTTTGTGGGTGTGGGTGTGAATTTGTGGTTTTGTCTAATGTTGTGAGAAGAGGTAGGAAAGGAGGTTTGTTTGGTTCAAAGTGGACTGTTTCTAGCATGTCTTTTGACAAGGCGAGTGTTGCTATGTCTGTGTATCCCACTGTGTCCGTGGTTGTAGACATTAGAAAAGAGAATGCATCAATGGATGTGTCCTGTCTAGTAGAAGGCTTCCAGCATTCATCCTGCTCAATTTATGAATGGACTGCAGCTTGCCTTATCCATGGGCAACACCTCCTATCTTCCTAATGTCCTGTTTTCTTCCTGAATTCTGGCCACTCTTCAGAATAGGCTCATGGTTTTGTGTCCAAGATATGTACCACCTCCAAGCTTGGTGACATGGCCATGTACTGGATAGCTGAAAGGAATGGCGAGCATCTCAGAAAACTCAGATATCAGTGGGCCCAGTAAAGTCTCAGTGGAGAAAGCCTGCTTTGGGCCTTTTGCTTACCTATTGTTCTTTTTCCCTGGATGTCAGCAAGGTGTTTGCCTCAGGACACCCCTTTGTGAAGCCTCAAGAAAACCATTTTCAAATGCAAACGAACAGGCATCACCTGTGGCTCTTTGCTTAATTGCTTTGCAAAGGGATGTGTCTGAATCAGCCTCTTGGCCCTGTGTGAGCCTGTGGCTTAGATTGTCAGCACCTGATGGATCTCAAGAAAGATCTTATATGTGCATCCAAAGCCAATAGAGCAAAAAAGCAGTCATTGTGGATGAAGTCTCTCGCCTTCCTTTGTAAGGTTCCTGATCTCCATCAAGTGAGAATAGGGATCCTTTGGGTCAAATGAGTTCTTCAAAGCCCTGCAGCAGCTAGGCATTATGTGCTTAGATTTTCTCATGACTCCAATTCACACAAAGAATCTATACCCCACCATCAGCAGGCCTCAATGTGAAGAAGCTGAGCAGTATTAAAGGCAGGACTATTTGATCACTCCTGGTTCAAAGGAAGGGTGTACAGGCCACCCTGACATTAGGCTAATGAGGGGCAAGGAAGCTTATTGTAAACACTGTCTTAGGCTGTTCCCCTCCTGGAAACCTCCAGCCAGAGGTTGTGAGGATTGTCTATATTGAAGAAGATGAGGGCCTTGTGGCAGTGTTTCGGTTTGAATTGTGGTCATTTGTGTGGCTGTGGAAGAGATGACTGGGTCCCCCTGGGCTTGAACTCTGGTGTGATTCCCCTTGGAGACTGAGTTCTGGAACTGACCTCAGAGAAGTATTGCCATGAATTGTGTTGGGATTATTGGAGGTCACGCATGAGAGTCACCCTTGGAAACTGAGATAGAAGCCCAGGGTGACTTTCCACAAAACACTGGGAATATCAGCCAGGATGTAACATGATTTTATTCTTAAAGACCTGGCAGCCATAGTTGAGAGTCAAGACACACATGGACCTCACATTGTAGACCTCAGTGGGCCTGGTTTCATGTGACTTTTTGGCCACTCTTTGGGAAGCCTTGTTTGTGAGAGTTCTCCAGAGCTTTCATTGAAATGATCTTCCTCACCATTGAATGGTTCCTGAATGAATGGAAACCCACAGTGCCTCCAACTTCATCCTTTAAAAATGGCTAGATAAATACCATGCAATCTTTGAAATTCCCACCAGGTGGCACTGGAGAACTTTTGGATGTCCTGTTGCTGATCATGAGTGTACCATGCAGGGGCCTTGATTGACTGGGTTGCATGAAAATGGTTTAGAAAAGAGATGCCAGTAAGTTGGGGCCTGCTGATTAGTGGGCCTAGAGCAGTGGTGTGCAGGTGTGTGATAAAACATCTGTGGTGGGGCCATGTGGATCTGCCATGGGCTTCCAAATGGCTTGTGACTGACATGGTGCAGCCAGCAGACCCTTGTATGTAAAGGCATCTTGTTATATGGAGAGGTTTCAGGGCAATGTTCAGAATGAGGTTGCTATGGTCAAGAGGGCAAGCTCTGTGGGATAGAAGCCTGGTTGGTGCATACTCCTAGGACCTTGACCCACCACACTTCACAGAATTCCCTCCACCACTGTGTCCCAGTTGAACTCGTTGTATTTCGTGAAGGAAATTTTAAACTCCTAGTGTAGCAGCAAGAAACACCAAGAAAGATGAGGATTACCAAATGGATTCACAGTCCCCACGGGGAGACACTTAGCCCCCAGTGGCCACAGTTTACCTACAAAGAGAGAATTCAGCACTTCTGCCTCATGTTCATTGGAAAATCAGAAACCATGTCCTCCAGGTCACATAGATGCAGACCCAGCTTTGATGGTCTCACTACAAAGGAAGCTAAAGCTCCTGACAACAACATATATTTCAAGAGCCCAACCTCAGAGGCAGTTTCTCAAGAAGTCTTTAGGCCAGCAGAGCTCCATGTTTGTGGAGTGTTTATCCTGTCCCTTACTTATGGAAACTCCTCTACCACCTCCAAAGTTGTGAACTCCTGAGCATTTTTCATTCCACATATGTATTCAAAGATTTTCTAACTCTTCTCCTCCAATTGCATCTTACTTGGGGCGAGGGTAATGTCAAGGCATTGTTCTGGATGAAGGTGGGAAGATTTTTGGGTAGCACATATTTGCATACACATTGGATTCATTTTCCTATTTTCCATTCCAAATACTGAATCCCTGACACTAACCCATACCCTACTAGACTCTGACTACGAATCCTAATATGATGGAGAAAAATAACCCAAACAGAATAGAAATACAAGCACTTCAGAGGAGGCATGGTGTGTAGTTGGACAGGCCTTTTGCATTATAAAGAGTAGGTGTTATGAATCTAGTCCAATGTAATAGTTCTCCATGTGTTTTTAAAGTTAACAAGTATGTGAATTCCTGTCTCCCTTTCTCTGTATCCTATTCAACACATGTATTTTTACATGCACATATAGAATCCTACCTGGTTTCCCAGCTACATTCTTGTGAGGTGGCTGACTTGGCAGATACAAACTGTGAGAAGAGATCACTCCTCCTAAATGCTGTTGGAACTGAAAATCAACCTATGGGTAAGCTTCCTACTTGAACAACATGATACATAAATCCATGTTCAGTAAAATAAATATTTTTGGATCTGTGGATGATATATATTTCATGATGAATTTCAATTGGCATATATATTTCTACTTTTTAATGTGTCTGTGTGTGTGTGTTTTGTGTATATATATATATATATATGTATATATACTCACACACACACTCTCCAGATTATTAAAAATATAAAATATATGTGTCTTATTTTACACTCCCTAAATTTATGTACACGTATGTGGATTTATAAGCAACTTTTCACAAGATTAGTCTCAGAAATATTCATCCACCTGAAATACATATTATTTTTCTAGTACAGAAAACTAACTTCAGTGAATGGTGCAAAGAAATCCTAACATTTCTACAGTAACTGACCCTGTTTAACATCAATGCAAGTAGACTCCTATGGGACATGATGTGTATTTTGACATTCATTTTTATTCAACACTGGTACATTAGTATTTCTTCAGTTGATACACATCATAGGATATATATTTCATCCTCAAGTTCACAAATTTCTAGGCATTTGGTTCACTTTCAATCAAATCCTACTTCAGAACACATGTATCCCTTCATGTTTCTTGACTGGTCTTTTAATGAGACTTCTTTCCAAACACATTATTTTGGATTTCCATAATCACTTTTGAAGCAAAACTCACACACCATTAAGGGTAAACCACAACCCTAATATTACCATTAGATGTATAACTGGTTGGCATGAATGATCCCGTATCAGTATAAGATTTCCTATATATTTTCAGATATCAATTCAATCCAGTATTCAAATTTTAACCATTTATATTCTTCATTCACAGTATGGTCTATTCATGCATTATCTCTATACTCACAGACCCAGGGTACACCTATTTGTACCCCTGAATGCTAATTTATAGGTCTTCAAAATATTGTTCCCAAAAATGGTGAAAGAAATACATCACCTTATCTACATATACATTGTATCACAGTGATATTCTGCACACAAAATGCAAAGGTCACACTTATGATTGTACCAAAGCCTAATTGGAAAGTGAGCATGGATTACTAAAACATCCTTGTCCAGGTTGCCTAATGCTCTCAAATGTCAATTTTATTTGTGACTACACATTTGTTTCAGCCTGAGATTATATATTCAACCTCAACCCTGTTGAAAATGTCTAATCCTATCACTCACTTTATACTTTGCCTGATTTCCTAATGTTGATATTCATTTTTGCTTTCCTACCTATTTTCCCCAGTTCATCATTGTGACTGACTCTTCACATGTGCTGACATTTACATTCACTCTCTAACAGACAGCCTATTGCTAAAGAAATTTTGGTCCAAATTTTATACTCACCCTTCTTCCTAAACCTACTGACTATCTTCCTAATCCTACCTACTATCCCTTTTTGACTGCATGTTCTCTTCTACATTGAATCATTTAAGGTATAAGGTCCTATGCCATTGTATATGGATTTATCAGAGACATCTGTGCAGAATGTATTTCAAAGCTAAGTATCCCAATCAAGGGCCCAATGCCCTTCTGGCCTTCAAATCTTACTTAGATTTCTGTTTTCATACATATATTTCACCTCGGTATTATTATAAATATCACAGGTTCCCAATACCATTCTTCATCCAGCAGAATGTTCCCTAACCCAAATGGAACATGTTCTTAACCCCAAGCATACACTGTTCCCTCAATCCAACTTTACAGAAGAGCAGGGACAGAGTTGGTCTTACAATACAAGAATGTAGGGGATCTTCCACCTGCTGAGAACCTCAAAGGTCCATGGAGAAATGATCCCTGGAGAAGATGTAGGCAGCTAGGAAGGATCTGAGAGAGCAAAAGTCATCTCCGGTGGCAGACAACCTGGTCAGGATGAAGGGATGTGTCTGAATGAGCCTCTCTCTTCTTAATGTAGACAAGATGGACCAAACCAGGCCTGTGTGGAGAGCTTTTCCTGGGTGCCTATGGTTGATATACCATTCTAACTTGTGAAAGTGTCACAGGAAGAAGGGGCAGCCTCCATCTCATGAGACCCTTAGAAGCAACAGTTAGGACAAAGTGGTTTCCAAGGCAGTGACCTCATTCAGTTCCTGAAGGAAGTGACCTCACCACACTTCCTTGGTGATGGAACTCTCTGAACTTGGGATCCAGGAAGCCAGGCACCCAGAGGCAGTCCCAGTGCCAGTCCCAGTGGGCTCACTTGTCTGGATTTACCACGGACAGAGTCAGTCTTTCTTGGTACCTACAGATGTGAGGATGGCCAATTGCCAGGAAAGCTCCGAAGGGGGTCTTTCCTGGGAAAGCAGGTAGTGGCTCACCCCTGGCTCCTGTCAACTTCACAGAAGTGGCCACGGAGGCCAGATCTGAGACAGGACAGGCCATTTCGGGGGAACATAGTATGGCCCACCAGTCAGAGGACACTGCGGGTAGTCACAGACCTCCTTGGGGGAAGGAGGTGGCTTTGTGGGTGTGGGTGTGAATTTGTGGTTTTGTCTAATGTTGTGAGAAGAGGTAGGAAAGGAGGTTTGTTTGGTTCAAAGTGGACTGTTTCTAGCATGTCTTTTGACAAGGCGAGTGTTGCTATGTCTGTGTATCCCACTGTGTCTGTGGTTGTAGACATTAGAAAAGAGAATGCATCAATGGATGTGTCCTGTCTAGTAGAAAGCTTCCAGCATTCATCCTGCTCAATTTATGAATGGACTGCAGCTTGCCTTATCCATGGGCAACACCTCCTATCTTCCTAATGTCCTGTTTTCTTCCTGAATTCTGGCCACTCTTCAGAATAGGCTCATGGTTTTGTGTCCAAGATATGTACCACCTCCAAGCTTGGTGACATGGCCATGTACTGGATAGCTGAAAGGAATGGTGAGCATCTCAGAAAACTCAGATATCAGTGGGCCCAGTAAAGTCTCAGTGGAGAAAGCCTGCTTTGGGCCTTTTGCTTACCTATTGTTCTGTTTCCCTGGATGTCAGCAAGGTGTTTGCCACAGGACACCCCTTTGTGAAGCCTCAAGAAAACCATTTTCAAATGCAAACGAACAGGCATCACCTGTGGCTCTTTGCTTAATTGCTTTGCAAAGGGATGTGTCTGAATCAGCCTCTTGGCCCTGTGTGAGCCTGTGGCTTAGATTGTCAGCACCTGATGGATCTCAAGAAAGATCTTATATGTGCATCCAAAGCCAATATAGCAAAAAAGCAGTCATTGTGGATGAAGTCTCTCGCCTTCCTTTGTAAGGTTCCTGATCTCCATCAAGTGAGAATAGGGATCCTTTGGGTCAAATGAGTTCTTCAAAGCCCTGCAGCGGCTAGGCATTATGTGCTTAGATTTTCTCATGACTCCAATTCACACAAAGAATCTATACCCCACCATCAGCAGGCCTCAATGTGAATAAGCTGAGCAGTATTAAAGGCAGGACTATTTGATCACTCCTGGTTCAAAGGAAGGGTGTACAGGCCACCCTGACATTAGGCTAATGAGGGGCAAGGAAGCTTATTGTAAACACTGTCTTAGGCTGTTCCCCTCCTGGAAACCTCCAGCCAGAGGTTGTGAGGATTGTCTATATTGAAGAAGATGAGGGCCTTGTGGCAGTGTTTCGGTTTGAATTGTGGTCATTTGTGTGGCTGTGGAAGAGATGACTGGGTCCCCCTGGGCTTGAACTCTGGTGTGATTCCCCTTGGAGACTGAGTTCTGGAACTGACCTCAGAGAAGTATTGCCATGAATTGTGTTGGGATTATTGGAGGTCACGCATGAGAGTCACCCTTGGAAACTGAGATAGAAGCCCAGGGTGACTTTCCACAAAACACTGGGAATATCAGCCAGGATGTAACATGATTTTATTCTTAAAGACCTGGCAGCCATAGTTGAGAGTCAAGACACACATGGACCTCACATTGTAGACCTCAGTGGGCCTGGTTTCATGTGACTTTTTGGCCACTCTTTGGGAAGCCTTGTTTGTGAGAGTTCTCCAGAGCTTTCATTGAAATGATCTTCCTCACCATTGAATGGTTCCTGAATGAATGGAAACCCACAGTGCCTCCAACTTCATCCTTTAAAAATGGCTAGATAAATACCATGCAATCTTTGAAATTCCCACCAGGTGGCACTGGAGAACTTTTGGATGTCCTGTTGCTGATCATGAGTGTACCATGCAGGGGCCTTGATTGACTGGGTTGCATGAAAATGGTTTAGAAAAGAGATGCCAGTAAGTTGGGGCCTGCTGATTAGTGGGCCTAGAGCAGTGGTGTGCAGGTGTGTGATAAAACATCTGTGGTGGGGCCATGTGGATCTGCCATGGGCTTCCAAATGGCTTGTGACTGACATGGTGCAGCCAGCAGACCCTTGTATGTAAAGGCATCTTGTTATATGGAGAGGTTTCAGGGCAATGTTCAGAATGAGGTTGCTATGGTCAAGAGGGCAAGCTCTGTGGGATAGAAGCCTGGTTGGTGCATACTCCTAGGACCTTGACCCACCACACTTCACAGAATTCCCTCCACCACTGTGTCCCAGTTGAACTCGTTGTATTTCGTGAAGGAAATTTTAAACTCCTAGTGTAGCAGCAAGAAACACCAAGAAAGATGAGGATTACCAAATGGATTCACAGTCCCCACGGGGAGACACTTAGCCCCCAGTGGCCACAGTTTACCTACAAAGAGAGAATTCAGCACTTCTGCCTCATGTTCATTGGAAAATCAGAAACCATGTCCTCCAGGTCACATAGATGCAGACCCAGCTTTGATGGTCTCACTACAAAGGAAGCTAAAGCTCCTGACAACAACATATATTTCAAGAGCCCAACCTCAGAGGCAGTTTCTCAAGAAGTCTTTAGGCCAGCAGAGCTCCATGTTTGTGGAGTGTTTATCCTGTCCCTTACTTATGGAAACTCCTCTACCACCTCCAAAGTTGTGAACTCCTGAGCATTTTTCATTCCACATATGTATTCAAAGATTTTCTAACTCTTCTCCTCCAATTGCATCTTACTTGGGGCGAGGGTAATGTCAAGGCATTGTTCTGGATGAAGGTGGGAAGATTTTTGGGTAGCACATATTTGCATACACATTGGATTCATTTTCCTATTTTCCATTCCAAATACTGAATCCCTGACACTAACCCATACCCTACTAGACTCTGACTACGAATCCTAATATGATGGAGAAAAATAACCCAAACAGAATAGAAATACAAGCACTTCAGAGGAGGCATGGTGTGTAGTTGGACAGGCCTTTTGCATTATAAAGAGTAGGTGTTATGAATCTAGTCCAATGTAATAGTTCTCCATGTGTTTTTAAAGTTAACAAGTATGTGAATTCCTGTCTCCCTTTCTCTGTATCCTATTCAACACATGTATTTTTACATGCACATATAGAATCCTACCTGGTTTCCCAGCTACATTCTTGTGAGGTGGCTGACTTGGCAGATACAAACTGTGAGAAGAGATCACTCCTCCTAAATGCTGTTGGAACTGAAAATCAACCTATGGGTAAGCTTCCTACTTGAACAACATGATACATAAATCCATGTTCAGTAAAATAAATATTTTTGGATCTGTGGATGATATATATTTCATGATGAATTTCAATTGGCATATATATTTCTACTTTTTAATGTGTCTGTGTGTGTGTGTTTTGTGTATATATATATATATATATGTATATATACTCACACACACACTCTCCAGATTATTAAAAATATAAAATATATGTGTCTTATTTTACACTCCCTAAATTTATGTACACGTATGTGGATTTATAAGCAACTTTTCACAAGATTAGTCTCAGAAATATTCATCCACCTGAAATACATATTATTTTTCTAGTACAGAAAACTAACTTCAGTGAATGGTGCAAAGAAATCCTAACATTTCTACAGTAACTGACCCTGTTTAACATCAATGCAAGTAGACTCCTATGGGACATGATGTGTATTTTGACATTCATTTATATTCAACACTGGTACATTAGTATTTCTTCAGTTGATACACATCATAGGATATATATTTCATCCTCAAGTTCACAAATTTCTAGGCATTTGGTTCACTTTCAATCAAATCCTACTTCAGAACACATGTATCCCTTCATGTTTCTTGACTGGTCTTTTAATGAGACTTCTTTCCAAACACATTATTTTGGATTTCCATAATCACTTTTGAAGCAAAACTCACACACCATTAAGGGTAAACCACAACCCTAATATTACCATTAGATGTATAACTGGTTGGCATGAATGATCCCGTATCAGTATAAGATTTCCTATATATTTTCAGATATCAATTCAATCCAGTATTCAAATTTTAACCATTTATATTCTTCATTCACAGTATGGTCTATTCATGCATTATCTCTATACTCACAGACCCAGGGTACACCTATTTGTACCCCTGAATGCTAATTTATAGGTCTTCAAAATATTGCTCCCAAAAATGGTGAAAGAAATACATCACCTTATCTACATATACATTGTATCACAGTGATATTCTGCACACAAAATGCAAAGGTCACACTTATGATTGTACCAAAGCCTAATTGGAAAGTGAGCATGGATTACTAAAACATCCTTGTCCAGGTTGCCTAATGCTCTCAAATGTCAATTTTATTTGTGACTACACATTTGTTTCTGCCTGAGATTATATATTCAACCTCAACCCTGTTGAAAATGTCTAATCCTATCACTCACTTTATACTTTGCCTGATTTCCTAATGTTGATATTCATTTTTGCTTTCCTACCTATTTTCCCCAGTTCATCATTGTGACTGACTCTTCACATGTGCTGACATTTACATTCACTCTCTAACAGACAGCCTATTGCTAAAGAAATTTTGGTCCAAATTTTATACTCACCCTTCTTCCTAAACCTACTGACTATCTTCCTAATCCTACCTACTATCCCTTTTTGACTGCATGTTCTCTTCTACATTGAATCATTTAAGGTATAAGGTCCTATGCCATTGTATATGGATTTATCAGAGACATCTGTGCAGAATGTATTTCAAAGCTAAGTATCCCAATCAAGGGCCCAATGCCCTTCTGGCCTTCAAATCTTACTTAGATTTCTGTTTTCATACATATATTTCACCTCGGTATTATTATAAATATCACAGGTTCCCAATACCATTCTTCATCCAGCAGAATGTTCCCTAACCCAAATGGAACATGTTCTTAACCCCAAGCATACACTGTTCCCTCAATCTAACTTTACAGAAGAGCAGGGACAGAGTTGGTCTTACAATACAAGAATGTAGGGGATCTTCCACCTGCTGAGAACCTCAAAGGTCCATGGAGAAATGATCCCTGGAGAAGATGTAGGCAGCTAGGAAGGATCTGAGAGAGCAAAAGTCATCTCCGGTGGCAGACAACCTGGTCAGGATGAAGGGATGTGTCTGAATGAGCCTCTCTCTTCTTAATGTAGACAAGATGGACCAAACCAGGCCTGTGTGGAGAGCTTTTCCTGGGTGCCTATGGTTGATATACCATTCTAACTTGTGAAAGTGTCACAGGAAGAAGGGGCAGCCTCCATCTCATGAGACCCTTAGAAGCAACAGTTAGGACAAAGTGGTTTCCAAGGCAGTGACCTCATTCAGTTCCTGAAGGAAGTGACCTCACCACACTTCCTTGGTGATGGAACTCTCTGAACTTGGGATCCAGGAAGCCAGGCACCCAGAGGCAGTCCCAGTGCCAGTCCCAGTGGGCTCACTTGTCTGGATTTACCACGGACAGAGTCAGTCTTTCTTGGTACCTACAGATGTGAGGATGGCCAATTGCCAGGAAAGCTCCGAAGGGGGTCTTTCCTGGGAAAGCAGGTAGTGGCTCACCCCTGGCTCCTGTCAACTTCACAGAAGTGGCCACGGAGGCCAGATCTGAGACAGGACAGGCCATTTCGGGGGAACATAGTATGGCCCACCAGTCAGAGGACACTGCGGGTAGTCACAGACCTCCTTGGGGGAAGGAGGTGGCTTTGTGGGTGTGGGTGTGAATTTGTGGTTTTGTCTAATGTTGTGAGAAGAGGTAGGAAAGGAGGTTTGTTTGGTTCAAAGTGGACTGTTTCTAGCATGTCTTTTGACAAGGCGAGTGTTGCTATGTCTGTGTATCCCACTGTGTCCGTGGTTGTAGACATTAGAAAAGAGAATGCATCAATGGATGTGTCCTGTCTAGTAGAAGGCTTCCAGCATTCATCCTGCTCAATTTATGAATGGACTGCAGCTTGCCTTATCCATGGGCAACACCTCCTATCTTCCTAATGTCCTGTTTTCTTCCTGAATTCTGGCCACTCTTCAGAATAGGCTCATGGTTTTGTGTCCAAGATATGTACCACCTCCAAGCTTGGTGACATGGCCATGTACTGGATAGCTGAAAGGAATGGCGAGCATCTCAGAAAACTCAGATATCAGTGGGCCCAGTAAAGTCTCAGTGGAGAAAGCCTGCTTTGGGCCTTTTGCTTACCTATTGTTCTTTTTCCCTGGATGTCAGCAAGGTGTTTGCCTCAGGACACCCCTTTGTGAAGCCTCAAGAAAACCATTTTCAAATGCAAACGAACAGGCATCACCTGTGGCTCTTTGCTTAATTGCTTTGCAAAGGGATGTGTCTGAATCAGCCTCTTGGCCCTGTGTGAGCCTGTGGCTTAGATTGTCAGCACCTGATGGATCTCAAGAAAGATCTTATATGTGCATCCAAAGCCAATATAGCAAAAAAGCAGTCATTGTGGATGAAGTCTCTCGCCTTCCTTTGTAAGGTTCCTGATCTCCATCAAGTGAGAATAGGGATCCTTTGGGTCAAATGAGTTCTTCAAAGCCCTGCAGCGGCTAGGCATTATGTGCTTAGATTTTCTCATGACTCCAATTCACACAAAGAATCTATACCCCACCATCAGCAGGCCTCAATGTGAAGAAGCTGAGCAGTATTAAAGGCAGGACTATTTGATCACTCCTGGTTCAAAGGAAGGGTGTACAGGCCACCCTGACATTAGGCTAATGAGGGGCAAGGAAGCTTATTGTAAACACTGTCTTAGGCTGTTCCCCTCCTGGAAACCTCCAGCCAGAGGTTGTGAGGATTGTCTATATTGAAGAAGATGAGGGCCTTGTGGCAGTGTTTCGGTTTGAATTGTGGTCATTTGTGTGGCTGTGGAAGAGATGACTGGGTCCCCCTGGGCTTGAACTCTGGTGTGATTCCCCTTGGAGACTGAGTTCTGGAACTGACCTCAGAGAAGTATTGCCATGAATTGTGTTGGGATTATTGGAGGTCACGCATGAGAGTCACCCTTGGAAACTGAGATAGAAGCCCAGGGTGACTTTCCACAAAACACTGGGAATATCAGCCAGGATGTAACATGATTTTATTCTTAAAGACCTGGCAGCCATAGTTGAGAGTCAAGACACACATGGACCTCACATTGTAGACCTCAGTGGGCCTGGTTTCATGTGACTTTTTGGCCACTCTTTGGGAAGCCTTGTTTGTGAGAGTTCTCCAGAGCTTTCATTGAAATGATCTTCCTCACCATTGAATGGTTCCTGAATGAATGGAAACCCACAGTGCCTCCAACTTCATCCTTTAAAAATGGCTAGATAAATACCATGCAATCTTTGAAATTCCCACCAGGTGGCACTGGAGAACTTTTGGATGTCCTGTTGCTGATCATGAGTGTACCATGCAGGGGCCTTGATTGACTGGGTTGCATGAAAATGGTTTAGAAAAGAGATGCCAGTAAGTTGGGGCCTGCTGATTAGTGGGCCTAGAGCAGTGGTGTGCAGGTGTGTGATAAAACATCTGTGGTGGGGCCATGTGGATCTGCCATGGGCTTCCAAATGGCTTGTGACTGACATGGTGCAGCCAGCAGACCCTTGTATGTAAAGGCATCTTGTTATATGGAGAGGTTTCAGGGCAATGTTCAGAATGAGGTTGCTATGGTCAAGAGGGCAAGCTCTGTGGGATAGAAGCCTGGTTGGTGCATACTCCTAGGACCTTGACCCACCACACTTCACAGAATTCCCTCCACCACTGTGTCCCAGTTGAACTCGTTGTATTTCGTGAAGGAAATTTTAAACTCCTAGTGTAGCAGCAAGAAACACCAAGAAAGATGAGGATTACCAAATGGATTCACAGTCCCCACGGGGAGACACTTAGCCCCCAGTGGCCACAGTTTACCTACAAAGAGAGAATTCAGCACTTCTGCCTCATGTTCATTGGAAAATCAGAAACCATGTCCTCCAGGTCACATAGATGCAGACCCAGCTTTGATGGTCTCACTACAAAGGAAGCTAAAGCTCCTGACAACAACATATATTTCAAGAGCCCAACCTCAGAGGCAGTTTCTCAAGAAGTCTTTAGGCCAGCAGAGCTCCATGTTTGTGGAGTGTTTATCCTGTCCCTTACTTATGGAAACTCCTCTACCACCTCCAAAGTTGTGAACTCCTGAGCATTTTTCATTCCACATATGTATTCAAAGATTTTCTAACTCTTCTCCTCCAATTGCATCTTACTTGGGGCGAGGGTAATGTCAAGGCATTGTTCTGGATGAAGGTGGGAAGATTTTTGGGTAGCACATATTTGCATACACATTGGATTCATTTTCCTATTTTCCATTCCAAATACTGAATCCCTGACACTAACCCATACCCTACTAGACTCTGACTACGAATCCTAATATGATGGAGAAAAATAACCCAAACAGAATAGAAATACAAGCACTTCAGAGGAGGCATGGTGTGCAGTTGGACAGGCCTTTTGCATTATAAAGAGTAGGTGTTATGAATCTAGTCCAATGTAATAGTTCTCCATGTGTTTTTAAAGTTAACAAGTATGTGAATTCCTGTCTCCCTTTCTCTGTATCCTATTCAACACATGTATTTTTACATGCACATATAGAATCCTACCTGGTTTCCCAGCTACGTTTTGTGAGGTGGCTGACTTGGCAGATACAAACTGTGAGAAGAGATCACTCCTCCTAAATGCTGTTGGAACTGAAAATCAACCTATGGGTAAGCTTCCTACTTGAACAACATGATACATAAATCCATGTTCAGTAAAATAAATATTTTTGGATCTGTGGATGATATATATTTCATGATGAATTTCAATTGGCATATATATTTCTACTTTTTAATGTGTCTGTGTGTGTGTGTTTTGTGTATATATATATATATGTATATATACTCACACACACACTCTCCAGATTATTAAAAATATAAAATATATGTGTCTTATTTTACACTCCCTAAATTTATGTACACGTATGTGGATTTATAAGCAACTTTTCACAAGATTAGTCTCAGAAATATTCATCCACCTGAAATACATATTATTTTTCTAGTACGGAAAACTAACTTCAGTGAATGGTGCAAATAAATACTAACATTTCTACAGTAACTGACCCTGTTTAACATCAATGCAAGTAGACTCCTATGGGACATGATGTGTATTTTGACATTCATTTTTATTCAACACTGGTACATTAGTATTTCTTCAGTTGATACACATCATAGGATATATATTTCATCCTCAAGTTCACAAATTTCTAGGCATTTGGTTCACTTTCAATCAAATCCTACTTCGGAACACATGTATCTCTTCATGTTTCTTGACTGGTCTTTTAATGAGACTTCTTTCCAAACACATTATTTTGGATTTCCATAATCACTTTTGAAGCAAAACTCACACACCATTAAGGGTAAACCACAACCCTAATATTACCATTAGATGTATAACTGGTTGGCATGAATGATCCCGTATCAGTATAAGATTTCCTATATATTTTCAGATATCAATTCAATCCAGTATTCAAATTTTAACCATTTATATTCTTCATTCACAGTATGGTCTATTCATGCATTATCTCTATACTCACAGACCCAGGGTACACCTATTTGTACCCCTGAATGCTAATTTATAGGTCTTCAAAATATTGCTCCCAAAAATGGTGAAAGAAATACTCACATCACCTTATCTACATATACATTGTATCACAGTGATATTCTGCACACAAAATGCAAAGGTCACACTTATGATTGTACCAAAGCCTAATTGGAAAGTGAGCATGGATTACTAAAACATCCTTGTCCAGGTTGCCTAATGCTCTCAAATGTCAATTTTATTTGTGACTACACATTTGTTTCTGCCTGAGATTATATATTCAACCTCAACCCTGTTGAAAATGTCTAATCCTATCACTCACTTTATACTTTGCCTGATTTCCTAATGTTGATATTCATTTTTGCTTTCCTACCTATTTTCCCCAGTTCATCATTGTGACTGACTCTTCACATGTGCTGACATTTACATTCACTCTCTAACAGACAGCCTATTGCTAAAGAAATTTTGGTCCAAATTTTATACTCACCCTTCTTCCTAAACCTACTGACTATCTTCCTAATCCTACCTACTATCCCTTTTTGACTGCATGTTCTCTTCTACATTGAATCATTTAAGGTATAAGGTCCTATGCCATTGTATATGGATTTATCAGAGACATCGGTGCAGAATGTATTTCAAAGCTAAGTATCCCAATCAAGGGCCCAATGCCCTTCTGGCCTTCAAATCTTACTTAGATTTCTGTTTTCATACATATATTTCACCTCGGTATTATTATAAATATCACAGGTTCCCAATACCATTCTTCATCCAGCAGAATGTTCCCTAACCCAAATGGAACATGTTCTTAACCCCAAGCATACACTGTTCCCTCAATCTAACTTTACAGAAGAGCAGGGACAGAGTTGGTCTTACAATACAAGAATGTAGGGGATCTTCCACCTGCTGAGAACCTCAAAGGTCCATGGAGAAATGATCCCTGGAGAAGATGTAGGCAGCTAGGAAGGATCTGAGAGAGCAAAAGTCATCTCCGGTGGCAGACAACCTGGTCAGGATGAAGGGATGTGTCTGAATGAGCCTCTCTCTTCTTAATGTAGACAAGATGGACCAAACCAGGCCTGTGTGGAGAGCTTTTCCTGGGTGCCTATGGTTGATATACCATTCTAACTTGTGAAAGTGTCACAGGAAGAAGGGGCAGCCTCCATCTCATGAGACCCTTAGAAGCAACAGTTAGGACAAAGTGGTTTCCAAGGCAGTGACCTCATTCAGTTCCTGAAGGAAGTGACCTCACCACACTTCCTTGGTGATGGAACTCTCTGAACTTGGGATCCAGGAAGCCAGGCACCCAGAGGCAGTCCCAGTGCCAGTCCCAGTGGGCTCACTTGTCTGGATTTACCACGGACAGAGTCAGTCTTTCTTGGTACCTACAGATGTGAGGATGGCCAATTGCCAGGAAAGCTCCGAAGGGGGTCTTTCCTGGGAAAGCAGGTAGTGGCTCACCCCTGGCTCCTGTCAACTTCACAGAAGTGGCCACGGAGGCCAGATCTGAGACAGGACAGGCCATTTCGGGGGAACATAGTATGGCCCACCAGTCAGAGGACACTGCGGGTAGTCACAGACCTCCTTGGGGGAAGGAGGTGGCTTTGTGGGTGTGGGTGTGAATTTGTGGTTTTGTCTAATGTTGTGAGAAGAGGTAGGAAAGGAGGTTTGTTTGGTTCAAAGTGGACTGTTTCTAGCATGTCTTTTGACAAGGCGAGTGTTGCTATGTCTGTGTATCCCACTGTGTCCGTGGTTGTAGACATTAGAAAAGAGAATGCATCAATGGATGTGTCCTGTCTAGTAGAAGGCTTCCAGCATTCATCCTGCTCAATTTATGAATGGACTGCAGCTTGCCTTATCCATGGGCAACACCTCCTATCTTCCTAATGTCCTGTTTTCTTCCTGAATTCTGGCCACTCTTCAGAATAGGCTCATGGTTTTGTGTCCAAGATATGTACCACCTCCAAGCTTGGTGACATGGCCATGTACTGGATAGCTGAAAGGAATGGCGAGCATCTCAGAAAACTCAGATATCAGTGGGCCCAGTAAAGTCTCAGTGGAGAAAGCCTGCTTTGGGCCTTTTGCTTACCTATTGTTCTTTTTCCCTGGATGTCAGCAAGGTGTTTGCCTCAGGACACCCCTTTGTGAAGCCTCAAGAAAACCATTTTCAAATGCAAACGAACAGGCATCACCTGTGGCTCTTTGCTTAATTGCTTTGCAAAGGGATGTGTCTGAATCAGCCTCTTGGCCCTGTGTGAGCCTGTGGCTTAGATTGTCAGCACCTGATGGATCTCAAGAAAGATCTTATATGTGCATCCAAAGCCAATATAGCAAAAAAGCAGTCATTGTGGATGAAGTCTCTCGCCTTCCTTTGTAAGGTTCCTGATCTCCATCAAGTGAGAATAGGGATCCTTTGGGTCAAATGAGTTCTTCAAAGCCCTGCAGCAGCTAGGCATTATGTGCTTAGATTTTCTCATGACTCCAATTCACACAAAGAATCTATACCCCACCATCAGCAGGCCTCAATGTGAAGAAGCTGAGCAGTATTAAAGGCAGGACTATTTGATCACTCCTGGTTCAAAGGAAGGGTGTACAGGCCACCCTGACATTAGGCTAATGAGGGGCAAGGAAGCTTATTGTAAACACTGTCTTAGGCTGTTCCCCTCCTGGAAACCTCCAGCCAGAGGTTGTGAGGATTGTCTATATTGAAGAAGATGAGGGCCTTGTGGCAGTGTTTCGGTTTGAATTGTGGTCATTTGTGTGGCTGTGGAAGAGATGACTGGGTCCCCCTGGGCTTGAACTCTGGTGTGATTCCCCTTGGAGACTGAGTTCTGGAACTGACCTCAGAGAAGTATTGCCATGAATTGTGTTGGGATTATTGGAGGTCACGCATGAGAGTCACCCTTGGAAACTGAGATAGAAGCCCAGGGTGACTTTCCACAAAACACTGGGAATATCAGCCAGGATGTAACATGATTTTATTCTTAAAGACCTGGCAGCCATAGTTGAGAGTCAAGACACACATGGACCTCACATTGTAGACCTCAGTGGGCCTGGTTTCATGTGACTTTTTGGCCACTCTTTGGGAAGCCTTGTTTGTGAGAGTTCTCCAGAACTTTCATTGAAATGATCTTCCTCACCATTGAATGGTTCCTGAATGAATGGAAACCCACAGTGCCTCCGACTTCATCCTTTAAAAAATGGCTAGATAAATACCATGCAATCTTTGAAATTCCCACCAGGTGGCACTGGAGAACTTTTGGATGTCCTGTTGCTGATCATGAGTGTACCATGCAGGGCCTTGATTGACTGGGTTGCATGAAAATGGTTTAGAAAAGAGATGCCAGTAAGTTGGGGCCTGCTGATTAGTGGGCCTAGAGCAGTGTGGTGCAGGTGTGTGATAAAACATCTGTGGTGGGGCCATGTGGATCTGCCATGGGCTTCCAAATGGCTTGTGACTGACATGGTGCAGCCAGCAGACCCTTGTATGTAAAGGCATCTTGTTATATGGAGAGGTTTCAGGGCAATGTTCAGAATGAGGTTGCTATGGTCAAGAGGGCAAGCTCTGTGGGATAGAAGCCTGGTTGGTGCATACTCCTAGGACCTTGACCCACCACACTTCACAGAATCCCCTCCACCACTGTGTCCCAGTTGAACTCGTTGTATTTCGTGAAGGAAATTTTAAACTCCTAGTGTAGCAGCAAGAAACACCAAGAAAGATGAGGATTACCAAATGGATTCACAGTCCCCACGGGAGACACTTAGCCCCCAGTGGCCACAGTTTACCTACAAAGAGAGAATTCAGCACTTCTGCCTCATGTTCATTGGAAAATCAGAAACCATGTCCTCCAGGTCACATAGATGCAGACCCAGCTTTGATGGTCTCACTACAAAGGAAGCTAAAGCTCCTGACAACAACATATATTTCAAGAGCCCAACCTCAGAGGCAGTTTCTCAAGAAGTCTTTAGGCCAGCAGAGCTCCATGTTTGTGGAGTGTTTATCCTGTCCCTTACTTATGGAAACTCCTCTACCACCTCCAAAGTTGTGAACTCCTGAGCATTTTTCATTCCACATATGTATTCAAAGATTTTCTAACTCTTCTCCTCCAATTGCATCTTACTTTGGGGCGAGGGTAATGTCAAGGCATTGTTCTGGATGAAGGTGGGAAGATTTTTGGGTAGCACATATTTGCATACACATTGGATTCATTTTCCTATTTTCCATTCCAAATACTGAATCCCTGACACTAACCCATACCCTACTAGACTCTGACTACGAATCCTAATATGATGGAGAAAAATAACCCAAACAGAATAGAAATACAAGCACTTCAGAGGAGGCATGGTGTGCAGTTGGACAGGCCTTTTGCATTATAAAGAGTAGGTGTTATGAATCTAGTCCAATGTAATAGTTCTCCATGTGTTTTTAAAGTTAACAAGTATGTGAATTCCTGTCTCCCTTTCTCTGTATCCTATTCAACACATGTATTTTACATGCACATATAGAATCCTACCTGGTTTCCCAGCTACATTTTGTGAGGTGGCTGACTTGGCAGATACAAACTGTGAGAAGAGATCACTCCTCCTAAATGCTGTTGGAAACTGAAAATCAACCTATGGGTAAGCTTCCTACTTGAACAACATGATACATAAATCCATGTTCAGTAAAATAAATATTTTTGGATCTGTGGATGATATATATTTCATGATGAATTTCAATTGGCATATATATTTCTACTTTTAATGTGTCTGTGTGTGTGTTTTGTGTGTATATATATATGTATATATACACACACACACACTCTCAGATTATTCAAAATATAAAATATATGTGTCTTATTTTACACTCCCTAAATTTACGTACATGTATGTGGATTTTTAATCAACTTTTCACAAGATTAGTCTCAGAAATATTCATCCACCTGAAATACATATTTGTTTTCTAGTACTGAAAACTAACTTCAGTGAATGGTGCAAAGAAATCCTAACATTTCTACAGTAACTGACCCTGTTTAACATCAATGCAAGTAGACTCCTATGGGACATGATGTTTATTTTGAAATTCATTTTTATTCAACACTGGTACATTAGTATTTCTTAGTTGATGCACATCATAGGATATATATTTCATCCTCAAGTTCACAAATTTCTAGGCATTTGGTTCACTTTCAAATCAAATCCTACTTCAGAACACATGTATCCCTTCATGTTTCTTGACTGGTCTTTTAATGAGACTTCTTTCCAAACAATTATTTTGGATTTCCATAATCACTTTTGAAGCAAAACTCACACACCATTAAGGGTAAACCATAACCCTAATATTACTATTAGATGTATAACGGGTTGGCATGAATGATCCTGTGTCGGTATAAGATTTCCTATATTTTTCAGATATCAATTCAATCCATTATTTAAATTTTACTATTTATATTCTTCATTCACAGTATGGTCTATTCATGCATTATCTCTATACTCACAGACCCAGGGTACACCTATTTGTACCCCTGAATGCTAATTTATAGGTCTTCAACATATTGCTCCCAAAAATGGAGAAAGAAATACTCACATCACCTTATCTACATATACATTGTATCACACTGATATTCTGCACACAAAAATGCAAAGGTCACACTTATGATTGTTCCAAAGCCTAATTGGAAAGTGAGCATGGATTACTAAAAACATCCTTGTCCAGGTTGCCTCATGCTCTCAAATGTCAATTTTATTTGTGACTACACATTTGTTTCTGCCTAAGAATATATATTCAACCTCAACCCTCTTAAAAATGTCTAATCCTATCACTCACTTTATACTTTGCCTGATTTCCTAATGTCGATATTCATTTTGCTTTCCTACCGATTTTCCCCAGTTCATCATTGTGACTGACTCTTCACATGTGCTGACATTTACATTCACTCTCTGACAGCCTATTGCTAAAGAACTTTTGGTCCAAATTTTATACTCATTCTTCTTCCTAAACCTACTGACTATCTTCCTAATCCTACCTATTATCCCTTTTTGACTGGATGTTCTCTTCTACATTGAATCATCCAAGGTACAAGGTCCTGTGCCATTGTATATGGATTTATCAGAGACATCTGTACAGAATGTATTCAAAGCTAAGTATCCCAATCAAGGGCCAATGCCCTTCTGCCTTCAAATCTTACTTAGATTTCTGTTTTCATACATATATTTCACCTCGGTATTATTATAAATATCACAGGTTCCCAATACCATTCTTCATCCAGCAGAATGTTCCCTAACCCAAATGGAACATGTTCTTAACCCCAAGCATACACTGTTCCCTCAATCTAACTTTACAGAAGAGCAGGGACAGAGTTGGTCTTACAATACAAGAATGTAGGGGATCTTCCACCTGCTGAGAACCTCAAATGTCCATGGAGAAATGATCCCTGGAGAAGATGTAGGCAGCTAGGAAGGATCTGAGAGAGCAACGTCATCTCCGGTGGCAGACAACCTGGTCAGGATGAAGGGATGTGTCTGAATGAGCCTCTCTCTTCTTAATGTAGACAAGATTGACCAAACCAGCCTGTGTGGAGAGCTTTTTCCTGGGTGCCTATGGTTGATATACCATTCTAACTTGTGAAAGTGTCACAGGAAGAAGGGGCAGCCTCCATCTCATGAGACCCTTAGAAGCAACAGTTAGGACAAAGTGGTTTCCAAGGCAGTGACCTCAGTCAGTTCCTGAAGGAAGTGACCTCACCACACTTCCTTGGTGATGGAACTCTCTGAACTTGGGATCCAGGAAGCCAGGCACCCAGAGGCAGTCCCAGTGCCAGTCCCAGTGGGCTCACTTGTCCTGGATTTACCACGGACAGAGTCAGTCTTTCTTGGTACCTACAGATGTGAGGATGGCCAATTGCCAGGAAAGCTCCGAAGGGGGTCTTTCCTGGGAAAGCAGGTAGTGGCTCACCCCTGGCTCCTGTCACTTCACAGAAGTGGCCACGGAGGCCAGATCTGAGACAGGACAGGCCATTTCAGGGGAACATAGTATGGCCCACCAGTCAGAGGACACTGCGGGTAGTCACAGACCTCCTTGGGGAAGAGGTGGCTTTGTGGGTGTGGGTGTGAATTTGTGGTTTTGTCTAATGTTGTGAGAAGAGGTAGAAAAGGAGGTTTGTTTGGTTCAAAGTGGACTGTTTCTAGCATGTCTTTTGACAAGGCGAGTGTTGCTATGTCTGTGTATCCCACTGTGTCTGTGTTGTAGACATTAGAAAAGGAGAATGCATCAATGGATGTGTCCTGTCTAGTAGAAAGCTTCCAGCATTCATCCTGCTCAACTTATGAATGGACTGCAGCTTGCCTTATCCATGGGCAACACCTCCTATCTTCCTAATGTCCTGTTTTCTTCCTGAATTCTGGCCACTCTTCAGAATAGGCTCATGTTTTTTGTCCAAGATATGACCCCCAAGCTTGGTGACATGGCCATACTGGATAGCTGAAAGGAATGGCGAGCATCTAGAAAAACTCAGATATTCAGTGGGCCCAGTAAAGTCTCAGTGGAGAAAGCCTGCTTAAACCATTTTCAAATGCAAACGAACAGGCATCACCTGTGGCTCTTTGCTTTAATTGCTTGCAAAGGGATGTGTCTGAATCAGCCTCTTGGCCCTGTGTGAGCCTGTGGCTTAGATTGTCAGCACCTGATGGATCTCAAGAAAGATCTTATATGTGCATCCAAGCCAATATAGCAAAAAAGCAGTCATTGTGGATGAAGTCTCTCGCCTTCCTTTGTAAGGTTCCTGATCTCCATCAAGTGAGAATAGGGATCCTTTGGGTCAAATGAGTTCTTCAAAGCCCTGCAGCGGCTAGGCATTATGTGCTTAGATTTTCTCATGACTCCAATTCACACAAAGAATCTATACCCCACCATCAGCAGGCCTCAATGTGAAGAAGCTGAGCAGTAATAATGGCAGGACTATTTAGATCACTCCTGGTTCCAAGGAAGGGTGTACAGGCCACCCTGACATTAGGCTAATGAGGGGCAAGGAAGCTTATTGTAAACACTGTCTTAGGCTGTTCCCCTCCTGGCAAACTCCAGCCAGAGGTTGTGAAGGATTGTCTATATTGAAGAAGATGAGGGCCTTGTGGCAGTGTTTCGGTTTGAATTGTGGTCATTTGTGTGGCTGTGGAAGAGATGACTGGGTCCCCTGGGCTTGAACTCTGGTGTGATTCCCTTGGAGACTGAGTTCTGGAACTGACCTCAGAGAAGTATTGCATGAATTGTGTTGGGATTATTGGAGGTCACGCATGAGAGTCACCCTTGGAAACTGAGATAGAAGCCCAGGGTGACTTTCCACAAAACACTGGGAATATCAGCCAGGATGTAACATGATTTTATTCTTAAAGACCTGGCAGCCATAGTTGAGAGTCAAGACACACATGGACCTCACATTGTAGACCTCAGTGGGCCTGTTTCCATGTGACTTTTTGGCCACTCTTTGGGAGGCCTTGTTTGTGAGAGTTCTCCAGAGCTTTCATTGAAATGATCTTCCTCACCATTGAATGGTTCCTGAATGAATGGAAACCCCACAGTGCCTCGACTTCATCCTTTAAAATGGCTAGATAAATACCATGCAATCTTTGAAATTCCCACCAGGGGGCACTGGAGAACTTTTGGATGTCCTGTTGCTGATCATGAGTGTACCATGCAGGGGCCTTGATTGACTGGGTTGCATGAAAATGGTTTAGAAAAGAGATGCCAGTAAGTTGGGGCCTGCTGATTAGTGGGCCTAGAGCAGTGGTGTGCAGGTGTGTGATAAAACATCTGTGGTGGGGCCATGTGATCTGCCATGGCTTCCAAATGCTTGTGACTGACATGGTGCAGCCAGCAGACCCTTGCATGTAAAGGCATCTTGTTATATGGAGAGGTTCAGGGCAATGTTCAGAATGAGGTTGCTATGGTCAAGAGGGCAAGCTCTGTGGGATAGAAGCCTGGTTGGTGCATACTCCTAGGACCTTGACCCACCACACTTCACAGAATTCCCTCCACCACTGTGTCCCAGTTAACTCGTTGTATTTCGTGAAGGAAATTTTAAACTCCTAGTGTAGCAGCAAGAAACACCAAGAAAGATGAGGATTACCAAATGGATTCACAGTCCCCACGGGGAGACACTTAGCCCCCAGTGGCCACAGTTACCTACAAAGAGAGAATTCAGCACTTCTGCCTCATGTTCATTGGAAAATCAGAAACCCTGTCCTCCAGGTCACATAGATGCAGACCCAGCTTTGATGGTCTCACTACAAAGGAAGCTAAAGCTCCTGACAACAACATATATTTCAAGAGCCCAACCTCAGAGGCAGTTTCTCAAGAAGTCTTTAAGGCCAGCAGAGCTCCATGTTTGTGGAGTGTTTATCCTGTCCTTACTTATGGAAACTCCTCTACCACCTCCAAAGTTGTGAACTCCTGAGCATTTTTCATTCACATATGTATTCAAAGATTTCTAACTCTTCTCCTCCAATTGCATCTTACTTGGGGCGAGGGTAATGTCAAGGCAATTGTTCTGGATGAAGGTGGGAAGATTTTTGGGTAGCACATATTTGCATACACATTGGATTCATTTTCCTATTTTCCATTCAAATACTGAATCCCTGACACTAACCCATACCCTACTAGACTCTGACTACGAGTCCTAATATGATGGAGAAAAATAACCCAAACAGAATATGAAATACAAGCACTTCAGAGGAGGCATGGTGTGTAGTTGGACAGGCCTTTTGCATTATAAAGAGTAGGTGTTATGAATCTAGTCCAATGTAATAGTTCTCCATGTGTTTTTAAAGTTAACAAGTATGTGAATTCCTGTCTCCCTTTCTCTGTATCCTATTCAACACATGTATTTTTACATGCACATATAGAATCCTACCTGGTTTCCCAGCTACGTTTTGTGAGGTGGCTGACTTGGCAGATACAAAACTGTGAGAAGAGATCACTCCTCCTAAATGCTGTTGGAACTGAAAATCAACCTATGGGTAAGCTTCCTACTTGAACAACATGATACATAAATCCATGTTCAGTAAAATAAATATTTTTGGATCTGTGGATGATATATATTTCATGATGAATTTCAATTGGCATATATATTTCTACTTTTTAATGTGTCTGTGTGTGTGTTTTGTGTGTATATATATATATATATATGTATATATACTCACACACACACTCTCCAGATTATTAAAAATATAAAATATATGTGTCTTATTTTACACTCCCTAAATTTATGTACACGTATGTGGATTTATAAGCAACTTTTCACAAGATTAATCTCAGAAATATTCATCCACCTGAAATACATATTATTTTTCTAGTACAGAAAACTAACTTCAGTGAATGGTGCAAAGAAATCCTAACATTTCTACAGTAACTGACCCTGTTTAACATCAATGCAAGTAGACTCCTATGGGACATGATGTGTATTTTGACATTCATTTTTATTCAACACTGGTACATTAGTATTTCTTCAGTTGATACACATCATAGGATATATATTTCATCCTCAAGTTCACAAATTTCTAGGCATTTGGTTCACTTTCAATCAAATCCTACTTCGGAACACATGTATCTCTTCATGTTTCTTGACTGGTCTTTTAATGAGACTTCTTTCCAAACACATTATTTTGGATTTCCATAATCACTTTTGAAGCAAAACTCACACACCATTAAGGGTAAACCACAACCCTAATATTACCATTAGATGTATAACTGGTTGGCATGAATGATTCCGTATCAGTATAAGATTTCCTATATATTTTCAGATATCAATTCAATCCAGTATTCAAATTTTAACCATTTATATTCTTCATTCACAGTATGGTCTATTCATGCATTATCTCTATACTCACAGACCCAGGGTACACCTATTTGTACCCCTGAATGCTAATTTATAGGTCTTCAAAATATTGCTCCCCAAAATGGTGAAAGAAATACTCACATCACCTTATCTACATATACATTGTATCACAGTGATATTCTGCACACAAAATGCAAAGGTCACACTTATGATTGTACCAAAGCCTAATTGGAAAGTGAGCATGGATTACTAAAACATCCTTGTCCAGGTTGCCTAATGCTCTCAAATTTCAATTTTATTTGTGACTACACATTTGTTTCTGCCTGAGATTATATATTCAACCTCAACCCTGTTGAAAATGTCTAATCCTATCACTCACTTTATACTTTGCCTGATTTCCTAATGTTGATATTCATTTATGCTTTCCTACCTATTTTCCCCAGTTCATCATTGTGACTGACTCTTCACATGTGCTGACATTTACATTCACTCTCTAACAGACAGCCTATTGCTAAAGAAATTTTGGTCCAAATTTTATACTCACCCTTCTTCCTAAACCTACTGACTATCTTCCTAATCCTACCTACTATCCCTTTTTGACTGCATGTTCTCTTCTACATTGAATCATTTAAGGTATAAGGTCCTATGCCATTGTATATGGATTTATCAGAGACATCTGTGCAGAATGTATTTCAAAGCTAAGTATCCCAGTCAAGGGCCCAATGCCCTTCTGGCCTTCAAATCTTACTTAGATTTCTGTTTTCATACATATATTTCACCTCGGTATTATTATAAATATCACAGGTTCCCAATACCATTCTTCATCCAGCAGAATGTTCCCTAACCCAAATGGAACATGTTCTTAACCCCAAGCATACACTGTTCCCTGAATCTAAGTTTACAGAAGAGCAGGGACAGAGTTGGTCTTACAATACAAGAATGTAGGGGATCTTCCACCTGCTGAGAACCTCAAAGGTCCATGGAGAAATGATCCCTGGAGAAGATGTAGGCAGCTAGGAAGGATCTGAGAGAGCAAAAGTCATCTCCGGTGGCAGACAACCTGGTCAGGATGAAGGGATGTGTCTGAATGAGCCTCTCTCTTCTTAATGTAGACAAGATGGACCAAACCAGGCCTGTGTGGAGAGCTTTTCCTGGGTGCCTATGGTTGATATACCATTCTAACTTGTGAAAGTGTCACAGGAAGAAGGGGCAGCCTCCATCTCATGAGACCCTTAGAAGCAACAGTTAGGACAAAGTGGTTTCCAAGGCAGTGACCTCATTCAGTTCCTGAAGGAAGTGACCTCACCACACTTCCTTGGTGATGGAACTCTCTGAACTTGGGATCCAGGAAGCCAGGCACCCAGAGGCAGTCCCAGTGCCAGTCCCAGTGGGCTCACTTGTCTGGATTTACCACGGACAGAGTCAGTCTTTCTTGGTACCTACAGATGTGAGGATGGCCAATTGCCAGGAAAGCTCCGAAGGGGGTCTTTCCTGGGAAAGCAGGTAGTGGCTCACCCCTGGCTCCTGTCAACTTCACAGAAGTGGCCACGGAGGCCAGATCTGAGACAGGACAGGCCATTTCAGGGGAACATAGTATGGCCCACCAGTCAGAGGACACTGCGGGTAGTCACAGACCTCCTTGGGGGAAGGAGGTGGCTTTGTGGGTGTGGGTGTGAATTTGTGGTTTTGTCTAATGTTGTGAGAAGAGGTAGGAAAGGAGGTTTGTTTGGTTCAAAGTGGACTGTTTCTAGCATGTCTTTTGACAAGGCGAGTGTTGCTATGTCTGTGTATCCCACTGTGTCTGTGGTTGTAGACATTAGAAAAGAGAATGCATCAATGGATGTGTCCTGTCTAGTAGAAAGCTTCCAGCATTCATCCTGCTCAATTTATGAATGGACTGCAGCTTGCCTTATCCATGGGCAACACCTCCTATCTTCCTAATGTCCTGTTTTCTTCCTGAATTCTGGCCACTCTTCAGAATAGGCTCATGGTTTTGTGTCCAAGATATGTACCACCTCCAAGCTTGGTGACATGGCCATGTACTGGATAGCTGAAAGGAATGGCGAGCATCTCAGAAAACTCAGATATCAGTGGGCCCAGTAAAGTCTCAGTGGAGAAAGCCTGCTTTGGGCCTTTTGCTTACCTATTGTTCTGTTTCCCTGGATGTCAGCAAGGTGTTTGCCTCAGGACACCCCTTTGTGAAGCCTCAAGAAAACCATTTTCAAATGCAAACGAACAGGCATCACCTGTGGCTCTTTGCTTAATTGCTTTGCAAAGGGATGTGTCTGAATCAGCCTCTTGGCCCTGTGTGAGGCTGTGGCTTAGATTGTCAGCACCTGATGGATCTCAAGAAAGACCTTATATGTGCATCCAAAGCCAATAGAGCAAAAAAGCAGTCATTGTGGATGAAGTCTCTCGCCTTCCTTTGTAAGGTTCCTGATCTCCATCAAGTGAGAATAGGGATCCTTTGGGTCAAATGAGTTCTTCAAAGCCCTGCAGCGGCTAGGCATTATGTGCTTAGATTTTCTCATGACTCCAATTCACACAAAGAATCTATACCCCACCATCAGCAGGCCTCAATGTGAAGAAGCTGAGCAGTATTAAAGGCAGGACTATTTGATCACTCCTGGTTCAAAGGAAGGGTGTACAGGCCACCCTGACATTAGGCTAATGAGGGGCAAGGAAGCTTATTGTAAACACTGTCTTAGGCTGTTCCCCTCCTGGCAAACTCCAGCCAGAGGTTGTGAGGATTGTCTATATTGAAGAAGATGAGGGCCTTGTGGCAGTGTTTCGGTTTGAATTGTGGTCATTTGTGTGGCTGTGGAAGAGATGACTGGGTCCCCCTGGGCTTGAACTCTGGTGTGATTCCCCTTGGAGACTGAGTTCTGGAACTGACCTCAGAGAAGTATTGCCATGAATTGTGTTGGGATTATTGGAGGTCACGCATGAGAGTCACCCTTGGAAACTGAGATAGAAGCCCAGGGTGACTTTCCACAAAACACTGGGAATATCAGCCAGGATGTAACATGATTTTATTCTTAAAGACCTGGCAGCCATAGTTGAGAGTCAAGACACACATGGACCTCACATTGTAGACCTCAGTGGGCCTGGTTTCATGTGACTTTTTGGCCACTCTTTGGGAAGCCTTGTTTGTGAGAGTTCTCCAGAGCTTTCATTGAAATGATCTTCCTCACCATTGAATGGTTCCTGAATGAATGGAAACCCACAGTGCCTCAGACTTCATCCTTTAAAAATGGCTAGATAAATACCATGCAATCTTTGAAATTCCCACCAGGGGGCACTGGAGAACTTTTGGATGTCCTGTTGCTGATCATGAGTGTACCATGCAGGGGCCTTGATTGACTGGGTTGCATGAAAATGGTTTAGAAAAGAGATGCCAGTAAGTTGGGGCCTGCTGATTAGTGGGCCTAGAGCAGTGGTGTGCAGGTGTGTGATAAAACATCTGTGGTGGGGCCATGTGGATCTGCCATGGGCTTCCAAATGGCTTGTGACTGACATGGTGCAGCCAGCAGACCCTTGTATGTAAAGGCATCTTGTTATATGGAGAGGTTTCAGGGCAATGTTCAGAATGAGGTTGCTATGGTCAAGAGGGCAAGCTCTGTGGGATAGAAGCCTGGTTGGTGCATACTCCTAGGACCTTGACCCACCACACTTCACAGAATTCCCTCCACCACTGTGTCCCAGTTGAACTCGTTGTATTTCGTGAAGGAAATTTTAAACTCCTAGTGTAGCAGCAAGAAACACCAAGAAAGATGAGGATTACCAAATGGATTCACAGTCCCCACGGGGAGACACTTAGCCCCCAGTGGCCACAGTTTACCTACAAAGAGAGAATTCAGCACTTCTGCCTCATGTTCATTGGAAAATCAGAAACCATGTCCTCCAGGTCACATAGATGCAGACCCAGCTTTGATGGTCTCACTACAAAGGAAGCTAAAGCTCCTGACAACAACATATATTTCAAGAGCCCAACCTCAGAGGCAGTTTCTCAAGAAGTCTTTAGGCCAGCAGAGCTCCATGTTTGTGGAGTGTTTATCCTGTCCCTTACTTATGGAAACTCCTCTACCACCTCCAAAGTTGTGAACTCCTGAGCATTTTTCATTCCACATATGTATTCAAAGATTTTCTAACTCTTCTCCTCCAATTGCATCTTACTTGGGGCGAGGGTAATGTCAAGGCATTGTTCTGGATGAAGGTGGGAAGATTTTTGGGTAGCACATATTTGCATACACATTGGATTCATTTTCCTATTTTCCATTCCAAATACTGAATCCCTGACACTAACCCATACCCTACTAGACTCTGACTACGAGTCCTAATATGATGGAGAAAAATAACCCAAACAGAATAGAAATACAAGCACTTCAGAGGAGGCATGGTGTGTAGTTGGACAGGCCTTTTGCATTATAAAGAGTAGGTGTTATGAATCTAGTCCAATGTAATAGTTCTCCATGTGTTTTTAAAGTTAACAAGTATGTGAATTCCTGTCTCCCTTTCTCTGTATCCTATTCAACACATGTATTTTTACATGCACATATAGAATCCTACCTGGTTTCCCAGCTACGTTTTGTGAGGTGGCTGACTTGGCAGATACAAACTGTGAGAAGAGATCACTCCTCCTAAATGCTGTTGGAACTGAAAATCAACCTATGGGTAAGCTTCCTACTTGAACAACATGATACATAAATCCATGTTCAGTAAAATAAATATTTTTGGATCTGTGGATGATATATATTTCATGATGAATTTCAATTGGCATATATATTTCTACTTTTTAATGTGTCTGTGTGTGTGTTTTGTGTGTATATATATATATATATATGTATATATACTCACACACACACTCTCCAGATTATTAAAAATATAAAATATATGTGTCTTATTTTACACTCCCTAAATTTATGTACACGTATGTGGATTTATAAGCAACTTTTCACAAGATTAATCTCAGAAATATTCATCCACCTGAAATACATATTATTTTTCTAGTACAGAAAACTAACTTCAGTGAATGGTGCAAAGAAATCCTAACATTTCTACAGTAACTGACCCTGTTTAACATCAATGCAAGTAGACTCCTATGGGACATGATGTGTATTTTGACATTCATTTTTATTCAACACTGGTACATTAGTATTTCTTCAGTTGATACACATCATAGGATATATATTTCATCCTCAAGTTCACAAATTTCTAGGCATTTGGTTCACTTTCAATCAAATCCTACTTCAGAACACATGTATCTCTTCATGTTTCTTGACTGGTCTTTTAATGAGACTTCTTTCCAAACACATTATTTTGGATTTCCATAATCACTTTTGAAGCAAAACTCACACACCATTAAGGGTAAACCACAACCCTAATATTACCATTAGATGTATAACTGGTTGGCATGAATGATTCCGTATCAGTATAAGATTTCCTATATATTTTCAGATATCAATTCAATCCAGTATTCAAATTTTAACCATTTATATTCTTCATTCACAGTATGGTCTATTCATGCATTATCTCTATACTCACAGACCCAGGGTACACCTATTTGTACCCCTGAATGCTAATTTATAGGTCTTCAAAATATTGCTCCCCAAAATGGTGAAAGAAATACTCACATCACCTTATCTACATATACATTGTATCACAGTGATATTCTGCACACAAAATGCAAAGGTCACACTTATGATTGTACCAAAGCCTAATTGGAAAGTGAGCATGGATTACTAAAACATCCTTGTCCAGGTTGCCTAATGCTCTCAAATTTCAATTTTATTTGTGACTACACATTTGTTTCTGCCTGAGATTATATATTCAACCTCAACCCTGTTGAAAATGTCTAATCCTATCACTCACTTTATACTTTGCCTGATTTCCTAATGTTGATATTCATTTATGCTTTCCTACCTATTTTCCCCAGTTCATCATTGTGACTGACTCTTCACATGTGCTGACATTTACATTCACTCTCTAACAGACAGCCTATTGCTAAAGAAATTTTGGTCCAAATTTTATACTCACCCTTCTTCCTAAACCTACTGACTATCTTCCTAATCCTACCTACTATCCCTTTTTGACTGCATGTTCTCTTCTACATTGAATCATTTAAGGTATAAGGTCCTATGCCATTGTATATGGATTTATCAGAGACATCTGTGCAGAATGTATTTCAAAGCTAAGTATCCCAATCAAGGGCCCAATGCCCTTCTGGCCTTCAAATCTTACTTAGATTTCTGTTTTCATACATATATTTCACCTCGGTATTATTATAAATATCACAGGTTCCCAATACCATTCTTCATCCAGCAGAATGTTCCCTAACCCAAATGGAACATGTTCTTAACCCCAAGCATACACTGTTCCCTGAATCTAAGTTTACAGAAGAGCAGGGACAGAGTTGGTCTTACAATACAAGAATGTAGGGGATCTTCCACCTGCTGAGAACCTCAAAGGTCCATGGAGAAATGATCCCTGGAGAAGATGTAGGCAGCTAGGAAGGATCTGAGAGAGCAAAAGTCATCTCCGGTGGCAGACAACCTGGTCAGGATGAAGGGATGTGTCTGAATGAGCCTCTCTCTTCTTAATGTAGACAAGATGGACCAAACCAGACCTGTGTGGAGAGCTTTTCCTGGGTGCCTATGGTTGATATACCATTCTAACTTGTGAAAGTGTCACAGGAAGAAGGGGCAGCCTCCATCTCATGAGACCCTTAGAAGCAACAGTTAGGACAAAGTGGTTTCCAAGGCAGTGACCTCATTCAGTTCCTGAAGGAAGTGACCTCACCACACTTCCTTGGTGATGGAACTCTCTGAACTTGGGATCCAGGAAGCCAAGCACCCAGAGGCAGTCCCAGTGCCAGTCCCAGTGGGCTCACTTGTCTGGATTTACCACGGACAGAGTCAGTCTTTCTTGGTACCTACAGATGTGAGGATGGCCAATTGCCAGGAAAGCTCCGAAGGGGGTCTTTCCTGGGAAAGCAGGTAGTGGCTCACCCCTGGCTCCTGTCAACTTCACAGAAGTGGCCACGGAGGCCAGATCTGAGACAGGACAGGCCATTTCGGGGGAACATAGTATGGCCCACCAGTCAGAGGACACTGCGGGTAGTCACAGACCTCCTTGGGGGAAGGAGGTGGCTTTGTGGGTGTGGGTGTGAATTTGTGGTTTTGTCTAATGTTGTGAGAAGAGGTAGGAAAAGAGGTTTGTTTGGTTCAAAGTGGACTGTTTCTAGCATGTCTTTTGACAAGGCGAGTGTTGCTATGTCTGTGTATCCCACTGTGTCTGTGGTTGTAGACATTAGAAAGGAGAATGCATCAATGGATGTGTCCTGTCTAGTAGAAAGCTTCCAGCATTCATCCTGCTCAATTTATGAATGGACTGCAGCTTGCCTTATCCATGGGCAACACCTCCTATCTTCCTAATGTCCTGTTTTCTTCCTGAATTCTGGCCACTCTTCAGAATAGGCTCATGGTTTTGTGTCCAAGATATGTACCACCTCCAAGCTTGGTGACATGGCCATGTACTGGATAGCTGAAAGGAATGGCGAGCATCTCAGAAAACTCAGATATCAGTGGGCCCAGTAAAGTCTCAGTGGAGAAAGCCTGCTTTGGGCCTTTTGCTTACCTATTGTTCTGTTTCCCTGGATGTCAGCATGGTGTTTGCCTCAGGACACCCCTTTGTGAAGCCTCAAGAAAACTATTTTGAAATGCAAACGAACAGGCATCACCTGTGGCTCTTTGCTTAATTGCTTTGCAAAGGGATGTGTCTGAATCAGCCTCTTGGCCCTGTGTGAGGCTGTGGCTTAGATTGTCAGCACCTGATGGATCTCAAGAAAGATCTTATATGTGCATCCAAAGCCAATATAGCAAAAAAGCAGTCATTGTGGATGAAGTCTCTCGCCTTCCTTTGTAAGGTTCCTGATCTCCATCAAGTGAGAATAGGGATCCTTTGGGTCAAATGAGTTCTTCAAAGCCCTGCAGCGGCTAGGCATTATGTGCTTAGATTTTCTCATGACTCCAATTCACACAAAGAATCTATACCCCACCATCAGCAGGCCTCAATGTGAAGAAGCTGAGCAGTATTAAAGGCAGGACTATTTGATCACTCCTGGTTCAAAGGAAGGGTGTACAGGCCACCCTGACATTAGGCTAATGAGGGGCAAGGAAGCTTATTGTAAACACTGTCTTAGGCTGTTCCCCTCCTGGCAAACTCCAGCCAGAGGTTGTGAGGATTGTCTATATTGAAGAAGATGAGGGCCTTGTGGCAGTGTTTCGGTTTGAATTGTGGTCATTTGTGTGGCTGTGGAAGAGATGACTGGGTCCCCCTGGGCTTGAACTCTTGTGTGATTCCCCTTGGAGACTGAGTTCTGGAACTGACCTCAGAGAAGTATTGCCATGAATTGTGTTGGGATTATTGGAGGTCACGCATGAGAGTCACCCTTGGAAACTGAGATAGAAGCCCAGGGTGACTTTCCACAAAACACTGGGAATATCAGCCAGGATGTAACATGATTTTATTCTTAAAGACCTGGCAGCCATAGTTGAGAGTCAAGACACACATGGACCTCACATTGTAGACCTCAGTGGGCCTGGTTTCATGTGACTTTTTGGCCACTCTTTGGGAAGCCTTGTTTGTGAGAGTTCTCCAGAGCTTTCATTGAAATGATCTTCCTCACCATTTAATGGTTCCTGAATGAATGGAAACCCACAGTGCCTCCAACTTCATCTTTTAAAAATGGCTAGATAAATACCATGCAATCTTTGAAATTCCCACCAGGGGGCACTGGAGAACTTTTGGATGTCCTGTTGCTGATCATGAGTGTACCATGCAGGGGCCTTGATTGACTGGCTTGCATGAAAATGGTTTAGAAAAGAGATGCCAGTAAGTTGGGGCCTGCTGATTAGTGGGCCTAGAGCAGTGGTGTGCAGGTGTGTGATAAAACATCTGTGGTGGGGCCATGTGGATCTGCCATGGGCTTCCAAATGGCTTGTGACTGACATGGTGCAGCCAGCAGACCCTTGTATGTAAAGGCATCTTGTTATATGGAGAGGTTTCAGGGCAATGTTCAGAATGAGGTTGCTATGGTCAAGAGGGCAAGCTCTGTGGGATAGAAGCCTGGTTGGTGCATACTCCTAGGACCTTGACCCACCACACTTCACAGAATTCCCTCCACCACTGTGTCCCAGTTGAACTCGTTGTATTTCGTGAAGGAAATTTTAAACTCCTAGTGTAGCAGCAAGAAACACCAAGAAAGATGAGGATTACCAAATGGATTCACAGTCCCCACGGGGAGACACTTAGCCCCCAGTGGCCACAGTTTACCTACAAAGAGAGAATTCAGCACTTCTGCCTCATGTTCATTGGAAAATCAGAAACCATGTCCTCCAGGTCACATAGATGCAGACCCAGCTTTGATGGTCTCACTACAAAGGAAGCTAAAGCTCCTGACAACAACATATATTTCAAGAGCCCAACCTCAGAGGCAGTTTCTCAAGAAGTCTTTAGGCCAGCAGAGCTCCATGTTTGTGGAGTGTTTATCCTGTCCCTTACTTATGGAAACTCCTCTACCACCTCCAAAGTTGTGAACTCCTGAGCATTTTTCATTCCACATATGTATTCAAAGATTTTCTAACTCTTCTCCTCCAATTGCATCTTACTTGGGGCGAGGGTAATGTCAAGGCATTGTTCTGGATGAAGGTGGGAAGATTTTTGGGTAGCACATATTTGCATACACATTGGATTCATTTTCCTATTTTCCATTCCAAATACTGAATCCCTGACACTAACCCATACCCTACTAGACTCTGACTACGAATCCTAATATGATGGAGAAAAATAACCCAAACAGAATAGAAATACAAGCACTTCAGAGGAGGCATGGTGTGCAGTTGGACAGGCCTTTTGCATTATAAAGAGTAGGTGTTATGAATCTAGTCCAATGTAATAGTTCTCCATGTGCTTTTAAAGTTAACAAGTATGTGAATTCCTGTCTCCCTTTCTCTGTATCCTATTCAACACATGTATTTTTACATGCACATATAGAATCCTACCTGGTTTCCCAGCTACATTTTGTGAGGTGGCTGACTTGGCAGATACAAACTGTGAGAAGAGATCACTCCTCCTAAATGCTGTTGGAACTGAAAATCAACCTATGGGTAAGCTTCCTACTTGAACAACATGATACATAAATCCATGTTCAGTAAAATAAATATTTTTGGATCTGTGGATGATATATATTTCATGATGAATTTCAATTGGCATATATATTTCTACTTTTTAATGTGTCTGTGTGTGTGTTTTGTGTGTATATATATATGTATATATACACACACACACACTCTCCAGATTATTCAAAATATAAAATATATGTGTCTTATTTTACACTCCCTAAATTTACGTACATGTATGTGGATTTTTAATCAACTTTTCACAAGATTAGTCTCAGAAATATTCATCCACCTGAAATACATATTTGTTTTCTAGTACTGAAAACTAACTTCAGTGAATGGTGCAAAGAAATCCTAACATTTCTACAGTAACTGACCCTGTTTAACATCAATGCAAGTAGACTCCTATGGGACATGATGTTTATTTTGAAATTCATTTTTATTCAACACTGGTACATTAGTATTTCTTAGTTGATGCACATCATAGGATATATATTTCATCCTCAAGTTCACAAATTTCTAGGCATTTGGTTCACTTTCAATCAAATCCTACTTCAGAACACATGTATCCCTTCATGTTTCTTGACTGGTCTTTTAATGAGACTTCTTTCCAAACACATTATTTTGGATTTCCATAATCACTTTTGAAGCAAAACTCACACACCATTAAGGGTAAACCATAACCCTAATATTACTATTAGATGTATAACGGGTTGGCATGAATGATCCTGTGTCGGTATAAGATTTCCTATATATTTTCAGATATCAATTCAATCCATTATTTAAATTTTAACTATTTATATTCTTCATTCACAGTATGGTCTATTCATGCATTATCTCTATACTCACAGACCCAGGGTACACCTATTTGTACCCCTGAATGCTAATTTATAGGTCTTCAACATATTGCTCCCAAAAATGGAGAAAGAAATACTCACATCACCTTATCTACATATACATTGTATTACACTGATATTCTGCACACAAAATGCAAAGTTCACTTATGATTGTTCCAAAGCCTAATTGGAAAGTGAGCATGGATTACTAAAAACATCCTTGTCCAGGTTGCCTCATGCTCTCAAATTTCAATTTTATTTGTGACTACACATTTGTTTCTGCCTGAGATTATATATTCAACCTCAACCCTCTTAAAAATGTCTAATCCTATCACTCACTTTATACTTTGCCTGATTTCCTAATGTTGATATTCATTTTTGCTTTCCTACCGATTTTCCCCAGTTCATCATTGTGACTGACTCTTCACATGTGCTGACATTTACATTCACTCTCTAACAGACAGCCTATTGCTAAAGAACTTTTGGTCCAAATTTTATACTCACCCTTCTTCCTAAACCTACTGACTATCTTCCTAATCCTACCTACTATCCCTTTTTGACTGCATGTTCTCTTCTACATTGAATCATTTAAGGTATAAGGTCCTATGCCATTGTATATGGATTTATCAGAGACATCTGTGCAGAATGTATTTCAAAGCTAAGTATCCCAATCAAGGGCCCAATGCCCTTCTGGCCTTCAAATCTTACTTAGATTTCTGTTTTCATACATATATTTCACCTCGGTATTATTATAAATATCACAGGTTCCCAATACCATTCTTCATCCAGCAGAATGTTCCCTAACCCAAATGGAACATGTTCTTAACCCCAAGCATACACTGTTCCCTCAATCTAACTTTACAGAAGAGCAGGGACAGAGTTGGTCTTACAATACAAGAATGTAGGGGATCTTCCACCTGCTGAGAACCTCAAAGGTCCATGGAGAAATGATCCCTGGAGAAGATGTAGGCAGCTAGGAAGGATCTGAGAGAGCAAAAGTCATCTCCGGTGGCAGACAACCTGGTCAGGATGAAGGGATGTGTCTGAATGAGCCTCTCTCTTCTTAATGTAGACAAGATGGACCAAACCAGGCCTGTGTGGAGAGCTTTTCCTGGGTGCCTATGGTTGATATACCATTCTAACTTGTGAAAGTGTCACAGGAAGAAGGGGCAGCCTCCATCTCATGAGACCCTTAGAAGCAACAGTTAGGACAAAGTGGTTTCCAAGGCAGTGACCTCATTCAGTTCCTGAAGGAAGTGACCTCACCACACTTCCTTGGTGATGGAACTCTCTGAACTTGGGATCCAGGAAGCCAGGCACCCAGAGGCAGTCCCAGTGCCAGTCCCAGTGGGCTCACTTGTCTGGATTTACCACGGACAGAGTCAGTCTTTCTTGGTACCTACAGATGTGAGGATGGCCAATTGCCAGGAAAGCTCCGAAGGGGGTCTTTCCTGGGAAAGCAGGTAGTGGCTCACCCCTGGCTCCTGTCAACTTCACAGAAGTGGCCACGGAGGCCAGATCTGAGACAGGACAGGCCATTTCGGGGGAACATAGTATGGCCCACCAGTCAGAGGACACTGCGGGTAGTCACAGACCTCCTTGGGGGAAGGAGGTGGCTTTGTGGGTGTGGGTGTGAATTTGTGGTTTTGTCTAATGTTGTGAGAAGAGGTAGGAAAGGAGGTTTGTTTGGTTCAAAGTGGACTGTTTCTAGCATGTCTTTTGACAAGGCGAGTGTTGCTATGTCTGTGTATCCCACTGTGTCTGTGGTTGTAGACATTAGAAAAGAGAATGCATCAATGGATGTGTCCTGTCTAGTAGAAAGCTTCCAGCATTCATCCTGCTCAATTTATGAATGGACTGCAGCTTGCCTTATCCATGGGCAACACCTCCTATCTTCCTAATGTCCTGTTTTCTTCCTGAATTCTGGCCACTCTTCAGAATAGGCTCATGGTTTTGTGTCCAAGATATGTACCACCTCCAAGCTTGGTGACATGGCCATGTACTGGATAGCTGAAAGGAATGGTGAGCATCTCAGAAAACTCAGATATCAGTGGGCCCAGTAAAGTCTCAGTGGAGAAAGCCTGCTTTGGGCCTTTTGCTTACCTATTGTTCTGTTTCCCTGGATGTCAGCAAGGTGTTTGCCACAGAACACCCCTTTGTGAAGCCTCAAGAAAACCATTTTCAAATGCAAACGAACAGGCATCACCTGTGGCTCTTTGCTTAATTGCTTTGCAAAGGGATGTGTCTGAATCAGCCTCTTGGCCCTGTGTGAGGCTGTGGCTTAGATTGTCAGCACCTGATGGATCTCAAGAAAGATCTTATATGTGCATCCAAAGCCAATATAGCAAAAAAGCAGTCATTGTGGATGAAGTCTCTCGCCTTCCTTTGTAAGGTTCCTGATCTCCATCAAAAGTGAGAATAGGGATCCTTTGGGTCAAATGAGTTCTTCAAAGCCCTGCAGCGGCTAGGCATTATGTGCTTAGATTTTCTCATGACTCCAATTCACACAAAGAATCTATACCCCACCATCAGCAGGCCTCAATGTGAAGAAGCTGAGCAGTATTAAAGGCAGGACTATTTGATCACTCCTGGTTCAAAGGAAGGGTGTACAGGCCACCCTGACATTAGGCTAATGAGGGGCAAGGAAGCTTATTGTAAACACTGTCTTAGGCTGTTCCCCTCCTGGAAACCTCCAGCCAGAGGTTGTGAGGATTGTCTATATTGAAGAAGATGAGGGCCTTGTGGCAGTGTTTCGGTTTGAATTGTGGTCATTTGTGTGGCTGTGGAAGAGATGACTGGGTCCCCCTGGGCTTGAACTCTGGTGTGATTCCCCTTGGAGACTGAGTTCTGGAACTGACCTCAGAGAAGTATTGCCATGAATTGTGTTGGGATTATTGGAGGTCACGCATGAGACTCACCCTTGGAAACTGAGATAGAAGCCCAGGGTGACTTTCCACAAAACACTGGGAATATCAGCCAGGATATAACATGATTTTATTCTTAAAGACCTGGCAGCCATAGTTGAGAGTCAAGACACACATGGACCTCACATTGTAGACCTCAGTGGGCCTGGTTTCATGTGACTTTTTGGCCACTCTTTGGGAAGCCTTGTTTGTGAGAGTTCTCCAGAGCTTTCATTGAAATGATCTTCCTCACCATTGAATGGTTCCTGAATGAATGGAAACCCACAGTGCCTCCGACTTCATCCTTTAAAAATGGCTAGATAAATACCATGCAATCTTTGAAATTCCCACCAGGGGGCACTGGAGAACTTTTGGATGTCCTGTTGCTGATCATGAGTGTACCATGCAGGGGCCTTGATTGACTGGCTTGCATGAAAATGGTTTAGAAAAGAGATGCCAGTAAGTTGGGGCCTGCTGATTAGTGGGCCTAGAGCAGTGGTGTGCAGGTGTGTGATAAAACATCTGTGGTGGGGCCATGTGGATCTGCCATGGGCTTCCAAATGGCTTGTGACTGACATGGTGCAGCCAGCAGACCCTTGTATGTAAAGGCATCTTGTTATATGGAGAGGTTTCAGGGCAATGTTCAGAATGAGGTTGCTATGGTCAAGAGGGCAAGCTCTGTGGGATAGAAGCCTGGTTGGTGCATACTCCTAGGACCTTGACCCACCACACTTCACAGAATTCCCTCCACCACTGTGTCCCAGTTGAACTCGTTGTATTTCGTGAAGGAAATTTTAAACTCCTAGTGTAGCAGCAAGAAACACCAAGAAAGATGAGGATTACCAAATGGATTCACAGTCCCCACGGGGAGACACTTAGCCCCCAGTGGCCACAGTTTACCTACAAAGAGAGAATTCAGCACTTCTGCCTCATGTTCATTGGAAAATCAGAAACCATGTCCTCCAGGTCACATAGATGCAGACCCAGCTTTGATGGTCTCACTACAAAGGAAGCTAAAGCTCCTGACAACAACATATATTTCAAGAGCCCAACCTCAGAGGCAGTTTCTCAAGAAGTCTTTAGGCCAGCAGAGCTCCATGTTTGTGGAGTGTTTATCCTGTCCCTTACTTATGGAAACTCCTCTACCACCTCCAAAGTTGTGAACTCCTGAGCATTTTTCATTCCACATATGTATTCAAAGATTTTCTAACTCTTCTCCTCCAATTGCATCTTACTTGGGGCGAGGGTAATGTCAAGGCATTGTTCTGGATGAAGGTGGGAAGATTTTTGGGTAGCACATATTTGCATACACATTGGATTCATTTTCCTATTTTCCATTCCAAATACTGAATCCCTGACACTAACCCATACCCTACTAGACTCTGATTACGAATCCTAATATGATGGAGAAAAATAACCCAAACAGAATAGAAATACAAGCACTTCAGAGGAGGCATGGTGTGCAGTTGGACAGACCTTTTGCATTATAAAGAGTAGGTGTTATGTATCTAGTCCAATGTAATAGTTCTCCATGTGTTTTTAAAGTTAACAAGTATGTGAATTCCTGTCTCCCTTTCTCTGTATCCTATTCAACACATGTATTTTTACATGCACATATAGAATCCTACCTGGTTTCCCAGCTACATTTTGTGAGGTGGCTGACTTGGCAGATACAAACTGTGAGAAGGGATCACTCCTCCTAAATGCTGTTGGAACTGAAAATCAACCTATGGGTAAGCTTCCTACTTGAACAACATGATACATAAATCCATGTTCAGTAAAATAAATATTTTTGGATCTGTGGATGATATATATTTCATGATGAATTTCAATTGGCATATATATTTCTACTTTTTAATGTGTCTGTGTGTGTGTTTTGTGTGTATATATATATGTATATATACACACACACACACTCTCCAGATTATTCAAAATATAAAATATATGTGTCTTATTTTACACTCCCTAAATTTACGTACATGTATGTGGATTTTTAATCAACTTTTCACAAGATTAGTCTCAGAAATATTCATCCACTTGTAATACATATTTGTTTTCTAGTACTGAAAACTAACTTCAGTGAATGGTGCAAAGAAATCCTAACATTTCTACAGTAACTGACCCTGTTTAACATCAATGCAAGTAGACTCCTAGGGGACATGATGTTTATTTTGAAATTCATTTTTATTCAACACTGGTACATTAGTATTTCTTCAGTTGATGCACATCATAGGATATATATTTCATCCTCAAGTTCACAAATTTCTAGGCATTTGGTTCACTTTCAATCAAATCCTACTTCAGAACACATGTATCCCTTCATGTTTCTTGACTGGTCTTTTAATGAGACTTCTTTCCAAACACATTATTTTGGATATCCATAATCACTTTTGAAGCAAAACTCACACCATTAAGGGTAAACCATAACCCCAATATTACTATTAGATGTATAACGGGTTGGCATGAATGATCCTGTGTCGGTATAAGATTTCCTATATATTTTCAGATATCAATTCAATCCATTATTTAAATTTTAACTATTTATATTCTTCATTCACAGTATGGTCTATTCATGCATTATCTGTATACTCACAGACCCAGGGTACACCTATTTGTACCCCTGAATGCTAATTTATAGGTCTTCAACATATTGCTCCCAAAAATGGAGAAAGAAATACTCACATCACCTTATCTACATATACATTGTATCACACTGATATTCTGCACACAAAATGCAAAGGTCACACTTATGATTGTTCCAAAGCCTAATTGGAAAGTGAGCATGGATTACTAAAAACATCCTTGTCCAGGTTGCCTCATGCTCTCAAATTTCAATTTTATTTGTGACTACACATTTGTTTCTGCCTAAGAATATATATTCAACCTCAACCCTCTTAAAAATGTCTAATCCTATCACTCACTTTATACTTTGCCTGATTTCCTAATGTCGATATTCATTTTTGCTTTCCTACCGATTTTCCCCAGTTCATCATTGTGACTGACTCTTCACATGTGCTGACATTTACATTCACTCTCTAACAGACAGCCTATTGCTAAAGAACTTTTGGTCCAAATTTTATACTCACTCTTCTTCCTAAACCTACTGACTATCTTCCTAATCCTACCTATTATCCCTTTTTGACTGGATGTTCTCTTCTACATTGAATCATCCAAGGTACAAGGTCCTGTGCCATTGTATATGGATTTATCAGAGACATCTGTACAGAATGTAATTCAAAGCTAAGTATCCCAATCAAGGGCCCAATGCCCTTCTGGCCTTCAAATCTTACTTAGATTTCTGTTTTCATACATATATTTCACCTCGGTATTATTATAAATATCACAGGTTCCCAATACCATTCTTCATCCAGCAGAATGTTCCCTAACCCAAATGGAACATGTTCTTAACCCCAAGCATACACTGTTCCCTCAATCTAACTTTACAGAAGAGCAGGGACAGAGTTGGTCTTACAATACAAGAATGTAGGGGATCTTCCACCTGCTGAGAACCTCAAATGTCCATGGAGAAATGATCCCTGGAGAAGATGTAGGCATCTAGGAAGGATCTGAGAGAGCAAAAGTCATCTCCGGTGGCAGACAACCTGGTCAGGATGAAGGGATGTGTCTGAATGAGCCTCTCTCTTCTTAATGTAGACAAGATGGACCAAACCAGGCCTGTGTGGAGAGCTTTTCCTGGGTGCCTATGGTTGATATACCATTCTAACTTGTGAAAGTGTCACAGGAAGAAGGGGCAGCCTCCATCTCATGAGACCCTTAGAAGCAACAGTTAGGACAAAGTGGTTTCCAAGGCAGTGACCTCATTCAGTTCCTGAAGGAAGTGACCTCACCACACTTCCTTGGTGATGGAACTCTCTGAACTTGGGATCCAGGAAGCCAGGCACCCAGAGGCAGTCCCAGTGCCAGTCCCAGTGGGCTCACTTGTCTGGATTTACCACGGACAGAGTCAGTCTTTCTTGGTACCTACAGATGTGAGGATGGCCAATTGCCAGGAAAGCTCCGAAGGGGGTCTTTCCTGGGAAAGCAGGTAGTGGCTCACCCCTGGCTCCTGTCAACTTCACAGAAGTGGCCACGGAGGCCAGATCTGAGACAGGACAGGCCATTTCAGGGGAACATAGTATGGCCCACCAGTCAGAGGACACTGCGGGTAGTCACAGACCTCCTTGGGGGAAGGAGGTGGCTTTGTGGGTGTGGGTGTGAATTTGTGGTTTTGTCTAATGTTGTGAGAAGAGGTAGGAAAGGAGGTTTGTTTGGTTCAAAGTGGACTGTTTCTAGCATGTCTTTTGACAAGGCGAGTGTTGCTATGTCTGTGTATCCCACTGTGTCTGTGGTTGTAGACATTAGAAAGGAGAATGCATCAATGGATGTGTCCTGTCTAGTAGAAGGCTTCCAGCATTCATCCTGCTCAATTTATGAATGGACTGCAGCTTGCCTTATCCATGGGCAACACCTCCTATCTTCCTAATGTCCTGTTTTCTTCCTGAATTCTGGCCACTCTTCAGAATAGGCTCATGGTTTTGTGTCCAAGATATGTACCACCTCCAAGCTTGGTGACATGGCCATGTACTGGATAGCTGAAAGGAATGGCGAGCATCTCAGAAAACTCAGATATCAGTGGGCCCAGTAAAGTCTCAGTGGAGAAAGCCTGCTTTGGGCCTTTTGCTTACCTATTGTTCTGTTTCCCTGGATGTCAGCAAGGTGTTTGCCTCAGGACACCCCTTTGTGAAGCCTCAAGAAAACCATTTTGAAATGCAAACGAACAGGCATCACCTGTGGCTCTTTGCTTAATTGCTTTGCAAAGGGATGTGTCTGAATCAGCCTCTTGGCCCTGTGTGAGGCTGTGGCTTAGATTGTCAGCACCTGATGGATCTCAAGAAAGACCTTATATGTGCATCCAAAGCCAATATAGCAAAAAAGCAGTCATTGTGGATGAAGTCTCTCGCCTTCCTTTGTAAGGTTCCTGATCTCCATCAAGTGAGAATAGGGATCCTTTGGGTCAAATGAGTTCTTCAAAGCCCTGCAGCGGCTAGGCATTATGTGCTTAGATTTTCTCATGACTCCAATTCACACAAAGAATCTATACCCCACCATCAGCAGGCCTCAATGTGAAGAAGCTGAGCAGTATTAAAGGCAGGACTATTTGATCACTCCTGGTTCAAAGGAAGGGTGTACAGGCCACCCTGACATTAGGCTAATGAGGGGCAAGGAAGCTTATTGTAAACACTGTCTTAGGCTGTTCCCCTCCTGGCAAACTCCAGCCAGAGGTTGTGAGGATTGTCTATATTGAAGAAGATGAGGGCCTTGTGGCAGTGTTTCGGTTTGAATTGTGGTCATTTGTGTGGCTGTGGAAGAGATGACTGGGTCCCCCTGGGCTTGAACTCTGGTGTGATTCCCCTTGGAGACTGAGTTCTGGAACTGACCTCAGAGAAGTATTGCCATGAATTGTGTTGGGATTATTGGAGGTCACGCATGAGAGTCACCCTTGGAAACTGAGATAGAAGCCCAGGGTGACTTTCCACAAAACACTGGGAATATAAGCCAGGATGTAACATGATTTTATTCTTAAAGACATGGCAGCCATAGTTGAGAGTAAAGACACACATGGACCTCACATTGTAGACCTCAGTGGGCCTGGTTTCATGTGACTTTTTGGCCACTCTTTGGGAAGCCTTGTTTGTGAGAGTTCTCCAGAGCTTTCATTGAAATGATCTTCCTCACCATTGAATGGTTCCTGAATGAATGGAAACCCACAGTGCCTCCGACATCATCCTTTAAAAATGGCTAGATAAATACCATGCAATCTTTGAAATTCCCACCAGGGGGCACTGGAGAACTTTTGGATGTCCTGTTGCTGATCATGAGTGTACCATGCAGGGGCCTTGATTGACTGGCTTGCATGAAAATGGTTTAGAAAAGAGATGCCAGTAAGTTGGGGCCTGCTGATTAGTGGGCCTAGAGCAGTGGTGTGCAGGTGTGTGATAAAACATCTGTGGTGGGGCCATGTGGATCTGCCATGGGCTTCCAAATGGCTTGTGACTGACATGGTGCAGCCAGCAGACCCTTGCATGTAAAGGCATCTTGTTATATGGAGAGGTTTCAGGGCAATATTCAGAATGAGGTTGCTATGGTCAAGAGGGCAAGCTCTGTGGGATAGAAGCCTGGTTGGTGCATACTCCTAGGACCTTGACCCACCACACTTCACAGAATTCCCTCCACCACTGTGTCCCAGTTGAACTCCTTGTATTTCGTGAAGGAAAGTTTAAACTCCTAGTGTAGCAGCAAGAAACACCAAGAAAGATGAGGATTACCAAATGGATTCACAGTCCCCACGGGGAGACACTTAGCCCCCAGTGGCCACAGTTTACCTACAAAGAGAGAATTCAGCACTTCTGCCTCATGTTCATTGGAAAATCAGAAACCATGTCCTCCAGGTCACATAGATGCAGACCCAGCTTTGATGGTCTCACTACAAAGGAAGCTAAAGCTCCTGACAACAACATATATTTCAAGAGCCCAACCTCAGAGGCAGTTTCTCAAGAAGTCTTTAGGCCAGCAGAGCTCCATGTTTGTGGAGTGTTTATCCTGTCCCTTACTTATGGAAACTCCTCTACCACCTCCAAAGTTGTGAACTCCTGAGCATTTTTCATTCCACATATGTATTCAAAGATTTTCTAACTCTTCTCCTCCAATTGCATCTTACTTGGGGCGAGGGTAATGTCAAGGCATTGTTCTGGATGAAGGTGGGAAGATTTTTGGGTAGCACATATTGGCATACACATTGGATTCATTTTCCTATTTTCCATTCCAAATACTGAATCCCTGACACTAACCCATACCCTACTAGACTCTGACTACGAATCCTAATATGATGGAGAAAAATAACCCAAACAGAATAGAAATACAAGCACTTCAGAGGAGGCATGGTGTGTAGTTGGACAGGCCTTTTGCATTATAAAGAGTAGGTGTTATGAATCTAGTCCAATGTAATAGTTCTCCATGTGTTTTTAAAGTTAACAAGTATGTGAATTCCTGTCTCCCTTTCTCTGTATCCTATTCAACACATGTATTTTTACATGCACATATAGAATCCTACCTGGTTTCCCAGCTACGTTTTGTGAGGTGGCTGACTCCTCCTAAATGCTGTTGGAACTGAAAATCAACCTATGGGTAAGCTTCCTACTTGAACAACATGATACATAAATCCATGTTCAGTAAAATAAATATTTTTGGATCTGTGGATGATATATATTTCATGATGAATTTCAATTGGCATATATATTTCTACTTTTTAATGTGTCTGTGTGTGTGTGTTTTGTGTGTATATATATATGTATATATACACACACACACACTCTCCAGATTATTCAAAATATAAAATATATGTGTCTTATTTTACACTCCCTAAATTTATGTACATGTATGTGGATTTATAATCAACTTTTCACAAGATTAGTCTCAGAAATATTCATCCACCTGAAATACATATTTGTTTTCTAGTACTGAAAACTAACTTCAGTGAATGGTGCAAAGAAATCCTAACATTTCTACAGTAACTGACCCTGTTTAACATCAATGCAAGTAGACTCCTATGGGACATGATGTTTATTTTGAAATTCATTTTTATTCAACACTGGTACATTAGTATTTCTTAGTTGATGCACATCATAGGATATATATTTCATCCTCAAGTTCACAAATTTCTAGGCATTTGGTTCACTTTCAATCAAATCCTACTTCAGAACACATGTATCCCTTCATGTTTCTTGACTGGTCTTTTAATGAGACTTCTTTCCAAACACATTATTTTGGATTTCCATAATCACTTTTGAAGCAAAACTCACACACCATTAAGGGTAAACCATAACCCTAATATTACTATTAGATGTATAACGGGTTGGCATGAATGATCCTGTGTCGGTATAAGATTTCCTATATATTTTCAGATATCAATTCAATCCATTATTTAAATTTTAACTATTTATATTCTTCATTCACAGTATGGTCTATTCATGCATTATCTCTATACTCACAGACCCAGGGTACACCTATTTGTACCCCTGAATGCTAATTTATAGGTCTTCAACATATTGCTCCCAAAAATGGAGAAAGAAATACTCACATCACCTTATCTACATATACATTGTATCACACTGATATTCTGCACATAAAATGCAAAGTTCACTTATGATTGTTCCAAAGCCTAATTGGAAAGTGAGCATGGATTACTAAAAACATCCTTGTCCAGGTTGCCTCATGCTCTCAAATTTCAATTTTATTTGTGACTACACATTTGTTTCTGCCTAAGAATATATATTCAACCTCAACCCTCTTAAAAATGTCTAATCCTATCACTCACTTTATACTTTGCCTGATTTCCTAATGTCGATATTCATTTTTGCTTTCCTACCGATTTTCCCCAGTTCATCATTGTGACTGACTCTTCACATGTGCTGACATTTACATTCACTCTCTAACAGACAGCCTATTGCTAAAGAACTTTTGGTCCAAATTTTATACTCATTCTTCTTCCTAAACCTACTGACTATCTTCCTAATCCTACCTATTATCCCTTTTTGACTGGATGTTCTCTTCTACATTGAATCATCCAAGGTACAAGGTCCTGTGCCATTGTATATGGATTTATCAGAGACATCTGTACAGAATGTAATTCAAAGCTAACTATCCCAATCAAGGGCCCAATGCCCTTCTGGCCTTCAAATCTTACTTAGATTTCTGTTTTCATACATATATTTCACCTCGGTATTATTATAAATATCACAGGTTCCCAATACCATTCTTCATCCAGCAGAATGTTCCCTAACCCAAATGGAACATGTTCTTAACCCCAAGCATACACTGTTCCCTCAATCTAACTTTACAGAAGAGCAGGGACAGAGTTGGTCTTACAATACAAGAATGTAGGGGATCTTCCACCTGCTGAGAACCTCAAAGGTCCATGGAGAAATGATCCCTGGAGAAGATGTAGGCAGCTAGGAAGGATCTGAGAGAGCAAAAGTCATCTCCGGTGGCAGACAACCTGGTCAGGATGAAGGGATGTGTCTGAATGAGCCTCTCTCTTCTTAATGTAGACAAGATGGACCAAACCAGGCCTGTGTGGAGAGCTTTTCCTGGGTGCCTATGGTTGATATACCATTCTAACTTGTGAAAGTGTCACAGGAAGAAGGGGCAGCCTCCATCTCATGAGACCCTTAGAAGCAACAGTTAGGACAAAGTGGTTTCCAAGGCAGTGACCTCATTCAGTTCCTGAAGGAAGTGACCTCACCACACTTCCTTGGTGATGGAACTCTCTGAACTTGGGATCCAGGAAGCCAGGCACCCAGAGGCAGTCCCAGTGCCAGTCCCAGTGGGCTCACTTGTCTGGATTTACCACGGACAGAGTCAGTCTTTCTTGGTACCTACAGATGTGAGGATGGCCTATTGCCAGGAAAGCTCCGAAGGGGGTCTTTCCTGGGAAAGCAGGTAGTGGCTCACCCCTGGCTCCTGTCAACTTCACAGAAGTGGCCACGGAGGCCAGATCTGAGACAGGACAGGCCATTTCGGGGGAACATAGTATGGCCCACCAGTCAGAGGACACTGCGGGTAGTCACAGACCTCTTTGGGGGAAGGAGGTGGCTTTGTGGGTGTGGGTGTGAATTTGTGGTTTTGTCTAATGTTGTGAGAAGAGGTAGGAAAGGAGGTTTGTTTGGTTCAAAGTGGACTGTTTCTAGCATGTCTATTGACAAGGCGAGTGTTGCTATGTCTGTGTATCCCACTGTGTCCGTGGTTGTAGACATTAGAAAGGAGAATGCATCAATGGATGTGTCCTGTCTAGTAGAAAGCTTCCAGCATTCATCCTGCTCAATTTATGAATGGACTGCAGCTTGCCTTATCCATGAGCAACACCTCCTATCTTCCTAATGTCCTGTTTTCTTCCTGAATTCTGGCCACTCTTCAGAATAGGCTCATGGTTTTGTGTCCAAGATATGTACCACCTCCAAGCTTGGTGACATGGCCATGTACTGGATAGCTGAAAGGAATGGCGAGCATCTCAGAAAACTCAGATATCAGTGGGCCCAGTAAAGTCTCAGTGGAGAAAGCCTGCTTTGGGCCTTTTGCTTACCTATTGTTCTGTTTCCCTGGATGTCAGCAAGGTGTTTGCCTCAGGACACCCCTTTGTGAAGCCTCAAGAAAACCATTTTCAAATGCAAACGAACAGGCATCACCTGTGGCTCTTTGCTTAATTGCTTTGCAAAGGGATGTGTCTGAATCAGCCTCTTGGCCCTGTGTGAGGCTGTGGCTTAGATTGTCAGCACCTGATGGATCTCAAGAAAGATCTTATATGTGCATCCAAAGCCAATATAGCAAAAAAGCAGTCATTGTGGATGAAGTCTCTCGCCTTCCTTTGTAAGGTTCCTGATCTCCATCAAGTGAGAATAGGGATCCTTTGGGTCAAATGAGTTCTTCAAAGCCCTGCAGCGGCTAGGCATTATGTGCTTAGATTTTCTCATGACTCCAATTCACACAAAGAATCTATACCCCACCATCAGCAGGCCTCAATGTGAAGAAGCTGAGCAGTATTAAAGGCAGGACTATTTGATCACTCCTGGTTCAAAGGAAGGGTGTACAGGCCACCCTGACATTAGGCTAATGAGGGGCAAGGAAGCTTATTGTAAACACTGTCTTAGGCTGTTCCCCTCCTGGCAAACTCCAGCCAGAGGTTGTGATGATTGTCTATATTGAAGAAGATGAGGGCCTTGTGGCAGTGTTTCGGTTTGAATTGTGGTCATTTGTGTGGCTGTGGAAGAGATGACTGGGTCCCCCTGGGCTTGAACTCTGGTGTGATTCCCCTTGGAGACTGAGTTCTGGAACTGACCTCAGAGAAGTATTGCCATGAATTGTGTTGGGATTATTGGAGGTCACGCATGAGAGTCACCCTTGGAAACTGAGATAGAAGCCCAGGGTGACTTTCCACAAAACACTGGGAATATCATCCAGGATGTAACATGATTTTATTCTTAAAGACCTGGCAGCCATAGTTGAGAGTCAAGACACACATGGACCTCACATTGTAGACCTCAGTGGGCCTGGTTTCATGTGACTTTTTGGCCACTCTTTGGGAAGCCTTGTTTGTGAGAGTTCTCCAGAGCTTTCATTGAAATGATCTTCCTCACCATTGAATGGTTCCTGAATGAATGGAAACCCACAGTGCCTCCGACTTCATCCTTTAAAAATGGCTAGATAAATACCATGCAATCTTTGAAATTCCCACCAGGGGGCACTGGAGAACTTTTGGATGTCCTGTTGCTGATCATGAGTGTACCATGCAGGGGCCTTGATTGACTGGCTTGCATGAAAATGGTTTAGAAAAGAGATGCCAGTAAGTTGGGGCCTGCTGATTAGTGGGCCTAGAGCAGTGGTGTGCAGGTGTGTGATAAAACATCTGTGGTGGGGCCATGTGGATCTGCCATGGGCTTCCAAATGGCTTGTGACTGACATGGTGCAGCCAGCAGACCCTTGCATGTAAAGGCATCTTGTTATATGGAGAGGTTTCAGGGCAATGTTCAGAATGAGGTTGCTATGGTCAAGAGGGCAAGCTCTGTGGGATAGAAGCCTGGTTGGTGCATACTCCTAGGACCTTGACCCACCACACTTCACAGAATTCCCTCCACCACTGTGTCCCAGTTGAACTCGTTGTATTTCGTGAAGGAAATTTTAAACTCCTAGTGTAGCAGCAAGAAACACCAAGAAAGATGAGGATTACCAAATGGATTCACAGTCCCCACGGGGAGACACTTAGCCCCCAGTGGCCACAGTTTACCTACAAAGAGAGAATTCAGCACTTCTGCCTCATGTTCATTGGAAAATCAGAAACCATGTCCTCCAGGTCACATAGATGCAGACCCAGCTTTGATGGTCTCACTACAAAGGAAGCTAAAGCTCCTGACAACAACATATATTTCAAGAGCCCAACCTCAGAGGCAGTTTCTCAAGAAGTCTTTAGGCCAGCAGAGCTCCATGTTTGTGGAGTGTTTATCCTGTCCCTTACTTATGGAAACTCCTCTACCACCTCCAAAGTTGTGAACTCCTGAGCATTTTTCATTCCACATATGTATTCAAAGATTTTCTAACTCTTCTCCTCCAATTGCATCTTACTTGGGGCGAGGGTAATGTCAAGGCATTGTTCTGGATGAAGGTGGGAAGATTTTTGGGTAGCACATATTTGCATACACATTGGATTCATTTTCCTATTTTCCATTCCAAATACTGAATCCCTGACACTAACCCATACCCTACTAGACTCTGACTACGAATCCTAATATGATGGAGAAAAATAACCCAAACAGAATAGAAATACAAGCACTTCAGAGGAGGCATGGTGTGCAGTTGGACAGGCCTTTTGCATTATAAAGAGTAGGTGTTATGAATCTAGTCCAATGTAATAGTTCTCCATGTGTTTTTAAAGTTAACAAGTATGTGAATTCCTGTCTCCCTTTCTCTGTATCCTATTCAACACATGTATTTTTACATGCACATATAGAATCCTACCTGGTTTCCCAGCTACGTTTTGTGAGGTGGCTGACTTGGCAGATACAAACTGTGAGAAGAGATCACTCCTCCTAAATGCTGTTGGAACTGAAAATCAACCTATGGGTAAGCTTCCTACTTGAACAACATGATACATAAATCCATGTTCAGTAAAATAAATATTTTTGGATCTGTGGATGATATATATTTCATGATGAATTTCAATTGGCATATATATTTCTACTTTTTAATGTGTCTGTGTGTGTGTGTTTTGTGTGTATATATATATGTATATATACACACACACACACTCTCCAGATTATTCAAAATATAAAATATATGTGTCTTATTTTACACTCCCTAAATTTATGTACATGTATGTGGATTTATAATCAACTTTTCACAAGATTAGTCTCAGAAATATTCATCCACCTGAAATACATATTTGTTTTCTAGTACTGAAAACTAACTTCAGTGAATGGTGCAAAGAAATCCTAACATTTCTACAGTAACTGACCCTGTTTAACATCAATGCAAGTAGACTCCTATGGGACATGATGTTTATTTTGAAATTCATTTTTATTCAACACTGGTACATTAGTATTTCTTAGTTGATGCACATCATAGGATATATATTTCATCCTCAAGTTCACAAATTTCTAGGCATTTGGTTCACTTTCAATCAAATCCTACTTCAGAACACATGTATCCCTTCATGTTTCTTGACTGGTCTTTTAATGAGACTTCTTTCCAAACACATTATTTTGGATATCCATAATCACTTTTGAAGCAAAACTCACACACCATTAAGGGTAAACCATAACCCTAATATTACTATTAGATGTATAACGGGTTGGCATGAATGATCCTGTGTCGGTATAAGATTTCCTATATATTTTCAGATATCAATTCAATCCATTATTTAAATTTTAACTATTTATATTCTTCATTCACAGTATGGTCTATTCATGCATTATCTCTATACTCACAGACCCAGGGTACACCTATTTGTACCCCTGAATGCTAATTTATAGGTCTTCAACATATTGCTCCCAAAAATGGAGAAAGAAATACTCACATCACCTTATCTACATATACATTGTATCACACTGATATTCTGCACATAAAATGCAAAGTTCACTTATGATTGTTCCAAAGCCTAATTGGAAAGTGAGCATGGATTACTAAAAACATCCTTGTCCAGGTTGCCTCATGCTCTCAAATTTCAATTTTATTTGTGACTACACATTTGTTTCTGCCTAAGAATATATATTCAACCTCAACCCTCTTAAAAATGTCTAATCCTATCACTCACTTTATACTTTGCCTGATTTCCTAATGTCGATATTCATTTTTGCTTTCCTACCGATTTTCCCCAGTTCATCATTGTGACTGACTCTTCACATGTGCTGACATTTACATTCACTCTCTAACAGACAGCCTATTGCTAAAGAACTTTTGGTCCAAATTTTATACTCATTCTTCTTCCTAAACCTACTGACTATCTTCCTAATCCTACCTATTATCCCTTTTTGACTGGATGTTCTCTTCTACATTGAATCATCCAAGGTACAAGGTCCTGTGCCATTGTATATGGATTTATCAGAGACATCTGTACAGAATGTAATTCAAAGCTAACTATCCCAATCAAGGGCCCAATGCCCTTCTGGCCTTCAAATCTTACTTAGATTTCTGTTTTCATACATATATTTCACCTCGGTATTATTATAAATATCACAGGTTCCCAATACCATTCTTCATCCAGCAGAATGTTCCCTAACCCAAATGGAACATGTTCTTAACCCCAAGCATACACTGTTCCCTCAATCTAACTTTACAGAAGAGCAGGGACAGAGTTGGTCTTACAATACAAGAATGTAGGGGATCTTCCACCTGCTGAGAACCTCAAAGGTCCATGGAGAAATGATCCCTGGAGAAGATGTAGGCATCTAGGAAGGATCTGAGAGAGCAAAAGTCATCTCCGGTGGCAGACAACCTGGTCAGGATGAAGGGATGTGTCTGAATGAGCCTCTCTCTTCTTAATGTAGACAAGATGGACCAAACCAGGCCTGTGTGGAGAGCTTTTCCTGGGTGCCTATGGTTGATATACCATTCTAACTTGTGAAAGTGTCACAGGAAGAAGGGGCAGCCTCCATCTCATGAGACCCTTAGAAGCAACAGTTAGGACAAAGTGGTTTCCAAGGCAGTGACCTCATTCAGTTCCTGAAGGAAGTGACCTCACCACACTTCCTTGGTGATGGAACTCTCTGAACTTGGGATCCAGGAAGCCAGGCACCCAGAGGCAGTCCCAGTGCCAGTCCCAGTGGGCTCACTTGTCTGGATTTACCACGGACAGAGTCAGTCTTTCTTGGTACCTACAGATGTGAGGATGGCCTATTGCCAGGAAAGCTCCGAAGGGGGTCTTTCCTGGGAAAGCAGGTAGTGGCTCACCCCTGGCTCCTGTCAACTTCACAGAAGTGGCCACGGAGGCCAGATCTGAGACAGGACAGGCCATTTCAGGGGAACATAGTATGGCCCACCAGTCAGAGGACACTGCGGGTAGTCACAGACCTCCTTGGGGGAAGGAGGTGGCTTTGTGGGTGTGGGTGTGAATTTGTGGTTTTGTCTAATGTTGTGAGAAGAGGTAGGAAAGGAGGTTTGTTTGGTTCAAAGTGGACTGTTTCTAGCATGTCTTTTGACAAGGCGAGTGTTGCTATGTCTGTGTATCCCACTGTGTCCGTGGTTGTAGACATTAGAAAGGAGAATGCATCAATGGATGTGTCCTGTCTAGTAGAAAGCTTCCAGCATTCATCCTGCTCAATTTATGAATGGACTGCAGCTTGCCTTATCCATGAGCAACACCTCCTATCTTCCTAATGTCCTGTTTTCTTCCTGAATTCTGGCCACTCTTCAGAATAGGCTCATGGTTTTGTGTCCAAGATATGTACCACCTCCAAGCTTGGTGACATGGCCATGTACTGGATAGCTGAAAGGAATGGCGAGCATCTCAGAAAACTCAGATATCAGTGGGCCCAGTAAAGTCTCAGTGGAGAAAGCCTGCTTTGGGCCTTTTGCTTACCTATTGTTCTGTTTCCCTGGATGTCAGCAAGGTGTTTGCCTCAGGACACCCCTTTGTGAAGCCTCAAGAAAACCATTTTGAAATGCAAACGAACAGGCATCACCTGTGGCTCTTTGCTTAATTGCTTTGCAAAGGGATGTGTCTGAATCAGCCTCTTGGCCCTGTGTGAGGCTGTGGCTTAGATTGTCAGCACCTGATGGATCTCAAGAAAGATCTTATATGTGCATCCAAAGCCAATATAGCAAAAAAGCAGTCATTGTGGATGAAGTCTCTCGCCTTCCTTTGTAAGGTTCCTGATCTCCATCAAGTGAGAATAGGGATCCTTTGGGTCAAATGAGTTCTTCAAAGCCCTGCAGCGGCTAGGCATTATGTGCTTAGATTTTCTCATGACTCCAATTCACACAAAGAATCTATACCCCACCATCAGCAGGCCTCAATGTGAAGAAGCTGAGCAGTATTAAAGGCAGGACTATTTGATCACTCCTGGTTCAAAGGAAGGGTGTACAGGCCACCCTGACATTAGGCTAATGAGGGGCAAGGAAGCTTATTGTAAACACTGTCTTAGGCTGTTCCCCTCCTGGCAAACTCCAGCCAGAGGTTGTGAGGATTGTCTATATTGAAGAAGATGAGGGCCTTGTGGCAGTGTTTCGGTTTGAATTGTGGTCATTTGTGTGGCTGTGGAAGAGATGACTGGGTCCCCCTGGGCTTGAACTCTGGTGTGATTCCCCTTGGAGACTGAGTTCTGGAACTGACCTCAGAGAAGTATTGCCATGAATTGTGTTGGGATTATTGGAGGTCACGCATGAGAGTCACCCTTGGAAACTGAGATAGAAGCCCAGGGTGACTTTCCACAAAACACTGGGAATATCAGCCAGGATGTAACATGATTTTATTCTTAAAGACCTGGCAGCCATAGTTGAGAGTCAAGACACACATGGACCTCACATTGTAGACCTCAGTGGGCCTGGTTTCATGTGACTTTTTGGCCACTCTTTGGGAAGCCTTGTTTGTGAGAGTTCTCCAGAGCTTTCATTGAAATGATCTTCCTCACCATTGAATGGTTCCTGAATGAATGGAAACCCACAGTGCCTCCGACTTCTTCCTTTAAAAATGGCTAGATAAATACCATGCAATCTTTGAAATTCCCACCAGGGGGCACTGGAGAACTTTTGGATGTCCTGTTGCTGATCATGAGTGTACCATGCAGGGGCCTTGATTGACTGGGTTGCATGAAAATGGTTTAGAAAAGAGATGCCAGTAAGTTGGGGCCTGCTGATTAGTGGGCCTAGAGCAGTGGTGTGCAGGTGTGTGATAAAACATCTGTGGTGGGGCCATGTGGATCTGCCATGGGCTTCCAAATGGCTTGTGACTGACATGGTGCAGCCAGCAGACCCTTGTATGTAAAGGCATCTTGTTATATGGAGAGGTTTCAGGGCAATGTTCAGAATGAGGTTGCTATGGTCAAGAGGGCAAGCTCTGTGGGATAGAAGCCTGGTTGGTGCATACTCCTAGGACCTTGACCCACCACACTTCACAGAATTCCCTCCACCACTGTGTCCCAGTTGAACTCATTGTATTTCGTGAAGGAAATTTTAAACTCCTAGTGTAGCAGCAAGAAACACCAAGAAAGATGAGGATTACCAAATGGATTCACAGTCCCCACGGGGAGACACTTAGCCCCCAGTGGCCACAGTTTACCTACAAAGAGAGAATTCAGCACTTCTGCCTCATGTTCATTGGAAAATCAGAAACCATGTCCTCCAGGTCACATAGATGCAGACCCAGCTTTGATGGTCTCACTACAAAGGAAGCTAAAGCTCCTGACAACAACATATATTTCAAGAGCCCAACCTCAGAGGCAGTTTCTCAAGAAGTCTTTAGGCCAGCAGAGCTCCATGTTTGTGGAGTGTTTATCCTGTCCCTTACTTATGGAAATTCCTCTACCACCTCCAAAGTTGTGAACTCCTGAGCATTTTTCATTCCACATATGTATTCAAAGATTTTCTAACTCTTCTCCTCCAATTGCATCTTACTTGGGGCGAGGGTAATGTCAAGGCATTGTTCTGGATGAAGGTGGGAAGATTTTTGGGTAGCACATATTTGCATACACATTGGATTCATTTTCCTATTTTCCATTCCAAATACTGAATCCCTGACACTAACCCATACCCTACTAGACTCTGACTACGAGTCCTAATATGATGGAGAAAAATAACCCAAACAGAATAGAAATACAAGCACTTCAGAGGAGGCATGGTGTGTAGTTGGACAGGCCTTTTGCATTATAAAGAGTAGGTGTTATGAATCTAGTCCAATGTAATAGTTCTCCATGTGTTTTTAAAGTTAACAAGTATGTGAATTCCTGTCTCCCTTTCTCTGTATCCTATTCAACACATGTATTTTTACATGCACATATAGAATCCTACCTGGTTTCCCAGCTACGTTTTGTGAGGTGGCTGACTTGGCAGATACAAACTGTGAGAAGAGATCACTCCTCCTAAATGCTGTTGGAACTGAAAATCAACCTATGGGTAAGCTTCCTACTTGAACAACATGATACATAAATCCATGTTCAGTAAAATAAATATTTTTGGATCTGTGGATGATATATATTTCATGATGAATTTCAATTGGCATATATATTTCTACTTTTTAATGTGTCTGTGTGTGTGTTTTGTGTGTATATATATATATATATATATATATATGTATATATACTCACACACACACTCTCCAGATTATTAAAAATATAAAATATATGTGTCTTATTTTACACTCCCTAAATTTATGTACACGTATGTGGATTTATAAGCAACTTTTCACAAGATTAATCTCAGAAATATTCATCCACCTGAAATACATATTATTTTTCTAGTACAGAAAACTAACTTCAGTGAATGGTGCAAAGAAATCCTAACATTTCTACAGTAACTGACCCTGTTTAACATCAATGCAAGTAGACTCCTATGGGACATGATGTGTATTTTGACATTCATTTTTATTCAACACTGGTACATTAGTATTTCTTCAGTTGATACACATCATAGGATATATATTTCATCCTCAAGTTCACAAATTTCTAGGCATTTGGTTCACTTTCAATCAAATCCTACTTCGGAACACATGTATCTCTTCATGTTTCTTGACTGGTCTTTTAATGAGACTTCTTTCCAAACACATTATTTTGGATTTCCATAATCACTTTTGAAGCAAAACTCACACACCATTAAGGGTAAACCACAACCCTAATATTACCATTAGATGTATAACTGGTTGGCATGAATGATCCCGTATCAGTATAAGATTTCCTATATATTTTCAGATATCAATTCAATCCAGTATTCAAATTTTAACCATTTATATTCTTCATTCACAGTATGGTCTATTCATGCATTATCTCTATACTCACAGACCCAGGGTACACCTATTTGTACCCCTGAATGCTAATTTATAGGTCTTCAAAATATTGCTCCCAAAAATGGTGAAAGAAATACTCACATCACCTTATCTACATATACATTGTATCACAGTGATATTCTGCACACAAAATGCAAAGGTCACACTTATGATTGTACCAAAGCCTAATTGGAAAGTGAGCATGGATTACTAAAACATCCTTGTCCAGGTTGCCTAATGCTCTCAAATGTCAATTTTATTTGTGACTACACATTTGTTTCTGCCTGAGATTATATATTCAACCTCAACCCTGTTGAAAATGTCTAATCCTATCACTCACTTTATACTTTGCCTGATTTCCTAATGTTGATATTCATTTTTGCTTTCCTACCTATTTTCCCCAGTTCATCATTGTGACTGACTCTTCACATGTGCTGACATTTACATTCACTCTCTAACAGACAGCCTATTGCTAAAGAAATTTTGGTCCAAATTTTATACTCACCCTTCTTCCTAAACCTACTGACTATCTTCCTAATCCTACCTACTATCCCTTTTTGACTGCATGTTCTCTTCTACATTGAATCATTTAAGGTATAAGGTCCTATGCCATTGTATATGGATTTATCAGAGACATCTGTGCAGAATGTATTTCAAAGCTAAGTATCCCAATCAAGGGCCCAATGCCCTTCTGGCCTTCAAATCTTACTTAGATTTCTGTTTTCATACATATATTTCACCTCGGTATTATTATAAATATCACAGGTTCCCAATACCAATCTTCATCCAGCAGAATGTTCCCTAACCCAAATGGAACATGTTCTTAACCCCAAGCATACACTGTTCCCTCAATCCAACTTTACAGAAGAGCAGGGACAGAGTTGGTCTTACAATACAAGAATGTAGGGGATCTTCCACCTGCTGAGAACCTCAAAGGTCCATGGAGAAATGATCCCTGGAGAAGATGTAGGCAGCTAGGAAGGATATGAGAGAGCAAAAGTCATCTCCGGTGGCAGACAACCTGGTCAGGATGAAGGGATGTGTCTGAATGAGCCTCTCTCTTCTTAATGTAGACAAGATGGACCAAACCAGACCTGTGTGGAGAGCTTTTCCTGGGTGCCTATGGTTGATATACCATTCTAACTTGTGAAAGTGTCACAGGAAGAAGGGGCAGCCTCCATCTCATGAGACCCTTAGAAGCAACAGTTAGGACAAAGTGTTTTCCAAGGCAGTGACCTCATTCAGTTCCTGAAGGAAGTGACCTCACCACACTTCCTTGGTGATGGAACTCTCTGAACTTGGGATCCAGGAAGCCAGGCACCCAGAGGCAGTCCCAGTGCCAGTCCCAGTGGGCTCACTTGTCTGGATTTACCACGGACAGAGTCAGTCTTTCTTGGTACCTACAGATGTGAGGATGGCCAATTGCCAGGAAAGCTCCGAAGGGGGTCTTTCCTGGGAAAGCAGGTAGTGGCTCACCCCTGGCTCCTGTCAACTTCACAGAAGTGGCCACGGAGGCCAGATCTGAGACAGGACAGGCCATTTCGGGGGAACATAGTATGGCCCACCAGTCAGAGGACACTGCGGGTAGTCACAGACCTCCTTGGGGGAAGGAGGTGGCTTTGTGGGTGTGGGTGTGAATTTGTGGTTTTGTCTAATGTTGTGAGAAGAGGTAGGAAAAGAGGTTTGTTTGGTTCAAAGTGGACTGTTTCTAGCATGTCTTTTGACAAGGCGAGTGTTGCTATGTCTGTGTATCCCACTGTGTCTGTGGTTGTAGACATTAGAAAGGAGAATGCATCAATGGATGTGTCCTGTCTAGTAGAAAGCTTCCAGCATTCATCCTGCTCAATTTATGAATGGACTGCAGCTTGCCTTATCCATGGGCAACACCTCCTATCTTCCTAATGTCCTGTTTTCTTCCTGAATTCTGGCCACTCTTCAGAATAGGCTCATGGTTTTGTGTCCAAGATATGTACCACCTCCAAGCTTGGTGACATGGCCATGTACTGGATAGCTGAAAGGAATGGCGAGCATCTCAGAAAACTCAGATATCAGTGGGCCCAGTAAAGTCTCAGTGGAGAAAGCCTGCTTTGGGCCTTTTGCTTACCTATTGTTCTGTTTCCCTGGATGTCAGCAAGGTGTTTGCCTCAGGACACCCCTTTGTGAAGCCTCAAGAAAACCATTTTGAAATGCAAACGAACAGGCATCACCTGTGGCTCTTTGCTTAATTGCTTTGCAAAGGGATGTGTCTGAATCAGCCTCTTGGCCCTGTGTGAGGCTGTGGCTTAGATTGTCAGCACCTGATGGATCTCAAGAAAGATCTTATATGTGCATCCAAAGCCAATATAGCAAAAAAGCAGTCATTGTGGATGAAGTCTCTCGCCTTCCTTTGTAAGGTTCCTGATCTCCATCAAGTGAGAATAGGGATCCTTTGGGTCAAATGAGTTCTTCAAAGCCCTGCAGCGGCTAGGCATTATGTGCTTAGATTTTCTCATGACTCCAATTCACACAAAGAATCTATACCCCACCATCAGCAGGCCTCAATGTGAAGAAGCTGAGCAGTATTAAAGGCAGGACTATTTGATCACTCCTGGTTCAAAGGAAGGGTGTACAGGCCACCCTGACATTAGGCTAATGAGGGGCAAGGAAGCTTATTGTAAACACTGTCTTAGGCTGTTCCCCTCCTGGCAAACTCCAGCCAGAGGTTGTGAGGATTGTCTATATTGAAGAAGATGAGGGCCTTGTGGCAGTGTTTCGGTTTGAATTGTGGTCATTTGTGTGGCTGTGGAAGAGATGACTGGGTCCCCCTGGGCTTGAACTCTGGTGTGATTCCCCTTGGAGACTGAGTTCTGGAACTGACCTCAGAGAAGTATTGCCATGAATTGTGTTGGGATTATTGGAGGTCACGCATGAGAGTCACCCTTGGAAACTGAGATAGAAGCCCAGGGTGACTTTCCACAAAACACTGGGAATATCATCCAGGATGTAACATGATTTTATTCTTAAAGACCTGGCAGCCATAGTTGAGAGTCAAGACACACATGGACCTCACATTGTAGACCTCAGTGGGCCTGGTTTCATGTGAATTTTTGGCCACGCTTTGGGAAGCCTTGTTTGTGAGAGTTCTCCAGAGCTTTCATTGAAATGATCTTCCTCACCATTGAATGGTTCCTGAATGAATGGAAACCCACAGTGCCTCCAACTTCATCCTTTAAAAATGGCTAGATAAATACCATGCAATCTTTGAAATTCCCATGACCAGGTGGCACTGGAGAACTTTTGGATGTCCTGTTGCTGATCCTGAGTGTACCATGCAGGGGCCTTGATTGACTGGGTTGCATGAAAATGGTTTAGAAAAGAGATGCCAGTAAGTTGGGGCCTGCTGATTAGTGGGCCTAGAGCAGTGGTGTGCAGGTGTGTGATAAAACATCTGTGGTGGGGCCATGTGGATCTGCCATGGGCTTCCAAATGGCTTGTGACTGACATGGTGCAGCCAGCAGACCCTTGTATGTAAAGGCATCTTGTTATATGGAGAGGTTTCAGGGCAATGTTCAGAATGAGGTTGCTATGGTCAAGAGGGCAAGCTCTGTGGGATAGAAGCCTGGTTGGTGCATACTCCTAGGACCTTGACCCACCACACTTCACAGAATTCCCTCCACCACTGTGTCCCAGTTGAACTCGTTGTATTTCGTGAAGGAAATTTTAAACTCCTAGTGTAGCAGCAAGAAACACCAAGAAAGATGAGGATTACCAAATGGATTCACAGTCCCCACGGGGAGACACTTAGCCCCCAGTGGCCACAGTTTACCTACAAAGAGAGAATTCAGCACTTCTGCCTCATGTTCATTGGAAAATCAGAAACCATGTCCTCCAGGTCACATAGATGCAGACCCAGCTTTGATGGTCTCACTACAAAGGAAGCTAAAGCTCCTGACAACAACATATATTTCAAGAGCCCAACCTCAGAGGCAGTTTCTCAAGAAGTCTTTAGGCCAGCAGAGCTCCATGTTTGTGGAGTGTTTATCCTGTCCCTTACTTATGGAAACTCCTCTACCACCTCCAAAGTTGTGAACTCCTGAGCATTTTTCATTCCACATATGTATTCAAAGATTTTCTAACTCTTCTCCTCCAATTGCATCTTACTTGGGGCGAGGGTAATGTCAAGGCATTGTTCTGGATGAAGGTGGGAAGATTTTTGGGTAGCACATATTTGCATACACATTGGATTCATTTTCCTATTTTCCATTCCAAATACTGAATCCCTGACACTAACCCATACCCTACTAGACTCTGACTACGAATCCTAATATGATGGAGAAAAATAACCCAAACAGAATAGAAATACAAGCACTTCAGAGGAGGCATGGTGTGTAGTTGGACAGGCCTTTTGCATTATAAAGAGTAGGTGTTATGAATCTAGTCCAATGTAATAGTTCTCCATGTGTTTTTAAAGTTAACAAGTATGTGAATTCCTGTCTCCCTTTCTCTGTATCCTATTCAACACATGTATTTTTACATGCACATATAGAATCCTACCTGGTTTCCCAGCTACGTTTTGTGAGGTGGCTGACTTGGCAGATACAAACTGTGAGAAGAGATCACTCCTCCTAAATGCTGTTGGAACTGAAAATCAACCTATGGGTAAGCTTCCTACTTGAACAACATGATACATAAATCCATGTTCAGTAAAATAAATATTTTTGGATCTGTGGATGATATATATTTCATGATGAATTTCAATTGGCATATATATTTCTACTTTTTAATGTGTCTGTGTGTGTGTGTTTTGTGTATATATATATATATGTATATATACTCACACACACACTCTCCAGATTATTAAAAATATAAAATATATGTGTCTTATTTTACACTCCCTAAATTTATGTACACGTATGTGGATTTATAAGCAACTTTTCACAAGATTAGTCTCAGAAATATTCATCCACCTGAAATACATATTATTTTTCTAGTACAGAAAACTAACTTCAGTGAATGGTGCAAATAAATACTAACATTTCTACAGTAACTGACCCTGTTTAACATCAATGCAAGTAGACTCCTATGGGACATGATGTGTATTTTGACATTCATTTTTATTCAACACTGGTACATTAGTATTTCTTCAGTTGATACACATCATAGGATATATATTTCATCCTCAAGTTCACAAATTTCTAGGCATTTGGTTCACTTTCAATCAAATCCTACTTCGGAACACATGTATCCCTTCATGTTTCTTGACTGGTCTTTTAATGAGACTTCTTTCCAAACACATTATTTTGGATTTCCATAATCACTTTTGAAGCAAAACTCACACACCATTAAGGGTAAACCACAACCCTAATATTACCATTAGATGTATAACTGGTTGGCATGAATGATCCCGTATCAGTATAAGATTTCCTATATATTTTCAGATATCAATTCAATCCAGTATTCAAATTTTAACCATTTATATTCTTCATTCACAGTATGGTCTATTCATGCATTATCTCTATACTCACAGACCCAGGGTACACCTATTTGTACCCCTGAATGCTAATTTATAGGTCTTCAAAATATTGCTCCCAAAAATGGTGAAAGAAATACATCACCTTATCTACATATACATTGTATCACAGTGATATTCTGCACACAAAATGCAAAGGTCACACTTATGATTGTACCAAAGCCTAATTGGAAAGTGAGCATGGATTACTAAAACATCCTTGTCCAGGTTGCCTAATGCTCTCAAATGTCAATTTTATTTGTGACTACACATTTGTTTCTGCCTGAGATTATATATTCAACCTCAACCCTGTTGAAAATGTCTAATCCTATCACTCACTTTATACTTTGCCTGATTTCCTAATGTTGATATTCATTTTTGCTTTCCTACCTATTTTCCCCAGTTCATCATTGTGACTGACTCTTCACATGTGCTGACATTTACATTCACTCTCTAACAGACAGCCTATTGCTAAAGAAATTTTGGTCCAAATTTTATACTCACCCTTCTTCCTAAACCTACTGACTATCTTCCTAATCCTACCTACTATCCCTTTTTGACTGCATGTTCTCTTCTACATTGAATCATTTAAGGTATAAGGTCCTATGCCATTGTATATGGATTTATCAGAGACATCTGTGCAGAATGTATTTCAAAGCTAAGTATCCCAATCAAGGGCCCAATGCCCTTCTGGCCTTCAAATCTTACTTAGATTTCTGTTTTCATACATATATTTCACCTCGGTATTATTATAAATATCACAGGTTCCCAATACCATTCTTCATCCAGCAGAATGTTCCCTAACCCAAATGGAACATGTTCTTAACCCCAAGCATACACTGTTCCCTCAATCTAACTTTACAGAAGAGCAGGGACAGAGTTGGTCTTACAATACAAGAATGTAGGGGATCTTCCACCTGCTGAGAACCTCAAAGGTCCATGGAGAAATGATCCCTGGAGAAGATGTAGGCAGCTAGGAAGGATCTGAGAGAGCAAAAGTCATCTCCGGTGGCAGACAACCTGGTCAGGATGAAGGGATGTGTCTGAATGAGCCTCTCTCTTCTTAATGTAGACAAGATGGACCAAACCAGGCCTGTGTGGAGAGCTTTTCCTGGGTGCCTATGGTTGATATACCATTCTAACTTGTGAAAGTGTCACAGGAAGAAGGGGCAGCCTCCATCTCATGAGACCCTTAGAAGCAACAGTTAGGACAAAGTGGTTTCCAAGGCAGTGACCTCATTCAGTTCCTGAAGGAAGTGACCTCACCACACTTCCTTGGTGATGGAACTCTCTGAACTTGGGATCCAGGAAGCCAGGCACCCAGAGGCAGTCCCAGTGCCAGTCCCAGTGGGCTCACTTGTCTGGATTTACCACGGACAGAGTCAGTCTTTCTTGGTACCTACAGATGTGAGGATGGCCAATTGCCAGGAAAGCTCCGAAGGGGGTCTTTCCTGGGAAAGCAGGTAGTGGCTCACCCCTGGCTCCTGTCAACTTCACAGAAGTGGCCACGGAGGCCAGATCTGAGACAGGACAGGCCATTTCGGGGGAACATAGTATGGCCCACCAGTCAGAGGACACTGCGGGTAGTCACAGACCTCCTTGGGGGAAGGAGGTGGCTTTGTGGGTGTGGGTGTGAATTTGTGGTTTTGTCTAATGTTGTGAGAAGAGGTAGGAAAGGAGGTTTGTTTGGTTCAAAGTGGACTGTTTCTAGCATGTCTTTTGACAAGGCGAGTGTTGCTATGTCTGTGTATCCCACTGTGTCCGTGGTTGTAGACATTAGAAAAGAGAATGCATCAATGGATGTGTCCTGTCTAGTAGAAGGCTTCCAGCATTCATCCTGCTCAATTTATGAATGGACTGCAGCTTGCCTTATCCATGGGCAACACCTCCTATCTTCCTAATGTCCTGTTTTCTTCCTGAATTCTGGCCACTCTTCAGAATAGGCTCATGGTTTTGTGTCCAAGATATGTACCACCTCCAAGCTTGGTGACATGGCCATGTACTGGATAGCTGAAAGGAATGGCGAGCATCTCAGAAAACTCAGATATCAGTGGGCCCAGTAAAGTCTCAGTGGAGAAAGCCTGCTTTGGGCCTTTTGCTTACCTATTGTTCTTTTTCCCTGGATGTCAGCAAGGTGTTTGCCTCAGGACACCCCTTTGTGAAGCCTCAAGAAAACCATTTTGAAATGCAAACGAACAGGCATCACCTGTGGCTCTTTGCTTAATTGCTTTGCAAAGGGATGTGTCTGAATCAGCCTCTTGGCCCTGTGTGAGCCTGTGGCTTAGATTGTCAGCACCTGATGGATCTCAAGAAAGATCTTATATGTGCATCCAAAGCCAATATAGCAAAAAAGCAGTCATTGTGGATGAAGTCTCTCGCCTTCCTTTGTAAGGTTCCTGATCTCCATCAAGTGAGAATAGGGATCCTTTGGGTCAAATGAGTTCTTCAAAGCCCTGCAGCAGCTAGGCATTATGTGCTTAGATTTTCTCATGACTCCAATTCACACAAAGAATCTATACCCCACCATCAGCAGGCCTCAATGTGAAGAAGCTGAGCAGTATTAAAGGCAGGACTATTTGATCACTCCTGGTTCAAAGGAAGGGTGTACAGGCCACCCTGACATTAGGCTAATGAGGGGCAAGGAAGCTTATTGTAAACACTGTCTTAGGCTGTTCCCCTCCTGGAAACCTCCAGCCAGAGGTTGTGAGGATTGTCTATATTGAAGAAGATGAGGGCCTTGTGGCAGTGTTTCGGTTTGAATTGTGGTCATTTGTGTGGCTGTGGAAGAGATGACTGGGTCCCCCTGGGCTTGAACTCTGGTGTGATTCCCCTTGGAGACTGAGTTCTGGAACTGACCTCAGAGAAGTATTGCCATGAATTGTGTTGGGATTATTGGAGGTCACGCATGAGAGTCACCCTTGGAAACTGAGATAGAAGCCCAGGGTGACTTTCCACAAAACACTGGGAATATCAGCCAGGATGTAACATGATTTTATTCTTAAAGACCTGGCAGCCATAGTTGAGAGTCAAGACACACATGGACCTCACATTGTAGACCTCAGTGGGCCTGGTTTCATGTGACTTTTTGGCCACTCTTTGGGAAGCCTTGTTTGTGAGAGTTCTCCAGAGCTTTCATTGAAATGATCTTCCTCACCATTGAATGGTTCCTGAATGAATGGAAACCCACAGTGCCTCCAACTTCATCCTTTAAAAATGGCTAGATAAATACCATGCAATCTTTGAAATTCCCACCAGGTGGCACTGGAGAACTTTTGGATGTCCTGTTGCTGATCATGAGTGTACCATGCAGGGGCCTTGATTGACTGGGTTGCATGAAAATGGTTTAGAAAAGAGATGCCAGTAAGTTGGGGCCTGCTGATTAGTGGGCCTAGAGCAGTGGTGTGCAGGTGTGTGATAAAACATCTGTGGTGGGGCCATGTGGATCTGCCATGGGCTTCCAAATGGCTTGTGACTGACATGGTGCAGCCAGCAGACCCTTGCATGTAAAGGCATCTTGTTATATGGAGAGGTTTCAGGGCAATGTTCAGAATGAGGTTGCTATGGTCAAGAGGGCAAGCTCTGTGGGATAGAAGCCTGGTTGGTGCATACTCCTAGGACCTTGACCCACCACACTTCACAGAATTCCCTCCACCACTGTGTCCCAGTTGAACTCGTTGTATTTCGTGAAGGAAATTTTAAACTCCTAGTGTAGCAGCAAGAAACACCAAGAAAGATGAGGATTACCAAATGGATTCACAGTCCCCACGGGGAGACACTTAGCCCCCAGTGGCCACAGTTTACCTACAAAGAGAGAATTCAGCACTTCTGCCTCATGTTCATTGGAAAATCAGAAACCATGTCCTCCAGGTCACATAGATGCAGACCCAGCTTTGATGGTCTCACTACAAAGGAAGCTAAAGCTCCTGACAACAACATATATTTCAAGAGCCCAACCTCAGAGGCAGTTTCTCAAGAAGTCTTTAGGCCAGCAGAGCTCCATGTTTGTGGAGTGTTTATCCTGTCCCTTACTTATGGAAACTCCTCTACCACCTCCAAAGTTGTGAACTCCTGAGCATTTTTCATTCCACATATGTATTCAAAGATTTTCTAACTCTTCTCCTCCAATTGCATCTTACTTGGGGCGAGGGTAATGTCAAGGCATTGTTCTGGATGAAGGTGGGAAGATTTTTGGGTAGCACATATTTGCATACACATTGGATTCATTTTCCTATTTTCCATTCCAAATACTGAATCCCTGACACTAACCCATACCCTACTAGACTCTGACTACGAATCCTAATATGATGGAGAAAAATAACCCAAACAGAATAGAAATACAAGCACTTCAGAGGAGGCATGGTGTGCAGTTGGACAGGCCTTTTGCATTATAAAGAGTAGGTGTTATGAATCTAGTCCAATGTAATAGTTCTCCATGTGTTTTTAAAGTTAACAAGTATGTGAATTCCTGTCTCCCTTTCTCTGTATCCTATTCAACACATGTATTTTTACATGCACATATAGAATCCTACCTGGTTTCCCAGCTACGTTTTGTGAGGTGGCTGACTTGGCAGATACAAACTGTGAGAAGAGATCACTCCTCCTAAATGCTGTTGGAACTGAAAATCAACCTATGGGTAAGCTTCCTACTTGAACAACATGATACATAAATCCATGTTCAGTAAAATAAATATTTTTGGATCTGTGGATGATATATATTTCATGGTGAATTTCAATTGGCATATATATTTCTACTTTTTAATGTGTCTGTGTGTGTGTGTTTTGTGTGTATATATATATGTATATATACACACACACACACTCTCCAGATTATTCAAAATATAAAATATATGTGTCTTATTTTACACTCCCTAAATTTATGTACATGTATGTGGATTTATAATCAACTTTTCACAAGATTAGTCTCAGAAATATTCATCCACCTGAAATACATATTTGTTTTCTAGTACTGAAAACTAACTTCAGTGAATGGTGCAAAGAAATCCTAACATTTCTACAGTAACTGACCCTGTTTAACATCAATGCAAGTAGACTCCTATGGGACATGATGTTTATTTTGAAATTCATTTTTATTCAACACTGGTACATTAGTATTTCTTAGTTGATGCACATCATAGGATATATATTTCATCCTCAAGTTCACAAATTTCTAGGCATTTGGTTCACTTTCAATCAAATCCTACTTCGGAACACATGTATCCCTTCATGTTTCTTGACTGGTCTTTTAATGAGACTTCTTTCCAAACACATTATTTTGGATTTCCATAATCACTTTTGAAGCAAAACTCACACACCATTAAGGGTAAACCATAACCCTAATATTACTATTAGATGTATAACGGGTTGGCATGAATGATCCTGTGTCGGTATAAGATTTCCTATATATTTTCAGATATCAATTCAATCCATTATTTAAATTTTAACTATTTATATTCTTCATTCACAGTATGGTCTATTCATGCATTATCTCTATACTCACAGACCCAGGGTACACCTATTTGTACCCCTGAATGCTAATTTATAGGTCTTCAACATATTGCTCCCAAAAATGGAGAAAGAAATACTCACATCACCTTATCTACATATACATTGTATCACACTGATATTCTGCACATAAAATGCAAAGTTCACTTATGATTGTTCCAAAGCCTAATTGGAAAGTGAGCATGGATTACTAAAAACATCCTTGTCCAGGTTGCCTCATGCTCTCAAATTTCAATTTTATTTGTGACTACACATTTGTTTCTGCCAAAGAATATATATTCAACCTCAACCCTCTTAAAAATGTCTAATCCTATCACTCACTTTATACTTTGCCTGATTTCCTAATGTCGATATTCATTTTTGCTTTCCTACCGATTTTCCCCAGTTCATCATTGTGACTGACTCTTCACATGTGCTGACATTTACATTCACTCTCTAACAGACAGCCTATTGCTAAAGAACTTTTGGTCCAAATTTTATACTCATTCTTCTTCCTAAACCTACTGACTATCTTCCTAATCCTACCTATTATCCCTTTTTGACTGGATGTTCTCTTCTACATTGAATCATCCAAGGTACAAGGTCCTGTGCCATTGTATATGGATTTATCAGAGACATCTGTACAGAATGTAATTCAAAGCTAACTATCCCAATCAAGGGCCCAATGCCCTTCTGGCCTTCAAATCTTACTTAGATTTCTGTTTTCATACATATATTTCACCTCGGTATTATTATAAATATCACAGGTTCCCAATACCATTCTTCATCCAGCAGAATGTTCCCTAACCCAAATGGAACATGTTCTTAACCCCAAGCATACACTGTTCCCTCAATCTAACTTTACAGAAGAGCAGGGACAGAGTTGGTCTTACAATACAAGAATGTAGGGGATCTTCCACCTGCTGAGAACCTCAAAGGTCCATGGAGAAATGATCCCTGGAGAAGATGTAGGCAGCTAGGAAGGATCTGAGAGAGCAAACGTCATCTCCGGTGGCAGACAACCTGGTCAGGATGAAGGGATGTGTCTGAATGAGCCTCTCTCTTCTTAATGTAGACAAGATGGACCAAACCAGGCCTGTGTGGAGAGCTTTTCCTGGGTGCCTATGGTTGATATACCATTCTAACTTGTGAAAGTGTCACAGGAAGAAGGGGCAGCCTCCATCTCATGAGACCCTTAGAAGCAACAGTTAGGACAAAGTGGTTTCCAAGGCAGTGACCTCATTCAGTTCCTGAAGGAAGTGACCTCACCACACTTCCTTGGTGATGGAACTCTCTGAACTTGGGATCCAGGAAGCCAGGCACCCAGAGGCAGTCCCAGTGCCAGTCCCAGTGGGCTCACTTGTCTGGATTTACCACGGACAGAGTCAGTCTTTCTTGGTACCTACAGATGTGAGGATGGCCAATTGCCAGGAAAGCTCCGAAGGGGGTCTTTCCTGGGAAAGCAGGTAGTGGCTCACCCCTGGCTCCTGTCAACTTCACAGAAGTGGCCACGGAGGCCAGATCTGAGACAGGACAGGCCATTTCGGGGGAACATAGTATGGCCCACCAGTCAGAGGACACTGCGGGTAGTCACAGACCTCCTTGGGGGAAGGAGGTGGCTTTGTGGGTGTGGGTGTGAATTTGTGGTTTTGTCTAATGTTGTGAGAAGAGGTAGGAAAGGAGGTTTGTTTGGTTCAAAGTGGACTGTTTCTAGCATGTCTTTTGACAAGGCGAGTGTTGCTATGTCTGTGTATCCCACTGTGTCTGTGGTTGTAGACATTAGAAAGGAGAATGCATCAATGGATGTGTCCTGTCTAGTAGAAAGCTTCCAGCATTCATCCTGCTCAATTTATGAATGGACTGCAGCTTGCCTTATCCATGAGCAACACCTCCTATCTTCCTAATGTCCTGTTTTCTTCCTGAATTCTGGCCACTCTTCAGAATAGGCTCATGGTTTTGTGTCCAAGATATGTACCACCTCCAAGCTTGGTGACATGGCCATGTACTGGATAGCTGAAAGGAATGGCGAGCATCTCAGAAAACTCAGATATCAGTGGGCCCAGTAAAGTCTCAGTGGAGAAAGCCTGCTTTGGGCCTTTTGCTTACCTATTGTTCTGTTTCCCTGGATGTCAGCAAGGTGTTTGCCTCAGGACACCCCTTTGTGAAGCCTCAAGAAAACCATTTTCAAATGCAAACGAACAGGCATCACCTGTGGCTCTTTGCTTAATTGCTTTGCAAAGGGATGTGTCTGAATCAGCCTCTTGGCCCTGTGTGAGGCTGTGGCTTAGATTGTCAGCACCTGATGGATCTCAAGAAAGATCTTATATGTGCATCCAAAGCCAATATAGCAAAAAAGCAGTCATTGTGGATGAAGTCTCTCGCCTTCCTTTGTAAGGTTCCTGATCTCCATCAAGTGAGAATAGGGATCCTTTGGGTCAAATGAGTTCTTCAAAGCCCTGCAGCGGCTAGGCATTATGTGCTTAGATTTTCTCAAGACTCCAATTCACACAAAGAATCTATACCCCACCATCAGCAGGCCTCAATGTGAAGAAGCTGAGCAGTATTAAAGGCAGGACTATTTGATCACTCCTGGTTCAAAGGAAGGGTGTACAGGCCACCCTGACATTAGGCTAATGAGGGGCAAGGAAGCTTATTGTAAACACTGTCTTAGGCTGTTCCCCTCCTGGCAAACTCCAGCCAGAGGTTGTGAGGATTGTCTATATTGAAGAAGATGAGGGCCTTGTGGCAGTGTTTCGGTTTGAATTGTGGTCATTTGTGTGGCTGTGGAAGAGATGACTGGGTCCCCCTGGGCTTGAACTCTGGTGTGATTCCCCTTGGAGACTGAGTTCTGGAACTGACCTCAGAGAAGTATTGCCATGAATTGTGTTGGGATTATTGGAGGTCACGCATGAGAGTCACCCTTGGAAACTGAGATAGAAGCCCAGGGTGACTTTCCACAAAACACTGGGAATATCATCCAGGATGTAACATGATTTTATTCTTAAAGACCTGGCAGCCATAGTTGAGAGTCAAGACACACATGGACCTCACATTGTAGACCTCAGTGGGCCTGGTTTCATGTGACTTTTTGGCCACTCTTTGGGAAGCCTTGTTTGTGAGAGTTCTCCAGAGCTTTCATTGAAATGATCTTCCTCACCATTGAATGGTTCCTGAATGAATGGAAACCCACAGTGCCTCCGACTTCATCCTTTAAAAATGGCTAGATAAATACCATGCAATCTTTGAAATTCCCACCAGGGGGCACTGGAGAACTTTTGGATGTCCTGTTGCTGATCATGAGTGTACCATGCAGGGGCCTTGATTGACTGGGTTGCATGAAAATGGTTTAGAAAAGAGATGCCAGTAAGTTGGGGCCTGCTGATTAGTGGGCCTAGAGCAGTGGTGTGCAGGTGTGTGATAAAACATCTGTGGTGGGGCCATGTGGATCTGCCATGGGCTTCCAAATGGCTTGTGACTGACATGGTGCAGCCAGCAGACCCTTGTATGTAAAGGCATCTTGTTATATGGAGAGGTTTCAGGGCAATGTTCAGAATGAGGTTGCTATGGTCAAGAGGGCAAGCTCTGTGGGATAGAAGCCTGGTTGGTGCATACTCCTAGGACCTTGACCCACCACACTTCACAGAATTCCCTCCACCACTGTGTCCCAGTTGAACTCGTTGTATTTCGTGAAGGAAATTTTAAACTCCTAGTGTAGCAGCAAGAAACACCAAGAAAGATGAGGATTACCAAATGGATTCACAGTCCCCACGGGGAGACACTTAGCCCCCAGTGGCCACAGTTTACCTACAAAGAGAGAATTCAGCACTTCTGCCTCATGTTCATTGGAAAATCAGAAACCATGTCCTCCAGGTCACATAGATGCAGACCCAGCTTTGATGGTCTCACTACAAAGGAAGCTAAAGCTCCTGACAACAACATATATTTCAAGAGCCCAACCTCAGAGGCAGTTTCTCAAGAAGTCTTTAGGCCAGCAGAGCTCCATGTTTGTGGAGTGTTTATCCTGTCCCTTACTTATGGAAACTCCTCTACCACCTCCAAAGTTGTGAACTCCTGAGCATTTTTCATTCCACATATGTATTCAAAGATTTTCTAACTCTTCTCCTCCAATTGCATCTTACTTGGGGCGAGGGTAATGTCAAGGCATTGTTCTGGATGAAGGTGGGAAGATTTTTGGGTAGCACATATTTGCATACACATTGGATTCATTTTCCTATTTTCCATTCCAAATACTGAATCCCTGACACTAACCCATACCCTACTAGACTCTGACTACGAATCCTAATATGATGGAGAAAAATAACCCAAACAGAATAGAAATACAAGCACTTCAGAGGAGGCATGGTGTGTAGTTGGACAGGCCTTTTGCATTATAAAGAGTAGGTGTTATGAATCTAGTCCAATGTAATAGTTCTCCATGTGTTTTTAAAGTTAACAAGTATGTGAATTCCTGTCTCCCTTTCTCTGTATCCTATTCAACACATGTATTTTTACATGCACATATAGAATCCTACCTGGTTTCCCAGCTACGTTTTGTGAGGTGGCTGACTTGGCAGATACAAACTGTGAGAAGAGATCACTCCTCCTAAATGCTGTTGGAACTGAAAATCAACCTATGGGTAAGCTTCCTACTTGAACAACATGATACATAAATCCATGTTCAGTAAAATAAATATTTTTGGATCTGTGGATGATATATATTTCATGATGAATTTCAATTGGCATATATATTTCTACTTTTTAATGTGTCTGTGTGTGTGTTTTGTGTGTATATATATATATATATATATATATATATATATATGTATGTATATATACTCACACACACACTCTCCAGATTATTAAAAATATAAAATATATGTGTCTTATTTTACACTCCCTAAATTTATGTACACGTATGTGGATTTATAAGCAACTTTTCACAAGATTAGTCTCAGAAATATTCATCCACCTGAAATACATATTATTTTTCTAGTACAGAAAACTAACTTCAGTGAATGGTGCAAAGAAATCTTAACATTTCTACAGTAACTGACCCTGTTTAACATCAATGCAAGTAGACTCCTATGGGACATGATGTTTATTTTGACATTCGTTTTTATTCAACACTGGTACATTAGTATTTCTTCAGTTGATACACATCATAGGATATATATTTCATCCTCAAGTTCACAAATTTCTAGGCATTTGGTTCACTTTCAATCAAATCCTACTTCAGAACACATGTATCCCTTCAGGTTTCTTGACTGGTCTTTTAATGAGACTTCTTTCCAAACACATTATTTTGGATTTCCATAATCACTTTTGAAGCAAAACTCTCACACCATTAAGGGTAAACCACAACCCTAATATTACCATTAGATGTATAACTGGTTGGCATGAATGATCCCGTATCAGTATAAGTTTTCCTATATATTTTCAGATATCAATTCAATCCAGTATTCAAATTTTAACCATTTATATTCTTCATTCACAGTATGGTCTATTCATGCATTATCTCTATACTCACAGACCCAGGGTACACCTATTTGTACCCCTGAATGCTAATTTATAGGTCTTCAAAATATTGCTCCCAAAAATGGTGAAAGAAATACATCACCTTATCTACATATACATTGTATCACAGTGATATTCTGCACACAAAATGCAAAGGTCACACTTATGATTGTACCAAAGCCTAATTGGAAAGTGAGCATGGATTACTTAAACATCCTTGTCCAGGTTGCCTAATGCTCTCAAATTTCAATTTTATTTGTGACTACACATTTGTTTCTGCCTGAGATTATATATTCAACCTCAACCCTGTTGAAAATGTCTAATCCTATCACTCACTTTATACTTTGCCTGATTTCCTAATGTTGATATTCATTTTTACTTTCCTACCTATTTTCCCCAGTTCATCATTGTGACTGACTCTTCACATGTGCTGACATTTACATTCACTCTCTAACAGACAGCCTATTGCTAAAGAAATTTTGGTCCAAATTTTATACTCACCCTTCTTCCTAAACCTACTGACTATCTTCCTAATCCTACCTACTATCCCTTTTTGACTGCATGTTCTCTTCTACATTGAATCATTTAAGGTATAAGGTCCTATGCCATTGTATATGGATTTATCAGAGACATCTGTGCAGAATGTATTTCAAAGCTAAGTATCCCAATCAAGGGCCCAATGCCCTTCTGGCCTTCAAATCTTACTTAGATTTCTGTTTTCATACATATATTTCACCTCGGTATTATTATAAATATCACAGGTTCCCAATACCATTCTTCATCCAGCAGAATGTTCCCTAACCCAAATGGAACATGTTCTTAACCCCAAGCATACACTGTTCCCTCAATCTAACTTTACAGAAGAGCAGGGACAGAGTTGGTCTTACAATACAAGAATGTAGGGGATCTTCCACCTGCTGAGAACCTCAAAGGTCCATGGAGAAATGATCCCTGGAGAAGATGTAGGCAGCTAGGAAGGATCTGAGAGAGCAAAAGTCATCTCCGGTGGCAGACAACCTGGTCAGGATGAAGGGATGTGTCTGAATGAGCCTCTCTCTTCTTAATGTACACAAGATGGACCAAACCAGGCCTGTGTGGAGAGCTTTTCCTGGGTGCCTATGGTTGATATACCATTCTAACTTGTGAAAGTGTCACAGGAAGAAGGGGCAGCCTCCATCTCATGAGACCCTTAGAAGCAACAGTTAGGACAAAGTGGTTTCCAAGGCAGTGACCTCATTCAGTTCCTGAAGGAAGTGACCTCACCACACTTCCTTGGTGATGGAACTCTCTGAACTTGGGATCCAGGAAGCCAGGCACCCAGAGGCAGTCCCAGTGCCAGTCCCAGTGGGCTCACTTGTCTGGATTTACCACGGACAGAGTCAGTCTTTCTTGGTACCTACAGATGTGAGGATGGCCAATTGCCAGGAAAGCTCCGAAGGGGGTCTTTCCTGGGAAAGCAGGTAGTGGCTCACCCCTGGCTCCTGTCAACTTCACAGAAGTGGCCACGGAGGCCAGATCTGAGACAGGACAGGCCATTTCGGGGGAACATAGTATGGCCCACCAGTCAGAGGACACTGCGGGTAGTCACAGACCTCCTTGGGGGAAGGAGGTGGCTTTGTGGGTGTGGGTGTGAATTTGTGGTTTTGTCTAATGTTGTGAGAAGAGGTAGGAAAGGAGGTTTGTTTGGTTCAAAGTGGACTGTTTCTAGCATGTCTTTTGACAAGGCGAGTGTTGCTATGTCTGTGTATCCCACTGTGTCTGTGGTTGTAGACATTAGAAAAGAGAATGCATCAATGGATGTGTCCTGTCTAGTAGAAAGCTTCCAGCATTCATCCTGCTCAATTTATGAATGGACTGTAGCTTGCCTTATCCATGGGCAACACCTCCTATCTTCCTAATGTCCTGTTTTCTTCCTGAATTCTGGCCACTCTTCAGAATAGGCTCATGGTTTTGTGTCCAAGATATGTACCACCTCCAAGCTTGGTGACATGGCCATGTACTGGATAGCTGAAAGGAATGGCGAGCATCTCAGAAAACTCAGATATCAGTGGGCCCAGTAAAGTCTCAGTGGAGAAAGCCTGCTTTGGGCCTTTTGCTTACCTATTGTTCTGTTTCCCTGGATGTCAGCAAGGTGTTTGCCTCAGGACACCCCTTTGTGAAGCCTCAAGAAAACCATTTTCAAATGCAAACGAACAGGCATCACCTGTGGCTCTTTGCTTAATTGCTTTGCAAAGGGATGTGTCTGAATCAGCCTCTTGGCCCTGTGTGAGGCTGTGGCTTAGATTGTCAGCACCTGATGGATCTCAAGAAAGATCTTATATGTGCATCCAAAGCCAATATAGCAAAAAAGCAGTCATTGTGGATGAAGTCTCTCGCCTTCCTTTGTAAGGTTCCTGATCTCCATCAAGTGAGAATAGGGATCCTTTGGGTCAAATGAGTTCTTCAAAGCCCTGCAGCGGCTAGGCATTATGTGCTTAGATTTTCTCATGACTCCAATTCACACAAAGAATCTATACCCCACCATCAGCAGGCCTCAATGTGAAGAAGCTGAGCAGTATTAAAGGCAGGACTATTTGATCACTCCTGGTTCAAAGGAAGGGTGTACAGGCCACCCTGACATTAGGCTAATGAGGGGCAAGGAAGCTTATTGTAAACACTGTCTTAGGCTGTTCCCCTCCTGGCAAACTCCAGCCAGAGGTTGTGAGGATTGTCTATATTGAAGAAGATGAGGGCCTTGTGGCAGTGTTTCGGTTTGAATTGTGGTCATTTGTGTGGCTGTGGAAGAGATGACTGGGTCCCCCTGGGCTTGAACTCTGGTGTGATTCCCCTTGGAGACTGAGTTCTGGAACTGACCTCAGAGAAGTATTGCCATGAATTGTGTTGGGATTATTGGAGGTCACGCATGAGAGTCACCCTTGGAAACTGAGATAGAAGCCCAGGGTGACTTTCCACAAAACACTGGGAATATCATCCAGGATGTAACATGATTTTATTCTTAAAGACCTGGCAGCCATAGTTGAGAGTCAAGACACACATGGACCTCACATTGTAGACCTCAGTGGGCCTGGTTTCATGTGACTTTTTGGCCACTCTTTGGGAAGCCTTGTTTGTGAGAGTTCTCCAGAGCTTTCATTGAAATGATCTTCCTCACCATTGAATGGTTCCTGAATGAATGGAAACCCACAGTGCCTCCGACTTCATCCTTTAAAAATGGCTAGATAAATACCATGCAATCTTTGAAATTCCCACCAGGGGGCACTGGAGAACTTTTGGATGTCCTGTTGCTGATCATGAGTGTACCATGCAGGGGCCTTGATTGACTGGGTTGCATGAAAATGGTTTAGAAAAGAGATGCCAGTAAGTTGGGGCCTGCTGATTAGTGGGCCTAGAGCAGTGGTGTGCAGGTGTGTGATAAAACATCTGTGGTGGGGCCATGTGGATCTGCCATGGGCTTCCAAATGGCTTGTGACTGACATGGTGCAGCCAGCAGACCCTTGTATGTAAAGGCATCTTGTTATATGGAGAGGTTTCAGGGCAATGTTCAGAATGAGGTTGCTATGGTCAAGAGGGCAAGCTCTGTGGGATAGAAGCCTGGTTGGTGCATACTCCTAGGACCTTGACCCACCACACTTCACAGAATTCCCTCCACCACTGTGTCCCAGTTGAACTCGTTGTATTTCGTGAAGGAAATTTTAAACTCCTAGTGTAGCAGCAAGAAACACCAAGAAAGATGAGGATTACCAAATGGATTCACAGTCCCCACGGGGAGACACTTAGCCCCCAGTGGCCACAGTTTACCTACAAAGAGAGAATTCAGCACTTCTGCCTCATGTTCATTGGAAAATCAGAAACCATGTCCTCCAGGTCACATAGATGCAGACCCAGCTTTGATGGTCTCACTACAAAGGAAGCTAAAGCTCCTGACAACAACATATATTTCAAGAGCCCAACCTCAGAGGCAGTTTCTCAAGAAGTCTTTAGGCCAGCAGAGCTCCATGTTTGTGGAGTGTTTATCCTGTCCCTTACTTATGGAAACTCCTCTACCACCTCCAAAGTTGTGAACTCCTGAGCATTTTTCATTCCACATATGTATTCAAAGATTTTCTAACTCTTCTCCTCCAATTGCATCTTACTTGGGGCGAGGGTAATGTCAAGGCATTGTTCTGGATGAAGGTGGGAAGATTTTTGGGTAGCACATATTTGCATACACATTGGATTCATTTTCCTATTTTCCATTCCAAATACTGAATCCCTGACACTAACCCATACCCTACTAGACTCTGACTACGAATCCTAATATGATGGAGAAAAATAACCCAAACAGAATAGAAATACAAGCACTTCAGAGGAGGCATGGTGTGTAGTTGGACAGGCCTTTTGCATTATAAAGAGTAGGTGTTATGAATCTAGTCCAATGTAATAGTTCTCCATGTGTTTTTAAAGTTAACAAGTATGTGAATTCCTGTCTCCCTTTCTCTGTATCCTATTCAACACATGTATTTTTACATGCACATATAGAATCCTACCTGGTTTCCCAGCTACGTTTTGTGAGGTGGCTGACTTGGCAGATACAAACTGTGAGAAGAGATCACTCCTCCTAAATGCTGTTGGAACTGAAAATCAACCTATGGGTAAGCTTCCTACTTGAACAACATGATACATAAATCCATGTTCAGTAAAATAAATATTTTTGGATCTGTGGATGATATATATTTCATGATGAATTTCAATTGGCATATATATTTCTACTTTTTAATGTGTCTGTGTGTGTGTTTTGTGTGTATATATATATATATATATATATATATATATGTATATATACTCACACACACACTCTCCAGATTATTAAAAATATAAAATATATGTGTCTTATTTTACACTCCCTAAATTTATGTACACGTATGTGGATTTATAAGCAACTTTTCACAAGATTAGTCTCAGAAATATTCATCCACCTGAAATACATATTATTTTTCTAGTACAGAAAACTAACTTCAGTGAATGGTGCAAAGAAATCTTAACATTTCTACAGTAACTGACCCTGTTTAACATCAATGCAAGTAGACTCCTATGGGACATGATGTTTATTTTGACATTCGTTTTTATTCAACACTGGTACATTAGTATTTCTTCAGTTGATACACATCATAGGATATATATTTCATCCTCAAGTTCACAAATTTCTAGGCATTTGGTTCACTTTCAATCAAATCCTACTTCAGAACACATGTATCCCTTCATGTTTCTTGACTGGTCTTTTAATGAGACTTCTTTCCAAACACATTATTTTGGATTTCCATAATCACTTTTGAAGCAAAACTCTCACACCATTAAGGGTAAACCACAACCCTAATATTACCATTAGATGTATAACTGGTTGGCATGAATGATCCCGTATCAGTATAAGTTTTCCTATATATTTTCAGATATCAATTCAATCCAGTATTCAAATTTTAACCATTTATATTCTTCATTCACAGTATGGTCTATTCATGCATTATCTCTATACTCACAGACCAAGGGTACACCTATTTGTACCCCTGAATGCTAATTTATAGGTCTTCAAAATATTGCTCCCAAAAATGGTGAAAGAAATACATCACCTTATCTACATATACATTGTATCACAGTGATATTCTGCACACAAAATGCAAAGGTCACACTTATGATTGTACCAAAGCCTAATTGGAAAGTGAGCATGGATTACTTAAACATCCTTGTCCAGGTTGCCTAATGCTCTCAAATTTCAATTTTATTTGTGACTACACATTTGTTTCTGCCTGAGATTATATATTCAACCTCAACCCTGTTGAAAATGTCTAATCCTATCACTCACTTTATACTTTGCCTGATTTCCTAATGTTGATATTCATTTTTACTTTCCTACCTATTTTCCCCAGTTCATCATTGTGACTGACTCTTCACATGTGCTGACATTTACATTCACTCTCTAACAGACAGCCTATTGCTAAAGAAATTTTGGTCCAAATTTTATACTCACCCTTCTTCCTAAACCTACTGACTATCTTCCTAATCCTACCTACTATCCCTTTTTGACTGCATGTTCTCTTCTACATTGAATCATTTAAGGTATAAGGTCCTATGCCATTGTATATGGATTTATCAGAGACATCTGTGCAGAATGTATTTCAAAGCTAAGTATCCCAATCAAGGGCCCAATGCCCTTCTGGCCTTCAAATCTTACTTAGATTTCTGTTTTCATACATATATTTCACCTCGGTATTATTATAAATATCACAGGTTCCCAATACCATTCTTCATCCAGCAGAATGTTCCCTAACCCAAATGGAACATGTTCTTAACCCCAAGCATACACTGTTCCCTCAATCTAACTTTACAGAAGAGCAGGGACAGAGTTGGTCTTACAATACAAGAATGTAGGGGATCTTCCACCTGCTGAGAACCTCAAAGGTCCATGGAGAAATGATCCCTGGAGAAGATGTAGGCAGCTAGGAAGGATCTGAGAGAGCAAAAGTCATCTCCGGTGGCAGACAACCTGGTCAGGATGAAGGGATGTGTCTGAATGAGCCTCTCTCTTCTTAATGTACACAAGATGGACCAAACCAGGCCTGTGTGGAGAGCTTTTCCTGGGTGCCTATGGTTGATATACCATTCTAACTTGTGAAAGTGTCACAGGAAGAAGGGGCAGCCTCCATCTCATGAGACCCTTAGAAGCAACAGTTAGGACAAAGTGGTTTCCAAGGCAGTGACCTCATTCAGTTCCTGAAGGAAGTGACCTCACCACACTTCCTTGGTGATGGAACTCTCTGAACTTGGGATCCAGGAAGCCAGGCACCCAGAGGCAGTCCCAGTGCCAGTCCCAGTGGGCTCACTTGTCTGGATTTACCACGGACAGAGTCAGTCTTTCTTGGTACCTACAGATGTGAGGATGGCCAATTGCCAGGAAAGCTCCGAAGGGGGTCTTTCCTGGGAAAGCAGGTAGTGGCTCACCCCTGGCTCCTGTCAACTTCACAGAAGTGGCCACGGAGGCCAGATCTGAGACAGGACAGGCCATTTCGGGGGAACATAGTATGGCCCACCAGTCAGAGGACACTGCGGGTAGTCACAGACCTCCTTGGGGGAAGGAGGTGGCTTTGTGGGTGTGGGTGTGAATTTGTGGTTTTGTCTAATGTTGTGAGAAGAGGTAGGAAAGGAGGTTTGTTTGGTTCAAAGTGGACTGTTTCTAGCATGTCTTTTGACAAGGCGAGTGTTGCTATGTCTGTGTATCCCACTGTGTCTGTGGTTGTAGACATTAGAAAAGAGAATGCATCAATGGATGTGTCCTGTCTAGTAGAAAGCTTCCAGCATTCATCCTGCTCAATTTATGAATGGACTGTAGCTTGCCTTATCCATGGGCAACACCTCCTATCTTCCTAATGTCCTGTTTTCTTCCTGAATTCTGGCCACTCTTCAGAATAGGCTCATGGTTTTGTGTCCAAGATATGTACCACCTCCAAGCTTGGTGACATGGCCATGTACTGGATAGCTGAAAGGAATGGCGAGCATCTCAGAAAACTCAGATATCAGTGGGCCCAGTAAAGTCTAAGTGGAGAAAGCCTGCTTTGGGCCTTTTGCTTACCTATTGTTCTGTTTCCCTGGATGTCAGCAAGGTGTTTGCCTCAGGACACCCCTTTGTGAAGCCTCAAGAAAACCATTTTCAAATGCAAACGAACAGGCATCACCTGTGGCTCTTTGCTTAATTGCTTTGCAAAGGGATGTGTCTGAATCAGCCTCTTGGCCCTGTGTGAGGCTGTGGCTTAGATTGTCAGCACCTGATGGATCTCAAGAAAGACCTTATATGTTCATCCAAAGCCAATAGAGCAAAAAAGCAGTCATTGTGGATGAAGTCTCTCGCCTTCCTTTGTAAGGTTCCTGATCTCCATCAAGTGAGAATAGGGATCCTTTGGGTCAAATGAGTTCTTCAAAGCCCTGCAGCGGCTAGGCATTATGTGCTTAGATTTTCTCATGACTCCAATTCACACAAAGAATCTATACCCCACCATCAGCAGGCCTCAATGTGAAGAAGCTGAGCAGTATTAAAGGCAGGACTATTTGATCACTCCTGGTTCAAAGGAAGGGTGTACAGGCCACCCTGACATTAGGCTAATGAGGGGCAAGGAAGCTTATTGTAAACACTGTCTTAGGCTGTTCCCCTCCTGGAAACCTCAAGCCAGAGGTTGTGAGGATTGTCTATATTGAAGAAGATGAGGGCCTTGTGGCAGTGTTTCGGTTTGAATTGTGGTCATTTCTGTGGCTGTGGAAGAGATGACTGGGTCCCCCTGGGCTTGAACTCTGGTGTGATTCCCCTTGGAGACTGAGTTCTGGAACTGACCTCAGAGAAGTATTGCCATGAATTGTGTTGGGATTATTGGAGGTCACGCATGAGAGTCACCCTTGGAAACTGAGATAGAAGCCCAGGGTGACTTTCCACAAAACACTGGGAATATCAGCCAGGATATAACATGATTTTATTCTTAAAGACCTGGCAGCCATAGTTGAGACAAGACACACATGGACCTCACATTGTAGACCTCAGTGGGCCTGGTTTCATGTGACTTTTTGGCCACTCTTTGGGAAGCCTTGTTTGTGAGAGTTCTCCAGAGCTTTCATTGAAATGATCTTCCTCACCATTGAATGGTTCCTGAATGAATGGAAACCCACAGTGCCTCCAACTTCATCCTTTAAAAATGGCTAGATAAATACCATGCAATCTTTGAAATTCCCACCAGGTGGCACTGGAGAACTTTTGGATGTCCTGTTGCTGATCATGAGTGTACCATGCAGGGGCCTTGATTGACTGGGTTGCATGAAAATGGTTTAGAAAAGAGATACCAGTAAGTTGGGGCCTGCTGATTAGTGGGCCTAGAGCAGTGGTGTGCAGGTGTGTGATAAAACATCTGTGGTGGGGCCATGTGGATCTGCCATGGGCTTCCAAATGGCTTGTGACTGACATGGTGCAGCCAGCAGACCCTTGTATGTAAAGGCATCTTGTTATATGGAGAGGTTTCAGGGCAATGTTCAGAATGAGGTTGCTATGGTCAAGAGGGCAAGCTCTGTGGGATAGAAGCCTGGTTGGTGCATACTCCTAGGACCTTGACCCACCACACTTCACAGAATTCCCTCCACCACTGTGTCCCAGTTGAACTCGTTGTATTTCGTGAAGGAAATTTTAAACTCCTAGTGTAGCAGCAAGAAACACCAAGAAAGATGAGGATTAAAAGATGAGGATTACCAAATGGATTCACAGTCCCCACGGGGAGACACTTAGCCCCCAGTGGCCACAGTTTACCTACAAAGAGAGAATTCAGCACTTCTGCCTCATGTTCATTGGAAAATCAGAAACCATGTCCTCCAGGTCACATAGATGCAGACCCAGCTTTGATGGTCTCACTACAAAGGAAGCTAAAGCTCCTGACAACAACATATATTTCAAGAGCCCAACCTCAGAGGCAGTTTCTCAAGAAGTCTTTAGGCCAGCAGAGCTCCATGTTTGTGGAGTGTTTATCCTGTCCCTTACTTATGGAAACTCCTCTACCACCTCCAAAGTTGTGAACTCCTGAGCATTTTTCATTCCACATATGTATTCAAAGATTTTCTAACTCTTCTCCTCCAATTGCATCTTACTTGGGGCGAGGGTAATGTCAAGGCATTGTTCTGGATGAAGGTGGGAAGATTTTTGGGTAGCACATATTTGCATACACATTGGATTCATTTTCCTATTTTCCATTCCAAATACTGAATCCCTGACACTAACCCATACCCTACTAGACTCTGACTACGAATCCTAATATGATGGAGAAAAATAACCCAAACAGAATAGAAATACAAGCACTTCAGAGGAGGCATGGTGTGTAGTTGGACAGGCCTTTTGCATTATAAAGAGTAGGTGTTATGAATCTAGTCCAATGTAATAGTTCTCCATGTGTTTTTAAAGTTAACAAGTATGTGAATTCCTGTCTCCCTTTCTCTGTATCCTATTCAACACATGTATTTTTACATGCACATATAGAATCCTACCTGGTTTCCCAGCTACGTTTTGTGAGGTGGCTGACTTGGCAGATACAAACTGTGAGAAGAGATCACTCCTCCTAAATGCTGTTGGAACTGAAAATCAACCTATGGGTAAGCTTCCTACTTGAACAACATGATACATAAATCCATGTTCAGTAAAATAAATATTTTTGGATCTGTGGATGATATATATTTCATGATGAATTTCAATTGGCATATATATTTCTACTTTTTAATGTGTCTGTGTGTGTGTTTTGTGTGTATATATATATATATATATATGTATATATACTCACACACACACTCTCCAGATTATTAAAAATATAAAATATATGTGTCTTATTTTACACTCCCTAAATTTATGTACACGTATGTGGATTTATAAGCAACTTTTCACAAGATTAGTCTCAGAAATATTCATCCACCTGAAATACATATTATTTTTCTAGTACAGAAAACTAACGTCAGTGAATGGTGCAAAGAAATCTTAACATTTCTACAGTAACTGACCCTGTTTAACATCAATGCAAGTAGACTCCTATGGGACATGATGTTTATTTTGACATTCGTTTTTATTCAACACTGGTACATTAGTATTTCTTCAGTTGATACACATCATAGGATATATATTTCATCCTCAAGTTCACAAATTTCTAGGCATTTGGTTCACTTTCAATCAAATCCTACTTCAGAACACATGTATCCCTTCATGTTTCTTGACTGGTCTTTTAATGAGACTTCTTTCCAAACACATTATTTTGGATTTCCATAATCACTTTTGAAGCAAAACTCTCACACCATTAAGGGTAAACCACAACCCTAATATTACCATTAGATGTATAACTGGTTGGCATGAATGATCCCGTATCAGTATAAGTTTTCCTATATATTTTCAGATATCAATTCAATCCAGTATTCAAATTTTAACCATTTATATTCTTCATTCACAGTATGGTCTATTCATGCATTATCTCTATACTCACAGACCCAGGGTACACCTATTTGTACCCCTGAATGCTAATTTATAGGTCTTCAAAATATTGCTCCCAAAAATGGTGAAAGAAATACATCACCTTATCTACATATACATTGTATCACAGTGATATTCTGCACACAAAATGCAAAGGTCACACTTATGATTGTACCAAAGCCTAATTGGAAAGTGAGCATGGATTACTTAAACATCCTTGTCCAGGTTGCCTAATGCTCTCAAATTTCAATTTTATTTGTGACTACACATTTGTTTCTGCCTGAGATTATATATTCAACCTCAACCCTGTTGAAAATGTCTAATCCTATCACTCACTTTATACTTTGCCTGATTTCCTAATGTTGATATTCATTTTTACTTTCCTACCTATTTTCCCCAGTTCATCATTGTGACTGACTCTTCACATGTGCTGACATTTACATTCACTCTCTAACAGACAGCCTATTGCTAAAGAAATTTTGGTCCAAATTTTATACTCACCCTTCTTCCTAAACCTACTGACTATCTTCCTAATCCTACCTACTATCCCTTTTTGACTGCATGTTCTCTTCTACATTGAATCATTTAAGGTATAAGGTCCTATGCCATTGTATATGGATTTATCAGAGACATCTGTGCAGAATGTATTTCAAAGCTAAGTATCCCAATCAAGGGCCCAATGCCCTTCTGGCCTTCAAATCTTACTTAGATTTCTGTTTTCATACATATATTTCACCTCGGTATTATTATAAATATCACAGGTTCCCAATACCATTCTTCATCCAGCAGAATGTTCCCTAACCCAAATGGAACATGTTCTTAACCCCAAGCATACACTGTTCCCTCAATCTAACTTTACAGAAGAGCAGGGACAGAGTTGGTCTTACAATACAAGAATGTAGGGGATCTTCCACCTGCTGAGAACCTCAAAGGTCCATGGAGAAATGATCCCTGGAGAAGATGTAGGCAGCTAGGAAGGATCTGAGAGAGCAAAAGTCATCTCCGGTGGCAGACAACCTGGTCAGGATGAAGGGATGTGTCTGAATGAGCCTCTCTCTTCTTAATGTACACAAGATGGACCAAACCAGGCCTGTGTGGAGAGCTTTTCCTGGGTGCCTATGGTTGATATACCATTCTAACTTGTGAAAGTGTCACAGGAAGAAGGGGCAGCCTCCATCTCATGAGACCCTTAGAAGCAACAGTTAGGACAAAGTGGTTTCCAAGGCAGTGACCTCATTCAGTTCCTGAAGGAAGTGACCTCACCACACTTCCTTGGTGATGGAACTCTCTGAACTTGGGATCCAGGAAGCCAGGCACCCAGAGGCAGTCCCAGTGCCAGTCCCAGTGGGCTCACTTGTCTGGATTTACCACGGACAGAGTCAGTCTTTCTTGGTACCTACAGATGTGAGGATGGCCAATTGCCAGGAAAGCTCCGAAGGGGGTCTTTCCTGGGAAAGCAGGTAGTGGCTCACCCCTGGCTCCTGTCAACTTCACAGAAGTGGCCACGGAGGCCAGATCTGAGACAGGACAGGCCATTTCGGGGGAACATAGTATGGCCCACCAGTCAGAGGACACTGCGGGTAGTCACAGACCTCCTTGGGGGAAGGAGGTGGCTTTGTGGGTGTGGGTGTGAATTTGTGGTTTTGTCTAATGTTGTGAGAAGAGGTAGGAAAGGAGGTTTGTTTGGTTCAAAGTGGACTGTTTCTAGCATGTCTTTTGACAAGGCGAGTGTTGCTATGTCTGTGTATCCCACTGTGTCTGTGGTTGTAGACATTAGAAAAGAGAATGCATCAATGGATGTGTCCTGTCTAGTAGAAAGCTTCCAGCATTCATCCTGCTCAATTTATGAATGGACTGTAGCTTGCCTTATCCATGGGCAACACCTCCTATCTTCCTAATGTCCTGTTTTCTTCCTGAATTCTGGCCACTCTTCAGAATAGGCTCATGGTTTTGTGTCCAAGATATGTACCACCTCCAAGCTTGGTGACATGGCCATGTACTGGATAGCTGAAAGGAATGGCGAGCATCTCAGAAAACTCAGATATCAGTGGGCCCAGTAAAGTCTCAGTGGAGAAAGCCTGCTTTGGGCCTTTTGCTTACCTATTGTTCTGTTTCCCTGGATGTCAGCAAGGTGTTTGCCTCAGGACACCCCTTTGTGAAGCCTCAAGAAAACCATTTTCAAATGCAAACGAACAGGCATCACCTGTGGCTCTTTGCTTAATTGCTTTGCAAAGGGATGTGTCTGAATCAGCCTCTTGGCCCTGTGTGAGGCTGTGGCTTAGATTGTCAGCACCTGATGGATCTCAAGAAAGACCTTATATGTTCATCCAAAGCCAATAGAGCAAAAAAGCAGTCATTGTGGATGAAGTCTCTCGCCTTCCTTTGTAAGGTTCCTGATCTCCATCAAGTGAGAATAGGGATCCTTTGGGTCAAATGAGTTCTTCAAAGCCCTGCAGCGGCTAGGCATTATGTGCTTAGATTTTCTCATGACTCCAATTCACACAAAGAATCTATACCCCACCATCAGCAGGCCTCAATGTGAAGAAGCTGAGCAGTATTAAAGGCAGGACTATTTGATCACTCCTGGTTCAAAGGAAGGGTGTACAGGCCACCCTGACATTAGGCTAATGAGGGGCAAGGAAGCTTATTGTAAACACTGTCTTAGGCTGTTCCCCTCCTGGCAAACTCCAGCCAGAGGTTGTGAGGATTGTCTATATTGAAGAAGATGAGGGCCTTGTGGCAGTGTTTCGGTTTGAATTGTGGTCATTTGTGTGGCTGTGGAAGAGATGACTGGGTCCCCCTGGGCTTGAACTCTGGTGTGATTCCCCTTGGAGACTGAGTTCTGGAACTGACCTCAGAGAAGTATTGCCATGAATTGTGTTGGGATTATTGGAGGTCACGCATGAGAGTCACCCTTGGAAACTGAGATAGAAGCCCAGGGTGACTTTCCACAAAACACTGGGAATATCATCCAGGATGTAACATGATTTTATTCTTAAAGACCTGGCAGCCATAGTTGAGAGTCAAGACACACATGGACCTCACATTGTAGACCTCAGTGGGCCTGGTTTCATGTGACTTTTTGGCCACTCTTTGGGAAGCCTTGTTTGTGAGAGTTCTCCAGAGCTTTCATTGAAATGATCTTCCTCACCATTGAATGGTTCCTGAATGAATGGAAACCCACAGTGCCTCCAACTTCATCCTTTAAAAATGGCTAGATAAATACCATGCAATCTTTGAAATTCCCACCAGGGGGCACTGGAGAACTTTTGGATGTCCTGTTGCTGATCATGAGTGTACCATGCAGGGGCCTTGATTGACTGGCTTGCATGAAAATGGTTTAGAAAAGAGATGCCAGTAAGTTGGGGCCTGCTGATTAGTGGGCCTAGAGCAGTGGTGTGCAGGTGTGTGATAAAACATCTGTGGTGGGGCCATGTGGATCTGCCATGGGCTTCCAAATGGCTTGTGACTGACATGGTGCAGCCAGCAGACCCTTGCATGTAAAGGCATCTTGTTATATGGAGAGGTTTCAGGGCAATGTTCAGAATGAGGTTGCTATGGTCAAGAGGGCAAGCTCTGTGGGATAGAAGCCTGGTTGGTGCATACTCCTAGGACCTTGACCCACCACACTTCACAGAATTCCCTCCACCACTGTGTCCCAGTTGAACTCGTTGTATTTCGTGAAGGAAATTTTAAACTCCTAGTGTAGCAGCAAGAAACACCAAGAAAGATGAGGATTACCAAATGGATTCACAGTCCCCACGGGGAGACACTTAGTCCCCAGTGGCCACAGTTTACCTACAAAGAGAGAATTCAGCACTTCTGCCTCATGTTCATTGGAAAATCAGAAACCATGTCCTCCAGGTCACATAGATGCAGACCCAGCTTTGATGGTCTCACTACAAAGGAAGCTAAAGCTCCTGACAACAACATATATTTCAAGAGCCCAACCTCAGAGGCAGTTTCTCAAGAAGTCTTTAGGCCAGCAGAGCTCCATGTTTGTGGAGTGTTTATCCTGTCCCTTACTTATGGAAACTCCTCTACCACCTCCAAAGTTGTGAACTCCTGAGCATTTTTCATTCCACATATGTATTCAAAGATTTTCTAACTCTTCTCCTCCAATTGCATCTTACTTGGGGCGAGGGTAATGTCAAGGCATTGTTCTGGATGAAGGTGGGAAGATTTTTGGGTAGCACATATTTGCATACACATTGGATTCATTTTCCTATTTTCCATTCCAAATACTGAATCCCTGACACTAACCCATACCCTACTAGACTCTGACTACGAATCCTAATATGATGGAGAAAAATAACCCAAACAGAATAGAAATACAAGCACTTCAGAGGAGGCATGGTGTGTAGTTGGACAGGCCTTTTGCATTATAAAGAGTAGGTGTTATGAATCTAGTCCAATGTAATAGTTCTCCATGTGTTTTTAAAGTTAACAAGTATGTGAATTCCTGTCTCCCTTTCTCTGTATCCTATTCAACACATGTATTTTTACATGCACATATAGAATCCTACCTGGTTTCCCAGCTACGTTTTGTGAGGTGGCTGACTTGGCAGATACAAACTGTGAGAAGAGATCACTCCTCCTAAATGCTGTTGGAACTGAAAATCAACTTATGGGTAAGCTTCCTACTTGAACAACATGATACATAAATCCATGTTCAGTAAAATAAATATTTTTGGATCTGTGGATGATATATATTTCATGATGAATTTCAATTGGCATATATATTTCTACTTTTTAATGTGTCTGTGTGTGTGTGTTTTGTGTGTATATATATATGTATATATACACACACACACACTCTCCAGATTATTCAAAATATAAAATATATGTGTCTTATTTTACACTCCCTAAATTTATGTACATGTATGTGGATTTATAATCAACTTTTCACAAGATTAGTCTCAGAAATATTCATCCACCTGAAATACATATTTGTTTTCTAGTACTGAAAACTAACTTCAGTGAATGGTGCAAAGAAATCCTAACATTTCTACAGTAACTGACCCTGTTTAACATCAATGCAAGTAGACTCCTATGGGACATGATGTTTATTTTGAAATTCATTTTTATTCAACACTGGTACATTAGTATTTCTTAGTTGATGCACATCATAGGATATATATTTCATCCTCAAGTTCACAAATTTCTAGGCATTTGGTTCACTTTCAATCAAATCCTACTTCAGAACACATGTATCCCTTCATGTTTCTTGACTGGTCTTTTAATGAGACTTCTTTCCAAACACATTATTTTGGATTTCCATAATCACTTTTGAAGCAAAACTCACACACCATTAAGGGTAAACCATAACCCTAATATTACTATTAGATGTATAACGGGTTGGCATGAATGATCCTGTGTCGGTATAAGATTTCCTATATATTTTCAGATATCAATTCAATCCATTATTTAAATTTTAACTATTTATATTCTTCATTCACAGTATGGTCTATTCATGCATTATCTCTATACTCACAGACCCAGGGTACACCTATTTGTACCCCTGAATGCTAATTTATAGGTCTTCAACATATTGCTCCCAAAAATGGAGAAAGAAATACTCACATCACCTTATCTACATATACATTGTATCACACTGATATTCTGCACATAAAATGCAAAGTTCACTTATGATTGTTCCAAAGCCTAATTGGAAAGTGAGCATGGATTACTAAAAACATCCTTGTCCAGGTTGCCTCATGCTCTCAAATTTCAATTTTATTTGTGACTACACATTTGTTTCTGCCTAAGAATATATATTCAACCTCAACCCTCTTAAAAATGTCTAATCCTATCACTCACTTTATACTTTGCCTGATTTCCTAATGTCGATATTCATTTTTGCTTTCCTACCGATTTTCCCCAGTTCATCATTGTGACTGACTCTTCACATGTGCTGACATTTACATTCACTCTCTAACAGAAAGCCTATTGCTAAAGAACTTTTGGTCCAAATTTTATACTCATTCTTCTTCCTAAACCTACTGACTATCTTCCTAATCCTACCTATTATCCCTTTTTGACTGGATGTTCTCTTCTACATTGAATCATCCAAGGTACAAGGTCCTGTGCCATTGTATATGGATTTATCAGAGACATCTGTACAGAATGTAATTCAAAGCTAACTATCCCAATCAAGGGCCCAATGCCCTTCTGGCCTTCAAATCTTACTTAGATTTCTGTTTTCATACATATATTTCACCTCGGTATTATTATAAATATCACAGGTTCCCAATACCATTCTTCATCCAGCAGAATGTTCCCTAACCCAAATGGAACATGTTCTTAACCCCAAGCATACACTGTTCCCTCAATCTAACTTTACAGAAGAGCAGGGACAGAGTTGGTCTTACAATACAAGAATGTAGGGGATCTTCCACCTGCTGAGAAAATCAAACGTCCATGGAGAAATGATCCCTGGAGAAGATGTAGGCAGCTAGGAAGGATCTGAGAGAGCAAAAGTCATCTCCGGTGGCAGACAACCTGGTCAGGATGAAGGGATGTGTCTGAATGAGCCTCTCTCTTCTTAATGTAGACAAGATGGACCAAACCAGGCCTGTGTGGAGAGCTTTTCCTGGGTGCCTATGGTTGATATACCATTCTAACTTGTGAAAGTGTCACCGGAAGAAGGGGCAGCCTCCATCTCATGAGACCCTTAGAAGCAACAGTTAGGACAAAGTGGTTTCCAAGGCAGTGACCTCATTCAGTTCCTGAAGGAAGTGACCTCACCACACTTCCTTGGTGATGGAACTCTCTGAACTTGGGATCCAGGAAGCCAGGCACCCAGAGGCAGTCCCAGTGCCAGTCCCAGTGGGCTCACTTGTCTGGATTTACCACGGACAGAGTCAGTCTTTCTTGGTACCTACAGATGTGAGGATGGCCAATTGCCAGGAAAGCTCCGAAGGGGGTCTTTCCTGGGAAAGCAGGTAGTGGCTCACCCCTGGCTCCTGTCAACTTCACAGAAGTGGCCACGGAGGCCAGATCTGAGACAGGACAGGCCATTTCGGGGGAACATAGTATGGCCCACCAGTCAGAGGACACTGCGGGTAGTCACAGACCTCCTTGGGGGAAGGAGGTGGCTTTGTGGGTGTGGGTGTGAATTTGTGGTTTTGTCTAATGTTGTGAGAAGAGGTAGGAAAGGAGGTTTGTTTGGTTCAAAGTGGACTGTTTCTAGCATGTCTTTTGACAAGGCGAGTGTTGCTATGTCTGTGTATCCCACTGTGTCTGTGGTTGTAGACATTAGAAAAGAGAATGCATCAATGGATGTGTCCTGTCTAGTAGAAAGCTTCCAGCATTCATCCTGCTCAATTTATGAATGGACTGCAGCTTGCCTTATCCATGGGCAACACCTCCTATCTTCCTAATGTCCTGTTTTCTTCCTGAATTCTGGCCACTCTTCAGAATAGGCTCATGGTTTTGTGTCCAAGATATGTACCACCTCCAAGCTTGGTGACATGGCCATGTACTGGATAGCTGAAAGGAATGGTGAGCATCTCAGAAAACTCAGATATCAGTGGGCCCAGTAAAGTCTCAGTGGAGAAAGCCTGCTTTGGGCCTTTTGCTTACCTATTGTTCTGTTTCCCTGGATGTCAGCAAGGTGTTTGCCACAGGACACCCCTTTGTGAAGCCTCAAGAAAACCATTTTCAAATGCAAACGAACAGGCATCACCTGTGGCTCTTTGCTTAATTGCTTTGCAAAGGGATGTGTCTGAATCAGCCTCTTGGCCCTGTGTGAGGCTGTGTCTTAGATTGTCAGCACCTGATGGATCTCAAGAAAGATCTTATATGTGCATCCAAAGCCAATAGAGCAAAAAAGCAGTCATTGTGGATGAAGTCTCTCGCCTTCCTTTGTAAGGTTCCTGATCTCCATCAAGTGAGAATAGGGATCCTTTGGGTCAAATGAGTTCTTCAAAGCCCTGCAGCGGCTAGGCATTATGTGCTTAGATTTTCTCATGACTCCAATTCACCCAAAGAATCTATACCCCACCATCAGCAGGCCTCAATGTGAAGAAGCTGAGCAGTATTAAAGGCAGGACTATTTGATCACTCCTGGTTCAAAGGAAGGGTGTACAGGCCACCCTGACATTAGGCTAATGAGGGGCAAGGAAGCTTATTGTAAACACTGTCTTAGGCTGTTCCCCTCCTGGAAACCTCCAGCCAGAGGTTGTGAGGATTGTCTATATTGAAGAAGATGAGGGCCTTGTGGCAGTGTTTCGGTTTGAATTGTGGTCATTTGTGTGGCTGTGGAAGAGATGACTGGGTCCCCCTGGGCTTGAACTCTGGTGTGATTCCCCTTGGAGACTGAGTTCTGGAACTGACCTCAGAGAAGTATTGCCATGAATTGTGTTGGGATTATTGGAGGTCACGCATGAGAGTCACCCTTGGAAACTGAGATAGAAGCCCAGGGTGACTTTCCACAAAACACTGGGAATATCAGCCAGGATATAACATGATTTTATTCTTAAAGACCTGGCAGCCATAGTTGAGAGTCAAGACACACATGGACCTCACATTGTAGACCTCAGTGGGCCTGGTTTCATGTGACTTTTTGGCCACTCTTTGGGAAGCCTTGTTTGTGAGAGTTCTCCAGAGCTTTCATTGAAATGATCTTCCTCACCATTGAATGGTTCCTGAATGAATGGAAACCCACAGTGCCTCCAACTTCATCCTTTAAAAATGGCTAGATAAATACCATGCAATCTTTGAAATTCCCACCAGGTGGCACTGGAGAACTTTTGGATGTCCTGTTGCTGATCATGAGTGTACCATGCAGGGGCCTTGATTGACTGGGTTGCATGAAAATGGTTTAGAAAAGAGATACCAGTAAGTTGGGGCCTGCTGATTAGTGGGCCTAGAGCAGTGGTGTGCAGGTGTGTGATAAAACATCTGTGGTGGGGCCATGTGGATCTGCCATGGGCTTCCAAATGGCTTGTGACTGACATGGTGCAGCCAGCAGACCCTTGTATGTAAAGGCATCTTGTTATATGGAGAGGTTTCAGGGCAATGTTCAGAATGAGGTTGCTATGGTCAAGAGGGCAAGCTCTGTGGGATAGAAGCCTGGTTGGTGCATACTCCTAGGACCTTGACCCACCACACTTCACAGAATTCCCTCCACCACTGTGTCCCAGTTGAACTCGTTGTATTTCGTGAAGGAAATTTTAAACTCCTAGTGTAGCAGCAAGAAACACCAAGAAAGATGAGGATTACCAAATGGATTCACAGTCCCCACGGGGAGACACTTAGCCCCCAGTGGCCACAGTTTACCTACAAAGAGAGAATTCAGCACTTCTGCCTCATGTTCATTGGAAAATCAGAAACCATGTCCTCCAGGTCACATAGATGCAGACCCAGCTTTGATGGTCTCACTACAAAGGAAGCTAAAGCTCCTGACAACAACATATATTTCAAGAGCCCAACCTCAGAGGCAGTTTCTCAAGAAGTCTTTAGGCCAGCAGAGCTCCATGTTTGTGGAGTGTTTATCCTGTCCCTTACTTATGGAAACTCCTCTACCACCTCCAAAGTTGTGAACTCCTGAGCATTTTTCATTCCACATATGTATTCAAAGATTTTCTAACTCTTCTCCTCCAATTGCATCTTACTTGGGGCGAGGGTAATGTCAAGGCATTGTTCTGGATGAAGGTGGGAAGATTTTTGGGTAGCACATATTTGCATACACATTGGATTCATTTTCCTATTTTCCATTCCAAATACTGAATCCCTGACACTAACCCATACCCTACTAGACTCTGACTACGAATCCTAATATGATGGAGAAAAATAACCCAAACAGAATAGAAATACAAGCACTTCAGAGGAGGCATGGTGTGTAGTTGGACAGGCCTTTTGCATTATAAAGAGTAGGTGTTATGAATCTAGTCCAATGTAATAGTTCTCCATGTGTTTTTAAAGTTAACAAGTATGTGAATTCCTGTCTCCCTTTCTCTGTATCCTATTCAACACATGTATTTTTACATGCACATATAGAATCCTACCTGGTTTCCCAGCTACGTTTTGTGAGGTGGCTGACTTGGCAGATACAAACTGTGAGAAGAGATCACTCCTCCTAAATGCTGTTGGAACTGAAAATCAACCTATGGGTAAGCTTCCTACTTGAACAACATGATACATAAATCCATGTTCAGTAAAATAAATATTTTTGGATCTGTGGATGATATATATTTCATGATGAATTTTTCTACTTTTTAATGTGTCTGTGTGTGTGTTTTGTGTGTATATATATATATATATATATATATATATATATATATATATATATATATATGTATATATACTCACACACACACTCTCCAGATTATTAAAAATATAAAATATATGTGTCTTATTTTACACTCCCTAAATTTATGTACACTTATGTGGATTTATAAGCAACTTTTCACAAGATTAGTCTCAGAAATATTCATCCACCTGAAATACATATTATTTTTCTAGTACAGAAAACTAACTTCAGTGAATGGTGCAAAGAAATCTTAACATTTCTACAGTAACTGACCCTGTTTAACATCAATGCAAGTAGACTCCTATGGGACATGATGTTTATTTTGACATTCGTTTTTATTCAACACTGGTACATTAGTATTTCTTCAGTTGATACACATCATAGGATATATATTTCATCCTCAAGTTCACAAATTTCTAGGCATTTGGTTCACTTTCAATCAAATCCTACTTCAGAACACATGTATCCCTTCATGTTTCTTGACTGGTCTTTTAATGAGACTTCTTTCCAAACACATTATTTTGGATTTCCATAATCACTTTTGAAGCAAAACTCTCACACCATTAAGGGTAAACCACAACCCTAATATTACCATTAGATGTATAACTGGTTGGCATGAATGATCCCGTATCAGTATAAGTTTTCCTATATATTTTCAGATATCAATTCAATCCAGTATTCAAATTTTAACCATTTATATTCTTCATTCACAGTATGGTCTATTCATGCATTATCTCTATACTCACAGACCCAGGGTACACCTATTTGTACCCCTGAATGCTAATTTATAGGTCTTCAAAATATTGCTCCCAAAAATGGTGAAAGAAATACATCACCTTATCTACATATACATTGTATCACAGTGATATTCTGCACACAAAATGCAAAGGTCACACTTATGATTGTACCAAAGCCTAATTGGAAAGTGAGCATGGATTACTTAAACATCCTTGTCCAGGTTGCCTAATGCTCTCAAATTTCAATTTTATTTGTGACTACACATTTGTTTCTGCCTGAGATTATATATTCAACCTCAACCCTGTTGAAAATGTCTAATCCTATCACTCACTTTATACTTTGCCTGATTTCCTAATGTTGATATTCATTTTTACTTTCCTACCTATTTTCCCCAGTTCATCATTGTGACTGACTCTTCACATGTGCTGACATTTACATTCACTCTCTAACAGACAGCCTATTGCTAAAGAACTTTTGGTCCAAATTTTATACTCACCCTTCTTCCTAAACCTACTGACTATCTTCCTAATCCTACCTACTATCCCTTTTTGACTGCATGTTCTCTTCTACATTGAATCATTTAAGGTATAAGGTCCTATGCCATTGTATATGGATTTATCAGAGACATCTGTGCAGAATGTATTTCAAAGCTAAGTATCCCAATCAAGGGCCCAATGCCCTTCTGGCCTTCAAATCTTACTTAGATTTCTGTTTTCATACATATATTTCACCTCGGTATTATTATAAATATCACAGGTTCCCAATACCATTCTTCATCCAGCAGAATGTTCCCTAACCCAAATGGAACATGTTCTTAACCCCAAGCATACACTGTTCCCTCAATCTAACTTTACAGAAGAGCAGGGACAGAGTTGGTCTTACAATACAAGAATGTAGGGGATCTTCCACCTGCTGAGAACCTCAAAGGTCCATGGAGAAATGATCCCTGGAGAAGATGTAGGCAGCTAGGAAGGATCTGAGAGAGCAAAAGTCATCTCCGGTGGCAGACAACCTGGTCAGGATGAAGGGATGTGTCTGAATGAGCCTCTCTCTTCTTAATGTAGACAAGATGGACCAAACCAGGCCTGTGTGGAGAGCTTTTCCTGGGTGCCTATGGTTGATATACCATTCTAACTTGTGAAAGTGTCACCGGAAGAAGGGGCAGCCTCCATCTCATGAGACCCTTAGAAGCAACAGTTAGGACAAAGTGGTTTCCAAGGCAGTGACCTCATTCAGTTCCTGAAGGAAGTGACCTCACCACACTTCCTTGGTGATGGAACTCTCTGAACTTGGGATCCAGGAAGCCAGGCACCCAGAGGCAGTCCCAGTGCCAGTCCCAGTGGGCTCACTTGTCTGGATTTACCACGGACAGAGTCAGTCTTTCTTGGTACCTACAGATGTGAGGATGGCCAATTGCCAGGAAAGCTCCGAAGGGGGTCTTTCCTGGGAAAGCAGGTAGTGGCTCACCCCTGGCTCCTGTCAACTTCACAGAAGTGGCCACGGAGGCCAGATCTGAGACAGGACAGGCCATTTCGGGGGAACATAGTATGGCCCACCAGTCAGAGGACACTGCGGGTAGTCACAGACCTCCTTGGGGGAAGGAGGTGGCTTTGTGGGTGTGGGTGTGAATTTGTGGTTTTGTCTAATGTTGTGAGAAGAGGTAGGAAAGGAGGTTTGTTTGGTTCAAAGTGGACTGTTTCTAGCATGTCTTTTGACAAGGCGAGTGTTGCTATGTCTGTGTATCCCACTGTGTCTGTGGTTGTAGACATTAGAAAAGAGAATGCATCAATGGATGTGTCCTGTCTAGTAGAAAGCTTCCAGCATTCATCCTGCTCAATTTATGAATGGACTGTAGCTTGCCTTATCCATGGGCAACACCTCCTATCTTCCTAATGTCCTGTTTTCTTCCTGAATTCTGGCCACTCTTCAGAATAGGCTCATGGTTTTGTGTCCAAGATATGTACCACCTCCAAGCTTGGTGACATGGCCATGTACTGGATAGCTGAAAGGAATGGCGAGCATCTCAGAAAACTCAGATATCAGTGGGCCCAGTAAAGTCTCAGTGGAGAAAGCCTGCTTTGGGCCTTTTGCTTACCTATTGTTCTGTTTCCCTGGATGTCAGCAAGGTGTTTGCCTCAGGACACCCCTTTGTGAAGCCTCAAGAAAACCATTTTCAAATGCAAACGAACAGGCATCACCTGTGGCTCTTTGCTTAATTGCTTTGCAAAGGGATGTGTCTGAATCAGCCTCTTGGCCCTGTGTGAGGCTGTGGCTTAGATTGTCAGCACCTGATGGATCTCAAGAAAGACCTTATATGTTCATCCAAAGCCAATAGAGCAAAAAAGCAGTCATTGTGGATGAAGTCTCTCGCCTTCCTTTGTAAGGTTCCTGATCTCCATCAAGTGAGAATAGGGATCCTTTGGGTCAAATGAGTTCTTCAAAGCCCTGCAGCGGCTAGGCATTATGTGCTTAGATTTTCTCATGACTCCAATTCACACAAAGAATCTATACACCACCATCAGCAGGCCTCAATGTGAAGAAGCTGAGCAGTATTAAAGGCAGGACTATTTGATCACTCCTGGTTCAAAGGAAGGGTGTACAGGCCACCCTGACATTAGGCTAATGAGGGGCAAGGAAGCTTATTGTAAACACTGTCTTAGGCTGTTCCCCTCCTGGCAAACTCCAGCCAGAGGTTGTGAGGATTGTCTATATTGAAGAAGATGAGGGCCTTGTGGCAGTGTTTCGGTTTGAATTGTGGTCATTTCTGTGGCTGTGGAAGAGATGACTGGGTCCCCCTGGGCTTGAACTCTGGTGTGATTCCCCTTGAAGACTGAGTTCTGGAACTGACCTCAGAGAAGTATTGCCATGAATTGTGTTGGGATTATTGGAGGTCACGCATGAGAGTCACCCTTGGAAACTGAGATAGAAGCCCAGGGTGACTTTCCACAAAACACTGGGAATATCATCCAGGATGTAACATGATTTTATTCTTAAAGACCTGGCAGCCATAGTTGAGAGTCAAGACACACATGGACCTCACATTGTAGACCTCAGTGGGCCTGGTTTCATGTGACTTTTTGGCCACTCTTTGGGAAGCCTTGTTTGTGAGAGTTCTCCAGAGCTTTCATTGAAATGATCTTCCTCACCATTGAGTGGTTCCTGAATGAATGGAAACCCACAGTGCCTCCAACTTCATCCTTTAAAAATGGCTAGATAAATACCATGCAATCTTTGAAATTCCCACCAGGGGGCACTGGAGAACTTTTGGATGTCCTGTTGCTGATCATGAGTGTACCATGCAGGGGCCTTGATTGACTGGCTTGCATGAAAATGGTTTAGAAAAGAGATGCCAGTAAGTTGGGGCCTGCTGATTAGTGGGCCTAGAGCAGTGGTGTGCAGGTGTGTGATAAAACATCTGTGGTGGGGCCATGTGGATCTGCCATGGGCTTCCAAATGGCTTGTGACTGACATGGTGCAGCCAGCAGACCCTTGCATGTAAAGGCATCTTGTTATATGGAGAGGTTTCAGGGCAATGTTCAGAATGAGGTTGCTATGGTCAAGAGGGCAAGCTCTGTGGGATAGAAGCCTGGTTGGTGCATACTCCTAGGACCTTGACCCACCACACTTCACAGAATTCCCTCCACCACTGTGTCCCAGTTGAACTCGTTGTATTTCGTGAAGGAAATTTTAAACTCCTAGTGTAGCAGCAAGAAACACCAAGAAAGATGAGGATTACCAAATGGATTCACAGTCCCCACGGGAGACACTTAGCCCCCAGTGGCCACAGTTTACCTACAAAGAGAGAATTCAGCACTTCTGCCTCATGTTCATTGGAAAATCAGAAACCATGTCCTCCAGGTCACATAGATGCAGACCCAGCTTTGATGGTCTCACTACAAAGGAAGCTAAAGCTCCTGACAACAACATATATTTCAAGAGCCCAACCTCAGAGGCAGTTTCTCAAGAAGTCTTTAGGCCAGCAGAGCTCCATGTTTGTGGAGTGTTTATCCTGTCCCTTACTTATGGAAACTCCTCTACCACCTCCAAAGTTGTGAACTCCTGAGCATTTTTCATTCCACATATGTATTCAAAGATTTTCTAACTCTTCTCCTCCAATTGCATCTTACTTGGGGCGAGGGTAATGTCAAGGCATTGTTCTGGATGAAGGTGGGAAGATTTTTGGGTAGCACATATTTGCATACACATTGGATTCATTTTCCTATTTTCCATTCCAAATACTGAATCCCTGACACTAACCCATACCCTACTAGACTCTGACTACGAATCCTAATATGATGGAGAAAAATAACCCAAACAGAATAGAAATACAAGCACTTCAGAGGAGGCATGGTGTGTAGTTGGACAGGCCTTTTGCATTATAAAGAGTAGGTGTTATGAATCTAGTCCAATGTAATAGTTCTCCATGTGTTTTTAAAGTTAACAAGTATGTGAATTCCTGTCTCCCTTTCTCTGTATCCTATTCAACACATGTATTTTTACATGCACATATAGAATCCTACCTGGTTTCCCAGCTACGTTTTGTGAGGTGGCTGACTTGGCAGATACAAACTGTGAGAAGAGATCACTCCTCCTAAATGCTGTTGGAACTGAAAATCAACCTATGGGTAAGCTTCCTACTTGAACAACATGATACATAAATCCATGTTCAGTAAAATAAATATTTTTGGATCTGTGGATGATATATATTTCATGATGAATTTCAATTGGCATATATATTTCTACTTTTTAATGTGTCTGTGTGTGTGTGTTTTGTGTGTATATATATATGTATATATACACACACACACACTCTCCAGATTATTCAAAATATAAAATATATGTGTCTTATTTTACACTCCCTAAATTTATGTACATGTATGTGGATTTATAATCAACTTTTCACAAGATTAGTCTCAGAAATATTCATCCACCTGAAATACATATTTGTTTTCTAGTACTGAAAACTAACTTCAGTGAATGGTGCAAAGAAATCCTAACATTTCTACAGTAACTGACCCTGTTTAACATCAATGCAAGTAGACTCCTATGGGACATGATGTTTATTTTGAAATTCATTTTTATTCAACACTGGTACATTAGTATTTCTTAGTTGATGCACATCATAGGATATATATTTCATCCTCAAGTTCACAAATTTCTAGGCATTTGGTTCACTTTCAATCAAATCCTACTTCAGAACACATGTATCCCTTCATGTTTCTTGACTGGTCTTTTAATGAGACTTCTTTCCAAACACATTATTTTGGATTTCCATAATCACTTTTGAAGCAAAACTCACACACCATTAAGGGTAAACCATAACCCTAATATTACTATTAGATGTATAACGGGTTGGCATGAATGATCCTGTGTCGGTATAAGATTTCCTATATATTTTCAGATATCAATTCAATCCATTATTTAAATTTTAACTATTTATATTCTTCATTCACAGTATGGTCTATTCATGCATTATCTCTATACTCACAGACCCAGGGTACACCTATTTGTACCCCTGAATGCTAATTTATAGGTCTTCAACATATTGCTCCCAAAAATGGAGAAAGAAATACTCACATCACCTTATCTACATATACATTGTATCACACTGATATTCTGCACATAAAATGCAAAGTTCACTTATGATTGTTCCAAAGCCTAATTGGAAAGTGAGCATGGATTACTAAAAACATCCTTGTCCAGGTTGCCTCATGCTCTCAAATTTCAATTTTATTTGTGACTACACATTTGTTTCTGCCTAAGAATATATATTCAACCTCAACCCTCTTAAAAATGTCTAATCCTATCACTCACTTTATACTTTGCCTGATTTCCTAATGTCGATATTCATTTTTGCTTTCCTACCGATTTTCCCCAGTTCATCATTGTGACTGACTCTTCACATGTGCTGACGTTTACATTCACTCTCTAACAGAAAGCCTATTGCTAAAGAACTTTTGGTCCAAATTTTATACTCATTCTTCTTCCTAAACCTACTGACTATCTTCCTAATCCTACCTATTATCCCTTTTTGACTGGATGTTCTCTTCTACATTGAATCATCCAAGGTACAAGGTCCTGTGCCATTGTATATGGATTTATCAGAGACATCTGTACAGAATGTAATTCAAAGCTAACTATCCCAATCAAGGGCCCAATGCCCTTCTGGCCTTCAAATCTTACTTAGATTTCTGTTTTCATACATATATTTCACCTCGGTATTATTATAAATATCACAGGTTCCCAATACCATTCTTCATCCAGCAGAATGTTCCCTAACCCAAATGGAACATGTTCTTAACCCCAAGCATACACTGTTCCCTCAATCTAACTTTACAGAAGAGCAGGGACAGAGTTGGTCTTACAATACAAGAATGTAGGGGATCTTCCACCTGCTGAGAACCTCAAACGTCCATGGAGAAATGATCCCTGGAGAAGATGTAGGCAGCTAGGAAGGATCTGAGAGAGCAAAAGTCATCTCCGGTGGCAGACAACCTGGTCAGGATGAAGGGATGTGTCTGAATGAGCCTCTCTCTTCTTAATGTAGACAAGATGGACCAAACCAGGCCTGTGTGGAGAGCTTTTCCTGGGTGCCTATGGTTGATATACCATTCTAACTTGTGAAAGTGTCACCGGAAGAAGGGGCAGCCTCCATCTCATGAGACCCTTAGAAGCAACAGTTAGGACAAAGTGGTTTCCAAGGCAGTGACCTCATTCAGTTCCTGAAGGAAGTGACCTCACCACACTTCCTTGGTGATGGAACTCTCTGAACTTGGGATCCAGGAAGCCAGGCACCCAGAGGCAGTCCCAGTGCCAGTCCCAGTGGGCTCACTTGTCTGGATTTACCACGGACAGAGTCAGTCTTTCTTGGTACCTACAGATGTGAGGATGGCCAATTGCCAGGAAAGCTCCGAAGGGGGTCTTTCCTGGGAAAGCAGGTAGTGGCTCACCCCTGGCTCCTGTCAACTTCACAGAAGTGGCCACGGAGGCCAGATCTGAGACAGGACAGGCCATTTCGGGGGAACATAGTATGGCCCACCAGTCAGAGGACACTGCGGGTAGTCACAGACCTCCTTGGGGGAAGGAGGTGGCTTTGTGGGTGTGGGTGTGAATTTGTGGTTTTGTCTAATGTTGTGAGAAGAGGTAGGAAAGGAGGTTTGTTTGGTTCAAAGTGGACTGTTTCTAGCATGTCTTTTGACAAGGCGAGTGTTGCTATGTCTGTGTATCCCACTGTGTCTGTGGTTGTAGACATTAGAAAAGAGAATGCATCAATGGATGTGTCCTGTCTAGTAGAAAGCTTCCAGCATTCATCCTGCTCAATTTATGAATGGACTGCAGCTTGCCTTATCCATGGGCAACACCTCCTATCTTCCTAATGTCCTGTTTTCTTCCTGAATTCTGGCCACTCTTCAGAATAGGCTCATGGTTTTGTGTCCAAGATATGTACCACCTCCAAGCTTGGTGACATGGCCATGTACTGGATAGCTGAAAGGAATGGTGAGCATCTCAGAAAACTCAGATATCAGTGGGCCCAGTAAAGTCTCAGTGGAGAAAGCCTGCTTTGGGCCTTTTGCTTACCTATTGTTCTGTTTCCCTGGATGTCAGCAAGGTGTTTGCCACAGGACACCCCTTTGTGAAGCCTCAAGAAAACCATTTTCAAATGCAAACGAACAGGCATCACCTGTGGCTCTTTGCTTAATTGCTTTGCAAAGGGATGTGTCTGAATCAGCCTCTTGGCCCTGTGTGAGGCTGTGGCTTAGATTGTCAGCACCTGATGGATCTCAAGAAAGATCTTATATGTGCATCCAAAGCCAATAGAGCAAAAAAGCAGTCATTGTGGATGAAGTCTCTCGCCTTCCTTTGTAAGGTTCCTGATCTCCATCAAGTGAGAATAGGGATCCTTTGGGTCAAATGAGTTCTTCAAAGCCCTGCAGCGGCTAGGCATTATGTGCTTAGATTTTCTCATGACTCCAATTCACCCAAAGAATCTATACCCCACCATCAGCAGGCCTCAATGTGAAGAAGCTGAGCAGTATTAAAGGCAGGACTATTTGATCACTCCTGGTTCAAAGGAAGGGTGTACAGGCCACCCTGACATTAGGCTAATGAGGGGCAAGGAAGCTTATTGTAAACACTGTCTTAGGCTGTTCCCCTCCTGGAAACCTCCAGCCAGAGGTTGTGAGGATTGTCTATATTGAAGAAGATGAGGGCCTTGTGGCAGTGTTTCGGTTTGAATTGTGGTCATTTGTGTGGCTGTGGAAGAGATGACTGGGTCCCCCTGGGCTTGAACTCTGGTGTGATTCCCCTTGGAGACTGAGTTCTGGAACTGACCTCAGAGAAGTATTGCCATGAATTGTGTTGGGATTATTGGAGGTCACGCATGAGAGTCACCCTTGGAAACTGAGATAGAAGCCCAGGGTGACTTTCCACAAAACACTGGGAATATCAGCCAGGATATAACATGATTTTATTCTTAAAGACCTGGCAGCCATAGTTGAGAGTCAAGACACACATGGACCTCACATTGTAGACCTCAGTGGGCCTGGTTTCATGTGACTTTTTGGCCACTCTTTGGGAAGCCTTGTTTGTGAGAGTTCTCCAGAGCTTTCATTGAAATGATCTTCCTCACCATTGAATGGTTCCTGAATGAATGGAAACCCACAGTGCCTCCAACTTCATCCTTTAAAAATGGCTAGATAAATACCATGCAATCTTTGAAATTCCCACCAGGTGGCACTGGAGAACTTTTGGATGTCCTGTTGCTGATCATGAGTGTACCATGCAGGGGCCTTGATTGACTGGGTTGCATGAAAATGGTTTAGAAAAGAGATACCAGTAAGTTGGGGCCTGCTGATTAGTGGGCCTAGAGCAGTGGTGTGCAGGTGTGTGATAAAACATCTGTGGTGGGGCCATGTGGATCTGCCATGGGCTTCCAAATGGCTTGTGACTGACATGGTGCAGCCAGCAGACCCTTGCATGTAAAGGCATCTTGTTATATGGAGAGGTTTCAGGGCAATGTTCAGAATGAGGTTGCTATGGTCAAGAGGGCAAGCTCTGTGGGATAGAAGCCTGGTTGGTGCATACTCCTAGGACCTTGACCCACCACACTTCACAGAATTCCCTCCACCACTGTGTCCCAGTTGAACTCGTTGTATTTCGTGAAGGAAATTTTAAACTCCTAGTGTAGCAGCAAGAAACACCAAGAAAGATGAGGATTACCAAATGGATTCACAGTCCCCACGGGGAGACACTTAGCCCCCAGTGGCCACAGTTTACCTACAAAGAGAGAATTCAGCACTTCTGCCTCATGTTCATTGGAAAATCAGAAACCATGTCCTCCAGGTCACATAGATGCAGACCCAGCTTTGATGGTCTCACTACAAAGGAAGCTAAAGCTCCTGACAACAACATATATTTCAAGAGCCCAACCTCAGAGGCAGTTTCTCAAGAAGTCTTTAGGCCAGCAGAGCTCCATGTTTGTGGAGTGTTTATCCTGTCCCTTACTTATGGAAACTCCTCTACCACCTCCAAAGTTGTGAACTCCTGAGCATTTTTCATTCCACATATGTATTCAAAGATTTTCTAACTCTTCTCCTCCAATTGCATCTTACTTGGGGCGAGGGTAATGTCAAGGCATTGTTCTGGATGAAGGTGGGAAGATTTTTGGGTAGCACATATTTGCATACACATTGGATTCATTTTCCTATTTTCCATTCCAAATACTGAATCCCTGACACTAACCCATACCCTACTAGACTCTGACTACGAATCCTAATATGATGGAGAAAAATAACCCAAACAGAATAGAAATACAAGCACTTCAGAGGAGGCATGGTGTGTAGTTGGACAGGCCTTTTGCATTATAAAGAGTAGGTGTTATGAATCTAGTCCAATGTAATAGTTCTCCATGTGTTTTTAAAGTTAACAAGTATGTGAATTCCTGTCTCCCTTTCTCTGTATCCTATTCAACACATGTATTTTTACATGCACATATAGAATCCTACCTGGTTTCCCAGCTACGTTTTGTGAGGTGGCTGACTTGGCAGATACAAACTGTGAGAAGAGATCACTCCTCCTAAATGCTGTTGGAACTGAAAATCAACCTATGGGTAAGCTTCCTACTTGAACAACATGATACATAAATCCATGTTCAGTAAAATAAATATTTTTGGATCTGTGGATGATATATATTTCATGATGAATTTCAATTGGCATATATATTTCTACTTTTTAATGTGTCTGTGTGTGTGTGTTTTGTGTGTATATATATATGTATATATACACACACACACACTCTCCAGATTATTCAAAATATAAAATATATGTGTCTTATTTTACACTCCCTAAATTTATGTACATGTATGTGGATTTATAATCAACTTTTCACAAGATTAGTCTCAGAAATATTCATCCACCTGAAATACATATTTGTTTTCTAGTACTGAAAACTAACTTCAGTGAATGGTGCAAAGAAATCCTAACATTTCTACAGTAACTGACCCTGTTTAACATCAATGCAAGTAGACTCCTATGGGACATGATGTTTATTTTGAAATTCATTTTTATTCAACACTGGTACATTAGTATTTCTTAGTTGATGCACATCATAGGATATATATTTCATCCTCAAGTTCACAAATTTCTAGGCATTTGGTTCACTTTCAATCAAATCCTACTTCAGAACACATGTATCCCTTCATGTTTCTTGACTGGTCTTTTAATGAGACTTCTTTCCAAACACATTATTTTGGATTTCCATAATCACTTTTGAAGCAAAACTCACACACCATTAAGGGTAAACCATAACCCTAATATTACTATTAGATGTATAACGGGTTGGCATGAATGATCCTGTGTCGGTATAAGATTTCCTATATATTTTCAGATATCAATTCAATCCATTATTTAAATTTTAACTATTTATATTCTTCATTCACAGTATGGTCTATTCATGCATTATCTCTATACTCACAGACCCAGGGTACACCTATTTGTACCCCTGAATGCTAATTTATAGGTCTTCAACATATTGCTCCCAAAAATGGAGAAAGAAATACTCACATCACCTTATCTACATATACATTGTATCACACTGATATTCTGCACATAAAATGCAAAGTTCACTTATGATTGTTCCAAAGCCTAATTGGAAAGTGAGCATGGATTACTAAAAACATCCTTGTCCAGGTTGCCTCATGCTCTCAAATTTCAATTTTATTTGTGACTACACATTTGTTTCTGCCTAAGAATATATATTCAACCTCAACCCTCTTAAAAATGTCTAATCCTATCAGTCACTTTATACTTTGCCTGATTTCCTAATGTCGATATTCATTTTTGCTTTCCTACCGATTTTCCCCAGTTCATCATTGTGACTGACTCTTCACATGTGCTGACGTTTACATTCACTCTCTAACAGAAAGCCTATTGCTAAAGAACTTTTGGTCCAAATTTTATACTCATTCTTCTTCCTAAACCTACTGACTATCTTCCTAATCCTACCTATTATCCCTTTTTGACTGGATGTTCTCTTCTACATTGAATCATCCAAGGTACAAGGTCCTGTGCCATTGTATATGGATTTATCAGAGACATCTGTACAGAATGTAATTCAAAGCTAACTATCCCAATCAAGGGCCCAATGCCCTTCTGGCCTTCAAATCTTACTTAGATTTCTGTTTTCATACATATATTTCACCTCGGTATTATTATAAATATCACAGGTTCCCAATACCATTCTTCATCCAGCAGAATGTTCCCTAACCCAAATGGAACATGTTCTTAACCCCAAGCATACACTGTTCCCTCAATCTAACTTTACAGAAGAGCAGGGACAGAGTTGGTCTTACAATACAAGAATGTAGGGGATCTTCCACCTGCTGAGAACCTCAAACGTCCATGGAGAAATGATCCCTGGAGAAGATGTAGGCAGCTAGGAAGGATCTGAGAGAGCAAAAGTCATCTCCGGTGGCAGACAACCTGGTCAGGATGAAGGGATGTGTCTGAATGAGCCTCTCTCTTCTTAATGTAGACAAGATGGACCAAACCAGGCCTGTGTGGAGAGCTTTTCCTGGGTGCCTATGGTTGATATACCATTCTAACTTGTGAAAGTGTCACCGGAAGAAGGGGCAGCCTCCATCTCATGAGACCCTTAGAAGCAACAGTTAGGACAAAGTGGTTTCCAAGGCAGTGACCTCATTCAGTTCCTGAAGGAAGTGACCTCACCACACTTCCTTGGTGATGGAACTCTCTGAACTTGGGATCCAGGAAGCCAGGCACCCAGAGGCAGTCCCAGTGCCAGTCCCAGTGGGCTCACTTGTCTGGATTTACCACGGACAGAGTCAGTCTTTCTTGGTACCTACAGATGTGAGGATGGCCAATTGCCAGGAAAGCTCCGAAGGGGGTCTTTCCTGGGAAAGCAGGTAGTGGCTCACCCCTGGCTCCTGTCAACTTCACAGAAGTGGCCACGGAGGCCAGATCTGAGACAGGACAGGCCATTTCGGGGGAACATAGTATGGCCCACCAGTCAGAGGACACTGCGGGTAGTCACAGACCTCCTTGGGGGAAGGAGGTGGCTTTGTGGGTGTGGGTGTGAATTTGTGGTTTTGTCTAATGTTGTGAGAAGAGGTAGGAAAGGAGGTTTGTTTGGTTCAAAGTGGACTGTTTCTAGCATGTCTTTTGACAAGGCGAGTGTTGCTATGTCTGTGTATCCCACTGTGTCTGTGGTTGTAGACATTAGAAAAGAGAATGCATCAATGGATGTGTCCTGTCTAGTAGAAAGCTTCCAGCATTCATCCTGCTCAATTTATGAATGGACTGCAGCTTGCCTTATCCATGGGCAACACCTCCTATCTTCCTAATGTCCTGTTTTCTTCCTGAATTCTGGCCACTCTTCAGAATAGGCTCATGGTTTTGTGTCCAAGATATGTACCACCTCCAAGCTTGGTGACATGGCCATGTACTGGATAGCTGAAAGGAATGGTGAGCATCTCAGAAAACTCAGATATCAGTGGGCCCAGTAAAGTCTCAGTGGAGAAAGCCTGCTTTGGGCCTTTTGCTTACCTATTGTTCTGTTTCCCTGGATGTCAGCAAGGTGTTTGCCACAGGACACCCCTTTGTGAAGCCTCAAGAAAACCATTTTCAAATGCAAACGAACAGGCATCACCTGTGGCTCTTTGCTTAATTGCTTTGCAAAGGGATGTGTCTGAATCAGCCTCTTGGCCCTGTGTGAGGCTGTGGCTTAGATTGTCAGCACCTGATGGATCTCAAGAAAGATCTTATATGTGCATCCAAAGCCAATAGAGCAAAAAAGCAGTCATTGTGGATGAAGTCTCTCGCCTTCCTTTGTAAGGTTCCTGATCTCCATCAAGTGAGAATAGGGATCCTTTGGGTCAAATGAGTTCTTCAAAGCCCTGCAGCGGCTAGGCATTATGTGCTTAGATTTTCTCATGACTCCAATTCACCCAAAGAATCTATACCCCACCATCAGCAGGCCTCAATGTGAAGAAGCTGAGCAGTATTAAAGGCAGGACTATTTGATCACTCCTGGTTCAAAGGAAGGGTGTACAGGCCACCCTGACATTAGGCTAATGAGGGGCAAGGAAGCTTATTGTAAACACTGTCTTAGGCTGTTCCCCTCCTGGAAACCTCCAGCCAGAGGTTGTGAGGATTGTCTATATTGAAGAAGATGAGGGCCTTGTGGCAGTGTTTCGGTTTGAATTGTGGTCATTTGTGTGGCTGTGGAAGAGATGACTGGGTCCCCCTGGGCTTGAACTCTGGTGTGATTCCCCTTGGAGACTGAGTTCTGGAACTGACCTCAGAGAAGTATTGCCATGAATTGTGTTGGGATTATTGGAGGTCACGCATGAGAGTCACCCTTGGAAACTGAGATAGAAGCCCAGGGTGACTTTCCACAAAACACTGGGAATATCAGCCAGGATATAACATGATTTTATTCTTAAAGACCTGGCAGCCATAGTTGAGAGTCAAGACACACATGGACCTCACATTGTAGACCTCAGTGGGCCTGGTTTCATGTGACTTTTTGGCCACTCTTTGGGAAGCCTTGTTTGTGAGAGTTCTCCAGAGCTTTCATTGAAATGATCTTCCTCACCATTGAATGGTTCCTGAATGAATGGAAACCCACAGTGCCTCCAACTTCATCCTTTAAAAATGGCTAGATAAATACCATGCAATCTTTGAAATTCCCACCAGGTGGCACTGGAGAACTTTTGGATGTCCTGTTGCTGATCATGAGTGTACCATGCAGGGGCCTTGATTGACTGGGTTGCATGAAAATGGTTTAGAAAAGAGATACCAGTAAGTTGGGGCCTGCTGATTAGTGGGCCTAGAGCAGTGGTGTGCAGGTGTGTGATAAAACATCTGTGGTGGGGCCATGTGGATCTGCCATGGGCTTCCAAATGGCTTGTGACTGACATGGTGCAGCCAGCAGACCCTTGTATGTAAAGGCATCTTGTTATATGGAGAGGTTTCAGGGCAATGTTCAGAATGAGGTTGCTATGGTCAAGAGGGCAAGCTCTGTGGGATAGAAGCCTGGTTGGTGCATACTCCTAGGACCTTGACCCACCACACTTCACAGAATTCCCTCCACCACTGTGTCCCAGTTGAACTCGTTGTATTTCGTGAAGGAAATTTTAAACTCCTAGTGTAGCAGCAAGAAACACCAAGAAAGATGAGGATTACCAAATGGATTCACAGTCCCCACGGGGAGACACTTAGCCCCCAGTGGCCACAGTTTACCTACAAAGAGAGAATTCAGCACTTCTGCCTCATGTTCATTGGAAAATCAGAAACCATGTCCTCCAGGTCACATAGATGCAGACCCAGCTTTGATGGTCTCACTACAAAGGAAGCTAAAGCTCCTGACAACAACATATATTTCAAGAGCCCAACCTCAGAGGCAGTTTCTCAAGAAGTCTTTAGGCCAGCAGAGCTCCATGTTTGTGGAGTGTTTATCCTGTCCCTTACTTATGGAAACTCCTCTACCACCTCCAAAGTTGTGAACTCCTGAGCATTTTTCATTCCACATATGTATTCAAAGATTTTCTAACTCTTCTCCTCCAATTGCATCTTACTTGGGGCGAGGGTAATGTCAAGGCATTGTTCTGGATGAAGGTGGGAAGATTTTTGGGTAGCACATATTTGCATACACATTGGATTCATTTTCCTATTTTCCATTCCAAATACTGAATCCCTGACACTAACCCATACCCTACTAGACTCTGACTACGAATCCTAATATGATGGAGAAAAATAACCCAAACAGAATAGAAATACAAGCACTTCAGAGGAGGCATGGTGTGTAGTTGGACAGGCCTTTTGCATTATAAAGAGTAGGTGTTATGAATCTAGTCCAATGTAATAGTTCTCCATGTGTTTTTAAAGTTAACAAGTATGTGAATTCCTGTCTCCCTTTCTCTGTATCCTATTCAACACATGTATTTTTACATGCACATATAGAATCCTACCTGGTTTCCCAGCTACGTTTTGTGAGGTGGCTGACTTGGCAGATACAAACTGTGAGAAGAGATCACTCCTCCTAAATGCTGTTGGAACTGAAAATCAACCTATGGGTAAGCTTCCTACTTGAACAACATGATACATAAATCCATGTTCAGTAAAATAAATATTTTTGGATCTGTGGATGATATATATTTCATGATGAATTTCAATTGGCATATATATTTCTACTTTTTAATGTGTCTGTGTGTGTGTTTTGTGTGTATATATATATATATATATATATATATATATATATATATGTATATATACTCACACACACACTCTCCAGATTATTAAAAATATAAAATATATGTGTCTTATTTTACACTCCCTAAATTTATGTACACGTATGTGGATTTATAAGCAACTTTTCACAAGATTAGTCTCAGAAATATTCATCCACCTGAAATACATATTATTTTTCTAGTACAGAAAACTAACTTCAGTGAATGGTGCAAAGAAATCCTAACATTTCTACAGTAACTGACCCTGTTTAACATCAATGCAAGTAGACTCCTATGGGACATGATGTTTATTTTGACATTCGTTTTTATTCAACACTGGTACATTAGTATTTCTTCAGTTGATACACATCATAGGATATATATTTCATCCTCAAGTTCACAAATTTCTAGGCATTTGGTTCACTTTCAATCAAATCCTACTTCAGAACACATGTATCCCTTCATGTTTCTTGACTGGTCTTTTAATGAGACTTCTTTCCAAACACATTATTTTGGATTTCCATAATCACTTTTGAAGCAAAACTCACACACCATTAAGGGTAAACCACAACCCTAATATTACCATTAGATGTATAACTGGTTGGCATGAATGATCCCGTATCAGTATAAGATTTCCTATATATTTTCAGATATCAATTCAATCCAGTATTCAAATTTTAACCATTTATATTCTTCATTCACAGTATGGTCTATTCATGCATTATCTCTATACTCACAGACCCAGGGTACACCTATTTGTACCCCTGAATGCTAATTTATAGGTCTTCAAAATATTGCTCCCAAAAATGGTGAAAGAAATACATCACCTTATCTACATATACATTGTATCACAGTGATATTCTGCAAACAAAATGCAAAGGTCACACTTATGATTGTACCAAAGCCTAATTGGAAAGTGAGCATGGATTACTAAAACATCCTTGTCCAGGTTGCCTAATGCTCTCAAATGTCAATTTTATTTGTGACTACACATTTGTTTCTGCCTGAGATTATATATTCAACCTCAACCCTGTTGAAAATGTCTAATCCTATCACTCACTTTATACTTTGCCTGATTTCCTAATGTTGATATTCATTTTTGCTTTCCTACCTATTTTCCCCAGTTCATCATTGTGACTGACTCTTCACATGTGCTGACATTTACATTCACTCTCTAACAGACAGCCTATTGCTAAAGAAATTTTGGTCCAAATTTTATACTCACCCTTCTTCCTAAACCTACTGACTATCTTCCTAATCCTACCTACTATCCCTTTTTGACTGCATGTTCTCTTCTACATTGAATCATTTAAGGTATAAGGTCCTATGCCATTGTATATGGATTTATCAGAGACATCTGTGCAGAATGTATTTCAAAGCTAAGTATCCCAATCAAGGGCCCAATGCCCTTCTGGCCTTCAAATCTTACTTAGATTTCTGTTTTCATACATATATTTCACCTCGGTATTATTATAAATATCACAGGTTCCCAATACCATTCTTCATCCAGCAGAATGTTCCCTAACCCAAATGGAACATGTTCTTAACCCCAAGCATACACTGTTCCCTCAATCTAACTTTACAGAAGAGCAGGGACAGAGTTGGTCTTACAATACAAGAATGTAGGGGATCTTCCACCTGCTGAGAACCTCAAAGGTCCATGGAGAAATGATCCCTGGAGAAGATGTAGGCAGCTAGGAAGGATCTGAGAGAGCAAAAGTCATCTCCGGTGGCAGACAACCTGGTCAGGATGAAGGGATGTGTCTGAATGAGCCTCTCTCTTCTTAATGTAGACAAGATGGACCAAACCAGGCCTGTGTGGAGAGCTTTTCCTGGGTGCCTATGGTTGATATACCATTCTAACTTGTGAAAGTGTCACAGGAAGAAGGGGCAGCCTCCATCTCATGAGACCCTTAGAAGCAACAGTTAGGACAAAGTGGTTTCCAAGGCAGTGACCTCATTCAGTTCCTGAAGGAAGTGACCTCACCACACTTCCTTGGTGATGGAACTCTCTGAACTTGGGATCCAGGAAGCCAGGCACCCAGAGGCAGTCCCAGTGCCAGTCCCAGTGGGCTCACTTGTCTGGATTTACCACGGACAGAGTCAGTCTTTCTTGGTACCTACAGATGTGAGGATGGCCAATTGCCAGGAAAGCTCCGAAGGGGGTCTTTCCTGGGAAAGCAGGTAGTGGCTCACCCCTGGCTCCTGTCAACTTCACAGAAGTGGCCACGGAGGCCAGATCTGAGACAGGACAGGCCATTTCGGGGGAACATAGTATGGCCCACCAGTCAGAGGACACTGCGGGTAGTCACAGACCTCCTTGGGGGAAGGAGGTGGCTTTGTGGGTGTGGGTGTGAATTTGTGGTTTTGTCTAATGTTGTGAGAAGAGGTAGGAAAGGAGGTTTGTTTGGTTCAAAGTGGACTGTTTCTAGCATGTCTTTTGACAAGGCGAGTGTTGCTATGTCTGTGTATCCCACTGTGTCTGTGGTTGTAGACATTAGAAAAGAGAATGCATCAATGGATGTGTCCTGTCTAGTAGAAAGCTTCCAGCATTCATCCTGCTCAATTTATGAATGGACTGCAGCTTGCCTTATCCATGGGCAACACCTCCTATCTTCCTAATGTCCTGTTTTCTTCCTGAATTCTGGCCACTCTTCAGAATAGGCTCATGGTTTTGTGTCCAAGATATGTACCACCTCCAAGCTTGGTGACATGGCCATGTACTGGATAGCTGAAAGGAATGGTGAGCATCTCAGAAAACTCAGATATCAGTGGGCCCAGTAAAGTCTCAGTGGAGAAAGCCTGCTTTGGGCCTTTTGCTTACCTATTGTTCTGTTTCCCTGGATGTCAGCAAGGTGTTTGCCTCAAGACACCCCTTTGTGAAGCCTCAAGAAAACCATTTTCAAATGCAAACGAACAGGCATCACCTGTGGCTCTTTGCTTAATTGCTTTGCAAAGGGATGTGTCTGAATCAGCCTCTTGGCCCTGTGTGAGCCTGTGGCTTAGATTGTCAGCACCTGATGGATCTCAAGAAAGATCTTATATGTGCATCCAAAGCCAATAGAGCAAAAAAGCAGTCATTGTGGATGAAGTCTCTCGCCTTCCTTTGTAAGGTTCCTGATCTCCATCAAGTGAGAATAGGGATCCTTTGGGTCAAATGAGTTCTTCAAAGCCCTGCAGCGGCTAGGCATTATGTGCTTAGATTTTCTCATGACTCCAATTCACACAAAGAATCTATACCCCACCATCAGCAGGCCTCAATGTGAAGAAGCTGAGCAGTATTAAAGGCAGGACTATTTGATCACTCCTGGTTCAAAGGAAGGGTGTACAGGCCACCCTGACATTAGGCTAATGAGGGGCAAGGAAGCTTATTGTAAACACTGTCTTAGGCTGTTCCCCTCCTGGAAACCTCCAGCCAGAGGTTGTGAGGATTGTCTATATTGAAGAAGATGAGGGCCTTGTGGCAGTGTTTCGGTTTGAATTGTGGTCATTTGTGTGGCTGTGGAAGAGATGAGTGGGTCCCCCTGGGCTTGAACTCTGGTGTGATTCCCCTTGGAGACTGAGTTCTGGAACTGACCTCAGAGAAGTATTGCCATGAATTGTGTTGGGATTATTGGAAGTCACGCATGAGAGTCACCCTTGGAAACTGAGATAGAAGCCCAGGGTGACTTTCTACAAAACACTGGGAATATCAGCCAGGATATAACATGATTTTATTCTTAAAGACCTGGCAGCCATAGTTGAGAGTCAAGACACACATGGACCTCACATTGTAGACCTCAGTGGGCCTGGTTTCATGTGACTTTTTGGCCACTCTTTGGGAAGCCTTGTTTGTGAGAGTTCTCCAGAGCTTTCATTGAAATGATCTTCCTCACCATTGAATGGTTCCTGAATGAATGGAAACCCACAGTGCCTCCAACTTCATCCTTTAAAAATGGCTAGATAAATACCATGCAATCTTTGAAATTCCCACCAGGTGGCACTGGAGAACTTTTGGATGTCCTGTTGCTGATCATGAGTGTACCATGCAGGGGCCTTGATTGACTGGGTTGCATGAAAATGGTTTAGAAAAGAGATGCCAGTAAGTTGGGGCCTGCTGATTAGTGGGCCTAGAGCAGTGGTGTGCAGGTGTGTGATAAAACATCTGTGGTGGGGCCATGTGGATCTGCCATGGGCTTCCAAATGGCTTGTGACTGACATGGTGCAGCCAGCAGACCCTTGCATGTAAAGGCATCTTGTTATATGGAGAGGTTTCAGGGCAATGTTCAGAATGAGGTTGCTATGGTCAAGAGGGCAAGCTCTGTGGGATAGAAGCCTGGTTGGTGCATACTCCTAGGACCTTGACCCACCACACTTCACAGAATTCCCTCCACCACTGTGTCCCAGTTGAACTCGTTGTATTTCGTGAAGGAAATTTTAAACTCCTAGTGTAGCAGCAAGAAACACCAAGAAAGATGAGGATTACCAAATGGATTCACAGTCCCCACGGGGAGACACTTAGCCCCCAGTGGCCACAGTTTACCTACAAAGAGAGAATTCAGCACTTCTGCCTCATGTTCATTGGAAAATCAGAAACCATGTCCTCCAGGTCACATAGATGCAGACCCAGCTTTGATGGTCTCACTACAAAGGAAGCTAAAGCTCCTGACAACAACATATATTTCAAGAGCCCAACCTCAGAGGCAGTTTCTCAAGAAGTCTTTAGGCCAGCAGAGCTCCATGTTTGTGGAGTGTTTATCCTGTCCCTTACTTATGGAAACTCCTCTACCACCTCCAAAGTTGTGAACTCCTGAGCATTTTTCATTCCACATATGTATTCAAAGATTTTCTAACTCTTCTCCTCCAATTGCATCTTACTTGGGGCGAGGGTAATGTCAAGGCATTGTTCTGGATGAAGGTGGGAAGATTTTTGGGTAGCACATATTTGCATACACATTGGATTCATTTTCCTATTTTCCATTCCAAATACTGAATCCCTGACACTAACCCATACCCTACTAGACTCTGACTACGAATCCTAATATGATGGAGAAAAATAACCCAAACAGAATAGAAATACAAGCACTTCAGAGGAGGCATGGTGTGTAGTTGGACAGGCCTTTTGCATTATAAAGAGTAGGTGTTATGAATCTAGTCCAATGTAATAGTTCTCCATGTGTTTTTAAAGTTAACAAGTATGTGAATTCCTGTCTCCCTTTCTCTGTATCCTATTCAACACATGTATTTTTACATGCACATATAGAATCCTACCTGGTTTCCCAGCTACATTCTTGTGAGGTGGCTGACTTGGCAGATACAAACTGTGAGAAGAGATCACTCCTCCTAAATGCTGTTGGAACTGAAAATCAACCTAGGGGTAAGCTTCCTACTTGAACAACATGATACATAAATCCATGTTCAGTAAAATAAATATTTTTGGATCTGTGGATGATATATATTTCATGATGAATTTCAATTGGCATATATATTTCTACTTTTTAATGTGTCTGTGTGTGTGTTTTGTGTGTATATATATATATATATATATATATATATGTATATATACTCACACACACACTCTCCAGATTATTAAAAATATAAAATATATGTGTCTTATTTTACACTCCCTAAATTTATGTACACGTATGTGGATTTATAAGCAACTTTTCACAAGATTAGTCTCAGAAATATTCATCCACCTGAAATACATATTATTTTTCTAGTACAGAAAACTAACTTCAGTGAATGGTGCAAAGAAATCTTAACATTTCTACAGTAACTGACCCTGTTTAACATCAATGCAAGTAGACTCCTATGGGACATGATGTTTATTTTGACATTCGTTTTTATTCAACACTGGTACATTAGTATTTCTTCAGTTGATACACATCATAGGATATATATTTCATCCTCAAGTTCACAAATTTCTAGGCATTTGGTTCACTTTCAATCAAATCCTACTTCAGAACACATGTATCCCTTCATGTTTCTTGACTGGTCTTTTAATGAGACTTCTTTCCAAACACATTATTTTGGATTTCCATAATCACTTTTGAAGCAAAACTCTCACACCATTAAGGGTAAACCACAACCCTAATATTACCATTAGATGTATAACTGGTTGGCATGAATGATCCCGTATCAGTATAAGTTTTCCTATATATTTTCAGATATCAATTCAATCCAGTATTCAAATTTTAACCATTTATATTCTTCATTCACAGTATGGTCTATTCATGCATTATCTCTATACTCACAGACCCAGGGTACACCTATTTGTACCCCTGAATGCTAATTTATAGGTCTTCAAAATATTGCTCCCAAAAATGGTGAAAGAAATACATCACCTTATCTACATATACATTGTATCACAGTGATATTCTGCACACAAAATGCAAAGGTCACACTTATGATAGTACCAAAGCCTAATTGGAAAGTGAGCATGGATTACTTAAACATCCTTGTCCAGGTTGCCTAATGCTCTCAAATTTCAATTTTATTTGTGACTACACATTTGTTTCTGCCTGAGATTATATATTCAACCTCAACCCTGTTGAAAATGTCTAATCCTATCACTCACTTTATACTTTGCCTGATTTCCTAATGTTGATATTCATTTTTACTTTCCTACCTATTTTCCCCAGTTCATCATTGTGACTGACTCTTCACATGTGCTGACATTTACATTCACTCTCTAACAGACAGCCTATTGCTAAAGAAATTTTGGTCCAAATTTTATACTCATTCTTCTTCCTAAACCTACTGACTATCTTCCTAATCCTACATACTATCCCTTTTTGACTGCATGTTCTCTTCCACATTGAATCATTTAAGGTATAAGGTCCTATGCCATTGTATATGGATTTATCAGAGACATCTGTGCAGAATGTATTTCAAAGCTAAGTATCCCAATCAAGGGCCCAATGCCCTTCTGGCCTTCAAATCTTACTTAGATTTCTGTTTTCATACATATATTTCACCTCGGTATTATTATAAATATCACAGGTTCCCAATACCATTCTTCATCCAGCAGAATGTTCCCTAACCCAAATGGAACATGTTCTTAACCCCAAGCATACACTGTTCCCTCAATCTAACTTTACAGAAGAGCAGGGACAGAGTTGGTCTTACAATACAAGAATGTAGGGGATCTTCCACCTGCTGAGAACCTCAAAGGTCCATGGAGAAATGATCCCTGGAGAAGATGTAGGCAGCTAGGAAGGATCTGAGAGAGCAAAAGTCATCTCCAGTGGCAGACAACCTGGTCAGGATGAAGGGATGTGTCTGAATGAGCCTCTCTCTTCTTAATGTACACAAGATGGACCAAACCAGGCCTGTGTGGAGAGCTTTTCCTGGGTGCCTATGGTTGATATACCATTCTAACTTGTGAAAGTGTCACAGGAAGAAGGGGCAGCCTCCATCTCATGAGACCCTTAGAAGCAACAGTTAGGACAAAGTGGTTTCCAAGGCAGTGACCTCATTCAGTTCCTGAAGGAAGTGACCTCACCACACTTCCTTGGTGATAGAACTCTCTGAACTTGGGATCCAGGAAGCCAGGCACCCAGAGGCAGTCCCAGTGCCAGTCCCAGTGGGCTCACTTGTCTGGATTTACCACGGACAGAGTCAGTCTTTCTTGGTACCTACAGATGTGAGGATGGCCAATTGCCAGGAAAGCTCCGAAGGGGGTCTTTCCTGGGAAAGCAGGTAGTGGCTCACCCCTGGCTCCTGTCAACTTCACAGAAGTGGCCACGGAGGCCAGATCTGAGACAGGACAGGCCATTTCGGGGGAACATAGTATGGCCCACCAGTCAGAGGACACTGCGGGTAGTCACAGACCTCCTTGGGGGAAGGAGGTGGCTTTGTGGGTGTGGGTGTGAATTTGTGGTTTTGTCTAATGTTGTGAGAAGAGGTAGGAAAGGAGGTTTGTTTGGTTCAAAGTGGACTGTTTCTAGCATGTCTTTTGACAAGGCGAGTGTTGCTATGTCTGTGTATCCCACTGTGTCTGTGGTTGTAGACATTAGAAAAGAGAATGCATCAATGGATGTGTCCTGTCTAGTAGAAAGCTTCCAGCATTCATCCTGCTCAATTTATGAATGGACTGCAGCTTGCCTTATCCATGGGCAACACCTCCTATCTTCCTAATGTCCTGTTTTCTTCCTGAATTCTGGCCACTCTTCAGAATAGGCTCATGGTTTTGTGTCCAAGATATGTACCACCTCCAAGCTTGGTGACATGGCCATGTACTGGATAGCTGAAAGGAATGGTGAGCATCTCAGAAAACTCAGATATCAGTGGGCCCAGTAAAGTCTCAGTGGAGAAAGCCTGCTTTGGGCCTTTTGCTTACCTATTGTTCTGTTTCCCTGGATGTCAGCAAGGTGTTTGCCACAGGACACCCCTTTGTGAAGCCTCAAGAAAACCATTTTCAAATGCAAACGAACAGGCATCACCTGTGGCTCTTTGCTTAATTGCTTTGCAAAGGGATGTGTCTGAATCAGCCTCTTGGCCCTGTGTGAGCCTGTGGCTTAGATTGTCAGCACCTGATGGATCTCAAGAAAGATCTTATATGTGCATCCAAAGCCAATAGAGCAAAAAAGCAGTCATTGTGGATGAAGTCTCTCGCCTTCCTTTGTAAGGTTCCTGATCTCCATCAAGTGAGAATAGGGATCCTTTGGGTCAAATGAGTTCTTCAAAGCCCTGCAGCGGCTAGGCATTATGTGCTTAGATTTTCTCATGACTCCAATTCACACAAAGAATCTATACCCCACCATCAGCAGGCCTCAATGTGAAGAAGCTGAGCAGTATTAAAGGCAGGACTATTTGATCACTCCTGGTTCAAAGGAAGGGTGTACAGGCCACCCTGACATTAGGCTAATGAGGGGCAAGGAAGCTTATTGTAAACACTGTCTTAGGCTGTTCCCCTCCTGGAAACCTCCAGCCAGAGGTTGTGAGGATTGTCTATATTGAAGAAGATGAGGGCCTTGTGGCAGTGTTTCGGTTTGAATTGTGGTCATTTGTGTGGCTGTGGAAGAGATGACTGGGTCCCCCTGGGCTTGAACTCTGGTGTGATTCCCCTTGGAGACTGAGTTCTGGAACTGACCTCAGAGAAGTATTGCCATGAATTGTGTTGGGATTATTGGAGGTCACGCATGAGAGTCACCCTTGGAAACTGAGATAGAAGCCCAGGGTGACTTTCCACAAAACACTGGGAATATCAGCCAGGATGTAACATGATTTTATTCTTAAAGACCTGGCAGCCATAGTTGAGAGTCAAGACACACATGGACCTCACATTGTAGACCTCAGTGGGCCTGGTTTCATGTGAATTTTTGGCCACGCTTTGGGAAGCCTTGTTTGTGAGAGTTCTCCAGAGCTTTCATTGAAATGATCTTCCTCACCATTGAATGGTTCCTGAATGAATGGAAACCCACAGTGCCTCCGACTTCATCCTTTAAAAATGGCTAGATAAATACCATGCAATCTTTGAAATTCCCACCAGGGGGCACTGGAGAACTTTTGGATGTCCTGTTGCTGATCATGAGTGTACCATGCAGGGGCCTTGATTGACTGGCTTGCATGAAAATGGTTTAGAAAAGAGATGCCAGTAAGTTGGGGCCTGCTGATTAGTGGGCCTAGAGCAGTGGTGTGCAGGTGTGTGATAAAACATCTGTGGTGGGGCCATGTGGATCTGCCATGGGCTTCCAAATGGCTTGTGACTGACATGGTGCAGCCAGCAGACCCTTGCATGTAAAGGCATCTTGTTATATGGAGAGGTTTCAGGGCAATGTTCAGAATGAGGTTGCTATGGTCAAGAGGGCAAGCTCTGTGGGATAGAAGCCTGGTTGGTGCATACTCCTAGGACCTTGACCCACCACACTTCACAGAATTCCCTCCACCACTGTGTCCCAGTTGAACTCGTTGTATTTCGTGAAGGAAATTTTAAACTCCTAGTGTAGCAGCAAGAAACACCAAGAAAGATGAGGATTACCAAATGGATTCACAGTCCCCACGGGGAGACACTTAGCCCCCAGTGGCCACAGTTTACCTACAAAGAGAGAATTCAGCACTTCTGCCTCATGTTCATTGGAAAATCAGAAACCATGTCCTCCAGGTCACATAGATGCAGACCCAGCTTTGATGGTCTCACTACAAAGGAAGCTAAAGCTCCTGACAACAACTTATATTTCAAGAGCCCAACCTCAGAGGCAGTTTCTCAAGAAGTCTTTAGGCCAGCAGAGCTCCATGTTTGTGGAGTGTTTATCCTGTCCCTTACTTATGGAAACTCCTCTACCACCTCCAAAGTTGTGAACTCCTGAGCATTTTTCATTCCACATATGTATTCAAAGATTTTCTAACTCTTCTCCTCCAATTGCATCTTACTTGGGGCGAGGGTAATGTCAAGGCATTGTTCTGGATGAAGGTGGGAAGATTTTTGGGTAGCACATATTTGCATACACATTGGATTCATTTTCCTATTTTCCATTCCAAATACTGAATCCCTGACACTAACCCATACCCTACTAGACTCTGACTACGAATCCTAATATGATGGAGAAAAATAACCCAAACAGAATAGAAATACAAGCACTTCAGAGGAGGCATGGTGTGTAGTTGGACAGGCCTTTTGCATTATAAAGAGTAGGTGTTATGAATCTAGTCCAATGTAATAGTTCTCCATGTGTTTTTAAAGTTAACAAGTATGTGAATTCCTGTCTCCCTTTCTCTGTATCCTATTCAACACATGTATTTTTACATGCACATATAGAATCCTACCTGGTTTCCCAGCTACGTTTTGTGAGGTGGCTGACTTGGCAGATACAAACTGTGAGAAGAGATCACTCCTCCTAAATGCTGTTGGAACTGAAAATCAACCTATGGGTAAGCTTCCTACTTGAACAACATGATACATAAATCCATGTTCAGTAAAATAAATATTTTTGGATCTGTGGATGATATATATTTCATGATGAATTTCAATTGGCATATATATTTCTACTTTTTAATGTGTCTGTGTGTGTGTTTTGTGTGTATATATATATATATATATATATGTATATATACTCACACACACACTCTCCAGATTATTAAAAATATAAAATATATGTGTCTTATTTTACACTCCCTAAATTTATGTACACGTATGTGGATTTATAAGCAACTTTTCACAAGATTAGTCTCAGAAATATTCATCCACCTGAAATACATATTATTTTTCTAGTACAGAAAACTAACTTCAGTGAATGGTGCAAAGAAATCTTAACATTTCTACAGTAACTGACCCTGTTTAACATCAATGCAAGTAGACTCCTATGGGACATGATGTTTATTTTGACATTCGTTTTTATTCAACACTGGTACATTAGTATTTCTTCAGTTGATACACATCATAGGATATATATTTCATCCTCAAGTTCACAAATTTCTAGGCATTTGGTTCACTTTCAATCAAATCCTACTTCAGAACACATGTATCCCTTCATGTTTCTTGACTGGTCTTTTAATGAGACTTCTTTCCAAACACATTATTTTGGATTTCCATAATCACTTTTGAAGCAAAACTCTCACACCATTAAGGGTAAACCACAACCCTAATATTACCATTAGATGTATAACTGGTTGGCATGAATGATCCCGTATCAGTATAAGTTTTCCTATATATTTTCAGATATCAATTCAATCCAGTATTCAAATTTTAACCATTTATATTCTTCATTCACAGTATGGTCTATTCATGCATTATCTCTATACTCACAGACCCAGGGTACACCTATTTGTACCCCTGAATGCTAATTTATAGGTCTTCAAAATATTGCTCCCAAAAATGGTGAAAGAAATACATCACCTTATCTACATATACATTGTATCACAGTGATATTCTGCACACAAAATGCAAAGGTCACACTTATGATTGTACCAAAGCCTAATTGGAAAGTGAGCATGGATTACTTAAACATCCTTGTCCAGGTTGCCTAATGCTCTCAAATTTCAATTTTATTTGTGACTACACATTTGTTTCTGCCTGAGATTATATATTCAACCTCAACCCTGTTGAAAATGTCTAATCCTATCACTCACTTTATACTTTGCCTGATTTCCTAATGTTGATATTCATTTTTACTTTCCTACCTATTTTCCCCAGTTCATCATTGTGACTGACTCTTCACATGTGCTGACATTTACATTCACTCTCTAACAGACAGCCTATTGCTAAAGAAATTTTGGTCCAAATTTTATACTCATTCTTCTTCCTAAACCTACTGACTATCTTCCTAATCCTACCTACTATCCCTTTTTGACTGCATGTTCTCTTCTACATTGAATCATTTAAGGTATAAGGTCCTATGCCATTGTATATGGATTTATCAGAGACATCTGTGCAGAATGTATTTCAAAGCTAAGTATCCCAATCAAGGGCCCAATGCCCTTCTGGCCTTCAAATCTTACTTAGATTTCTGTTTTCATACATATATTTCACCTCGGTATTATTATAAATATCACAGGTTCCCAATACCATTCTTCATCCAGCAGAATGTTCCCTAACCCAAATGGAACATGTTCTTAACCCCAAGCATACACTGTTCCCTCAATCTAACTTTACAGAAGAGCAGGGACAGAGTTGGTCTTACAATACAAGAATGTAGGGGATCTTCCACCTGCTGAGAACCTCAAAGGTCCATGGAGAAATGATCCCTGGAGAAGATGTAGGCAGCTAGGAAGGATCTGAGAGAGCAAAAGTCATCTCCGGTGGCAGACAACCTGGTCAGGATGAAGGGATGTGTCTGAATGAGCCTCTCTCTTCTTAATGTACACAAGATGGACCAAACCAGGCCTGTGTGGAGAGCTTTTCCTGGGTGCCTATGGTTGATATACCATTCTAACTTGTGAAAGTGTCACAGGAAGAAGGGGCAGCCTCCATCTCATGAGACCCTTAGAAGCAACAGTTAGGACAAAGTGGTTTCCAAGGCAGTGACCTCATTCAGTTCCTGAAGGAAGTGACCTCACCACACTTCCTTGGTGATGGAACTCTCTGAACTTGGGATCCAGGAAGCCAGGCACCCAGAGGCAGTCCCAGTGCCAGTCCCAGTGGGCTCACTTGTCTGGATTTACCACGGACAGAGTCAGTCTTTCTTGGTACCTACAGATGTGAGGATGGCCAATTGCCAGGAAAGCTCCGAAGGGGGTCTTTCCTGGGAAAGCAGGTAGTGGCTCACCCCTGGCTCCTGTCAACTTCACAGAAGTGGCCACGGAGGCCAGATCTGAGACAGGACAGGCCATTTCGGGGGAACATAGTATGGCCCACCAGTCAGAGGACACTGCGGGTAGTCACAGACCTCCTTGGGGGAAGGAGGTGGCTTTGTGGGTGTGGGTGTGAATTTGTGGTTTTGTCTAATGTTGTGAGAAGAGGTAGGAAAGGAGGTTTGTTTGGTTCAAAGTGGACTGTTTCTAGCATGTCTTTTGACAAGGCGAGTGTTGCTATGTCTGTGTATCCCACTGTGTCTGTGGTTGTAGACATTAGAAAAGAGAATGCATCAATGGATGTGTCCTGTCTAGTAGAAAGCTTCCAGCATTCATCCTGCTCAATTTATGAATGGACTGTAGCTTGCCTTATCCATGGGCAACACCTCCTATCTTCCTAATGTCCTGTTTTCTTCCTGAATTCTGGCCACTCTTCAGAATAGGCTCATGGTTTTGTGTCCAAGATATGTACCACCTCCAAGCTTGGTGACATGGCCATGTACTGGATAGCTGAAAGGAATGGCGAGCATCTCAGAAAACTCAGATATCAGTGGGCCCAGTAAAGTCTCAGTGGAGAAAGCCTGCTTTGGGCCTTTTGCTTACCTATTGTTCTGTTTCCCTGGATGTCAGCAAGGTGTTTGCCTCAGGACACCCCTTTGTGAAGCCTCAAGAAAACCATTTTCAAATGCAAACGAACAGGCATCACCTGTGGCTCTTTGCTTAATTGCTTTGCAAAGGGATGTGTCTGAATCAGCCTCTTGGCCCTGTGTGAGGCTGTGGCTTAGATTGTCAGCACCTGATGGATCTCAAGAAAGACCTTATATGTTCATCCAAAGCCAATATAGCAAAAAAGCAGTCATTGTGGATGAAGTCTCTCGCCTTCCTTTGTAAGGTTCCTGATCTCCATCAAGTGAGAATAGGGATCCTTTGGGTCAAATGAGTTCTTCAAAGCCCTGCAGCGGCTAGGCATTATGTGCTTAGATTTTCTCATGACTCCAATTCACACAAAGAATCTATACCCCACCATCAGCAGGCCTCAATGTGAAGAAGCTGAGCAGTATTAAAGGCAGGACTATTTGATCACTCCTGGTTCAAAGGAAGGGTGTACAGGCCACCCTGACATTAGGCTAATGAGGGGCAAGGAAGCTTATTGTAAACACTGTCTTAGGCTGTTCCCCTCCTGGCAAACTCCAGCCAGAGGTTGTGAGGATTGTCTATATTGAAGAAGATGAGGGCCTTGTGGCAGTGTTTCGGTTTGAATTGTGGTCATTTGTGTGGCTGTGGAAGAGATGAGTGGGTCCCCCTGGGCTTGAACTCTGGTGTGATTCCCCTTGGAGACTGAGTTCTGGAACTGACCTCAGAGAAGTATTGCCATGAATTGTGTTGGGATTATTGGAGGTCACGCATGAGAGTCACCCTTGGAAACTGAGATAGAAGCCCAGGGTGACTTTCCACAAAACACTGGGAATATCATCCAGGATGTAACATGATTTTATTCTTAAAGACCTGGCAGCCATAGTTGAGAGTCAAGACACACATGGACCTCACATTGTAGACCTCAGTGGGCCTGGTTTCATGTGACTTTTTGGCCACTCTTTGGGAAGCCTTGTTTGTGAGAGTTCTCCAGAGCTTTCATTGAAATGATCTTCCTCACCATTGAATGGTTCCTGAATGAATGGAAACCCACAGTGCCTCCAACTTCATCCTTTAAAAATGGCTAGATAAATACCATGCAATCTTTGAAATTCCCACCAGGGGGCACTGGAGAACTTTTGGATGTCCTGTTGCTGATCATGAGTGTACCATGCAGGGGCCTTGATTGACTGGCTTGCATGAAAATGGTTTAGAAAAGAGATGCCAGTAAGTTGGGGCCTGCTGATTAGTGGGCCTAGAGCAGTGGTGTGCAGGTGTGTGATAAAACATCTGTGGTGGGGCCATGTGGATCTGCCATGGGCTTCCAAATGGCTTGTGACTGACATGGTGCAGCCAGCAGACCCTTGCATGTAAAGGCATCTTGTTATATGGAGAGGTTTCAGGGCAATGTTCAGAATGAGGTTGCTATGGTCAAGAGGGCAAGCTCTGTGGGATAGAAGCCTGGTTGGTGCATACTCCTAGGACCTTGACCCACCACACTTCACAGAATTCCCTCCACCACTGTGTCCCAGTTGAACTCGTTGTATTTCGTGAAGGAAATTTTAAACTCCTAGTGTAGCAGCAAGAAACACCAAGAAAGATGAGGATTACCAAATGGATTCACAGTCCCCACGGGGAGACACTTAGCCCCCAGTGGCCACAGTTTACCTACAAAGAGAGAATTCAGCACTTCTGCCTCATGTTCATTGGAAAATCAGAAACCATGTCCTCCAGGTCACATAGATGCAGACCCAGCTTTGATGGTCTCACTACAAAGGAAGCTAAAGCTCCTGACAACAACATATATTTCAAGAGCCCAACCTCAGAGGCAGTTTCTCAAGAAGTCTTTAGGCCAGCAGAGCTCCATGTTTGTGGAGTGTTTATCCTGTCCCTTACTTATGGAAACTCCTCTACCACCTCCAAAGTTGTGAACTCCTGAGCATTTTTCATTCCACATATGTATTCAAAGATTTTCTAACTCTTCTCCTCCAATTGCATCTTACTTGGGGCGAGGGTAATGTCAAGGCATTGTTCTGGATGAAGGTGGGAAGATTTTTGGGTAGCACATATTTGCATACACATTGGATTCATTTTCCTATTTTCCATTCCAAATACTGAATCCCTGACACTAACCCATACCCTACTAGACTCTGACTACGAATCCTAATATGATGGAGAAAAATAACCCAAACAGAATAGAAATACAAGCACTTCAGAGGAGGCATGGTGTGTAGTTGGACAGGCCTTTTGCATTATAAAGAGTAGGTGTTATGAATCTAGTCCAATGTAATAGTTCTCCATGTGTTTTTAAAGTTAACAAGTATGTGAATTCCTGTCTCCCTTTCTCTGTATCCTATTCAACACATGTATTTTTACATGCACATATAGAATCCTACCTGGTTTCCCAGCTACGTTTTGTGAGGTGGCTGACTTGGCAGATACAAACTGTGAGAAGAGATCACTCCTCCTAAATGCTGTTGGAACTGAAAATCAACCTATGGGTAAGCTTCCTACTTGAACAACATGATACATAAATCCATGTTCAGTAAAATAAATATTTTTGGATCTGTGGATGATATATATTTCAGGATGAATTTCAATTGGCATATATATTTCTACTTTTTAATGTGTCTGTGTGTGTGTGTTTTGTGTGTATATATATATGTATATATACACACACACACACTCTCCAGATTATTCAAAATATAAAATATATGTGTCTTATTTTACACTCCCTAAATTTATGTACACGTATGTGGATTTATAATCAACTTTTCACAAGATTAGTCTCAGAAATATTCATCCACCTGAAATACATATTTGTTTTCTAGTACTGAAAACTAACTTCAGTGAATGGTGCAAAGAAATCCTAACATTTCTACAGTAACTGACCCTGTTTAACATCAATGCAAGTAGACTCCTATGGGACATGATGTTTATTTTGAAATTCATTTTTATTCAACACTGGTACATTAGTATTTCTTAGTTGATGCACATCATAGGATATATATTTCATCCTCAAGTTCACAAATTTCTAGGCATTTGGTTCACTTTCAATCAAATCCTACTTCAGAACACATGTATCCCTTCATGTTTCTTGACTGGTCTTTTAATGAGACTTCTTTCCAAACACATTATTTTGGATTTCCATAATCACTTTTGAAGCAAAACTCACACACCATTAAGGGTAAACCATAACCCTAATATTACTATTAGATGTATAACGGGTTGGCATGAATGATCCTGTGTCGGTATAAGATTTCCTATATATTTTCAGATATCAATTCAATCCATTATTTAAATTTTAACTATTTATATTCTTCATTCACAGTATGGTCTATTCATGCATTATCTCTATACTCACAGACCCAGGGTACACCTATTTGTACCCCTGAATGCTAATTTATAGGTCTTCAACATATTGCTCCCAAAAATGGAGAAAGAAATACTCACATCACCTTATCTACATATACATTGTATCACACTGATATTCTGCACATAAAATGCAAAGTTCACTTATGATTGTTCCAAAGCCTAATTGGAAAGTGAGCATGGATTACTAAAAACATCCTTGTCCAGGTTGCCTCATGCTCTCAAATTTCAATTTTATTTGTGACTACACATTTGTTTCTGCCTAAGAATATATATTCAACCTCAACCCTCTTAAAAATGTCTAATCCTATCACTCACTTTATACTTTGCCTGATTTCCTAATGTCGATATTCATTTTTGCTTTCCTACCGATTTTCCCCAGTTCATCATTGTGACTGACTCTTCACATGTGCTGACATTTACATTCACTCTCTAACAGAAAGCCTATTGCTAAAGAACTTTTGGTCCAAATTTTATACTCATTCTTCTTCCTAAACCTACTGACTATCTTCCTAATCCTACCTATTATCCCTTTTTGACTGGATGTTCTCTTCTACATTGAATCATCCAAGGTACAAGGTCCTGTGCCATTGTATATGGATTTATCAGAGACATCTGTACAGAATGTAATTCAAAGCTAACTATCCCAATCAAGGGCCCAATGCCCTTCTGGCCTTCAAATCTTACTTAGATTTCTGTTTTCATACATATATTTCACCTCGGTATTATTATAAATATCACAGGTTCCCAATACCATTCTTCATCCAGCAGAATGTTCCCTAACCCAAATGGAACATGTTCTTAACCCCAAGCATACACTGTTCCCTCAATCTAACTTTACAGAAGAGCAGGGACAGAGTTGGTCTTACAATACAAGAATGTAGGGGATCTTCCACCTGCTGAGAACCTCAAACGTCCATGGAGAAATGATCCCTGGAGAAGATGTAGGCAGCTAGGAAGGATCTGAGAGAGCAAAAGTCATCTCCGGTGGCAGACAACCTGGTCAGGATGAAGGGATGTGTCTGAATGAGCCTCTCTCTTCTTAATGTAGACAAGATGGACCAAACCAGGCCTGTGTGGAGAGCTTTTCCTGGGTGCCTATGGTTGATATACCATTCTAACTTGTGAAAGTGTCACAGGAAGAAGGGGCAGCCTCCATCTCATGAGACCCTTAGAAGCAACAGTTAGGACAAAGTGGTTTCCAAGGCAGTGACCTCATTCAGTTCCTGAAGGAAGTGACCTCACCACACTTCCTTGGTGATGGAACTCTCTGAACTTGGGATCCAGGAAGCCAGGCACCCAGAGGCAGTCCCAGTGCCAGTCCCAGTGGGCTCACTTGTCTGGATTTACCACGGACAGAGTCAGTCTTTCTTGGTACCTACAGATGTGAGGATGGCCTATTGCCAGGAAAGCTCTGAAGGGGGTCTTTCCTGGGAAAGCAGGTAGTGGCTCACCCCTGGCTCCTGTCAACTTCACAGAAGTGGCCACGGAGGCCAGATCTGAGACAGGACAGGCCATTTCAGGGGAACATAGTATGGCCCACCAGTCAGAGGACACTGCTGGTAGTCACAGACCTCCTTGGGGGAAGGAGGTGGCTTTGTGGGTGTGGGTGTGAATTTGTGGTTTTGTCTAATGTTGTGAGAAGAGGTAGGAAAGGAGGTTTGTTTGGTTCAAAGTGGACTGTTTCTAGCATGTCTTTTGACAAGGCGAGTGTTGCTATGTCTGTGTATCCCACTGTGTCCGTGGTTGTAGACATTAGAAAGGAGAATGCATCAATGGATGTGTCCTGTCTAGTAGAAAGCTTCCAGCATTCATCCTGCTCAATTTATGAATGGACTGCAGCTTGCCTTATCCATGAGCAACACCTCCTATCTTCCTAATGTCCTGTTTTCTTCCTGAATTCTGGCCACTCTTCAGAATAGGCTCATGGTTTTGTGTCCAAGATATGTACCACCTCCAAGCTTGGTGACATGGCCATGTACTGGATAGCTGAAAGGAATGGCGAGCATCTCAGAAAACTCAGATATCAGTGGGCCCAGTAAAGTCTCAGTGGAGAAAGCCTGCTTTGGGCCTTTTGCTTACCTATTGTTCTGTTTCCCTGGATGTCAGCAAGGTGTTTGCCTCAGGACACCCCTTTGTGAAGCCTCAAGAAAACCATTTTCAAATGCAAACGAACAGGCATCACCTGTGGCTCTTTGCTTAATTGCTTTGCAAAGGGATGTGTCTGAATCAGCCTCTTGGCCCTGTGTGAGGCTGTGGCTTAGATTGTCAGCACCTGATGGATCTCAAGAAAGATCTTATATGTGCATCCAAAGCCAATATAGCAAAAAAGCAGTCATTGTGGATGAAGTCTCTCGCCTTCCTTTGTAAGGTTCCTGATCTCCATCAAGTGAGAATAGGGATCCTTTGGGTCAAATGAGTTCTTCAAAGCCCTGCAGCGGCTAGGCATTATGTGCTTAGATTTTCTCATGACTCCAATTCACACAAAGAATCTATACCCCACCATCAGCAGGCCTCAATGTGAAGAAGCTGAGCAGTATTAAAGGCAGGACTATTTGATCACTCCTGGTTCAAAGGAAGGGTGTACAGGCCACCCTGACATTAGGCTAATGAGGGGCAAGGAAGCTTATTGTAAACACTGTCTTAGGCTGTTCCCCTCCTGGCAAACTCCAGCCAGAGGTTGTGATGATTGTCTATATTGAAGAAGATGAGGGCCTTGTGGCAGTGTTTCGGTTTGAATTGTGGTCATTTGTGTGGCTGTGGAAGAGATGACTGGGTCCCCCTGGGCTTGAACTCTGGTGTGATTCCCCTTGGAGACTGAGTTCTGGAACTGACCTCAGAGAAGTATTGCCATGAATTGTGTTGGGATTATTGGAGGTCACGCATGAGAGTCACCCTTGGAAACTGAGATAGAAGCCCAGGGTGACTTTCCACAAAACACTGGGAATATCAGCCAGGATGTAACATGATTTTATTCTTAAAGACCTGGCAGCCATAGTTGAGAGTCAAGACACACATGGACCTCACATTGTAGACCTCAGTGGGCCTGGTTTCATGTGACTTTTTGGCCACTCTTTGGGAAGCCTTGTTTGTGAGAGTTCTCCAGAGCTTTCATTGAAATGATCTTCCTCACCATTGAATGGTTCCTGAATGAATGGAAACCCACAGTGCCTCCGACTTCATCCTTTAAAAATGGCTAGATAAATACCATGCAATCTTTGAAATTCCCACCAGGGGGCACTGGAGAACTTTTGGATGTCCTGTTGCTGATCATGAGTGTACCATGCAGGGGCCTTGATTGACTGGGTTGCATGAAAATGGTTTAGAAAAGAGATGCCAGTAAGTTGGGGCCTGCTGATTAGTGGGCCTAGAGCAGTGGTGTGCAGGTGTGTGATAAAACATCTGTGGTGGGGCCATGTGGATCTGCCATGGGCTTCCAAATGGCTTGTGACTGACATGGTGCAGCCAGCAGACCCTTGCATGTAAAGGCATCTTGTTATATGGAGAGGTTTCAGGGCAATGTTCAGAATGAGGTTGCTATGGTCAAGAGGGCAAGCTCTGTGGGATAGAAGCCTGGTTGGTGCATACTCCTAGGACCTTGACCCACCACACTTCACAGAATTCCCTCCACCACTGTGTCCCAGTTGAACTCGTTGTATTTCGTGAAGGAAATTTTAAACTCCTAGTGTAGCAGCAAGAAACACCAAGAAAGATGAGGATTACCAAATGGATTCACAGTCCCCACGGGGAGACACTTAGCCCCCAGTGGCCACAGTTTACCTACAAAGAGAGAATTCAGCACTTCTGCCTCATGTTCATTGGAAAATCAGAAACCATGTCCTCCAGGTCACATAGATGCAGACCCAGCTTTGATGGTCTCACTACAAAGGAAGCTAAAGCTCCTGACAACAACATATATTTCAAGAGCCCAACCTCAGAGGCAGTTTCTCAAGAAGTCTTTAGGCCAGCAGAGCTCCATGTTTGTGGAGTGTTTATCCTGTCCCTTACTTATGGAAACTCCTCTACCACCTCCAAAGTTGTGAACTCCTGAGCATTTTTCATTCCACATATGTATTCAAAGATTTTCTAACTCTTCTCCTCCAATTGCATCTTACTTGGGGCGAGGGTAATGTCAAGGCATTGTTCTGGATGAAGGTGGGAAGATTTTTGGGTAGCACATATTTGCATACACATTGGATTCATTTTCCTATTTTCCATTCCAAATACTGAATCCCTGACACTAACCCATACCCTACTAGACTCTGACTACGAGTCCTAATATGATGGAGAAAAATAACCCAAACAGAATAGAAATACAAGCACTTCAGAGGAGGCATGGTGTGTAGTTGGACAGGCCTTTTGCATTATAAAGAGTAGGTGTTATGAATCTAGTCCAATGTAATAGTTCTCCATGTGTTTTTAAAGTTAACAAGTATGTGAATTCCTGTCTCCCTTTCTCTGTATCCTATTCAACACATGTATTTTTACATGCACATATAGAATCCTACCTGGTTTCCCAGCTACATTTTGTGAGGTGGCTGACTTGGCAGATACAAACTGTGAGAAGAGATCACTCCTCCTAAATGCTGTTGGAACTGAAAATCAACCTATGGGTAAGCTTCCTACTTGAACAACATGATACATAAATCCATGTTCAGTAAAATAAATATTTTTGGATCTGTGGATGATATATATTTCATGATGAATTTCAATTGGCATATATATTTCTACTTTTTAATGTGTCTGTGTGTGTGTTTTGTGTGTATATATATATGTATATATACACACACACACACTCTCCAGATTATTCAAAATATAAAATATATGTGTCTTATTTTACACTCCCTAAATTTACGTACATGTATGTGGATTTTTAATCAACTTTTCACAAGATTAGTCTCAGAAATATTCATCCACTTGAAATACATATTTGTTTTCTAGTACTGAAAACTAACTTCAGTGAATGGTGCAAAGAAATCCTAACATTTCTACAGTAACTGACCCTGTTTAACATCAATGCAAGTAGACTCCTATGGGACATGATGTTTATTTTGAAATTCATTTTTATTCAACACTGGTACATTAGTATTTCTTAGTTGATGCACATCATAGGATATATATTTCATCCTCAAGTTCACAAATTTCTAGGCATTTGGTTCACTTTCAATCAAATCCTACTTCAGAACACATGTATCCCTTCATGTTTCTTGACTGGTCTTTTAATGAGACTTCTTTCCAAACACATTATTTTGGATTTCCATAATCACTTTTGAAGCAAAACTCACACACCATTAAGGGTAAACCATAACCCTAATATTACTATTAGATGTATAACGGGTTGGCATGAATGATCCTGTGTCGGTATAAGATTTCCTATATATTTTCAGATATCAATTCAAACCATTATTTAAATTTTAACTATTTATATTCTTCATTCACAGTATGGTCTATTCATGCATTATCTCTATACTCACAGACCCAGGGTACACCTATTTGTACCCCTGAATGCTAATTTATAGGTCTTCAACATATTGCTCCCAAAAATGGAGAAAGAAATACTCACATCACCTTATCTACATATACATTGTATCACACTGATATTCTGCACACAAAATGCAAAGGTCACACTTATGATTGTTCCAAAGCCTAATTGGAAAGTGAGCATGGATTACTAAAACATCCTTGTCCAGGTTGCCTCATGCTCTCAAATGTCAATTTTATTTGTGACTACACATTTGTTTCTGCCTAAGAATATATATTCAACCTCAACCCTCTTAAAAATGTCTAATCCTATCACTCACTTTATACTTTGCCTGATTTCCTAATGTCGATATTCATTTTTGCTTTCCTACCGATTTTCCCCAGTTCATCATTGTGACTGACTCTTCACATGTGCTGACATTTACATTCACTCTCTGACAGCCTATTGCTAAAGAACTTTTGGTCCAAATTTTATACTCATTCTTCTTCCTAAACCTACTGACTATCTTCCTAATCCTACCTATTATCCCTTTTTGACTGGATGTTCTCTTCTACATTGAATCATCCAAGGTACAAGGTCCTGTGCCATTGTATATGGATTTATCAGAGACATCTGTACAGAATGTAATTCAAAGCTAAGTATCCCAATCAAGGGCCCAATGCCCTTCTGGCCTTCAAATCTTACTTAGATTTCTGTTTTCATACATATATTTCACCTCGGTATTATTATAAATATCACAGGTTCCCAATACCATTCTTCATCCAGCAGAATGTTCCCTAACCCAAATGGAACATGTTCTTAACCCCAAGCATACACTGTTCCCTCAATCTAACTTTACAGAAGAGCAGGGACAGAGTTGGTCTTACAATACAAGAATGTAGGGGATCTTCCACCTGCTGAGAACCTCAAATGTCCATGGAGAAATGATCCCTGGAGAAGATGTAGGCAGCTAGGAAGGATCTGAGAGAGCAAAAGTCATCTCCGGTGGCAGACAACCTGGTCAGGATGAAGGGATGTGTCTGAATGAGCCTCTCTCTTCTTAATGTAGACAAGATGGACCATACCAGGCCTGTGTGGAGAGCTTTTCCTGGGTGCCTATGGTTGATATACCATTCTAACTTGTGAAAGTGTCACAGGAAGAAGGGGCAGCCTCCATCTCATGAGACCCTTAGAAGCAACAGTTAGGACAAAGTGGTTTCCAAGGCAGTGACCTCATTCAGTTCCTGAAGGAAGTGACCTCACCACACTTCCTTGGTGATGGAACTCTCTGAACTTGGGATCCAGGAAGCCAGGCACCCAGAGGCAGTCCCAGTGCCAGTCCCAGTGGGCTCACTTGTCTGGATTTACCACGGACAGAGTCAGTCTTTCTTGGTACCTACAGATGTGAGGATGGCCAATTGCCAGGAAAGCTCCGAAGGGGGTCTTTCCTGGGAAAGCAGGTAGTGGCTCACCCCTGGCTCCTGTCAACTTCACAGAAGTGGCCACGGAGGCCAGATCTGAGACAGGACAGGCCATTTCAGGGGAACATAGTATGGCCCACCAGTCAGAGGACACTGCTGGTAGTCACAGACCTCCTTGGGGGAAGGAGGTGGCTTTGTGGGTGTGGGTGTGAATTTGTGGTTTTGTCTAATGTTGTGAGAAGAGGTAGGAAAGGAGGTTTGTTTGGTTCAAAGTGGACTGTTTCTAGCATGTCTTTTGACAAGGCGAGTGTTGCTATGTCTGTGTATCCCACTGTGTCTGTGGTTGTAGACATTAGAAAGGAGAATGCATCAATGGATGTGTCCTGTCTAGTAGAAGGCTTCCAGCATTCATCCTGCTCAACTTATGAATGGACTGCAGCTTGCCTTATCCATGGGCAACACCTCCTATCTTCCTAATGTCCTGTTTTCTTCCTGAATTCTGGCCACTCTTCAGAATAGGCTCATGGTTTTGTGTCCAAGATATGTACCACCTCCAAGCTTGGTGACATGGCCATGTACTGGATAGCTGAAAGGAATGGCGAGCATCTCAGAAAACTCAGATATCAGTGGGCCCAGTAAAGTCTCAGTGGAGAAAGCCTGCTTTGGGCCTTTTGCTTACCTATTGTTCTGTTTCCCTGGATGTCAGCAAGGTGTTTGCCTCAAGACACCCCTTTGTGAAGCCTCAAGAAAACCATTTTCAAATGCAAACGAACAGGCATCACCTGTGGCTCTTTGCTTAATTGCTTTGCAAAGGGATGTGTCTGAATCAGCCTCTTGGCCCTGTGTGAGCCTGTGGCTTAGATTGTCAGCACCTGATGGATCTCAAGAAAGATCTTATATGTGCATCCAAAGCCAATAGAGCAAAAAAGCAGTCATTGTGGATGAAGTCTCTCGCCTTCCTTTGTAAGGTTCCTGATCTCCATCAAGTGAGAATAGGGATCCTTTGGGTCAAATGAGTTCTTCAAAGCCCTGCAGCGGCTAGGCATTATGTGCTTAGATTTTCTCATGACTCCAATTCACACAAAGAATCTATACCCCACCATCAGCAGGCCTCAATGTGAAGAAGCTGAGCAGTATTAAAGGCAGGACTATTTGATCACTCCTGGTTCAAAGGAAGGGTGTACAGGCCACCCTGACATTAGGCTAATGAGGGGCAAGGAAGCTTATTGTAAACACTGTCTTAGGCTGTTCCCCTCCTGGCAAACTCCAGCCAGAGGTTGTGAGGATTGTCTATATTGAAGAAGATGAGGGCCTTGTGGCAGTGGTTTGGTTTGAATTGTGGTCATTTCTGTGGCTGTGGAAGAGATGACTGGGTCCCCCTGGGCTTGAACTCTGGTGTGATTCCCCTTGAAGACTGAGTTCTGGAACTGACCTCAGAGAAGTATTGCCATGAATTGTGTTGGGATTATTGGAGGTCACGCATGAGAGTCACCCTTGGAAACTGAGATAGAAGCCCAGGGTGACTTTCCACAAAACACTGGGAATATCAGCCAGGATGTAACATGATTTTATTCTTAAAGACCTGGCAGCCATAGTTGAGAGTCAAGACACACATGGACCTCACATTGTAGACCTCAGTGGGCCTGGTTTCATGTGACTTTTTGGCCACTCTTTGGGAAGCCTTGTTTGTGAGAGTTCTCCAGAGCTTTCATTGAAATGATCTTCCTCACCATTGAATGGTTCCTGAATGAATGGAAACCCACAGTGCCTCCGACTTCATCCTTTAAAAATGGCTAGATAAATACCATGCAATCTTTGAAATTCCCACCAGGGGGCACTGGAGAACTTTTGGATGTCCTGTTGCTGATCATGAGTGTACCATGCAGGGGCCTTGATTGACTGGGTTGCATGAAAATGGTTTAGAAAAGAGATGCCAGTAAGTTGGGGCCTGCTGATTAGTGGGCCTAGAGCAGTGGTGTGCAGGTGTGTGATAAAACATCTGTGGTGGGGCCATGTGGATCTGCCATGGGCTTCCAAATGGCTTGTGACTGACATGGTGCAGCCAGCAGACCCTTGCATGTAAAGGCATCTTGTTATATGGAGAGGTTTCAGGGCAATGTTCAGAATGAGGTTGCTATGGTCAAGAGGGCAAGCTCTGTGGGATAGAAGCCTGGTTGGTGCATACTCCTAGGACCTTGACCCACCACACTTCACAGAATTCCCTCCACCACTGTGTCCCAGTTGAACTCGTTGTATTTCGTGAAGGAAATTTTAAACTCCTAGTGTAGCAGCAAGAAACACCAAGAAAGATGAGGATTACCAAATGGATTCACAGTCCCCACGGGGAGACACTTAGCCCCCAGTGGCCACAGTTTACCTACAAAGAGAGAATTCAGCACTTCTGCCTCATGTTCATTGGAAAATCAGAAACCATGTCCTCCAGGTCACATAGATGCAGACCCAGCTTTGATGGTCTCACTACAAAGGAAGCTAAAGCTCCTGACAACAACATATATTTCAAGAGCCCAACCTCAGAGGCAGTTTCTCAAGAAGTCTTTAGGCCAGCAGAGCTCCATGTTTGTGGAGTGTTTATCCTGTCCCTTACTTATGGAAACTCCTCTACCACCTCCAAAGTTGTGAACTCCTGAGCATTTTTCATTCCACATATGTATTCAAAGATTTTCTAACTCTTCTCCTCCAATTGCATCTTACTTGGGGCGAGGGTAATGTCAAGGCATTGTTCTGGATGAAGGTGGGAAGATTTTTGGGTAGCACATATTTGCATACACATTGGATTCATTTTCCTATTTTCCATTCCAAATACTGAATCCCTGACACTAACCCATACCCTACTAGACTCTGACTACGAATCCTAATATGATGGAGAAAAATAACCCAAACAGAATAGAAATACAAGCACTTCAGAGGAGGCATGGTGTGTAGTTGGACAGGCCTTTTGCATTATAAAGAGTAGGTGTTATGAATCTAGTCCAATGTAATAGTTCTCCATGTGTTTTTAAAGTTAACAAGTATGTGAATTCCTGTCTCCCTTTCTCTGTATCCTATTCAACACATGTATTTTTACATGCACATATAGAATCCTACCTGGTTTCCCAGCTACATTCTTGTGAGGTGGCTGACTTGGCAGATACAAACTGTGAGAAGAGATCACTCCTCCTAAATGCTGTTGGAACTGAAAATCAAACTATGGGTAAGCTTCCTACTTGAACAACATGATACATAAATCCATGTTCAGTAAAATAAATATTTTTGGATCTGTGGATGATATATATTTCATGATGAATTTCAATTGGCATATATATTTCTACTTTTTAATGTGTCTGTGTGTGTGTGTTTTGTGTGTATATATATATGTATATATACACACACACACACTCTCCAGATTATTCAAAATATAAAATATATGTGTCTTATTTTACACTCCCTAAATTTATGTACATGTATGTGGATTTATAATCAACTTTTCACAAGATTAGTCTCAGAAATATTCATCCACCTGAAATACATATTTGTTTTCTAGTACTGAAAACTAACTTCAGTGAATGGTGCAAAGAAATCCTAACATTTCTACAGTAACTGACCCTGTTTAACATCAATGCAAGTAGACTCCTATGGGACATGATGTTTATTTTGAAATTCATTTTTATTCAACACTGGTACATTAGTATTTCTTAGTTGATGCACATCATAGGATATATATTTCATCCTCAAGTTCACAAATTTCTAGGCATTTGGTTCACTTTCAATCAAATCCTACTTCAGAACACATGTATCCCTTCATGTTTCTTGACTGGTCTTTTAATGAGACTTCTTTCCAAACACATTATTTTGGATTTCCATAATCACTTTTGAAGCAAAACTCACACACCATTAAGGGTAAACCATAACCCTAATATTACTATTAGATGTATAACGGGTTGGCATGAATGATCCTGTGTCGGTATAAGATTTCCTATATATTTTCAGATATCAATTCAATCCATTATTTAAATTTTGACTATTTATATTCTTCATTCACAGTATGGTCTATTCATGCATTATCTCTATACTCACAGACCCAGGGTACACCTATTTGTACCCCTGAATGCTAATTTATAGGTCTTCAACATATTGCTCCCAAAAATGGAGAAAGAAATACTCACATCACCTTATCTACATATACATTGTATCACACTGATATTCTGCACATAAAATGCAAAGTTCACTTATGATTGTTCCAAAGCCTAATTGGAAAGTGAGCATGGATTACTAAAAACATCCTTGTCCAGGTTGCCTCATGCTCTCAAATTTCAATTTTATTTGTGACTACACATTTGTTTCTGCCTAAGAATATATATTCAACCTCAACCCTCTTAAAAATGTCTAATCCTATCACTCACTTTATACTTTGCCTGATTTCCTAATGTCGATATTCATTTTTGCTTTCCTACCGATTTTCCCCAGTTCATCATTGTGACTGACTCTTCACATGTGCTGACATTTACATTCACTCTCTAACAGACAGCCTATTGCTAAAGAACTTTTGGTCCAAATTTTATACTCATTCTTCTTCCTAAACCTACTGACTATCTTCCTAATCCTACCTATTATCCCTTTTTGACTGCATGTTCTCTTCTACATTGAATCATCCAAGGTACAAGGTCCTGTGCCATTGTATATGGATTTATCAGAGACATCTGTACAGAATGTAATTCAAAGCTAACTATCCCAATCAAGGGCCCAATGCCCTTCTGGCCTTCAAATCTTACTTAGATTTCTGTTTTCATACATATATTTCACCTCGGTATTATTATAAATATCACAGGTTCCCAATACCATTCTTCATCCAGCAGAATGTTCCCTAACCCAAATGGAACATGTTCTTAACCCCAAGCATACACTGTTCCCTCAATCTAACTTTACAGAAGAGCAGGGACAGAGTTGGTCTTACAATACAAGAATGTAGGGGATCTTCCACCTGCTGAGAACCTCAAATGTCCATGGAGAAATGATCCCTGGAGAAGATGTAGGCAGCTAGGAAGGATCTGAGAGAGCAAACGTCATCTCCGGTGGCAGACAACCTGGTCAGGATGAAGGGATGTGTCTGAATGAGCCTCTCTCTTCTTAATGTAGACAAGATGGACCAAACCAGGCCTGTGTGGAGAGCTTTTCCTGGGTGCCTATGGTTGATATACCATTCTAACTTGTGAAAGTGTCACAGGAAGAAGGGGCAGCCTCCATCTCATGAGACCCTTAGAAGCAACAGTTAGGACAAAGTGGTTTCCAAGGCAGTGACCTCATTCAGTTCCTGAAGGAAGTGACCTCACCACACTTCCTTGGTGATGGAACTCTCTGAACTTGGGATCCAGGAAGCCAGGCACCCAGAGGCAGTCCCAGTGCCAGTCCCAGTGGGCTCACTTGTCTGGATTTACCACGGACAGAGTCAGTCTTTCTTGGTACCTACAGATGTGAGGATGGCCAATTGCCAGGAAAGCTCCGAAGGGGGTCTTTCCTGGGAAAGCAGGTAGTGGCTCACCCCTGGCTCCTGTCAACTTCACAGAAGTGGCCACGGAGGCCAGATCTGAGACAGGACAGGCCATTTCAGGGGAACATAGTATGGCCCACCAGTCAGAGGACACTGCGGGTAGTCACAGACCTCCTTGGGGGAAGGAGGTGGCTTTGTGGGTGTGGGTGTGAATTTGTGGTTTTGTCTAATGTTGTGAGAAGAGGTAGGAAAGGAGGTTTGTTTGGTTCAAAGTGGACTGTTTCTAGCATGTCTTTTGACAAGGCGAGTGTTGCTATGTCTGTGTATCCCACTGTGTCTGTGGTTGTAGACATTAGAAAGGAGAATGCATCAATGGATGTGTCCTGTCTAGTAGAAGGCTTCCAGCATTCATCCTGCTCAATTTATGAATGGACTGCAGTTTGCCTTATCCATGGGCAACACCTCCTATCTTCCTAATGTCCTGTTTTCTTCCTGAATTCTGGCCACTCTTCAGAATAGGCTCATGGTTTTGTGTCCCAGATATGTACCACCTCCAAGCTTGGTGACATGGCCATGTACTGGATAGCTGAAAGGAATGGCGAGCATCTCAGTAAACTCAGATATCAGTGGGCCCAGTAAAGTCTCAGTGGAGAAAGCCTGCTTTGGGCCTTTTGCTTACCTATTGTTCTGTTTCCCTGGATGTCAGCAAGGTGTTTGCCTCAGGACACCCCTTTGTGAAGCCTCAAGAAAACCATTTTCAAATGCAAACGAACAGGCATCACCTGTGGCTCTTTGCTTAATTGCTTTGCAAAGGGATGTGTCTGAATCAGCCTCTTGGCCCTGTGTGAGCCTGTGGCTTAGATTGTCAGCACCTGATGTATCTCAAGAAAGATCTTATATGTGCATCCAAAGCCAATAGAGCAAAAAAGCAGTCATTGTGGATGAAGTCTCTTGCCTTCCTTTGTAAGGTTCCTGATCTCCATCAAGTGAGAATAGGGATCCTTTGGGTCAAATGAGTTCTTCAAAGCCCTGCAGCGGCTAGGCATTATGTGCTTAGATTTTCTCATGACTCCAATTCACACAAAGAATCTATACCCCACCATCAGCAGGCCTCAATGTGAAGAAGCTGAGCAGTATTAAAGGCAGGACTATTTGATCACTCCTGGTTAAAAGGAAGGGTGTACAGGCCACCCTGACATTAGGCTAATGAGGGGCAAGGAAGCTTATTGTAAACACTGTCTTAGGCTGTTCCCCTCCTGGCAAACTCCAGCCAGAGGTTGTGAGGATTGTCTATATTGAAGAAGATGAGGGCCTTGTGGCAGTGTTTCGGTTTGAATTGTGGTCATTTCTGTGGCTGTGGAAGAGATGACTGGGTCCCCCTGGGCTTGAACTCTGGTGTGATTCCCCTTGAAGACTGAGTTCTGGAACTGACCTCAGAGAAGTATTGCCATGAATTGTGTTGGGATTATTGGAGGTCACGCATGAGAGTCACCCTTGGAAACTGAGATAGAAGCCCAGGGTGACTTTCCACAAAACACTGGGAATATCAGCCAGGATGTAACATGATTTTATTCTTAAAGACATGGCAGCCATAGTTGAGAGTCAAGACACACATGGACCTCACATTGTAGACCTCAGTGGGCCTGGTTTCATGTGACTTTTTGGCCACTCTTTGGGAAGCCTTGTTTGTGAGAGTTCTCCAGAGCTTTCATTGAAATGATCTTCCTCACCATTGAATGGTTCCTGAATGAATGGAAACCCACAGTGCCTCCGACTTCATCCTTTAAAAATGGCTAGATAAATACCATGCAATCTTTGAAATTCCCACCAGGGGGCACTGGAGAACTTTTGGATGTCCTGTTGCTGATCATGAGTGTACCATGCAGGGGCCTTGATTGACTGGGTTGCATGAAAATGGTTTAGAAAAGAGATGCCAGTAAGTTGGGGCCTGCTGATTAGTGGGCCTAGAGCAGTGGTGTGCAGGTGTGTGATAAAACATCTGTGGTGGGGCCATGTGGATCTGCCATGGGCTTCCAAATGGCTTGTGACTGACATGGTGCAGCCAGCAGACCCTTGCATGTAAAGGCATCTTGTTATATGGAGAGGTTTCAGGGCAATGTTCAGAATGAGGTTGCTATGGTCAAGAGGGCAAGCTCTGTGGGATAGAAGCCTGGTTGGTGCATACTCCTAGGACCTTGACCCACCACACTTCACAGAATTCCCTCCACCACTGTGTCCCAGTTGAACTCGTTGTATTTCGTGAAGGAAATTTTAAACTCCTAGTGTAGCAGCAAGAAACACCAAGAAAGATGAGGATTACCAAATGGATTCACAGTCCCCACGGGGAGACACTTAGCCCCCAGTGGCCACAGTTTACCTACAAAGAGAGAATTCAGCACTTCTGCCTCATGTTCATTGGAAAATCAGAAACCATGTCCTCCAGGTCACATAGATGCAGACCCAGCTTTGATGGTCTCACTACAAAGGAAGCTAAAGCTCCTGACAACAACATATATTTCAAGAGCCCAACCTCAGAGGCAGTTTCTCAAGAAGTCTTTAGGCCAGCAGAGCTCCATGTTTGTGGAGTGTTTATCCTGTTCCTTACTTATGGAAACTCCTCTACCACCTCCAAAGTTGTGAACTCCTGAGCATTTTTCATTCCACATATGTATTCAAAGATTTTCTAACTCTTCTCCTCCAATTGCATCTTACTTGGGGCGAGGGTAATGTCAAGGCATTGTTCTGGATGAAGGTGGGAAGATTTTTGGGTAGCACATATTTGCATACACATTGGATTCATTTTCCTATTTTCCATTCCAAATACTGAATCCCTGACACTAACCCATACCCTACTAGACTCTGACTACGAATCCTAATATGATGGAGAAAAATAACCCAAACAGAATAGAAATACAAGCACTTCAGAGGAGGCATGGTGTGTAGTTGGACAGGCCTTTTGCATTATAAAGAGTAGGTGTTATGAATCTAGTCCAATGTAATAGTTCTCCATGTGTTTTTAAAGTTAACAAGTATGTGAATTCCTGTCTCCCTTTCTCTGTATCCTATTCAACACATGTATTTTTACATGCACATATAGAATCCTACCTGGTTTCCCAGCTACATTCTTGTGAGGTGGCTGACTTGGCAGATACAAACTGTGAGAAGAGATCACTCCTCCTAAATGCTGTTGGAACTGAAAATCAACCTATGGGTAAGCTTCCTACTTGAACAACATGATACATAAATCCATGTTCAGTAAAATAAATATTTTTGGATCTGTGGATGATATATATTTCATGATGAATTTCAATTGGCATATATATTTCTACTTTTTAATGTGTCTGTGTGTGTGTGTTTTGTGTGTATATATATATGTATATATACACACACACACACTCTCCAGATTATTCAAAATATAAAATATATGTGTCTTATTTTACACTCCCTAAATTTATGTACATGTATGTGGATTTATAATCAACTTTTCACAAGATTAGTCTCAGAAATATTCATCCACCTGAAATACATATTTGTTTTCTAGTACTGAAAACTAACTTCAGTGAATGGTGCAAAGAAATCCTAACATTTCTACAGTAACTGACCCTGTTTAACATCAATGCAAGTAGACTCCTATGGGACATGATGTTTATTTTGAAATTCATTTTTATTCAACACTGGTACATTAGTATTTCTTAGTTGATGCACATCATAGGATATATATTTCATCCTCAAGTTCACAAATTTCTAGGCATTTGGTTCACTTTCAATCAAATCCTACTTCAGAACACATGTATCCCTTCATGTTTCTTGACTGGTCTTTTAATGAGACTTCTTTCCAAACACATTATTTTGGATTTCCATAATCACTTTTGAAGCAAAACTCACACACCATTAAGGGTAAACCATAACCCTAATATTACTATTAGATGTATAACGGGTTGGCATGAATGATCCTGTGTCGGTATAAGATTTCCTATATATTTTCAGATATCAATTCAATCCATTATTTAAATTTTAACTATTTATATTCTTCATTCACAGTATGGTCTATTCATGCATTATCTCTATACTCACAGACCCAGGGTACACCTATTTGTACCCCTGAATGCTAATTTATAGGTCTTCAACATATTGCTCCCAAAAATGGAGAAAGAAATACTCACATCACCTTATCTACATATACATTGTATCACACTGATATTCTGCACATAAAATGCAAAGTTCACTTATGATTGTTCCAAAGCCTAATTGGAAAGTGAGCATGGATTACTAAAAACATCCTTGTCCAGGTTGCCTCATGCTCTCAAATTTCAATTTTATTTGTGACTACACATTTGTTTCTGCCTAAGAATATATATTCAACCTCAACCCTCTTAAAAATGTCTAATCCTATCACTCACTTTATACTTTGCCTGATTTCCTAATGTCGATATTCATTTTTGCTTTCCTACCGATTTTCCCCAGTTCATCATTGTGACTGACTCTTCACATGTGCTGACATTTACATTCACTCTCTAACAGACAGCCTATTGCTAAAGAACTTTTGGTCCAAATTTTATACTCATTCTTCTTCCTAAACCTACTGACTATCTTCCTAATCCTACCTATTATCCCTTTTTGACTGGATGTTCTCTTCTACATTGAATCATCCAAGGTACAAGGTCCTGTGCCATTGTATATGGATTTATCAGAGACATCTGTACAGAATGTAATTCAAAGCTAAGTATCCCAATCAAGGGCCCAATGCCCTTCTGGCCTTCAAATCTTACTTAGATTTCTGTTTTCATACATATATTTCACCTCGGTATTATTATAAATATCACAGGTTCCCAATACCATTCTTCATCCAGCAGAATGTTCCCTAACCCAAATGGAACATGTTCTTAACCCCAAGCATACACTGTTCCCTCAATCTAACTTTACAGAAGAGTAGGGACAGAGTTGGTCTTACAATACAAGAATGTAGGGGATCTTCCACCTGCTGAGAACCTCAAATGTCCATGGAGAAATGATCCCTGGAGAAGATGTAGGCAGCTAGGAAGGATCTGAGAGAGCAAACGTAATCTCCGGTGGCAGACAACCTGGTCAGGATGAAGGGATGTGTCTGAATGAGCCTCTCTCTTCTTAATGTAGACAAGATGGACCAAACCAGGCCTGTGTGGAGAGCTTTTCCTGGGTGCCTATGGTTGATATACCATTCTAACTTGTGAAAGTGTCACAGGAAGAAGGGGCAGCCTCCATCTCATGAGACCCTTAGAAGCAACAGTTAGGACAAAGTGGTTTCCAAGGCAGTGACCTCATTCAGTTCCTGAAGGAAGTGACCTCACCACACTTCCTTGGTGATGGAACTCTCTGAACTTGGGATCCAGGAAGCCAGGCACCCAGAGGCAGTCCCAGTGCCAGTCCCAGTGGGCTCACTTGTCTGGATTTACCACGGACAGAGTCAGTCTTTCTTGGTACCTACAGATGTGAGGATGGCCAATTGCCAGGAAAGCTCCGAAGGGGGTCTTTCCTGGGAAAGCAGGTAGTGGCTCACCCCTGGCTCCTGTCAACTTCACAGAAGTGGCCATGGAGGCCAGATCTGAGACAGGACAGGCCATTTCAGGGGAACATAGTATGGCCCACCAGTCAGAGGACACTGCGGGTAGTCACAGACCTCCTTGGGGGAAGGAGGTGGCTTTGTGGGTGTGGGAGTGAATTTGTGGTTTTGTCTAATGTTGTGAGAAGAGGTAGGAAAGGAGGTTTGTTTGGTTCAAAGTGGACTGTTTCTAGCATGTCTTTTGACAAGGCGAGTGTTGCTATGTCTGTGTATCCCACTGTGTCTGTGGTTGTAGACATTAGAAAGGAGAATGCATCAATGGATGTGTCCTGTCTAGTAGAAGGCTTCCAGCATTCATCCTGCTCAATTTATGAATGGACTGCAGCTTGCCTTATCCATGGGCAACACCTCCTATCTTCCTAATGTCCTGTTTTCTTCCTGAATTCTGGCCACTCTTCAGAATAGGCTCATGGTTTTGTGTCCAAGATATGTACCACCTCCAAGCTTGGTGACATGGCCATGTACTGGATAGCTGAAAGGAATGGCGAGCATCTCAGAAAACTCAGATATCAGTGGGCCCAGTAAAGTCTCAGTGGAGAAAGCCTGCTTTGGGCCTTTTGCTTACCTATTGTTCTGTTTCCCTGGATGTCAGCAAGGTGTTTGCCTCAGGACACCCCTTTGTGAAGCCTCAAGAAAACCATTTTCAAATGCAAACGAACAGGCATCACCTGTGGCTCTTTGCTTAATTGCTTTGCAAAGGGATGTGTCTGAATCAGCCTCTTGGCCCTGTGTGAGCCTGTGGCTTAGATTGTCAGCACCTGATGGATCTCAAGAAAGATCTTATATGTGCATCCAAAGCCAATAGAGCAAAAAAGCAGTCATTGTGGATGAAGTCTCTCGCCTTCCTTTGTAAGGTTCCTGATCTCCATCAAGTGAGAATAGGGATCCTTTGGGTCAAATGAGTTCTTCAAAGCCCTGCAGCGGCTAGGCATTATGTGCTTAGATTTTCTCATGACTCCAATTCACACAAAGAATCTATACCCCACCATCAGCAGGCCTCAATGTGAAGAAGCTGAGCAGTATTAAAGGCAGGACTATTTGATCACTCCTGGTTCAAAGGAAGGGTGTACAGGCCACCCTGACATTAGGCTAATGAGGGGCAAGGAAGCTTATTGTAAACACTGTCTTAGGCTGTTCCCCTCCTGGCAAACTCCAGCCAGAGGTTGTGAGGATTGTCTATATTGAAGAAGATGAGGGCCTTGTGGCAGTGTTTCGGTTTGAATTGTGGTCATTTCTGTGGCTGTGGAAGAGATGACTGGGTCCCCCTGGGCTTGAACTCTGGTGTGATTCCCCTTGAAGACTGAGTTCTGGAACTGACCTCAGAGAAGTATTGCCATGAATTGTGTTGGGATTATTGGAGGTCACGCATGAGAGTCACCCTTGGAAACTGAGATAGAAGCCCAGGGTGACTTTCCACAAAACACTGGGAATATCAGCCAGGATGTAACATGATTTTATTCTTAAAGACATGGCAGCCATAGTTGAGAGTCAAGACACACATGGACCTCACATTGTAGACCTCAGTGGGCCTGGTTTCATGTGACTTTTTGGCCACTCTTTGGGAAGCCTTGTTTGTGAGAGTTCTCCAGAGCTTTCATTGAAATGATCTTCCTCACCATTGAATGGTTCCTGAATGAATGGAAACCCACAGTGCCTCCGACTTCATCCTTTAAAAATGGCTAGATAAATACCATGCAATCTTTGAAATTCCCACCAGGGGGCACTGGAGAACTTTTGGATGTCCTGTTGCTGATCATGAGTGTACCATGCAGGGGCCTTGATTGACTGGGTTGCATGAAAATGGTTTAGAAAAGAGATGCCAGTAAGTTGGGGCCTGCTGATTAGTGGGCCTAGAGCAGTGGTGTGCAGGTGTGTGATAAAACATCTGTGGTGGGGCCATGTGGATCTGCCATGGGCTTCCAAATGGCTTGTGACTGACATGGTGCAGCCAGCAGACCCTTGCATATAAAGGCATCTTGTTATATGGAGAGGTTTCAGGGCAATGTTCAGAATGAGGTTGCTATGGTCAAGAGGGCAAGCTCTGTGGGATAGAAGCCTGGTTGGTGCATACTCCTAGGACCTTGACCCACCACACTTCACAGAATTCCCTCCACCACTGTGTCCCAGTTGAACTCGTTGTATTTCGTGAAGGAAATTTTAAACTCCTAGTGTAGCAGCAAGAAACACCAAGAAAGATGAGGATTTACCAAATGGATTCACAGTCCCCACGGGGAGACACTTAGCCCCCAGTGGCCACAGTTTACCTACAAAGAGAGAATTCAGCACTTCTGCCTCATGTTCATTGGAAAATCAGAAACCATGTCCTCCAGGTCACATAGATGCAGACCCAGCTTTGATGGTCTCACTACAAAGGAAGCTAAAGCTCCTGACAACAACATATATTTCAAGAGCCCAACCTCAGAGGCAGTTTCTCAAGAAGTCTTTAGGCCAGCAGAGCTCCATGTTTGTGGAGTGTTTATCCTGTCCCTTACTTATGGAAACTCCTCTACCACCTCCAAAGTTGTGAACTCCTGAGCATTTTTCATTCCACATATGTATTCAAAGATTTTCTAACTCTTCTCCTCCAATTGCATCTTACTTGGGGCGAGGGTAATGTCAAGGCATTGTTCTGGATGAAGGTGGGAAGATTTTTGGGTAGCACATATTTGCATACACATTGGATTCATTTTCCTATTTTCCATTCCAAATACTGAATCCCTGACACTAACCCATACCCTACTAGACTCTGACTACGAATCCTAATATGATGGAGAAAAATAACCCAAACAGAATAGAAATACAAGCACTTCAGAGGAGGCATGGTGTGTAGTTGGACAGGCCTTTTGCATTATAAAGAGTAGGTGTTATGAATCTAGTCCAATGTAATAGTTCTCCATGTGTTTTTAAAGTTAACAAGTATGTGAATTCCTGTCTCCCTTTCTCTGTATCCTATTCAACACATGTATTTTTACATGCACATATAGAATCCTACCTGGTTTCCCAGCTACATTCTTGTGAGGTGGCTGACTTGGCAGATACAAACTGTGAGAAGAGATCACTCCTCCTAAATGCTGTTGGAACTGAAAATCAACCTATGGGTAAGCTTCCTACTTGAACAACATGATACATAAATCCATGTTCAGTAAAATAAATATTTTTGGATCTGTGGATGATATATATTTCATGATGAATTTCAATTGGCATATATATTTCTACTTTTTAATGTGTCTGTGTGTGTGTGTTTTGTGTGTATATATATATGTATATATACACACACACACACTCTCCAGATTATTCAAAATATAAAATATATGTGTCTTACTTTACACTCCCTAAATTTATGTACATGTATGTGGATTTATAATCAACTTTTCACAAGATTAGTCTCAGAAATATTCATCCACCTGAAATACATATTTGTTTTCTAGTACAGAAAACTAACTTCAGTGAATGGTGCAAAGAAATCCTAACATTTCTACAGTAACTGACCCTGTTTAACATCAATGCAAGTAGACTCCTATGGGACATGATGTTTATTTTGAAATTCATTTTTATTCAACACTGGTACATTAGTATTTCTTAGTTGATGCACATCATAGGATATATATTTCATCCTCAAGTTCACAAATTTCTAGGCATTTGGTTCACTTTCAATCAAATCCTACTTCAGAACACATGTATCCCTTCATGTTTCTTGACTGGTCTTTTAATGAGACTTCTTTCCAAACACATTATTTTGGATTTCCATAATCACTTTTGAAGCAAAACTCACACACCATTAAGGGTAAACCATAACCCTAATATTACTATTAGATGTATAACGGGTTGGCATGAATGATCCTGTGTCGGTATAAGATTTCCTATATATTTTCAGATATCAATTCAATCCATTATTTAAATTTTAACTATTTATATTCTTCATTCACAGTATGGTCTATTCATGCATTATCTCTATACTCACAGACCCAGGGTACACCTATTTGTACCCCTGAATGCTAATTTATAGGTCTTCAACATATTGCTCCCAAAAATGGAGAAAGAAATACTCACATCACCTTATCTACATATACATTGTATCACACTGATATTCTGCACATAAAATGCAAAGTTCACTTATGATTGTTCCAAAGCCTAATTGGAAAGTGAGCATGGATTACTAAAAACATCCTTGTCCAGGTTGCCTCATGCTCTCAAATTTCAATTTTATTTGTGACTACACATTTGTTTCTGCCTAAGAATATATATTCAACCTCAACCCTCTTAAAAATGTCTAATCCTATCACTCACTTTATACTTTGCCTGATTTCCTAATGTCGATATTCATTTTTGCTTTCCTACCGATTTTCCCCAGTTCATCATTGTGACTGACTCTTCACATGTGCTGACATTTACATTCACTCTCTAACAGACAGCCTATTGCTAAAGAAATTTTGGTCCAAATTTTATACTCACCCTTCTTCCTAAACCTACTGACTATCTTCCTAATCCTACCTACTATCCCTTTTTGACTGCATGTTCTCTTCTACATTGAATCATTTAAGGTATAAGGTCCTATGCCATTGTATATGGATTTATCAGAGACATCTGTGCAGAATGTATTTCAAAGCTAAGTATCCCAATCAAGGGCCCAATGCCCTTCTGGCCTTCAAATCTTACTTAGATTTCTGTTTTCATACATATATTTCACCTCGGTATTATTATAAATATCACAGGTTCCCAATACCATTCTTCATCCAGCAGAATGTTCCCTAACCCAAATGGAACATGTTCTTAACCCCAAGCATACACTGTTCCCTCAATCTAACTTTACAGAAGAGCAGGGACAGAGTTGGTCTTACAATACAAGAATGTAGGGGATCTTCCACCTGCTGAGAACCTCAAACGTCCATGGAGAAATGATCCCTGGAGAAGATGTAGGCAGCTAGGAAGGATCTGAGAGAGCAAAAGTCATCTCCTGTGGCAGACAACCTGGTCAGGATGAAGGGATGTGTCTGAATGAGCCTCTCTCTTCTTAATGTAGACAAGATGGACCAAACCAGGCCTGTGTGGAGAGCTTTTCCTGGGTGCCTATGGTTGATATACCATTCTAACTTGTGAAAGTGTCACAGGAAGAAGGGGCAGCCTCCATCTCATGAGACCCTTAGAAGCAACAGTTAGGACAAAGTGGTTTCCAAGGCAGTGACCTCATTCAGTTCCTGAAGGAAGTGACCTCACCACACTTCCTTGGTGATGGAACTCTCTGAACTTGGGATCCAGGAAGCCAGGCACCCAGAGGCAGTCCCAGTGCCAGTCCCAGTGGGCTCACTTGTCTGGATTTACCACGGACAGAGTCAGTCTTTCTTGGTACCTACAGATGTGAGGATGGCCAATTGCCAGGAAAGCTCCGAAGGGGGTCTTTCCTGGGAAAGCAGGTAGTGGCTCACCCCTGGTTCCTGTCAACTTCACAGAAGTGGCCACGGAGGCCAGATCTGAGACAGGACAGGCCATTTCGGGGGAACATAGTATGGCCCACCAGTCAGAGGACACTGCGGGTAGTCACAGACCTCCTTGGGGGAAGGAGGTGGCTTTGTGGGTGTGGGTGTGAATTTGTGGTTTTGTCTAATGTTGTGAGAAGAGGTAGGAAAGGAGGTTTGTTTGGTTCAAAGTGGACTGTTTCTAGCATGTCTTTTGACAAGGCGAGTGTTGCTATGTCTGTGTATCCCACTGTGTCTGTGGTTGTAGACATTAGAAAAGAGAATGCATCAATGGATGTGTCCTGTCTAGTAGAAAGCTTCCAGCATTCATCCTGCTCAGTTTATGAATGGACTGCAGCTTGCCTTATCCATGGGCAACACCTCCTATCTTCCTAATGTCCTGTTTTCTTCCTGAATTCTGGCCACTCTTCAGAATAGGCTCATGGTTTTGTGTCCAAGATATGTACCACCTCCAAGCTTGGTGACATGGCCATGTACTGGATAGCTGAAAGGAATGGTGAGCATCTCAGAAAACTCAGATATCAGTGGGCCCAGTAAAGTCTCAGTGGAGAAAGCCTGCTTTGGGCCTTTTGCTTACCTATTGTTCTGTTTCCCTGGATGTCAGCAAGGTGTTTGCCACAGGACACCCCTTTGTGAAGCCTCAAGAAAACCATTTTCAAATGCAAACGAACAGGCATCACCTGTGGCTCTTTGCTTAATTGCTTTGCAAAGGGATGTGTCTGAATCAGCCTCTTGGCCCTGTGTGAGCCTGTGGCTTAGATTGTCAGCACCTGATGGATCTCAAGAAAGATCTTATATGTGCATCCAAAGCCAATATAGCAAAAAAGCAGTCATTGTGGATGAAGTCTCTCGCCTTCCTTTGTAAGGTTCCTGATCTCCATCAAGTGAGAATAGGGATCCTTTGGGTCAAATGAGTTCTTCAAAGCCCTGCAGCGGCTAGGCATTATGTGCTTAGATTTTCTCATGACTCCAATTCACACAAAGAATCTATACCCCACCATCAGCAGGCCTCAATGTGAAGAAGCTGAGCAGTATTAAAGGCAGGACTATTTGATCACTCCTGGTTCAAAGGAAGGGTGTACAGGCCACCCTGACATTAGGCTAATGAGGGGCAAGGAAGCTTATTGTAAACACTGTCTTAGGCTGTTCCCCTCCTGGCAAACTCCAGCCAGAGGTTGTGAGGATTGTCTATATTGAAGAAGATGAGGGCCTTGTGGCAGTGTTTCGGTTTGAATTGTGGTCATTTCTGTGGCTGTGGAAGAGATGACTGGGTCCCCCTGGGCTTGAACTCTGGTGTGATTCCCCTTGGAGACTGAGTTCTGGAACTGACCTCAGAGAAGTATTGCCATGAATTGTGTTGGGATTATTGGAGGTCACGCATGAGAGTCACCCTTGGAAACTGAGATAGAAGCCCAGGGTGACTTTCCACAAAACACTGGGAATATCAGCCAGGATGTAACATGATTTTATTCTTAAAGACCTGGCAGCCATAGTTGAGAGTCAAGACACACATGGACCTCACATTGTAGACCTCAGTGGGCCTGGTTTCATGTGACTTTTTGGCCACTCTTTGGGAAGCCTTGTTTGTGAGAGTTCTCCAGAGCTTTCATTGAAATGATCTTCCTCACCATTTAATGGTTCCTGAATGAATGGAAACCCACAGTGCCTCCAACTTCATCTTTTAAAAATGGCTAGATAAATACCATGCAATCTTTGAAATTCCCACCAGGGGGCACTGGAGAACTTTTGGATGTCCTGTTGCTGATCATGAGTGTACCATGCAGGGGCCTTGATTGACTGGCTTGCATGAAAATGGTTTAGAAAAGAGATGCCAGTAAGTTGGGGCCTGCTGATTAGTGGGCCTAGAGCAGTGGTGTGCAGGTGTGTGATAAAACATCTGTGGTGGGGCCATGTGGATCTGCCATGGGCTTCCAAATGGCTTGTGACTGACATGGTGCAGCCAGCAGACCCTTGCATGTAAAGGCATCTTGTTATATGGAGAGGTTTCAGGGCAATGTTCAGAATGAGGTTGCTATGGTCAAGAGGGCAAGCTCTGTGGGATAGAAGCCTGGTTGGTGCATACTCCTAGGACCTTGACCCACCACACTTCACAGAATTCCCTCCACCACTGTGTCCCAGTTGAACTCGTTGTATTTCGTGAAGGAAATTTTAAACTCCTAGTGTAGCAGCAAGAAACACCAAGAAAGATGAGGATTACCAAATGGATTCACAGTCCCCACGGGGAGACACTTAGCCCCCAGTGGCCACAGTTTACCTACAAAGAGAGAATTCAGCACTTCTGCCTCATGTTCATTGGAAAATCAGAAACCATGTCCTCCAGGTCACATAGATGCAGACCCAGCTTTGATGGTCTCACTACAAAGGAAGCTAAAGCTCCTGACAACAACATATATTTCAAGAGCCCAACCTCAGAGGCAGTTTCTCAAGAAGTCTTTAGGCCAGCAGAGCTCCATGTTTGTGGAGTGTTTATCCTGTCCCTTACTTATGGAAACTCCTCTACCACCTCCAAAGTTGTGAACTCCTGAGCATTTTTCATTCCACATATGTATTCAAAGATTTTCTAACTCTTCTCCTCCAATTGCATCTTACTTGGGGCGAGGGTAATGTCAAGGCATTGTTCTGGATGAAGGTGGGAAGATTTTTGGGTAGCACATATTTGCATACACATTGGATTCATTTTCCTATTTTCCATTCCAAATACTGAATCCCTGACACTAACCCATACCCTACTAGACTCTGACTACGAATCCTAATATGATGGAGAAAAATAACCCAAACAGAATAGAAATACAAGCACTTCAGAGGAGGCATGGTGTGTAGTTGGACAGGCCTTTTGCATTATAAAGAGTAGGTGTTATGAATCTAGTCCAATGTAATAGTTCTCCATGTGTTTTTAAAGTTAACAAGTATGTGAATTCCTGTCTCCCTTTCTCTGTATCCTATTCAACACATGTATTTTTACATGCACATATAGAATCCTACCTGGTTTCCCAGCTACATTCTTGTGAGGTGGCTGACTTGGCAGATACAAACTGTGAGAAGAGATCACTCCTCCTAAATGCTGTTGGAACTGAAAATCAACCTAGGGGTAAGCTTCCTACTTGAACAACATGATACATAAATCCATGTTCAGTAAAATAAATATTTTTGGATCTGTGGATGATATATATTTCATGATGAATTTCAATTGGCATATATATTTCTACTTTTTAATGTGTCTGTGTGTGTGTGTTTTGTATATATATATATATATATGTATATATACTCACACACACACTCTCCAGATTATTAAAAATATAAAATATATGTGTCTTATTTTACACTCCCTAAATTTATGTACACGTATGTGGATTTATAAGCAACTTTTCACAAGATTAGTCTCAGAAATATTCATCCACCTGAAATACATATTATTTTTCTAGTACAGAAAACTAACTTCAGTGAATGGTGCAAAGAAATCCTAACATTTCTACAGTAACTGACCCTGTTTAACATCAATGCAAGTAGACTCCTATGGGACATGATGTGTATTTTGACATTCATTTTTATTCAACACTGGTACATTAGTATTTCTTCAGTTGATACACATCATAGGATATATATTTCATCCTCAAGTTCACAAATTTCTAGGCATTTGGTTCACTTTCAATCAAATCCTACTTCAGAACACATGTATCCCTTCATGTTTCTTGACTGGTCTTTTAATGAGACTTCTTTCCAAACACATTATTTTGGATTTCCATAATCACTTTTGAAGCAAAACTCACACACCATTAAGGGTAAACCACAACCCTAATATTACCATTAGATGTATAACTGGTTGGCATGAATGATCCCGTATCAGTATAAGATTTCCTATATATTTTCAGATATCAATTCAATCCAGTATTCAAATTTTAACCATTTATATTCTTCATTCACAGTATGGTCTATTCATGCATTATCTCTATACTCACAGACCCAGGGTACACCTATTTGTACCCCTGAATGCTAATTTATAGGTCTTCAAAATATTGCTCCCAAAAATGGTGAAAGAAATACATCACCTTATCTACATATACATTGTATCACAGTGATATTCTGCACACAAAATGCAAAGGTCACACTTATGATTGTACCAAAGCCTAATTGGAAAGTGAGCATGGATTACTAAAACATCCTTGTCCAGGTTGCCTAATGCTCTCAAATGTCAATTTTATTTGTGACTACACATTTGTTTCTGCCTGAGATTATATATTCAACCTCAACCCTGTTGAAAATGTCTAATCCTATCACTCACTTTATACTTTGCCTGATTTCCTAATGTTGATATTCATTTTTGCTTTCCTACCTATTTTCCCCAGTTCATCATTGTGACTGACTCTTCACATGTGCTGACATTTACATTCACTCTCTAACAGACAGCCTATTGCTAAAGAAATTTTGGTCCAAATTTTATACTCACCCTTCTTCCTAAACCTACTGACTATCTTCCTAATCCTACCTACTATCCCTTTTTGACTGCATGTTCTCTTCTACATTGAATCATTTAAGGTATAAGGTCCTATGCCATTGTATATGGATTTATCAGAGACATCTGTGCAGAATGTATTTCAAAGCTAAGTATCCCAATCAAGGGCCCAATGCCCTTCTGGCCTTCAAATCTTACTTAGATTTCTGTTTTCATACATATATTTCACCTCGGTATTATTATAAATATCACAGGTTCCCAATACCATTCTTCATCCAGCAGAATGTTCCCTAACCCAAATGGAACATGTTCTTAACCCCAAGCATACACTGTTCCCTCAATCTAACTTTACAGAAGAGCAGGGACAGAGTTGGTCTTACAATACAAGAATGTAGGGGATCTTCCACCTGCTGAGAACCTCAAAGGTCCATGGAGAAATGATCCCTGGAGAAGATGTAGGCAGCTAGGAAGGATCTGAGAGAGCAAAAGTCATCTCCGGTGGCAGACAACCTGGTCAGGATGAAGGGATGTGTCTGAATGAGCCTCTCTCTTCTTAATGTAGACAAGATGGACCAAACCAGGCCTGTGTGGAGAGCTTTTCCTGGGTGCCTATGGTTGATATACCATTCTAACTTGTGAAAGTGTCACAGGAAGAAGGGGCAGCCTCCATCTCATGAGACCCTTAGAAGCAACAGTTAGGACAAAGTGGTTTCCAAGGCAGTGACCTCATTCAGTTCCTGAAGGAAGTGACCTCACCACACTTCCTTGGTGATGGAACTCTCTGAACTTGGGATCCAGGAAGCCAGGCACCCAGAGGCAGTCCCAGTGCCAGTCCCAGTGGGCTCACTTGTCTGGATTTACCACGGACAGAGTCAGTCTTTCTTGGTACCTACAGATGTGAGGATGGCCAATTGCCAGGAAAGCTCCGAAGGGGGTCTTTCCTGGGAAAGCAGGTAGTGGCTCACCCCTGGCTCCTGTCAACTTCACAGAAGTGGCCACGGAGGCCAGATCTGAGACAGGACAGGCCATTTCGGGGGAACATAGTATGGCCCACCAGTCAGAGGACACTGCGGGTAGTCACAGACCTCCTTGGGGGAAGGAGGTGGCTTTGTGGGTGTGGGTGTGAATTTGTGGTTTTGTCTAATGTTGTGAGAAGAGGTAGGAAAGGAGGTTTGTTTGGTTCAAAGTGGACTGTTTCTAGCATGTCTTTTGACAAGGCGAGTGTTGCTATGTCTGTGTATCCCACTGTGTCTGTGGTTGTAGACATTAGAAAAGAGAATGCATCAATGGATGTGTCCTGTCTAGTAGAAAGCTTCCAGCATTCATCCTGCTCAATTTATGAATGGACTGCAGCTTGCCTTATCCATGGGCAACACCTCCTATCTTCCTAATGTCCTGTTTTCTTCCTGAATTCTGGCCACTCTTCAGAATAGGCTCATGGTTTTGTGTCCAAGATATGTACCACCTCCAAGCTTGGTGACATGGCCATGTACTGGATAGCTGAAAGGAATGGTGAGCATCTCAGAAAACTCAGATATCAGTGGGCCCAGTAAAGTCTCAGTGGAGAAAGCCTGCTTTGGGCCTTTTGCTTACCTATTGTTCTGTTTCCCTGGATGTCAGCAAGGTGTTTGCCACAGGACACCCCTTTGTGAAGCCTCAAGAAAACCATTTTCAAATGCAAACGAACAGGCATCACCTGTGGCTCTTTGCTTAATTGCTTTGCAAAGGGATGTGTCTGAATCAGCCTCTTGGCCCTGTGTGAGCCTGTGGCTTAGATTGTCAGCACCTGATGGATCTCAAGAAAGATCTTATATGTGCATCCAAAGCCAATAGAGCAAAAAAGCAGTCATTGTGGATGAAGTCTCTCGCCTTCCTTTGTAAGGTTCCTGATCTCCATCAAGTGAGAATAGGGATCCTTTGGGTCAAATGAGTTCTTCAAAGCCCTGCAGCGGCTAGGCATTATGTGCTTAGATTTTCTCATGACTCCAATTCACACAAAGAATCTATACCCCACCATCAGCAGGCCTCAATGTGAAGAAGCTGAGCAGTATTAAAGGCAGGACTATTTGATCACTCCTGGTTCAAAGGAAGGGTGTACAGGCCACCCTGACATTAGGCTAATGAGGGGCAAGGAAGCTTATTGTAAACACTGTCTTAGGCTGTTCCCCTCCTGGAAACCTCCAGCCAGAGGTTGTGAGGATTGTCTATATTGAAGAAGATGAGGGCCTTGTGGCAGTGTTTCGGTTTGAATTGTGGTCATTTGTGTGGCTGTGGAAGAGATGACTGGGTCCCCCTGGGCTTGAACTCTGGTGTGATTCCCCTTGGAGACTGAGTTCTGGAACTGACCTCAGAGAAGTATTGCCATGAATTGTGTTGGGATTATTGGAGGTCACGCATGAGAGTCACCCTTGGAAACTGAGATAGAAGCCCAGGGTGACTTTCCACAAAACACTGGGAATATCAGCCAGGATATAACATGATTTTATTCTTAAAGACCTGGCAGCCATAGTTGAGAGTCAAGACACACATGGACCTCACATTGTAGACCTCAGTGGGCCTGGTTTCATGTGACTTTTTGGCCACTCTTTGGGAAGCCTTGTTTGTGAGAGTTCTCCAGAGCTTTCATTGAAATGATCTTCCTCACCATTGAATGGTTCCTGAATGAATGGAAACCCACAGTGCCTCCAACTTCATCCTTTAAAAATGGCTAGATAAATACCATGCAATCTTTGAAATTCCCACCAGGTGGCACTGGAGAACTTTTGGATGTCCTGTTGCTGATCATGAGTGTACCATGCAGGGGCCTTGATTGACTGGGTTGCATGAAAATGGTTTAGAAAAGAGATGCCAGTAAGTTGGGGCCTGCTGATTAGTGGGCCTAGAGCAGTGGTGTGCAGGTGTGTGATAAAACATCTGTGGTGGGGCCATGTGGATCTGCCATGGGCTTCCAAATGGCTTGTGACTGACATGGTGCAGCCAGCAGACCCTTGTATGTAAAGGCATCTTGTTATATGGAGAGGTTTCAGGGCAATGTTCAGAATGAGGTTGCTATGGTCAAGAGGGCAAGCTCTGTGGGATAGAAGCCTGGTTGGTGCATACTCCTAGGACCTTGACCCACCACACTTCACAGAATTCCCTCCACCACTGTGTCCCAGTTGAACTCGTTGTATTTCGTGAAGGAAATTTTAAACTCCTAGTGTAGCAGCAAGAAACACCAAGAAAGATGAGGATTACCAAATGGATTCACAGTCCCCACGGGGAGACACTTAGCCCCCAGTGGCCACAGTTTACCTACAAAGAGAGAATTCAGCACTTCTGCCTCATGTTCATTGGAAAATCAGAAACCATGTCCTCCAGGTCACATAGATGCAGACCCAGCTTTGATGGTCTCACTACAAAGGAAGCTAAAGCTCCTGACAACAACATATATTTCAAGAGCCCAACCTCAGAGGCAGTTTCTCAAGAAGTCTTTAGGCCAGCAGAGCTCCATGTTTGTGGAGTGTTTATCCTGTCCCTTACTTATGGAAACTCCTCTACCACCTCCAAAGTTGTGAACTCCTGAGCATTTTTCATTCCACATATGTATTCAAAGATTTTCTAACTCTTCTCCTCCAATTGCATCTTACTTGGGGCGAGGGTAATGTCAAGGCATTGTTCTGGATGAAGGTGGGAAGATTTTTGGGTAGCACATATTTGCATACACATTGGATTCATTTTCCTATTTTCCATTCCAAATACTGAATCCCTGACACTAACCCATACCCTACTAGACTCTGACTACGAATCCTAATATGATGGAGAAAAATAACCCAAACAGAATAGAAATACAAGCACTTCAGAGGAGGCATGGTGTGTAGTTGGACAGGCCTTTTGCATTATAAAGAGTAGGTGTTATGAATCTAGTCCAATGTAATAGTTCTCCATGTGTTTTTAAAGTTAACAAGTATGTGAATTCCTGTCTCCCTTTCTCTGTATCCTATTCAACACATGTATTTTTACATGCACATATAGAATCCTACCTGGTTTCCCAGCTACGTTTTGTGAGGTGGCTGACTTGGCAGATACAAACTGTGAGAAGAGATCACTCCTCCTAAATGCTGTTGGAACTGAAAATCAACCTATGGGTAAGCTTCCTACTTGAACAACATGATACATAAATCCATGTTCAGTAAAATAAATATTTTTGGATCTGTGGATGATATATATTTCATGATGAATTTCAATTGGCATATATATTTCTACTTTTTAATGTGTCTGTGTGTGTGTGTTTTGTGTGTATATATATATATATGTATATATACTCACACACACACTCTCCAGATTATTAAAAATATAAAATATATGTGTCTTATTTTACACTCCCTAAATTTATGTACACGTATGTGGATTTATAAGCAACTTTTCACAAGATTAGTCTCAGAAATATTCATCCACCTGAAATACATATTATTTTTCTAGTACAGAAAACTAACTTCAGTGAATGGTGCAAAGAAATCCTAACATTTCTACAGTAACTGACCCTGTTTAACATCAATGCAAGTAGACTCCTATGGGACATGATGTGTATTTTGACATTCATTTTTATTCAACACTGGTACATTAGTATTTCTTCAGTTGATACACATCATAGGATATATATTTCATCCTCAAGTTCACAAATTTCTAGGCATTTGGTTCACTTTCAATCAAATCCTACTTCAGAACACATGTATCCCTTCATGTTTCTTGACTGGTCTTTTAATGAGACTTCTTTCCAAACACATTATTTTGGATTTCCATAATCACTTTTGAAGCAAAACTCACACACCATTAAGGGTAAACCACAACCCTAATATTACCATTAGATGTATAACTGGTTGGCATGAATGATCCCGTATCAGTATAAGATTTCCTATATATTTTCAGATATCAATTCAATCCAGTATTCAAATTTTAACCATTTATATTCTTCATTCACAGTATGGTCTATTCATGCATTATCTCTATACTCACAGACCCAGGGTACACCTATTTGTACCCCTGAATGCTAATTTATAGGTCTTCAAAATATTGCTCCCAAAAATGGTGAAAGAAATACATCACCTTATCTACATATACATTGTATCACAGTGATATTCTGCAAACAAAATGCAAAGGTCACACTTATGATTGTACCAAAGCCTAATTGGAAAGTGAGCATGGATTACTAAAACATCCTTGTCCAGGTTGCCTAATGCTCTCAAATGTCAATTTTATTTGTGACTACACATTTGTTTCTGCCTGAGATTATATATTCAACCTCAACCCTGTTGAAAATGTCTAATCCTATCACTCACTTTATACTTTGCCTGATTTCCTAATGTTGATATTCATTTTTGCTTTCCTACCTATTTTCCCCAGTTCATCATTGTGACTGACTCTTCACATGTGCTGACATTTACATTCACTCTCTAACAGACAGCCTATTGCTAAAGAAATTTTGGTCCAAATTTTATACTCACCCTTCTTCCTAAACCTACTGACTATCTTCCTAATCCTACCTACTATCCCTTTTTGACTGCATGTTCTCTTCTACATTGAATCATTTAAGGTATAAGGTCCTATGCCATTGTATATGGATTTATCAGAGACATCTGTGCAGAATGTATTTCAAAGCTAAGTATCCCAATCAAGGGCCCAATGCCCTTCTGGCCTTCAAATCTTACTTAGATTTCTGTTTTCATACATATATTTCACCTCGGTATTATTATAAATATCACAGGTTCCCAATACCATTCTTCATCCAGCAGAATGTTCCCTAACCCAAATGGAACATGTTCTTAACCCCAAGCATACACTGTTCCCTCAATCTAACTTTACAGAAGAGCAGGGACAGAGTTGGTCTTACAATACAAGAATGTAGGGGATCTTCCACCTGCTGAGAACCTCAAAGGTCCATGGAGAAATGATCCCTGGAGAAGATGTAGGCAGCTAGGAAGGATCTGAGAGAGCAAAAGTCATCTCCGGTGGCAGACAACCTGGTCAGGATGAAGGGATGTGTCTGAATGAGCCTCTCTCTTCTTAATGTAGACAAGATGGACCAAACCAGGCCTGTGTGGAGAGCTTTTCCTGGGTGCCTATGGTTGATATACCATTCTAACTTGTGAAAGTGTCACAGGAAGAAGGGGCAGCCTCCATCTCATGAGACCCTTAGAAGCAACAGTTAGGACAAAGTGGTTTCCAAGGCAGTGACCTCATTCAGTTCCTGAAGGAAGTGACCTCACCACACTTCCTTGGTGATGGAACTCTCTGAACTTGGGATCCAGGAAGCCAGGCACCCAGAGGCAGTCCCAGTGCCAGTCCCAGTGGGCTCACTTGTCTGGATTTACCACGGACAGAGTCAGTCTTTCTTGGTACCTACAGATGTGAGGATGGCCAATTGCCAGGAAAGCTCCGAAGGGGGTCTTTCCTGGGAAAGCAGGTAGTGGCTCACCCCTGGCTCCTGTCAACTTCACAGAAGTGGCCACGGAGGCCAGATCTGAGACAGGACAGGCCATTTCGGGGGAACATAGTATGGCCCACCAGTCAGAGGACACTGCGGGTAGTCACAGACCTCCTTGGGGGAAGGAGGTGGCTTTGTGGGTGTGGGTGTGAATTTGTGGTTTTGTCTAATGTTGTGAGAAGAGGTAGGAAAGGAGGTTTGTTTGGTTCAAAGTGGACTGTTTCTAGCATGTCTTTTGACAAGGCGAGTGTTGCTATGTCTGTGTATCCCACTGTGTCTGTGGTTGTAGACATTAGAAAAGAGAATGCATCAATGGATGTGTCCTGTCTAGTAGAAAGCTTCCAGCATTCATCCTGCTCAATTTATGAATGGACTGCAGCTTGCCTTATCCATGGGCAACACCTCCTATCTTCCTAATGTCCTGTTTTCTTCCTGAATTCTGGCCACTCTTCAGAATAGGCTCATGGTTTTGTGTCCAAGATATGTACCACCTCCAAGCTTGGTGACATGGCCATGTACTGGATAGCTGAAAGGAATGGTGAGCATCTCAGAAAACTCAGATATCAGTGGGCCCAGTAAAGTCTCAGTGGAGAAAGCCTGCTTTGGGCCTTTTGCTTACCTATTGTTCTGTTTCCCTGGATGTCAGCAAGGTGTTTGCCACAGGACACCCCTTTGTGAAGCCTCAAGAAAACCATTTTCAAATGCAAACGAACAGGCATCACCTGTGGCTCTTTGCTTAATTGCTTTGCAAAGGGATGTGTCTGAATCAGCCTCTTGGCCCTGTGTGAGCCTGTGGCTTAGATTGTCAGCACCTGATGGATCTCAAGAAAGATCTTATATGTGCATCCAAAGCCAATAGAGCAAAAAAGCAGTCATTGTGGATGAAGTCTCTCGCCTTCCTTTGTAAGGTTCCTGATCTCCATCAAGTGAGAATAGGGATCCTTTGGGTCAAATGAGTTCTTCAAAGCCCTGCAGCGGCTAGGCATTATGTGCTTAGATTTTCTCATGACTCCAATTCACACAAAGAATCTATACCCCACCATCAGCAGGCCTCAATGTGAAGAAGCTGAGCAGTATTAAAGGCAGGACTATTTGATCACTCCTGGTTCAAAGGAAGGGTGTACAGGCCACCCTGACATTAGGCTAATGAGGGGCAAGGAAGCTTATTGTAAACACTGTCTTAGGCTGTTCCCCTCCTGGAAACCTCCAGCCAGAGGTTGTGAGGATTGTCTATATTGAAGAAGATGAGGGCCTTGTGGCAGTGTTTCGGTTTGAATTGTGGTCATTTGTGTGGCTGTGGAAGAGATGACTGGGTCCCCCTGGGCTTGAACTCTGGTGTGATTCCCCTTGGAGACTGAGTTCTGGAACTGACCTCAGAGAAGTATTGCCATGAATTGTGTTGGGATTATTGGAGGTCACGCATGAGAGTCACCCTTGGAAACTGAGATAGAAGCCCAGGGTGACTTTCCACAAAACACTGGGAATATCATCCAGGATGTAACATGATTTTATTCTTAAAGACCTGGCAGCCATAGTTGAGAGTCAAGACACACATGGACCTCACATTGTAGACCTCAGTGGGCCTGGTTTCATGTGACTTTTTGGCCACTCTTTGGGAAGCCTTGTTTGTGAGAGTTCTCCAGAGCTTTCATTGAAATGATCTTCCTCACCATTGAATGGTTCCTGAATGAATGGAAACCCACAGTGCCTCCAACTTCATCCTTTAAAAATGGCTAGATAAATACCATGCAATCTTTGAAATTCCCACCAGGTGGCACTGGAGAACTTTTGGATGTCCTGTTGCTGATCATGAGTGTACCATGCAGGGGCCTTGATTGACTGGGTTGCATGAAAATGGTTTAGAAAAGAGATGCCAGTAAGTTGGGGCCTGCTGATTAGTGGGCCTAGAGCAGTGGTGTGCAGGTGTGTGATAAAACATCTGTGGTGGGGCCATGTGGATCTGCCATGGGCTTCCAAATGGCTTGTGACTGACATGGTGCAGCCAGCAGACCCTTGTATGTAAAGGCATCTTGTTATATGGAGAGGTTTCAGGGCAATGTTCAGAATGAGGTTGCTATGGTCAAGAGGGCAAGCTCTGTGGGATAGAAGCCTGGTTGGTGCATACTCCTAGGACCTTGACCCACCACACTTCACAGAATTCCCTCCACCACTGTGTCCCAGTTGAACTCGTTGTATTTCGTGAAGGAAATTTTAAACTCCTAGTGTAGCAGCAAGAAACACCAAGAAAGATGAGGATTACCAAATGGATTCACAGTCCCCACGGGGAGACACTTAGCCCCCAGTGGCCACAGTTTACCTACAAAGAGAGAATTCAGCACTTCTGCCTCATGTTCATTGGAAAATCAGAAACCATGTCCTCCAGGTCACATAGATGCAGACCCAGCTTTGATGGTCTCACTACAAAGGAAGCTAAAGCTCCTGACAACAACATATATTTCAAGAGCCCAACCTCAGAGGCAGTTTCTCAAGAAGTCTTTAGGCCAGCAGAGCTCCATGTTTGTGGAGTGTTTATCCTGTCCCTTACTTATGGAAACTCCTTTACCACCTCCAAAGTTGTGAACTCCTGAGCATTTTTCATTCCACATATGTATTCAAAGATTTTCTAACTCTTCTCCTCCAATTGCATCTTACTTGGGGCGAGGGTAATGTCAAGGCATTGTTCTGGATGAAGGTGGGAAGATTTTTGGGTAGCACATATTTGCATACACATTGGATTCATTTTCCTATTTTCCATTCCAAATACTGAATCCCTGACACTAACCCATACCCTACTAGACTCTGACTACGAATCCTAATATGATGGAGAAAAATAACCCAAACAGAATAGAAATACAAGCACTTCAGAGGAGGCATGGTGTGCAGTTGGACAGGCCTTTTGCATTATAAAGAGTAGGTGTTATGAATCTAGTCCAATGTAATAGTTCTCCATGTGTTTTTAAAGTTAACAAGTATGTGAATTCCTGTCTCCCTTTCTCTGTATCCTATTCAACACATGTATTTTTACATGCACATATAGAATCCTACCTGGTTTCCCAGCTACGTTTTGTGAGGTGGCTGACTTGGCAGATACAAACTGTGAGAAGAGATCACTCCTCCTAAATGCTGTTGGAACTGAAAATCAACCTATGGGTAAGCTTCCTACTTGAACAACATGATACATAAATCCATGTTCAGTAAAATAAATATTTTTGGATCTGTGGATGATATATATTTCATGATGAATTTCAATTGGCATATATATTTCTACTTTTTAATGTGTCTGTGTGTGTGTGTTTTGTGTATATATATATATATATATGTATATATACTCACACACACACTCTCCAGATTATTAAAAATATAAAATATATGTGTCTTATTTTACACTCCCTAAATTTATGTACACGTATGTGGATTTATAAGCAACTTTTCACAAGATTAGTCTCAGAAATATTCATCCACCTGAAATACATATTATTTTTCTAGTACAGAAAACTAACTTCAGTGAATGGTGCAAATAAATACTAACATTTCTACAGTAACTGACCCTGTCTAACATCAATGCAAGTAGACTCCTATGGGACATGATGTGTATTTTGACATTCATTTTTATTCAACACTGGTACATTAGTATTTCTTCAGTTGATACACATCATAGGATATATATTTCATCCTCAAGTTCACAAATTTCTAGGCATTTGGTTCACTTTCAATCAAATCCTACTTCGGAACACATGTATCCCTTCATGTTTCTTGACTGGTCTTTTAATGAGACTTCTTTCCAAACACATTATTTTGGATTTCCATAATCACTTTTGAAGCAAAACTCACACACCATTAAGGGTAAACCACAACCCTAATATTACCATTAGATGTATAACGGGTTGGCATGAATGATCCTGTGTCGGTATAAGATTTCCTATATATTTTCAGATATCAATTCAATCCATTATTTAAATTTTAACTATTTATATTCTTCATTCACAGTATGGTCTATTCATGCATTATCTCTATACTCACAGACCCAGGGTACACCTATTTGTACCCCTGAATGCTAATTTATAGGTCTTCAACATATTGCTCCCAAAAATGGAGAAAGAAATACTCACATCACCTTATCTACATATACATTGTATTACACTGATATTCTGCACACAAAATGCAAAGTTCACTTATGATTGTTCCAAAGCCTAATTGGAAAGTGAGCATGGATTACTAAAAACATCCTTGTCCAGGTTGCCTCATGCTCTCAAATTTCAATTTTATTTGTGACTACACATTTGTTTCTGCCTGAGATTATATATTCAACCTCAACCCTCTTAAAAATGTCTAATCCTATCACTCACTTTATACTTTGCCTGATTTCCTAATGTTGATATTCATTTTTGCTTTCCTACCTATTTTCCCCAGTTCATCATTGTGACTGACTCTTCACATGTGCTGACATTTACATTCACTCTCTAACAGACAGCCTATTGCTAAAGAAATTTTGGTCCAAATTTTATACTCACCCTTCTTCCTAAACCTACTGACTATCTTCCTAATCCTACCTACTATCCCTTTTTGACTGCATGTTCTCTTCTACATTGAATCATTTAAGGTATAAGGTCCTATGCCATTGTATATGGATTTATCAGAGACATCTGTGCAGAATGTATTTCAAAGCTAAGTATCCCAATCAAGGGCCCAATGCCCTTCTGGCCTTCAAATCTTACTTAGATTTCTGTTTTCATACATATATTTCACCTCGGTATTATTATAAATATCACAGGTTCCCAATACCATTCTTCATCCAGCAGAATGTTCCCTAACCCAAATGGAACATGTTCTTAACCCCAAGCATACACTGTTCCCTCAATCTAACTTTACAGAAGAGCAGGGACAGAGTTGGTCTTACAATACAAGAATGTAGGGGATCTTCCACCTGCTGAGAACCTCAAAGGTCCATGGAGAAATGATCCCTGGAGAAGATGTAGGCAGCTAGGAAGGATCTGAGAGAGCAAAAGTCATCTCCGGTGGCAGACAACCTGGTCAGGATGAAGGGATGTGTCTGAATGAGCCTCTCTCTTCTTAATGTAGACAAGATGGACCAAACCAGGCCTGTGTGGAGAGCTTTTCCTGGGTGCCTATGGTTGATATACCATTCTAACTTGTGAAAGTGTCACAGGAAGAAGGGGCAGCCTCCATCTCATGAGACCCTTAGAAGCAACAGTTAGGACAAAGTGGTTTCCAAGGCAGTGACCTCATTCAGTTCCTGAAGGAAGTGACCTCACCACACTTCCTTGGTGATGGAACTCTCTGAACTTGGGATCCAGGAAGCCAGGCACCCAGAGGCAGTCCCAGTGCCAGTCCCAGTGGGCTCACTTGTCTGGATTTACCACGGACAGAGTCAGTCTTTCTTGGTACCTACAGATGTGAGGATGGCCAATTGCCAGGAAAGCTCCGAAGGGGGTCTTTCCTGGGAAAGCAGGTAGTGGCTCACCCCTGGCTCCTGTCAACTTCACAGAAGTGGCCACGGAGGCCAGATCTGAGACAGGACAGGCCATTTCGGGGGAACATAGTATGGCCCACCAGTCAGAGGACACTGCGGGTAGTCACAGACCTCCTTGGGGGAAGGAGGTGGCTTTGTGGGTGTGGGTGTGAATTTGTGGTTTTGTCTAATGTTGTGAGAAGAGGTAGGAAAGGAGGTTTGTTTGGTTCAAAGTGGACTGTTTCTAGCATGTCTTTTGACAAGGCGAGTGTTGCTATGTCTGTGTATCCCACTGTGTCTGTGGTTGTAGACATTAGAAAAGAGAATGCATCAATGGATGTGTCCTGTCTAGTAGAAAGCTTCCAGCATTCATCCTGCTCAATTTATGAATGGACTGCAGCTTGCCTTATCCATGGGCAACACCTCCTATCTTCCTAATGTCCTGTTTTCTTCCTGAATTCTGGCCACTCTTCAGAATAGGCTCATGGTTTTGTGTCCAAGATATGTACCACCTCCAAGCTTGGTGACATGGCCATGTACTGGATAGCTGAAAGGAATGGTGAGCATCTCAGAAAACTCAGATATCAGTGGGCCCAGTAAAGTCTCAGTGGAGAAAGCCTGCTTTGGGCCTTTTGCTTACCTATTGTTCTGTTTCCCTGGATGTCAGCAAGGTGTTTGCCACAGAACACCCCTTTGTGAAGCCTCAAGAAAACCATTTTCAAATGCAAACGAACAGGCATCACCTGTGGCTCTTTGCTTAATTGCTTTGCAAAGGGATGTGTCTGAATCAGCCTCTTGGCCCTGTGTGAGGCTGTGGCTTAGATTGTCAGCACCTGATGGATCTCAAGAAAGATCTTATATGTGCATCCAAAGCCAATATAGCAAAAAAGCAGTCATTGTGGATGAAGTCTCTCGCCTTCCTTTGTAAGGTTCCTGATCTCCATCAAAAGTGAGAATAGGGATCCTTTGGGTCAAATGAGTTCTTCAAAGCCCTGCAGCGGCTAGGCATTATGTGCTTAGATTTTCTCATGACTCCAATTCACACAAAGAATCTATACCCCACCATCAGCAGGCCTCAATGTGAAGAAGCTGAGCAGTATTAAAGGCAGGACTATTTGATCACTCCTGGTTCAATGGAAGGGTGTACAGGCCACCCTGACATTAGGCTAATGAGGGGCAAGGAAGCTTATTGTAAACACTGTCTTAGGCTGTTCCCCTCCTGGAAACCTCCAGCCAGAGGTTGTGAGGATTGTCTATATTGAAGAAGATGAGGGCCTTGTGGCAGTGTTTCGGTTTGAATTGTGGTCATTTGTGTGGCTGTGGAAGAGATGACTGGGTCCCCCTGGGCTTGAACTCTGGTGTGATTCCCCTTGGAGACTGAGTTCTGGAACTGACCTCAGAGAAGTATTGCCATGAATTGTGTTGGGATTATTGGAGGTCACGCATGAGAGTCACCCTTGGAAACTGAGATAGAAGCCCAGGGTGACTTTCCACAAAACACTGGGAATATCAGCCAGGATATAACATGATTTTATTCTTAAAGACCTGGCAGCCATAGTTGAGAGTCAAGACACACATGGACCTCACATTGTAGACCTCAGTGGGCCTGGTTTCATGTGACTTTTTGGCCACTCTTTGGGAAGCCTTGTTTGTGAGAGTTCTCCAGAGCTTTCATTGAAATGATCTTCCTCACCATTGAATGGTTCCTGAATGAATGGAAACCCACAGTGCCTCCGACTTCATCCTTTAAAAATGGCTAGATAAATACCATGCAATCTTTGAAATTCCCACCAGGGGGCACTGGAGAACTTTTGGATGTCCTGTTGCTGATCATGAGTGTACCATGCAGGGGCCTTGATTGACTGGGTTGCATGAAAATGGTTTAGAAAAGAGATGCCAGTTAGTTGGGGCCTGCTGATTAGTGGGCCTAGAGCAGTGGTGTGCAGGTGTGTGATAAAACATCTGTGGTGGGGCCATGTGGATCTGCCATGGGCTTCCAAATGGCTTGTGACTGACATGGTGCAGCCAGCAGACCCTTGTATGTAAAGGCATCTTGTTATATGGAGAGGTTTCAGGGCAATGTTCAGAATGAGGTTGCTATGGTCAAGAGGGCAAGCTCTGTGGGATAGAAGCCTGGTTGGTGCATACTCCTAGGACCTTGACCCACCACACTTCACAGAATTCCCTCCACCACTGTGTCCCAGTTGAACTCGTTGTATTTCGTGAAGGAAATTTTAAACTCCTAGTGTAGCAGCAAGAAACACCAAGAAAGATGAGGATTACCAAATGGATTCACAGTCCCCACGGGGAGACACTTAGCCCCCAGTGGCCACAGTTTACCTACAAAGAGAGAATTCAGCACTTCTGCCTCATGTTCATTGGAAAATCAGAAACCATGTCCTCCAGGTCACATAGATGCAGACCCAGCTTTGATGGTCTCACTACAAAGGAAGCTAAAGCTCCTGACAACAACATATATTTCAAGAGCCCAACCTCAGAGGCAGTTTCTCAAGAAGTCTTTAGGCCAGCAGAGCTCCATGTTTGTGGAGTGTTTATCCTGTCCCTTACTTATGGAAACTCCTCTACCACCTCCAAAGTTGTGAACTCCTGAGCATTTTTCATTCCACATATGTATTCAAAGATTTTCTAACTCTTCTCCTCCAATTGCATCTTACTTGGGGCGAGGGTAATGTCAAGGCATTGTTCTGGATGAAGGTGGGAAGATTTTTGGGTAGCACATATTTGCATACACATTGGATTCATTTTCCTATTTTCCATTCCAAATACTGAATCCCTGACACTAACCCATACCCTACTAGACTCTGATTACGAATCCTAATATGATGGAGAAAAATAACCCAAACAGAATAGAAATACAAGCACTTCAGAGGAGGCATGGTGTGCAGTTGGACAGACCTTTTGCATTATAAAGAGTAGGTGTTATGAATCTAGTCCAATGTAATAGTTCTCCATGTGTTTTTAAAGTTAACAAGTATGTGAATTCCTGTCTCCCTTTCTCTGTATCCTATTCAACACATGTATTTTTACATGCACATATAGAATCCTACCTGGTTTCCCAGCTACATTTTGTGAGGTGGCTGACATGGCAGATACAAACTGTTAGAAGGGATCACTCCTCCTAAATGCTGTTGGAACTGAAAATCAACCTATGGGTAAGCTTCCTACTTGAACAACATGATACATAAATCCATGTTCAGTAAAATAAATATTTTTGGATCTGTGGATGATATATATTTCATGATGAATTTCAATTGGCATATATATTTCTACTTTTTAATGTGTCTGTGTGTGTGTTTTGTGTGTATATATATATGTATATATACACACACACACACTCTCCAGATTATTCAAAATATAAAATATATGTGTCTTATTTTACACTCCCTAAATTTACGTACATGTATGTGGATTTTTAATCAACTTTTCACAAGATTAGTCTCAGAAATATTCATCCACTTGTAATACATATTTGTTTTCTAGTACTGAAAACTAACTTCAGTGAATGGTGCAAAGAAATCCTAACATTTCTACAGTAACTGACCCTGTTTAACATCAATGCAAGTAGACTCCTAGGGGACATGATGTTTATTTTGAAATTCATTTTTATTCAACACTGGTACATTAGTATTTCTTCAGTTGATGCACATCATAGGATATATATTTCATCCTCAAGTTCACAAATTTCTAGGCATTTGGTTCACTTTCAATCAAATCCTACTTCAGAACACATGTATCCCTTCATGTTTCTTGACTGGTCTTTTAATGAGACTTCTTTCCAAACACATTATTTTGGATTTCCATAATCACTTTTGAAGCAAAACTCACACCATTAAGGGTAAACCATAACCCCAATATTACTATTAGATGTATAACGGGTTGGCATGAATGATCCTGTGTCGGTATAAGATTTCCTGTATATTTTCAGATATCAATTCAATCCATTATTTAAATTTTAACTATTTATATTCTTCATTCACAGTATGGTCTATTCATGCATTATCTGTATACTCACAGACCCAGGGTACACCTATTTGTACCCCTGAATGCTAATTTATAGGTCTTCAACATATTGCTCCCAAAAATGGAGAAAGAAATACTCACATCACCTTATCTACATATACATTGTATCACACTGATATTCTGCACACAAAATGCAAAGGTCACACTTATGATTGTTCCAAAGCCTAATTGGAAAGTGAGCATGGATTACTAAAAACATCCTTGTCCAGGTTGCCTCATGCTCTCAAATTTCAATTTTATTTGTGACTACACATTTGTTTCTGCCTAAGAATATATATTCAACCTCAACCCTCTTAAAAATGTCTAATCCTATCACTCACTTTATACTTTGCCTGATTTCCTAATGTCGATATTCATTTTTGCTTTCCTACCGATTTTCCCCAGTTCATCATTGTGACTGACTCTTCACATGTGCTGACATTTACATTCACTCTCTAACAGACAGCCTATTGCTAAAGAACTTTTGGTCCAAATTTTATACTCACTCTTCTTCCTAAACCTACTGACTATCTTCCTAATCCTACCTATTATCCCTTTTTGACTGGATGTTCTCTTCTACATTGAATCATCCAAGGTACAAGGTCCTGTGCCATTGTATATGGATTTATCAGAGACATCTGTACAGAATGTAATTCAAAGCTAAGTATCCCAATCAAGGGCCCAATGCCCTTCTGGCCTTCAAATCTTACTTAGATTTCTGTTTTCATACATATATTTCACCTCGGTATTATTATAAATATCACAGGTTCCCAATACCATTCTTCATCCAGCAGAATGTTCCCTAACCCAAATGGAACATGTTCTTAACCCCAAGCATACACTGTTCCCTCAATCTAACTTTACAGAAGAGCAGGGACAGAGTTGGTCTTACAATACAAGAATGTAGGGGATCTTCCACCTGCTGAGAACCTCAAATGTCCATGGAGAAATGATCCCTGGAGAAGATGTAGGCAGCTAGGAAGGATCTGAGAGAGCAAAGGTCATCTCCGGTGGCAGACAACCTGGTCAGGATGAAGGGATGTGTCTGAATGAGCCTCTCTCTTCTTAATGAAGACAAGATGGACCAAACCAGGCCTGTGTGGAGAGCTTTTCCTGGGTGCCTATGGTTGATATACCATTCTAACTTGTGAAAGTGTCACAGGAAGAAGGGGCAGCCTCCATCTCATGAGACCCTTAGAAGCAACAGTTAGTACAAAGTGGTTTCCAAGGCAGTGACCTCATTCAGTTCCTGAAGGAAGTGACCTCACCACACTTCCTTGGTGATGGAACTCTCTGAACTTGGGATCCAGGAAGCCAGGCACCCAGAGGCAGTCCCAGTGCCAGTCCCAGTGGGCTCACTTGTCTGGATTTACCACGGACAGAGTCAGTCTTTCTTGGTACCTACAGATGTGAGGATGGCCAATTGCCAGGAAAGCTCCAAGGGGGTCTTTCCTGGGAAAGCAGGTAGTGGCTCACCCCTGGCTTTTGTCAACTTCACAGAAGTGGCCACGGAGGCCAGATCTGAGACAGGACAGGCCATTTCAGGGGAACATAGTATGGCCCACCAGTCAGAGGACACTGCGGGTAGTCACAGACCTCCTTGGGGGAAGGAGGTGGCTTTGTGGGTGTGGGTGTGAATTTGTGGTTTTGTCTAATGTTGTGAGAAGAGGTAGGAAAGGAGGTTTGTTTGGTTCAAAGTGGACTGTTTCTAGCATGTCTTTTGACAAGGCGAGTGTTGCTATGTCTGTGTATCCCACTGTGTCTGTGGTTGTAGACATTAGAAAGGAGAATGCATCAATGGATGTGTCCTGTCTAGTAGAAGGCTTCCAGCATTCATCCTGCTCAATTTATGAATGGACTGCAGCTTGCCTTATCCATGGGCAACACCTCCTATCTTCCTAATGTCCTGTTTTCTTCCTGAATTCTGGCCACTCTTCAGAATAGGCTCATGGTTTTGTGTCCAAGATATGTACCACCTCCAAGCTTGGTGACATGGCCATGTACTGGATAGCTGAAAGGAATGGCGAGCATCTCAGAAAACTCAGATATCAGTGGGCCCAGTAAAGTCTCAGTGGAGAAAGCCTGCTTTGGGCCTTTTGCTTACCTATTGTTCTGTTTCCCTGGATGTCAGCAAGGTGTTTGCCTCAGGACACCCCTTTGTGAAGCCTCAAGAAAACCATTTTGAAATGCAAACGAACAGGCATCACCTGTGGCTCTTTGCTTAATTGCTTTGCAAAGGGATGTGTCTGAATCAGCCTCTTGGCCCTGTGTGAGGCTGTGGCTTAGATTGTCAGCACCTGATGGATCTCAAGAAAGATCTTATATGTGCATCCAAAGCCAATATAGCAAAAAAGCAGTCATTGTGGATGAAGTCTCTCGCCTTCCTTTGTAAGGTTCCTGATCTCCATCAAGTGAGAATAGGGATCCTTTGGGTCAAATGAGTTCTTCAAAGCCCTGCAGCGGCTAGGCATTATGTGCTTAGATTTTCTCATGACTCCAATTCACACAAAGAATCTATACCCCACCATCAGCAGGCCTCAATGTGAAGAAGCTGAGCAGTATTAAAGGCAGGACTATTTGATCACTCCTGGTTCAAAGGAAGGGTGTACAGGCCACCCTGACATTAGGCTAATGAGGGGCAAGGAAGCTTATTGTAAACACTGTCTTAGGCTGTTCCCCTCCTGGCAAACTCCAGCCAGAGGTTGTGAGGATTGTCTATATTGAAGAAGATGAGGGCCTTGTGGCAGTGTTTCGGTTTGAATTGTGGTCATTTGTGTGGCTGTGGAAGAGATGACTGGGTCCCCCTGGGCTTGAACTCTGGTGTGATTCCCCTTGGAGACTGAGTTCTGGAACTGACCTCAGAGAAGTATTGCCATGAATTGTGTTGGGATTATTGGAGGTCACGCATGAGAGTCACCCTTGGAAACTGAGATAGAAGCCCAGGGTGACTTTCCACAAAACACTGGGAATATAAGCCAGGATGTAACATGATTTTATTCTTAAAGACATGGCAGCCATAGTTGAGAGTAAAGACACACATGGACCTCACATTGTAGACCTCAGTGGGCCTGGTTTCATGTGACTTTTTGGCCACTCTTTGGGAAGCCTTGTTTGTGAGAGTTCTCCAGAGCTTTCATTGAAATGATCTTCCTCACCATTGAATGGTTCCTGAATGAATGGAAACCCACAGTGCCTCCGACTTCATCCTTTAAAAATGGCTAGATAAATACCATGCAATCTTTGAAATTCCCACCAGGGGGCACTGGAGAACTTTTGGATGTCCTGTTGCTGATCATGAGTGTACCATGCAGGGGCCTTGATTGACTGGCTTGCATGAAAATGGTTTAGAAAAGAGATGCCAGTAAGTTGGGGCCTGCTGATTAGTGGGCCTAGAGCAGTGGTGTGCAGGTGTGTGATAAAACATCTGTGGTGGGGCCATGTGGATCTGCCATGGGCTTCCAAATGGCTTGTGACTGACATGGTGCAGCCAGCAGACCCTTGCATGTAAAGGCATCTTGTTATATGGAGAGGTTTCAGGGCAATATTCCGAATGAGGTTGCTATGGTCAAGAGGGCAAGCTCTGTGGGATAGAAGCCTGGTTGGTGCATACTCCTAGGACCTTGACCCACCACACTTCACAGAATTCCCTCCACCACTGTGTCCCAGTTGAACTCGTTGTATTTCGTGAAGGAAAGTTTAAACTCCTAGTGTAGCAGCAAGAAACACCAAGAAAGATGAGGATTACCAAATGGATTCACAGTCCCCACGGGGAGACACTTAGCCCCCAGTGGCCACAGTTTACCTACAAAGAGAGAATTCAGCACTTCTGCCTCATGTTCATTGGAAAATCAGAAACCATGTCCTCCAGGTCACATAGATGCAGACCCAGCTTTGATGGTCTCACTACAAAGGAAGCTAAAGCTCCTGACAACAACATATATTTCAAGAGCCCAACCTCAGAGGCAGTTTCTCAAGAAGTCTTTAGGCCAGCAGAGCTCCATGTTTGTGGAGTGTTTATCCTGTCCCTTACTTATGGAAACTCCTCTACCACCTCCAAAGTTGTGAACTCCTGAGCATTTTTCATTCCACATATGTATTCAAAGATTTTCTAACTCTTCTCCTCCAATTGCATCTTACTTGGGGCGAGGGTAATGTCAAGGCATTGTTCTGGATGAAGGTGGGAAGATTTTTGGGTAGCACATATTTGCATACACATTGGATTCATTTTCCTATTTTCCATTCCAAATACTGAATCCCTGACACTAACCCATACCCTACTAGACTCTGACTACGAATCCTAATATGATGGAGAAAAATAACCCAAACAGAATAGAAATACAAGCACTTCAGAGGAGGCATGGTGTGCAGTTGGACAGGCCTTTTGCATTATAAAGAGTAGGTGTTATGAATCTAGTCCAATGTAATAGTTCTCCATGTGTTTTTAAAGTTAACAAGTATGTGAATTCCTGTCTCCCTTTCTCTGTATCCTATTCAACACATGTATTTTTACATGCACATATAGAATCCTACCTGGTTTCCCAGCTACGTTTTGTGAGGTGGCTGACTTGGCAGATACAAACTGTGAGAAGAGATCACTCCTCCTAAATGCTGTTGGAACTGAAAATCAACCTATGGGTAAGCTTCCTACTTGAACAACATGATACATAAATCCATGTTCAGTAAAATAAATATTTTTGGATCTGTGGATGATATATATTTCATGATGAATTTCAATTGGCATATATATTTCTACTTTTTAATGTGTCTGTGTGTGTGTGTTTTGTGTGTATATATATATGTATATATACACACACACACACTCTCCAGATTATTCAAAATATAAAATATATGTGTCTTATTTTACACTCCCTAAATTTATGTACATGTATGTGGATTTATAATCAACTTTTCACAAGATTAGTCTCAGAAATATTCATCCACCTGAAATACATATTTGTTTTCTAGTACTGAAAACTAACTTCAGTGAATGGTGCAAAGAAATCCTAACATTTCTACAGTAACTGACCCTGTTTAACATCAATGCAAGTAGACTCCTATGGGACATGATGTTTATTTTGAAATTCATTTTTATTCAACACTGGTACATTAGTATTTCTTAGTTGATGCACATCATAGGATATATATTTCATCCTCAAGTTCACAAATTTCTAGGCATTTGGTTCACTTTCAATCAAATCCTACTTCAGAACACATGTATCCCTTCATGTTTCTTGACTGGTCTTTTAATGAGACTTCTTTCCAAACACATTATTTTGGATTTCCATAATCACTTTTGAAGCAAAACTCACACACCATTAAGGGTAAACCATAACCCTAATATTACTATTAGATGTATAACGGGTTGGCATGAATGATCCTGTGTCGGTATAAGATTTCCTATATATTTTCAGATATCAATTCAATCCATTATTTAAATTTTAACTATTTATATTCTTCATTCACAGTATGGTCTATTCATGCATTATCTCTATACTCACAGACCCAGGGTACACCTATTTGTACCCCTGAATGCTAATTTATAGGTCTTCAACATATTGCTCCCAAAAATGGAGAAAGAAATACTCACATCACCTTATCTACATATACATTGTATCACACTGATATTCTGCACATAAAATGCAAAGTTCACTTATGATTGTTCCAAAGCCTAATTGGAAAGTGAGCATGGATTACTAAAAACATCCTTGTCCAGGTTGCCTCATGCTCTCAAATTTCAATTTTATTTGTGACTACACATTTGTTTCTGCCTAAGAATATATATTCAACCTCAACCCTCTTAAAAATGTCTAATCCTATCACTCACTTTATACTTTGCCTGATTTCCTAATGTCGATATTCATTTTTGCTTTCCTACCGATTTTCCCCAGTTCATCATTGTGACTGACTCTTCACATGTGCTGACATTTACATTCACTCTCTAACAGACAGCCTATTGCTAAAGAACTTTTGGTCCAAATTTTATACTCATTCTTCTTCCTAAACCTACTGACTATCTTCCTAATCCTACCTATTATCCCTTTTTGACTGGATGTTCTCTTCTACATTGAATCATCCAAGGTACAAGGTCCTGTGCCATTGTATATGGATTTATCAGAGACATCTGTACAGAATGTAATTCAAAGCTAACTATCCCAATCAAGGGCCCAATGCCCTTCTGGCCTTCAAATCTTACTTAGATTTCTGTTTTCATACATATATTTCACCTCGGTATTATTATAAATATCACAGGTTCCCAATACCATTCTTCATCCAGCAGAATGTTCCCTAACCCAAATGGAACATGTTCTTAACCCCAAGCATACACTGTTCCCTCAATCTAACTTTACAGAAGAGCAGGGACAGAGTTGGTCTTACAATACAAGAATGTAGGGGATCTTCCACCTGCTGAGAACCTCAAAGGTCCATGGAGAAATGATCCCTGGAGAAGATGTAGGCAGCTAGGAAGGATCTGAGAGAGCAAAAGTCATCTCCGGTGGCAGACAACCTGGTCAGGATGAAGGGATGTGTCTGAATGAGCCTCTCTCTTCTTAATGTAGACAAGATGGACCAAACCAGGCCTGTGTGGAGAGCTTTTCCTGGGTGCCTATGGTTGATATACCATTCTAACTTGTGAAAGTGTCACAGGAAGAAGGGGCAGCCTCCATCTCATGAGACCCTTAGAAGCAACAGTTAGGACAAAGTGGTTTCCAAGGCAGTGACCTCATTCAGTTCCTGAAGGAAGTGACCTCACCACACTTCCTTGGTGATGGAACTCTCTGAACTTGGGATCCAGGAAGCCAGGCACCCAGAGGCAGTCCCAGTGCCAGTCCCAGTGGGCTCACTTGTCTGGATTTACCACGGACAGAGTCAGTCTTTCTTGGTACCTACAGATGTGAGGATGGCCTATTGCCAGGAAAGCTCCGAAGGGGGTCTTTCCTGGGAAAGCAGGTAGTGGCTCACCCCTGGCTCCTGTCAACTTCACAGAAGTGGCCACGGAGGCCAGATCTGAGACAGGACAGGCCATTTCAGGGGAACATAGTATGGCCCACCAGTCAGAGGACACTGCGGGTAGTCACAGACCTCCTTGGGGGAAGGAGGTGGCTTTGTGGGTGTGGGTGTGAATTTGTGGTTTTGTCTAATGTTGTGAGAAGAGGTAGGAAAGGAGGTTTGTTTGGTTCAAAGTGGACTGTTTCTAGCATGTCTTTTGACAAGGCGAGTGTTGCTATGTCTGTGTATCCCACTGTGTCCGTGGTTGTAGACATTAGAAAGGAGAATGCATCAATGGATGTGTCCTGTCTAGTAGAAAGCTTCCAGCATTCATCCTGCTCAACTTATGAATGGACTGCAGCTTGCCTTATCCATGAGCAACACCTCCTATCTTCCTAATGTCCTGTTTTCTTCCTGAATTCTGGCCACTCTTCAGAATAGGCTCATGGTTTTGTGTCCAAGATATGTACCACCTCCAAGCTTGGTGACATGGCCATGTACTGGATAGCTGAAAGGAATGGCGAGCATCTCAGAAAACTCAGATATCAGTGGGCCCAGTAAAGTCTCAGTGGAGAAAGCCTGCTTTGGGCCTTTTGCTTACCTATTGTTCTGTTTCCCTGGATGTCAGCAAGGTGTTTGCCTCAGGACACCCCTTTGTGAAGCCTCAAGAAAACCATTTTCAAATGCAAACGAACAGGCATCACCTGTGGCTCTTTGCTTAATTGCTTTGCAAAGGGATGTGTCTGAATCAGCCTCTTGGCCCTGTGTGAGGCTGTGGCTTAGATTGTCAGCACCTGATGGATCTCAAGAAAGATCTTATATGTGCATCCAAAGCCAATATAGCAAAAAAGCAGTCATTGTGGATGAAGTCTCTCGCCTTCCTTTGTAAGGTTCCTGATCTCCATCAAGTGAGAATAGGGATCCTTTGGGTCAAATGAGTTCTTCAAAGCCCTGCAGCGGCTAGGCATTATGTGCTTAGATTTTCTCATGACTCCAATTCACACAAAGAATCTATACCCCACCATCAGCAGGCCTCAATGTGAAGAAGCTGAGCAGTATTAAAGGCAGGACTATTTGATCACTCCTGGTTCAAAGGAAGGGTGTACAGGCCACCCTGACATTAGGCTAATGAGGGGCAAGGAAGCTTATTGTAAACACTGTCTTAGGCTGTTCCCCTCCTGGCAAACTCCAGCCAGAGGTTGTGATGATTGTCTATATTGAAGAAGATGAGGGCCTTGTGGCAGTGTTTCGGTTTGAATTGTGGTCATTTGTGTGGCTGTGGAAGAGATGACTGGGTCCCCCTGGGCTTGAACTCTGGTGTGATTCCCCTTGGAGACTGAGTTCTGGAACTGACCTCAGAGAAGTATTGCCATGAATTGTGTTGGGATTATTGGAGGTCACGCATGAGAGTCACCCTTGGAAACTGAGATAGAAGCCCAGGGTGACTTTCCACAAAACACTGGGAATATCAGCCAGGATGTAACATGATTTTATTCTTAAAGACCTGGCAGCCATAGTTGAGAGTCAAGACACACATGGACCTCACATTGTAGACCTCAGTGGGCCTGGTTTCATGTGACTTTTTGGCCACTCTTTGGGAAGCCTTGTTTGTGAGAGTTCTCCAGAGCTTTCATTGAAATGATCTTCCTCACCATTGAATGGTTCCTGAATGAATGGAAACCCACAGTGCCTCCGACTTCATCCTTTAAAAATGGCTAGATAAATACCATGCAATCTTTGAAATTCCCACCAGGGGGCACTGGAGAACTTTTGGATGTCCTGTTGCTGATCATGAGTGTACCATGCAGGGGCCTTGATTGACTGGCTTGCATGAAAATGGTTTAGAAAAGAGATGCCAGTAAGTTGGGGCCTGCTGATTAGTGGGCCTAGAGCAGTGGTGTGCAGGTGTGTGATAAAACATCTGTGGTGGGGCCATGTGGATCTGCCATGGGCTTCCAAATGGCTTGTGACTGACATGGTGCAGCCAGCAGACCCTTGCATGTAAAGGCATCTTGTTATATGGAGAGGTTTCAGGGCAATGTTCAGAATGAGGTTGCTATGGTCAAGAGGGCAAGCTCTGTGGGATAGAAGCCTGGTTGGTGCATACTCCTAGGACCTTGACCCACCACACTTCACAGAATTCCCTCCACCACTGTGTCCCAGTTGAACTCGTTGTATTTCGTGAAGGAAATTTTAAACTCCTAGTGTAGCAGCAAGAAACACCAAGAAAGATGAGGATTACCAAATGGATTCACAGTCCCCACGGGGAGACACTTAGCCCCCAGTGGCCACAGTTTACCTACAAAGAGAGAATTCAGCACTTCTGCCTCATGTTCATTGGAAAATCAGAAACCATGTCCTCCAGGTCACATAGATGCAGACCCAGCTTTGATGGTCTCACTACAAAGGAAGCTAAAGCTCCTGACAACAACATATATTTCAAGAGCCCAACCTCAGAGGCAGTTTCTCAAGAAGTCTTTAGGCCAGCAGAGCTCCATGTTTGTGGAGTGTTTATCCTGTCCCTTACTTATGGAAACTCCTCTACCACCTCCAAAGTTGTGAACTCCTGAGCATTTTTCATTCCACATATGTATTCAAAGATTTTCTAACTCTTCTCCTCCAATTGCATCTTACTTGGGGCGAGGGTAATGTCAAGGCATTGTTCTGGATGAAGGTGGGAAGATTTTTGGGTAGCACATATTTGCATACACATTGGATTCATTTTCCTATTTTCCATTCCAAATACTGAATCCCTGACACTAACCCATACCCTACTAGACTCTGACTACGAATCCTAATATGATGGAGAAAAATAACCCAAACAGAATAGAAATACAAGCACTTCAGAGGAGGCATGGTGTGCAGTTGGACAGGCCTTTTGCATTATAAAGAGTAGGTGTTATGAATCTAGTCCAATGTAATAGTTCTCCATGTGTTTTTAAAGTTAACAAGTATGTGAATTCCTGTCTCCCTTTCTCTGTATCCTATTCAACACATGTATTTTTACATGCACATATAGAATCCTACCTGGTTTCCCAGCTACGTTTTGTGAGGTGGCTGACTTGGCAGATACAAACTGTGAGAAGAGATCACTCCTCCTAAATGCTGTTGGAACTGAAAATCAACCTATGGGTAAGCTTCCTACTTGAACAACATGATACATAAATCCATGTTCAGTAAAATAAATATTTTTGGATCTGTGGATGATATATATTTCATGATGAATTTCAATTGGCATATATATTTCTACTTTTTAATGTGTCTGTGTGTGTGTGTTTTGTGTGTATATATATATGTATATATACACACACACACACTCTCCAGATTATTCAAAATATAAAATATATGTGTCTTATTTTACACTCCCTAAATTTATGTACATGTATGTGGATTTATAATCAACTTTTCACAAGATTAGTCTCAGAAATATTCATCCACCTGAAATACATATTTGTTTTCTAGTACTGAAAACTAACTTCAGTGAATGGTGCAAAGAAATCCTAACATTTCTACAGTAACTGACCCTGTTTAACATCAATGCAAGTAGACTCCTATGGGACATGATGTTTATTTTGAAATTCATTTTTATTCAACACTGGTACATTAGTATTTCTTAGTTGATGCACATCATAGGATATATATTTCATCCTCAAGTTCACAAATTTCTAGGCATTTGGTTCACTTTCAATCAAATCCTACTTCAGAACACATGTATCCCTTCATGTTTCTTGACTGGTCTTTTAATGAGACTTCTTTCCAAACACATTATTTTGGATTTCCATAATCACTTTTGAAGCAAAACTCACACACCATTAAGGGTAAACCATAACCCTAATATTACTATTAGATGTATAACGGGTTGGCATGAATGATCCTGTGTCGGTATAAGATTTCCTATATATTTTCAGATATCAATTCAATCCATTATTTAAATTTTAACTATTTATATTCTTCATTCACAGTATGGTCTATTCATGCATTATCTCTATACTCACAGACCCAGGGTACACCTATTTGTACCCCTGAATGCTAATTTATAGGTCTTCAACATATTGCTCCCAAAAATGGAGAAAGAAATACTCACATCACCTTATCTACATATACATTGTATCACACTGATATTCTGCACATAAAATGCAAAGTTCACTTATGATTGTTCCAAAGCCTAATTGGAAAGTGAGCATGGATTACTAAAAACATCCTTGTCCAGGTTGCCTCATGCTCTCAAATTTCAATTTTATTTGTGACTACACATTTGTTTCTGCCTAAGAATATATATTCAACCTCAACCCTCTTAAAAATGTCTAATCCTATCACTCACTTTATACTTTGCCTGATTTCCTAATGTCGATATTCATTTTTGCTTTCCTACCGATTTTCCCCAGTTCATCATTGTGACTGACTCTTCACATGTGCTGACATTTACATTCACTCTCTAACAGACAGCCTATTGCTAAAGAACTTTTGGTCCAAATTTTATACTCATTCTTCTTCCTAAACCTACTGACTATCTTCCTAATCCTACCTATTATCCCTTTTTGACTGGATGTTCTCTTCTACATTGAATCATCCAAGGTACAAGGTCCTGTGCCATTGTATATGGATTTATCAGAGACATCTGTACAGAATGTAATTCAAAGCTAACTATCCCAATCAAGGGCCCAATGCCCTTCTGGCCTTCAAATCTTACTTAGATTTCTGTTTTCATACATATATTTCACCTCGGTATTATTATAAATATCACAGGTTCCCAATACCATTCTTCATCCAGCAGAATGTTCCCTAACCCAAATGGAACATGTTCTTAACCCCAAGCATACACTGTTCCCTCAATCTAACTTTACAGAAGAGCAGGGACAGAGTTGGTCTTACAATACAAGAATGTAGGGGATCTTCCACCTGCTGAGAACCTCAAAGGTCCATGGAGAAATGATCCCTGGAGAAGATGTAGGCAGCTAGGAAGGATCTGAGAGAGCAAAAGTCATCTCCGGTGGCAGACAACCTGGTCAGGATGAAGGGATGTGTCTGAATGAGCCTCTCTCTTCTTAATGTAGACAAGATGGACCAAACCAGGCCTGTGTGGAGAGCTTTTCCTGGGTGCCTATGGTTGATATACCATTCTAACTTGTGAAAGTGTCACAGGAAGAAGGGGCAGCCTCCATCTCATGAGACCCTTAGAAGCAACAGGTAGGACAAAGTGGTTTCCAAGGCAGTGACCTCATTCAGTTCCTGAAGGAAGTGACCTCACCACACTTCCTTGGTGATGGAACTCTCTGAACTTGGGATCCCGGAAGCCAGGCACCCAGAGGCAGTCCCAGTGCCAGTCCCAGTGGGCTCACTTGTCTGGATTTACCACGGACAGAGTCAGTCTTTCTTGGTACCTACAGATGTGAGGATGGCCTATTGCCAGGAAAGCTCCCAAGGGGGTCTTTCCTGGGAAAGCAGGTAGTGGCTCACCCCTGGCTCCTGTCAACTTCACAGAAGTGGCCACGGAGGCCAGATCTGAGACAGGACAGGCCATTTCAGGGGAACATAGTATGGCCCACCAGTCAGAGGACACTGCGGGTAGTCACAGACCTCCTTGGGGGAAGGAGGTGGCTTTGTGGGTGTGGGTGTGAATTTGTGGTTTTGTCTAATGTTGTGAGAAGAGGTAGGAAAGGAGGTTTGTTTGGTTCAAAGTGGACTGTTTCTAGCATGTCTTTTGACAAGGCGAGTGTTGCTATGTCTGTGTATCCCACTGTGTCTGTGGTTGTAGACATTAGAAAGGAGAATGCATCAATGGATGTGTCCTGTCTAGTAGAAAGCTTCCAGCATTCATCCTGCTCAATTTATGAATGGAGTGCAGCTTGCCTTATCCATGAGCAACACCTCCTATCTTCCTGAAGTCCTGTTTTCTTCCTGAATTCTGGCCACTCTTCAGAATAGGCTCATGGTTTTGTGTCCAAGATATGTACCACCTCCAAGCTTGGTGACATGGCCATGTACTGGATAGCTGAAAGGAATGGCGAGCATCTCAGAAAACTCAGATATCAGTGGGCCCAGTAAAGTCTCAGTGGAGAAAGCCTGCTTTGGGCCTTTTGCTTACCTATTGTTCTGTTTCCCTGGATGTCAGCAAGGTGTTTGCCTCAGGACACCCCTTTGTGAAGCCTCAAGAAAACCATTTTCAAATGCAAACGAACAGGCATCACCTGTGGCTCTTTGCTTAATTGCTTTGCAAAGGGATGTGTCTGAATCAGCCTCTTGGCCCTGTGTGAGGCTGTGGCTTAGATTGTCAGCACCTGATGGATCTCAAGAAAGATCTTATATGTGCATCCAAAGCCAATATAGCAAAAAAGCAGTCATTGTGGATGAAGTCTCTCGCCTTCCTTTGTAAGGTTCCTGATCTCCATCAAGTGAGAATAGGGATCCTTTGGGTCAAATGAGTTCTTCAAAGCCCTGCAGCGGCTAGGCATTATGTGCTTAGATTTTCTCATGACTCCAATTCACACAAAGAATCTATACCCCACCATCAGCAGGCCTCAATGTGAAGAAGCTGAGCAGTATTAAAGGCAGGACTATTTGATCACTCCTGGTTCAAAGGAAGGGTGTACAGGCCACCCTGACATTAGGCTAATGAGGGGCAAGGAAGCTTATTGTAAACACTGTCTTAGGCTGTTCCCCTCCTGGCAAACTCCAGCCAGAGGTTGTGAGGATTGTCTATATTGAAGAAGATGAGGGCCTTGTGGCAGTGTTTCGGTTTGAATTGTGGTCATTTGTGTGGCTGTGGAAGAGATGACTGGGTCCCCCTGGGCTTGAACTCTGGTGTGATTCCCCTTGGAGACTGAGTTCTGGAACTGACCTCAGAGAAGTATTGCCATGAATTGTGTTGGGATTATTGGAGGTCACGCATGAGAGTCACCCTTGGAAACTGAGATAGAAGCCCAGGGTGACTTTCCACAAAACACTGGGAATATCAGCCAGGATGTAACATGATTTTATTCTTAAAGACCTGGCAGCCATAGTTGAGAGTCAAGACACACATGGACCTCACATTGTAGACCTCAGTGGGCCTGGTTTCATGTGACTTTTTGGCCACTCTTTGGGAAGCCTTGTTTGTGAGAGTTCTCCAGAGCTTTCATTGAAATGATCTTCCTCACCATTGAATGGTTCCTGAATGAATGGAAACCCACAGTGCCTCCGACTTCATCCTTTAAAAATGGCTAGATAAATACCATGCAATCTTTGAAATTCCCACCAGGGGGCACTGGAGAACTTTTGGATGTCCTGTTGCTGATCATGAGTGTACCATGCAGGGGCCTTGATTGACTGGCTTGCATGAAAATGGTTTAGAAAAGAGATGCCAGTAAGTTGGGGCCTGCTGATTAGTGGGCCTAGAGCAGTGGTGTGCAGGTGTGTGATAAAACATCTATGGTGGGGCCATGTGGATCTGCCATGGGCTTCCAAATGGCTTGTGACTGACATGGTGCAGCCAGCAGACCCTTGTATGTAAAGGCATCTTGTTATATGGAGAGGTTTCAGGGCAATGTTCAGAATGAGGTTGCTATGGTCAAGAGGGCAAGCTCTGTGGGATAGAAGCCTGGTTGGTGCATACTCCTAGGACCTTGACCCACCACACTTCACAGAATTCCCTCCACCACTGTGTCCCAGTTGAACTCGTTGTATTTCGTGAAGGATATTTTAAACTCCTAGTGTAGCAGCAAGAAACACCAAGAAAGATGAGGATTACCAAATGGATTCACAGTCCCCACGGGGAGACACTTAGCCCCCAGTGGCCACAGTTTACCTACAAAGAGAGAATTCAGCACTTCTGCCTCATGTTCATTGGAAAATCAGAAACCATGTCCTCCAGGTCACATAGATGCAGACCCAGCTTTGATGGTCTCACTACAAAGGAAGCTAAAGCTCCTGACAACAACATATATTTCAAGAGCCCAACCTCAGAGGCAGTTTCTCAAGAAGTCTTTAGGCCAGCAGAGCTCCATGTTTGTGGAGTGTTTATCCTGTCCCTTACTTATGGAAATTCCTCTACCACCTCCAAAGTTGTGAACTCCTGAGCATTTTTCATTCCACATATGTATTCAAAGATTTTCTAACTCTTCTCCTCCAATTGCATCTTACTTGGGGCGAGGGTAATGTCAAGGCATTGTTCTGGATGAAGGTGGGAAGATTTTTGGGTAGCACATATTTGCATACACATTGGATTCATTTTCCTATTTTCCATTCCAAATACTGAATCCCTGACACTAACCCATACCCTACTAGACTCTGACTACGAGTCCTAATATGATGGAGAAAAATAACCCAAACAGAATAGAAATACAAGCACTTCAGAGGAGGCATGGTGTGTAGTTGGACAGGCCTTTTGCATTATAAAGAGTAGGTGTTATGAATCTAGTCCAATGTAATAGTTCTCCATGTGTTTTTAAAGTTAACAAGTATGTGAATTCCTGTCTCCCTTTCTCTGTATCCTATTCAACACATGTATTTTTACATGCACATATAGAATCCTACCTGGTTTCCCAGCTACGTTTTGTGAGGTGGCTGACTTGGCAGATACAAACTGTGAGAAGAGATCACTCCTCCTAAATGCTGTTGGAACTGAAAATCAACCTATGGGTAAGCTTCCTACTTGAACAACATGATACATAAATCCATGTTCAGTAAAATAAATATTTTTGGATCTGTGGATGATATATATTTCATGATGAATTTCAATTGGCATATATATTTCTACTTTTTAATGTGTCTGTGTGTGTGTTTTGTGTGTATATATATATATATATATATGTATATATACTCACACACACACTCTCCAGATTATTAAAAATATAAAATATATGTGTCTTATTTTACACTCCCTAAATTTATGTACACGTATGTGGATTTATAAGCAACTTTTCACAAGATTAGTCTCAGAAATATTCATCCACCTGAAATACATATTATTTTTCTAGTACAGAAAACTAACTTCAGTGAATGGTGCAAAGAAATCCTAACATTTCTACAGTAACTGACCCTGTTTAACATCAATGCAAGTAGACTCCTATGGGACATGATGTTTATTTTGACATTCGTTTTTATTCAACACTGGTACATTAGTATTTCTTCAGTTGATACACATCATAGGATATATATTTCATCCTCAAGTTCACAAATTTCTAGGCATTTGGTTCACTTTCAATCAAATCCTACTTCAGAACACATGTATCCCTTCATGTTTCTTGACTGGTCTTTTAATGAGACTTCTTTCCAAACACATTATTTTGGATTTCCATAATCACTTTTGAAGCAAAACTCACACACCATTAAGGGTAAACCACAACCCTAATATTACCATTAGATGTATAACTGGTTGGCATGAATGATCCCGTATCAGTATAAGTTTTCCTATATATTTTCAGATATCAATTCAATCCAGTATTCAAATTTTAACCATTTATATTCTTCATTCACAGTATGGTCTATTCATGCATTATCTCTATACTCACAGACCCAGGGTACACCTATTTGTACCCCTGAATGCTAATTTATAGGTCTTCAAAATATTGCTCCCAAAAATGGTGAAAGAAATACATCACCTTATCTACATATACATTGTATCACAGTGATATTCTGCACACAAAATGCAAAGGTCACACTTATGATTGTACCAAAGCCTAATTGGAAAGTGAGCATGGATTACTTAAACATCCTTGTCCAGGTTGCCTAATGCTCTCAAATTTCAATTTTATTTGTGACTACACATTTGTTTCTGCCTGAGATTATATATTCAACCTCAACCCTGTTGAAAATGTCTAATCCTATCACTCACTTTATACTTTGCCTGATTTCCTAATGTTGATATTCATTTTTACTTTCCTACCTATTTTCCCCAGTTCATCATTGTGACTGACTCTTCACATGTGCTGACATTTACATTCACTCTCTAACAGACAGCCTATTGCTAAAGAAATTTTGGTCCAAATTTTATACTCACCCTTCTTCCTAAACCTACTGACTATCTTCCTAATCCTACCTACTATCCCTTTTTGACTGCATGTTCTCTTCTACATTGAATCATTTAAGGTATAAGGTCCTATGCCATTGTATATGGATTTATCAGAGACATCTGTGCAGAATGTATTTCAAAGCTAAGTATCCCAATCAAGGGCCCAATGCCCTTCTGGCCTTCAAATCTTACTTAGATTTCTGTTTTCATACATATATTTCACCTCGGTATTATTATAAATATCACAGGTTCCCAATACCATTCTTCATCCAGCAGAATGTTCCCTAACCCAAATGGAACATGTTCTTAACCCCAAGCATACACTGTTCCCTCAATCTAACTTTACAGAAGAGCAGGGACAGAGTTGGTCTTACAATACAAGAATGTAGGGGATCTTCCACCTGCTGAGAACCTCAAAGGTCCATGGAGAAATGATCCCTGGAGAAGATGTAGGCAGCTAGGAAGGATCTGAGAGAGCAAAAGTCATCTCCGGTGGCAGACAACCTGGTCAGGATGAAGGGATGTGTCTGAATGAGCCTCTCTCTTCTTAATGTAGACAAGATGGACCAAACCAGGCCTGTGTGGAGAGCTTTTCCTGGGTGCCTATGGTTGATATACCATTCTAACTTGTGAAAGTGTCACAGGAAGAAGGGGCAGCCTCCATCTCATGAGACCCTTAGAAGCAACAGTTAGGACAAAGTGGTTTCCAAGGCAGTGACCTCATTCAGTTCCTGAAGGAAGTGACCTCACCACACTTCCTTGGTGATGGAACTCTCTGAACTTGGGATCCAGGAAGCCAGGCACCCAGAGGCAGTCCCAGTGCCAGTCCCAGTGGGCTCACTTGTCTGGATTTACCACGGACAGAGTCAGTCTTTCTTGGTACCTACAGATGTGAGGATGGCCAATTGCCAGGAAAGCTCCGAAGGGGGTCTTTCCTGGGAAAGCAGGTAGTGGCTCACCCCTGGCTCCTGTCAACTTCACAGAAGTGGCCACGGAGGCCAGATCTGAGACAGGACAGGCCATTTCGGGGGAACATAGTATGGCCCACCAGTCAGAGGACACTGCGGGTAGTCACAGACCTCCTTGGGGGAAGGAGGTGGCTTTGTGGGTGTGGGTGTGAATTTGTGGTTTTGTCTAATGTTGTGAGAAGAGGTAGGAAAGGAGGTTTGTTTGGTTCAAAGTGGACTGTTTCTAGCATGTCTTTTGACAAGGCGAGTGTTGCTATGTCTGTGTATCCCACTGTGTCTGTGGTTGTAGACATTAGAAAAGAGAATGCATCAATGGATGTGTCCTGTCTAGTAGAAAGCTTCCAGCATTCATCCTGCTCAATTTATGAATGGACTGCAGCTTGCCTTATCCATGGGCAACACCTCCTATCTTCCTAATGTCCTGTTTTCTTCCTGAATTCTGGCCACTCTTCAGAATAGGCTCATGGTTTTGTGTCCAAGATATGTACCACCTCCAAGCTTGGTGACATGGCCATGTACTGGATAGCTGAAAGGAATGGTGAGCATCTCAGAAAACTCAGATATCAGTGGGCCCAGTAAAGTCTCAGTGGAGAAAGCCTGCTTTGGGCCTTTTGCTTACCTATTGTTCTGTTTCCCTGGATGTCAGCAAGGTGTTTGCCACAGGACACCCCTTTGTGAAGCCTCAAGAAAACCATTTTCAAATGCAAACGAACAGGCATCACCTGTGGCTCTTTGCTTAATTGCTTTGCAAAGGGATGTGTCTGAATCAGCCTCTTGGCCCTGTGTGAGCCTGTGGCTTAGATTGTCAGCACCTGATGGATCTCAAGAAAGATCTTATATGTGCATCCAAAGCCAATAGAGCAAAAAAGCAGTCATTGTGGATGAAGTCTCTCGCCTTCCTTTGTAAGGTTCCTGATCTCCATCAAGTGAGAATAGGGATCCTTTGGGTCAAATGAGTTCTTCAAAGCCCTGCAGCGGCTAGGCATTATGTGCTTAGATTTTCTCATGACTCCAATTCACACAAAGAATCTATACCCCACCATCAGCAGGCCTCAATGTGAAGAAGCTGAGCAGTATTAAAGGCAGGACTATTTGATCACTCCTGGTTCAAAGGAAGGGTGTACAGGCCACCCTGACATTAGGCTAATGAGGGGCAAGGAAGCTTATTGTAAACACTGTCTTAGGCTGTTCCCCTCCTGGAAACCTCCAGCCAGAGGTTGTGAGGATTGTCTATATTGAAGAAGATGAGGGCCTTGTGGCAGTGTTTCGGTTTGAATTGTGGTCATTTGTGTGGCTGTGGAAGAGATGACTGGGTCCCCCTGGGCTTGAACTCTGGTGTGATTCCCCTTGGAGACTGAGTTCTGGAACTGACCTCAGAGAAGTATTGCCATGAATTGTGTTGGGATTATTGGAGGTCACGCATGAGAGTCACCCTTGGAAACTGAGATAGAAGCCCAGGGTGACTTTCCACAAAACACTGGGAATATCAGCCAGGATGTAACATGATTTTATTCTTAAAGACCTGGCAGCCATAGTTGAGAGTCAAGACACACATGGACCTCACATTGTAGACCTCAGTGGGCCTGGTTTCATGTGACTTTTTGGCCACTCTTTGGGAAGCCTTGTTTGTGAGAGTTCTCCAGAGCTTTCATTGAAATGATCTTCCTCACCATTGAATGGTTCCTGAATGAATGGAAACCCACAGTGCCTCCGACTTCATCCTTTAAAAATGGCTAGATAAATACCATGCAATCTTTGAAATTCCCACCAGGGGGCACTGGAGAACTTTTGGATGTCCTGTTGCTGATCATGAGTGTACCATGCAGGGGCCTTGATTGACTGGCTTGCATGAAAATGGTTTAGAAAAGAGATGCCAGTAAGTTGGGGCCTGCTGATTAGTGGGCCTAGAGCAGTGGTGTGCAGGTGTGTGATAAAACATCTGTGGTGGGGCCATGTGGATCTGCCATGGGCTTCCAAATGGCTTGTGACTGACATGGTGCAGCCAGCAGACCCTTGCATGTAAAGGCATCTTGTTATATGGAGAGGTTTCAGGGCAATGTTCAGAATGAGGTTGCTATGGTCAAGAGGGCAAGCTCTGTGGGATAGAAGCCTGGTTGGTGCATACTCCTAGGACCTTGACCCACCACACTTCACAGAATTCCCTCCACCACTGTGTCCCAGTTGAACTCGTTGTATTTCGTGAAGGAAATTTTAAACTCCTAGTGTAGCAGCAAGAAACACCAAGAAAGATGAGGATTACCAAATGGATTCACAGTCCCCACGGGGAGACACTTAGCCCCCAGTGGCCACAGTTTACCTACAAAGAGAGAATTCAGCACTTCTGCCTCATGTTCATTGGAAAATCAGAAACCATGTCCTCCAGGTCACATAGATGCAGACCCAGCTTTGATGGTCTCACTACAAAGGAAGCTAAAGCTCCTGACAACAACATATATTTCAAGAGCCCAACCTCAGAGGCAGTTTCTCAAGAAGTCTTTAGGCCAGCAGAGCTCCATGTTTGTGGAGTGTTTATCCTGTCCCTTACTTATGGAAACTCCTCTACCACCTCCAAAGTTGTGAACTCCTGAGCATTTTTCATTCCACATATGTATTCAAAGATTTTCTAACTCTTCTCCTCCAATTGCATCTTACTTGGGGCGAGGGTAATGTCAAGGCATTGTTCTGGATGAAGGTGGGAAGATTTTTGGGTAGCACATATTTGCATACACATTGGATTCATTTTCCTATTTTCCATTCCAAATACTGAATCCCTGACACTAACCCATACCCTACTAGACTCTGACTACGAATCCTAATATGATGGAGAAAAATAACCCAAACAGAATAGAAATACAAGCACTTCAGAGGAGGCATGGTGTGTAGTTGGACAGGCCTTTTGCATTATAAAGAGTAGGTGTTATGAATCTAGTCCAATGTAATAGTTCTCCATGTGTTTTTAAAGTTAACAAGTATGTGAATTCCTGTCTCCCTTTCTCTGTATCCTATTCAACACATGTATTTTTACATGCACATATAGAATCCTACCTGGTTTCCCAGCTACATTCTTGTGAGGTGGCTGACTTGGCAGATACAAACTGTGAGAAGAGATCACTCCTCCTAAATGCTGTTGGAACTGAAAATCAAACTATGGGTAAGCTTCCTACTTGAACAACATGATACATAAATCCATGTTCAGTAAAATAAATATTTTTGGATCTGTGGATGATATATATTTCATGATGAATTTCAATTGGCATATATATTTCTACTTTTTAATGTGTCTGTGTGTGTGTGTTTTGTGTGTATATATATATGTATATATACACACACACACACTCTCCAGATTATTCAAAATATAAAATATATGTGTCTTATTTTACACTCCCTAAATTTATGTACATGTATGTGGATTTATAATCAACTTTTCACAAGATTAGTCTCAGAAATATTCATCCACCTGAAATACATATTTGTTTTCTAGTACTGAAAACTAACTTCAGTGAATGGTGCAAAGAAATCCTAACATTTCTACAGTAACTGACCCTGTTTAACATCAATGCAAGTAGACTCCTATGGGACATGATGTTTATTTTGAAATTCATTTTTATTCAACACTGGTACATTAGTATTTCTTAGTTGATGCACATCATAGGATATATATTTCATCCTCAAGTTCACAAATTTCTAGGCATTTGGTTCACTTTCAATCAAATCCTACTTCAGAACACATGTATCCCTTCATGTTTCTTGACTGGTCTTTTAATGAGACTTCTTTCCAAACACATTATTTTGGATTTCCATAATCACTTTTGAAGCAAAACTCACACACCATTAAGGGTAAACCATAACCCTAATATTACTATTAGATGTATAACGGGTTGGCATGAATGATCCTGTGTCGGTATAAGATTTCCTATATATTTTCAGATATCAATTCAATCCATTATTTAAATTTTGACTATTTATATTCTTCATTCACAGTATGGTCTATTCATGCATTATCTCTATACTCACAGACCCAGGGTACACCTATTTGTACCCCTGAATGCTAATTTATAGGTCTTCAACATATTGCTCCCAAAAATGGAGAAAGAAATACTCACATCACCTTATCTACATATACATTGTATCACACTGATATTCTGCACATAAAATGCAAAGTTCACTTATGATTGTTCCAAAGCCTAATTGGAAAGTGAGCATGGATTACTAAAAACATCCTTGTCCAGGTTGCCTCATGCTCTCAAATTTCAATTTTATTTGTGACTACACATTTGTTTCTGCCTAAGAATATATATTCAACCTCAACCCTCTTAAAAATGTCTAATCCTATCACTCACTTTATACTTTGCCTGATTTCCTAATGTCGATATTCATTTTTGCTTTCCTACCGATTTTCCCCAGTTCATCATTGTGACTGACTCTTCACATGTGCTGACATTTACATTCACTCTCTAACAGACAGCCTATTGCTAAAGAACTTTTGGTCCAAATTTTATACTCATTCTTCTTCCTAAACCTACTGACTATCTTCCTAATCCTACCTATTATCCCTTTTTGACTGGATGTTCTCTTCTACATTGAATCATCCAAGGTACAAGGTCCTGTGCCATTGTATATGGATTTATCAGAGACATCTGTACAGAATGTAATTCAAAGCTAACTATCCCAATCAAGGGCCCAATGCCCTTCTGGCCTTCAAATCTTACTTAGATTTCTGTTTTCATACATATATTTCACCTCGGTATTATTATAAATATCACAGGTTCCCAATACCATTCTTCATCCAGCAGAATGTTCCCTAACCCAAATGGAACATGTTCTTAACCCCAAGCATACACTGTTCCCTCAATCTAACTTTACAGAAGAGCAGGGACAGAGTTGGTCTTACAATACAAGAATGTAGGGGATCTTCCACCTGCTGAGAACCTCAAATGTCCATGGAGAAATGATCCCTGGAGAAGATGTAGGCAGCTAGGAAGGATCTGAGAGAGCAAACGTCATCTCCGGTGGCAGACAACCTGGTCAGGATGAAGGGATGTGTCTGAATGAGCCTCTCTCTTCTTAATGTAGACAAGATGGACCAAACCAGGCCTGTGTGGAGAGCTTTTCCTGGGTGCCTATGGTTGATATACCATTCTAACTTGTGAAAGTGTCACAGGAAGAAGGGGCAGCCTCCATCTCATGAGACCCTTAGAAGCAACAGTTAGGACAAAGTGGTTTCCAAGGCAGTGACCTCATTCAGTTCCTGAAGGAAGTGACCTCACCACACTTCCTTGGTGATGGAACTCTCTGAACTTGGGATCCAGGAAGCCAGGCACCCAGAGGCAGTCCCAGTGCCAGTCCCAGTGGGCTCACTTGTCTGGATTTACCACGGACAGAGTCAGTCTTTCTTGGTACCTACAGATGTGAGGATGGCCAATTGCCAGGAAAGCTCCGAAGGGGGTCTTTCCTGGGAAAGCAGGTAGTGGCTCACCCCTGGCTCCTGTCAACTTCACAGAAGTGGCCACGGAGGCCAGATCTGAGACAGGACAGGCCATTTCAGGGGAACATAGTATGGCCCACCAGTCAGAGGACACTGCGGGTAGTCACAGACCTCCTTGGGGGAAGGAGGTGGCTTTGTGGGTGTGGGTGTGAATTTGTGGTTTTGTCTAATGTTGTGAGAAGAGGTAGGAAAGGAGGTTTGTTTGGTTCAAAGTGGACTGTTTCTAGCATGTCTTTTGACAAGGCGAGTGTTGCTATGTCTGTGTATCCCACTGTGTCTGTGGTTGTAGACATTAGAAAGGAGAATGCATCAATGGATGTGTCCTGTCTAGTAGAAGGCTTCCAGCATTCATCCTGCTCAATTTATGAATGGACTGCAGTTTGCCTTATCCATGGGCAACACCTCCTATCTTCCTAATGTCTTGTTTTCTTCCTGAATTCTGGCCACTCTTCAGAATAGGCTCATGGTTTTGTGTCCCAGATATGTACCACCTCCAAGCTTGGTGACATGGCCATGTACTGGATAGCTGAAAGGAATGGCGAGCATCTCAGAAAACTCAGATATCAGTGGGCCCAGTAAAGTCTCAGTGGAGAAAGCCTGCTTTGGGCCTTTTGCTTACCTATTGTTCTGTTTCCCTGGATGTCAGCAAGGTGTTTGCCTCAGGACACCCCTTTGTGAAGCCTCAAGAAAACCATTTTCAAATGCAAACGAACAGGCATCACCTGTGGCTCTTTGCTTAATTGCTTTGCAAAGGGATGTGTCTGAATCAGCCTCTTGGCCCTGTGTGAGCCTGTGGCTTAGATTGTCAGCACCTGATGGATCTCAAGAAAGATCTTATATGTGCATCCAAAGCCAATAGAGCAAAAAAGCAGTCATTGTGGATGAAGTCTCTCGCCTTCCTTTATAAGGTTCCTGATCTCCATCAAGTGAGAATAGGGATCCTTTGGGTCAAATGAGTTCTTCAAAGCCCTGCAGCGGCTAGGCATTATGTGCTTAGATTTTCTCATGACTCCAATTCACACAAAGAATCTATACCCCACCATCAGCAGGCCTCAATGTGAAGAAGCTGAGCAGTATTAAAGGCAGGACTATTTGATCACTCCTGGTTCAAAGGAAGGGTGTACAGGCCACCCTGACATTAGGCTAATGAGGTGCAAGGAAGCTTATTGTAAACACTGTCTTAGGCTGTTCCCCTCCTGGCAAACTCCAGCCAGAGGTTGTGAGGATTGTCTATATTGAAGAAGATGAGGGCCTTGTGGCAGTGTTTCGGTTTGAATTGTGGTCATTTCTGTGGCTGTGGAAGAGATGACTGGGTCCCCCTGGGCTTGAACTCTGGTGTGATTCCCCTTGAAGACTGAGTTCTGGAACTGACCTCAGAGAAGTATTGCCATGAATTGTGTTGGGATTATTGGAGGTCACGCATGAGAGTCACCCTTGGAAACTGAGATAGAAGCCCAGGGTGACTTTCCACAAAACACTGGGAATATCAGCCAGGATGTAACATGATTTTATTCTTAAAGACCTGGCAGCCATAGTTGAGAGTCAAGACACACATGGACCTCACATTGTAGACCTCAGTGGGCCTGGTTTCATGTGACTTTTTGGCCACTCTTTGGGAAGCCTTGTTTGTGAGAGTTCTCCAGAGCTTTCATTGAAATGATCTTCCTCACCATTGAATGGTTCCTGAATGAATGGAAACCCACAGTGCCTCCGACTTCATCCTTTAAAAATGGCTAGATAAATACCATGCAATCTTTGAAATTCCCACCAGGGGGCACTGGAGAACTTTTGGATGTCCTGTTGCTGATCATGAGTGTACCATGCAGGGGCCTTGATTGACTGGGTTGCATGAAAATGGTTTAGAAAAGAGATGCCAGTAAGTTGGGGCCTGCTGATTAGTGGGCCTAGAGCAGTGGTGTGCAGGTGTGTGATAAAACATCTGTGGTGGGGCCATGTGGATCTGCCATGGGCTTCCAAATGGCTTGTGACTGACATGGTGCAGCCAGCAGACCCTTGCATGTAAAGGCATCTTGTTATATGGAGAGGTTTCAGGGCAATGTTCAGAATGAGGTTGCTATGGTCAAGAGGGCAAGCTCTGTGGGATAGAAGCCTGGTTGGTGCATACTCCTAGGACCTTGACCCACCACACTTCACAGAATTCCCTCCACCACTGTGTCCCAGTTGAACTCGTTGTATTTCGTGAAGGAAATTTTAAACTCCTAGTGTAGCAGCAAGAAACACCAAGAAAGATGAGGATTACCAAATGGATTCACAGTCCCCACGGGGAGACACTTAGCCCCCAGTGGCCACAGTTTACCTACAAAGAGAGAATTCAGCACTTCTGCCTCATGTTCATTGGAAAATCAGAAACCATGTCCTCCAGGTCACATAGATGCAGACCCAGCTTTGATGGTCTCACTACAAAGGAAGCTAAAGCTCCTGACAACAACATATATTTCAAGAGCCCAACCTCAGAGGCAGTTTCTCAAGAAGTCTTTAGGCCAGCAGAGCTCCATGTTTGTGGAGTGTTTATCCTGTCCCTTACTTATGGAAACTCCTCTACCACCTCCAAAGTTGTGAACTCCTGAGCATTTTTCATTCCACATATGTATTCAAAGATTTTCTAACTCTTCTCCTCCAATTGCATCTTACTTGGGGCGAGGGTAATGTCAAGGCATTGTTCTGGATGAAGGTGGGAAGATTTTTGGGTAGCACATATTTGCATACACATTGGATTCATTTTCCTATTTTCCATTCCAAATACTGAATCCCTGACACTAACCCATACCCTACTAGACTCTGACTACGAATCCTAATATGATGGAGAAAAATAACCCAAACAGAATAGAAATACAAGCACTTCAGAGGAGGCATGGTGTGTAGTTGGACAGGCCTTTTGCATTATAAAGAGTAGGTGTTATGAATCTAGTCCAATGTAATAGTTCTCCATGTGTTTTTAAAGTTAACAAGTATGTGAATTCCTGTCTCCCTTTCTCTGTATCCTATTCAACACATGTATTTTTACATGCACATATAGAATCCTACCTGGTTTCCCAGCTACATTCTTGTGAGGTGGCTGACTTGGCAGATACAAACTGTGAGAAGAGATCACTCCTCCTAAATGCTGTTGGAACTGAAAATCAACCTAGGGGTAAGCTTCCTACTTGAACAACATGATACATAAATCCATGTTCAGTAAAATAAATATTTTTGGATCTGTGGATGATATATATTTCATGATGAATTTCAATTGGCATATATATTTCTACTTTTTAATGTGTCTGTGTGTGTGTGTTTTGTGTGTATATATATATGTATATATACACACACACACACTCTCCAGATTATTCAAAATATAAAATATATGTGTCTTATTTTACACTCCCTAAATTTATGTACATGTATGTGGATTTATAATCAACTTTTCACAAGATTAGTCTCAGAAATATTCATCCACCTGAAATACATATTTGTTTTCTAGTACTGAAAACTAACTTCAGTGAATGGTGCAAAGAAATCCTAACATTTCTACAGTAACTGACCCTGTTTAACATCAATGCAAGTAGACTCCTATGGGACATGATGTTTATTTTGAAATTCATTTTTATTCAACACTGGTACATTAGTATTTCTTAGTTGATGCACATCATAGGATATATATTTCATCCTCAAGTTCACAAATTTCTAGGCATTTGGTTCACTTTCAATCAAATCCTACTTCAGAACACATGTATCCCTTCATGTTTCTTGACTGGTCTTTTAATGAGACTTCTTTCCAAACACATTATTTTGGATTTCCATAATCACTTTTGAAGCAAAACTCACACACCATTAAGGGTAAACCATAACCCTAATATTACTATTAGATGTATAACGGGTTGGCATGAATGATCCTGTGTCGGTATAAGATTTCCTATATATTTTCAGATATCAATTCAATCCATTATTTAAATTTTAACTATTTATATTCTTCATTCACAGTATGGTCTATTCATGCATTATCTCTATACTCACAGACCCAGGGTACACCTATTTGTACCCCTGAATGCTAATTTATAGGTCTTCAACATATTGCTCCCAAAAATGGAGAAAGAAATACTCACATCACCTTATCTACATATACATTGTATCACACTGATATTCTGCACATAAAATGCAAAGTTCACTTATGATTGTTCCAAAGCCTAATTGGAAAGTGAGCATGGATTACTAAAAACATCCTTGTCCAGGTTGCCTCATGCTCTCAAATTTCAATTTTATTTGTGACTACACATTTGTTTCTGCCTAAGAATATATATTCAACCTCAACCCTCTTAAAAATGTCTAATCCTATCACTCACTTTATACTTTGCCTGATTTCCTAATGTCGATATTCATTTTTGCTTTCCTACCGATTTTCCCCAGTTCATCATTGTGACTGACTCTTCACATGTGCTGACATTTACATTCACTCTCTAACAGACAGCCTATTGCTAAAGAACTTTTGGTCCAAATTTTATACTCATTCTTCTTCCTAAACCTACTGACTATCTTCCTAATCCTACCTATTATCCCTTTTTGACTGGATGTTCTCTTCTACATTGAATCATCCAAGGTACAAGGTCCTGTGCCATTGTATATGGATTTATCAGAGACATCTGTACAGAATGTAATTCAAAGCTAACTATCCCAATCAAGGGCCCAATGCCCTTCTGGCCTTCAAATCTTACTTAGATTTCTGTTTTCATACATATATTTCACCTCGGTATTATTATAAATATCACAGGTTCCCAATACCATTCTTCATCCAGCAGAATGTTCCCTAACCCAAATGGAACATGTTCTTAACCCCAAGCATACACTGTTCCCTCAATCTAACTTTACAGAAGAGCAGGGACAGAGTTGGTCTTACAATACAAGAATGTAGGGGATCTTCCACCTGATGAGAACCTCAAACGTCCATGGAGAAATGATACCTGGAGAAGATGTAGGCAGCTAGGAAGGATCTGAGAGAGCAAACGTCATCTCCGGTGGCAGACAACCTGGTCAGGATGAAGGGATGTGTCTGAATGAGCCTCTCTCTTCTTAATGTAGACAAGATGGACCAAACCAGGCCTGTGTGGAGAGCTTTTCCTGGGTGCCTATGGTTGATATACCATTCTAACTTGTGAAAGTGTCACAGGAAGAAGGGGCAGCCTCCATCTCATGAGACCCTTAGAAGCAACAGTTAGGACAAAGTGGTTTCCAAGGCAGTGACCTCATTCAGTTCCTGAAGGAAGTGACCTCACCACACTTCCTTGGTGATGGAACTCTCTGAACTTGGGATCCAGGAAGCCAGGCACCCAGAGGCAGTCCCAGTGCCAGTCCCAGTGGGCTCACTTGTCTGGATTTACCACGGACAGAGTCAGTCTTTCTTGGTACCTACAGATGTGAGGATGGCCAATTGCCAGGAAAGCTCCGAAGGGGGTCTTTCCTGGGAAAGAAGGTAGTGGCTCACCCCTGGCTCCTGTCAACTTCACAGAAGTGGCCATGGAGGCCAGATCTGAGACAGGACAGGCCATTTCAGGGGAACATAGTATGGCCCACCAGTCAGAGGACACTGCGGGTAGTCACAGACCTCCTTGGGGGAAGGAGGTGGCTTTGTGGGTGTGGGTGTGAATTTGTGGTTTTGTCTAATGTTGTGAGAAGAGGTAGGAAAGGAGGTTTGTTTGGTTCAAAGTGGACTGTTTCTAGCATGTCTTTTGACAAGGCGAGTGTTGCTATGTCTGTGTATCCCACTGTGTCTGTGGTTGTAGACATTAGAAAGGAGAATGCATCAATGGATGTGTCCTGTCTAGTAGAAGGCTTCCAGCATTCATCCTGCTCAATTTATGAATGGACTGCAGCTTGCCTTATCCATGGGCAACACCTCCTATCTTCCTAATGTCCTGTTTTCTTCCTGAATTCTGGCCACTCTTCAGAATAGGCTCATGGTTTTGTGTCCAAGATATGTACCACCTCCAAGCTTGGTGACATGGCCATGTACTGGATAGCTGAAAGGAATGGCGAGCATCTCAGAAAACTCAGATATCAGTGGGCCCAGTAAAGTCTCAGTGGAGAAAGCCTGCTTTGGGCCTTTTGCTTACCTATTGTTCTGTTTCCCTGGATGTCAGCAAGGTGTTTGCCTCAGGACACCCCTTTGTGAAGCCTCAAGAAAACCATTTTCAAATGCAAACGAACAGGCATCACCTGTGGCTCTTTGCTTAATTGCTTTGCAAAGGGATGTGTCTGAATCAGCCTCTTGGCCCTGTGTGAGCCTGTGGCTTAGATTGTCAGCACCTGATGGATCTCAAGAAAGATCTTATATGTGCATCCAAAGCCAATAGAGCAAAAAAGCAGTCATTGTGGATGAAGTCTCTCGCCTTCCTTTGTAAGGTTCCTGATCTCCATCAAGTGAGAATAGGGATCCTTTGGGTCAAATGAGTTCTTCAAAGCCCTGCAGCGGCTAGGCATTATGTGCTTAGATTTTCTCATGACTCCAATTCACACAAAGAATCTATACCCCACCATCAGCAGGCCTCAATGTGAAGAAGCTGAGCAGTATTAAAGGCAGGACTATTTGATCACTCCTGGTTCAAAGGAAGGGTGTACAGGCCACCCTGACATTAGGCTAATGAGGGGCAAGGAAGCTTATTGTAAACACTGTCTTAGGCTGTTCCCCTCCTGGCAAACTCCAGCCAGAGGTTGTGAGGATTGTCTATATTGAAGAAGATGAGGGCCTTGTGGCAGTGTTTCGGTTTGAATTGTGGTCATTTCTGTGGCTGTGGAAGAGATGACTGGGTCCCCCTGGGCTTGAACTCTGGTGTGATTCCCCTTGAAGACTGAGTTCTGGAACTGACCTCAGAGAAGTATTGCCATGAATTGTGTTGGGATTATTGGAGGTCACGCATGAGAGTCACCCTTGGAAACTGAGATAGAAGCCCAGGGTGACTTTCCACAAAACACTGGGAATATCAGCCAGGATGTAACATGATTTTATTCTTAAAGACATGGCAGCCATAGTTGAGAGTCAAGACACACATGGACCTCACATTGTAGACCTCAGTGGGCCTGGTTTCATGTGACTTTTTGGCCACTCTTTGAGAAGCCTTGTTTGTGAGAGTTCTCCAGAGCTTTCATTGAAATGATCTTCCTCACCATTGAATGGTTCCTGAATGAATGGAAACCCACAGTGCCTCCGACTTCATCCTTTAAAAATGGCTAGATAAATACCATGCAATCTTTGAAATTCCCACCAGGGGGCACTGGAGAACTTTTGGATGTCCTGTTGCTGATCATGAGTGTACCATGCAGGGGCCTTGATTGACTGGGTTGCATGAAAATGGTTTAGAAAAGAGATGCCAGTAAGTTGGGGCCTGCTGATTAGTGGGCCTAGAGCAGTGGTGTGCAGGTGTGTGATAAAACATCTGTGGTGGGGCCATGTGGATCTGCCATGGGCTTCCAAATGGCTTGTGACTGACATGGTGCAGCCAGCAGACCCTTGTATGTAAAGGCATCTTGTTATATGGAGAGGTTTCAGGGCAATGTTCAGAATGAGGTTGCTATGGTCAAGAGGGCAAGCTCTGTGGGATAGAAGCCTGGTTGGTGCATACTCCTAGGACCTTGACCCACCACACTTCACAGAATTCCCTCCACCACTGTGTCCCAGTTGAACTCGTTGTATTTCGTGAAGGAAATTTTAAACTCCTAGTGTAGCAGCAAGAAACACCAAGAAAGATGAGGATTTACCAAATGGATTCACAGTCCCCACGGGGAGACACTTAGCCCCCAGTGGCCACAGTTTACCTACAAAGAGAGAATTCAGCACTTCTGCCTCATGTTCATTGGAAAATCAGAAACCATGTCCTCCAGGTCACATAGATGCAGACCCAGCTTTGATGGTCTCACTACAAAGGAAGCTAAAGCTCCTGACAACAACATATATTTCAAGAGCCCAACCTCAGAGGCAGTTTCTCAAGAAGTCTTTAGGCCAGCAGAGCTCCATGTTTGTGGAGTGTTTATCCTGTCCCTTACTTATGGAAACTCCTCTACCACCTCCAAAGTTGTGAACTCCTGAGCATTTTTCATTCCACATATGTATTCAAAGATTTTCTAACTCTTCTCCTCCAATTGCATCTTACTTGGGGCGAGGGTAATGTCAAGGCATTGTTCTGGATGAAGGTGGGAAGATTTTTGGGTAGCACATATTTGCATACACATTGGATTCATTTTCCTATTTTCCATTCCAAATACTGAATCCCTGACACTAACCCATACCCTACTAGACTCTGACTACGAATCCTAATATGATGGAGAAAAATAACCCAAACAGAATAGAAATACAAGCACTTCAGAGGAGGCATGGTGTGTAGTTGGACAGGCCTTTTGCATTATAAAGAGTAGGTGTTATGAATCTAGTCCAATGTAATAGTTCTCCATGTGTTTTTAAAGTTAACAAGTATGTGAATTCCTGTCTCCCTTTCTCTGTATCCTATTCAACACATGTATTTTTACATGCACATATAGAATCCTACCTGGTTTCCCAGCTACATTCTTGTGAGGTGGCTGACTTGGCAGATACAAACTGTGAGAAGAGATCACTCCTCCTAAATGCTGTTGGAACTGAAAATCAACCTATGGGTAAGCTTCCTACTTGAACAACATGATACATAAATCCATGTTCAGTAAAATAAATATTTTTGGATCTGTGGATGATATATATTTCATGATGAATTTCAATTGGCATATATATTTCTACTTTTTAATGTGTCTGTGTGTGTGTGTTTTGTGTGTATATATATATGTATATATACACACACACACACTCTCCAGATTATTCAAAATATAAAATATATGTGTCTTATTTTACACTCCCTAAATTTATGTACATGTATGTGGATTTATAATCAACTTTTCACAAGATTAGTCTCAGAAATATTCATCCACCTGAAATACATATTTGTTTTCTAGTACTGAAAACTAACTTCAGTGAATGGTGCAAAGAAATCCTAACATTTCTACAGTAACTGACCCTGTTTAACATCAATGCAAGTAGACTCCTATGGGACATGATGTTTATTTTGAAATTCATTTTTATTCAACACTGGTACATTAGTATTTCTTAGTTGATGCACATCATAGGATATATATTTCATCCTCAAGTTCACAAATTTCTAGGCATTTGGTTCACTTTCAATCAAATCCTACTTCAGAACACATGTATCCCTTCATGTTTCTTGACTGGTCTTTTAATGAGACTTCTTTCCAAACACATTATTTTGGATTTCCATAATCACTTTTGAAGCAAAACTCACACACCATTAAGGGTAAACCATAACCCTAATATTACTATTAGATGTATAACGGGTTGGCATGAATGATCCTGTGTCGGTATAAGATTTCCTATATATTTTCAGATATCAATTCAATCCATTATTTAAATTTTAACTATTTATATTCTTCATTCACAGTATGGTCTATTCATGCATTATCTCTATACTCACAGACCCAGGGTACACCTATTTGTACCCCTGAATGCTAATTTATAGGTCTTCAACATATTGCTCCCAAAAATGGAGAAAGAAATACTCACATCACCTTATCTACATATACATTGTATCACACTGATATTCTGCACATAAAATGCAAAGTTCACTTATGATTGTTCCAAAGCCTAATTGGAAAGTGAGCATGAATTACTAAAAACATCCTTGTCCAGGTTGCCTCATGCTCTCAAATTTCAATTTTATTTGTGACTACACATTTGTTTCTGCCTAAGAATATATATTCAACCTCAACCCTCTTAAAAATGTCTAATCCTATCACTCACTTTATACTTTGCCTGATTTCCTAATGTCGATATTCATTTTTGCTTTCCTACCGATTTTCCCCAGTTCATCATTGTGACTGACTCTTCACATGTGCTGACATTTACATTCACTCTCTAACAGAAAGCCTATTGCTAAAGAACTTTTGGTCCAAATTTTATACTCATTCTTCTTCCTAAACCTACTGACTATCTTCCTAATCCTACCTATTATCCCTTTTTGACTGGATGTTCTCTTCTACATTGAATCATCCAAGGTACAAGGTCCTGTGCCATTGTATATGGATTTATCAGAGACATCTGTACAGAATGTAATTCAAAGCTAACTATCCCAATCAAGGGCCCAATGCCCTTCTGGCCTTCAAATCTTACTTAGATTTCTGTTTTCATACATATATTTCACCTCGGTATTATTATAAATATCACAGGTTCCCAATACCATTCTTCATCCAGCAGAATGTTCCCTAACCCAAATGGAACATGTTCTTAACCCCAAGCATACACTGTTCCCTCAATCTAACTTTACAGAAGAGCAGGGACAGAGTTGGTCTTACAATACAAGAATGTAGGGGATCTTCCACCTGCTGAGAACCTCAAACGTCCATGGAGAAATGATCCCTGGAGAAGATGTAGGCAGCTAGGAAGGATCTGAGAGAGCAAAAGTCATCTCCGGTGGCAGACAACCTGGTCAGGATGAAGGGATGTGTCTGAATGAGCCTCTCTCTTCTTAATGTAGACAAGATGGACCAAACCAGGCCTGTGTGGAGAGCTTTTCCTGGGTGCCTATGGTTGATATACCATTCTAACTTGTGAAAGTGTCACAGGAAGAAGGGGCAGCCTCCATCTCATGAGACCCTTAGAAGCAACAGTTAGGACAAAGTGGTTTCCAAGGCAGTGACCTCATTCAGTTCCTGAAGGAAGTGACCTCACCACACTTCCTTGGTGATGGAACTCTCTGAACTTGGGATCCAGGAAGCCAGGCACCCAGAGGCAGTCCCAGTGCCAGTCCCAGTGGGCTCACTTGTCTGGATTTACCACGGACAGAGTCAGTCTTTCTTGGTACCTACAGATGTGAGGATGGCCAATTGCCAGGAAAGCTCCGAAGGGGGTCTTTCCTGGGAAAGCAGGTAGTGGCTCACCCCTGGCTCCTGTCAACTTCACAGAAGTGGCCACGGAGGCCAGATCTGAGACAGGACAGGCCATTTCAGGGGAACATAGTATGGCCCACCAGTCAGAGGACACTGCGGGTAGTCACAGACCTCCTTGGGGGAAGGAGGTGGCTTTGTGGGTGTGGGTGTGAATTTGTGGTTTTGTCTAATGTTGTGAGAAGAGGTAGGAAAGGAGGTTTGTTTGGTTCAAAGTGGACTGTTTCTAGCATGTCTTTTGACAAGGCGAGTGTTGCTATGTCTGTGTATCCCACTGTGTCTGTGGTTGTAGACATTAGAAAGGAGAATGCATCAATGGATGTGTCCTGTCTAGTAGAAGGCTTCCAGCATTCATCCTGCTCAATTTATGAATGGACTGCAGCTTGCCTTATCCATGGGCAACACCTCCTATCTTCCTAATGTCCTGTTTTCTTCCTGAATTCTGGCCACTCTTCAGAATAGGCTCATGGTTTTGTGTCCAAGATATGTACCACCTCCAAGCTTGGTGACATGGCCATGTACTGGATAGCTGAAAGGAATGGCGAGCATCTCAGAAAACTCAGATATCAGTGGGCCCAGTAAAGTCTCAGTGGAGAAAGCCTGCTTTGGGCCTTTTGCTTACCTATTGTTCTGTTTCCCTGGATGTCAGCAAGGTGTTTGCCTCAGGACACCCCTTTGTGAAGCCTCAAGAAAACCATTTTCAAATGCAAACGAACAGGCATCACCTGTGGCTCTTTGCTTAATTGCTTTGCAAAGGGATGTGTCTGAATCAGCCTCTTGGCCCTGTGTGAGCCTGTGGCTTAGATTGTCAGCACCTGATGGATCTCAAGAAAGATCTTATATGTGCATCCAAAGCCAATAGAGCAAAAAAGCAGTCATTGTGGATGAAGTCTCTCGCCTTCCTTTGTAAGGTTCCTGATCTCCATCAAGTGAGAATAGGGATCCTTTGGGTCAAATGAGTTCTTCAAAGCCCTGCAGCGGCTAGGCATTATGTGCTTAGATTTTCTCATGACTCCAATTCACACAAAGAATCTATACCCCACCATCAGCAGGCCTCAATGTGAAGAAGCTGAGCAGTATTAAAGGCAGGACTATTTGATCACTCCTGGTTCAAAGGAAGGGTGTACAGGCCACCCTGACATTAGGCTAATGAGGGGCAAGGAAGCTTATTGTAAACACTGTCTTAGGCTGTTCCCCTCCTGGCAAACTCCAGCCAGAGGTTGTGAGGATTGTCTATATTGAAGAAGATGAGGGCCTTGTGGCAGTGTTTCGGTTTGAATTGTGGTCATTTCTGTGGCTGTGGAAGAGATGACTGGGTCCCCCTGGGCTTGAACTCTGGTGTGATTCCCCTTGAAGACTGAGTTCTGGAACTGACCTCAGAGAAGTATTGCCATGAATTGTGTTGGGATTATTGGAGGTCACGCATGAGAGTCACCCTTGGAAACTGAGATAGAAGCCCAGGGTGACTTTCCACAAAACACTGGGAATATCAGCCAGGATGTAACATGATTTTATTCTTAAAGACATGGCAGCCATAGTTGAGAGTCAAGACACACATGGACCTCACATTGTAGACCTCAGTGGGCCTGGTTTCATGTGACTTTTTGGCCACTCTTTGGGAAGCCTTGTTTGTGAGAGTTCTCCAGAGCTTTCATTGAAATGATCTTCCTCACCATTGAATGGTTCCTGAATGAATGGAAACCCACAGTGCCTCCGACTTCATCCTTTAAAAATGGCTAGATAAATACCATGCAATCTTTGAAATTCCCACCAGGGGGCACTGGAGAACTTTTGGATGTCCTGTTGCTGATCATGAGTGTACCATGCAGGGGCCTTGATTGACTGGGTTGCATGAAAATGGTTTAGAAAAGAGATGCCAGTAAGTTGGGGCCTGCTGATTAGTGGGCCTAGAGCAGTGGTGTGCAGGTGTGTGATAAAACATCTGTGGTGGGGCCATGTGGATCTGCCATGGGCTTCCAAATGGCTTGTGACTGACATGGTGCAGCCAGCAGACCCTTGCATGTAAAGGCATCTTGTTATATGGAGAGGTTTCAGGGCAATGTTCAGAATGAGGTTGCTATGGTCAAGAGGGCAAGCTCTGTGGGATAGAAGCCTGGTTGGTGCATACTCCTAGGACCTTGACCCACCACACTTCACAGAATTCCCTCCACCACTGTGTCCCAGTTGAACTCGTTGTATTTCGTGAAGGAAATTTTAAACTCCTAGTGTAGCAGCAAGAAACACCAAGAAAGATGAGGATTTACCAAATGGATTCACAGTCCCCACGGGGAGACACTTAGCCCCCAGTGGCCACAGTTTACCTACAAAGAGAGAATTCAGCACTTCTGCCTCATGTTCATTGGAAAATCAGAAACCATGTCCTCCAGGTCACATAGATGCAGACCCAGCTTTGATGGTCTCACTACAAAGGAAGCTAAAGCTCCTGACAACAACATATATTTCAAGAGCCCAACCTCAGAGGCAGTTTCTCAAGAAGTCTTTAGGCCAGCAGAGCTCCATGTTTGTGGAGTGTTTATCCTGTCCCTTACTTATGGAAACTCCTCTACCACCTCCAAAGTTGTGAACTCCTGAGCATTTTTCATTCCACATATGTATTCAAAGATTTTCTAACTCTTCTCCTCCAATTGCATCTTACTTGGGGCGAGGGTAATGTCAAGGCATTGTTCTGGATGAAGGTGGGAAGATTTTTGGGTAGCACATATTTGCATACACATTGGATTCATTTTCCTATTTTCCATTCCAAATACTGAATCCCTGACACTAACCCATACCCTACTAGACTCTGACTACGAATCCTAATATGATGGAGAAAAATAACCCAAACAGAATAGAAATACAAGCACTTCAGAGGAGGCATGGTGTGTAGTTGGACAGGCCTTTTGCATTATAAAGAGTAGGTGTTATGAATCTAGTCCAATGTAATAGTTCTCCATGTGTTTTTAAAGTTAACAAGTATGTGAATTCCTGTCTCCCTTTCTCTGTATCCTATTCAACACATGTATTTTTACATGCACATATAGAATCCTACCTGGTTTCCCAGCTACGTTTTGTGAGGTGGCTGACTTGGCAGATACAAACTGTGAGAAGAGATCACTCCTCCTAAATGCTGTTGGAACTGAAAATCAACCTATGGGTAAGCTTCCTACTTGAACAACATGATACATAAATCCATGTTCAGTAAAATAAATATTTTTGGATCTGTGGATGATATATATTTCATGATGAATTTCAATTGGCATATATATTTCTACTTTTTAATGTGTCTGTGTGTGTGTGTTTTGTGTATATATATATATATATGTATATATACTCACACACACACTCTCCAGATTATTAAAAATATAAAATATATGTGTCTTATTTTACACTCCCTAAATTTATGTACACGTATGTGGATTTATAAGCAACTTTTCACAAGATTAGTCTCAGAAATATTCATCCACCTGAAATACATATTATTTTTCTAGTACAGAAAACTAACTTCAGTGAATGGTGCAAAGAAATCCTAACATTTCTACAGTAACTGACCCTGTTTAACATCAATGCAAGTAGACTCCTATGGGACATGATGTGTATTTTGACATTCATTTTTATTCAACACTGGTACATTAGTATTTCTTCAGTTGATACACATCATAGGATATATATTTCATCCTCAAGTTCACAAATTTCTAGGCATTTGGTTCACTTTCAATCAAATCCTACTTCAGAACACATGTATCCCTTCATGTTTCTTGACTGGTCTTTTAATGAGACTTCTTTCCAAACACATTATTTTGGATTTCCATAATCACTTTTGAAGCAAAACTCACACACCATTAAGGGTAAACCACAACCCTAATATTACCATTAGATGTATAACTGGTTGGCATGAATGATCCCGTATCAGTATAAGATTTCCTATATATTTTCAGATATCAATTCAATCCAGTATTCAAATTTTAACCATTTATATTCTTCATTCACAGTATGGTCTATTCATGCATTATCTCTATACTCACAGACCCAGGGTACACCTATTTGTACCCCTGAATGCTAATTTATAGGTCTTCAAAATATTGCTCCCAAAAATGGTGAAAGAAATACATCACCTTATCTACATATACATTGTATCACAGTGATATTCTGCACACAAAATGCAAAGGTCACACTTATGATTGTACCAAAGCCTAATTGGAAAGTGAGCATGGATTACTAAAACATCCTTGTCCAGGTTGCCTAATGCTCTCAAATGTCAATTTTATTTGTGACTACACATTTGTTTCAGCCTGAGATTATATATTCAACCTCAACCCTGTTGAAAATGTCTAATCCTATCACTCACTTTATACTTTGCCTGATTTCCTAATGTTGATATTCATTTTTGCTTTCCTACCTATTTTCCCCAGTTCATCATTGTGACTGACTCTTCACATGTGCTGACATTTACATTCACTCTCTAACAGACAGCCTATTGCTAAAGAAATTTTGGTCCAAATTTTATACTCACCCTTCTTCCTAAACCTACTGACTATCTTCCTAATCCTACCTACTATCCCTTTTTGACTGCATGTTCTCTTCTACATTGAATCATTTAAGGTATAAGGTCCTATGCCATTGTATATGGATTTATCAGAGACATCTGTGCAGAATGTATTTCAAAGCTAAGTATCCCAATCAAGGGCCCAATGCCCTTCTGGCCTTCAAATCTTACTTAGATTTCTGTTTTCATACATATATTTCACCTCGGTATTATTATAAATATCACAGGTTCCCAATACCATTCTTCATCCAGCAGAATGTTCCCTAACCCAAATGGAACATGTTCTTAACCCCAAGCATACACTGTTCCCTCAATCTAACTTTACAGAAGAGCAGGGACAGAGTTGGTCTTACAATACAAGAATGTAGGGGATCTTCCACCTGCTGAGAACCTCAAAGGTCCATGGAGAAATGATCCCTGGAGAAGATGTAGGCAGCTAGGAAGGATCTGAGAGAGCAAAAGTCATCTCCGGTGGCAGACAACCTGGTCAGGATGAAGGGATGTGTCTGAATGAGCCTCTCTCTTCTTAATGTAGACAAGATGGACCAAACCAGGCCTGTGTGGAGAGCTTTTCCTGGGTGCCTATGGTTGATATACCATTCTAACTTGTGAAAGTGTCACAGGAAGAAGGGGCAGCCTCCATCTCATGAGACCCTTAGAAGCAACAGTTAGGACAAAGTGGTTTCCAAGGCAGTGACCTCATTCAGTTCCTGAAGGAAGTGACCTCACCACACTTCCTTGGTGATGGAACTCTCTGAACTTGGGATCCAGGAAGCCAGGCACCCAGAGGCAGTCCCAGTGCCAGTCCCAGTGGGCTCACTTGTCTGGATTTACCACGGACAGAGTCAGTCTTTCTTGGTACCTACAGATGTGAGGATGGCCAATTGCCAGGAAAGCTCCGAAGGGGGTCTTTCCTGGGAAAGCAGGTAGTGGCTCACCCCTGGCTCCTGTCAACTTCACAGAAGTGGCCACGGAGGCCAGATTTGAGACAGGACAGGCCATTTCGGGGGAACATAGTATGGCCCACCAGTCAGAGGACACTGCGGGTAGTCACAGACCTCCTTGGGGGAAGGAGGTGGCTTTGTGGGTGTGGGTGTGAATTTGTGGTTTTGTCTAATGTTGTGAGAAGAGGTAGGAAAGGAGGTTTGTTTGGTTCAAAGTGGACTGTTTCTAGCATGTCTTTTGACAAGGCGAGTGTTGCTATGTCTGTGTATCCCACTGTGTCTGTGGTTGTAGACATTAGAAAAGAGAATGCATCAATGGATGTGTCCTGTCTAGTAGAAAGCTTCCAGCATTCATCCTGCTCAATTTATGAATGGACTGCAGCTTGCCTTATCCATGGGCAACACCTCCTATCTTCCTAATGTCCTGTTTTCTTCCTGAATTCTGGCCACTCTTCAGAATAGGCTCATGGTTTTGTGTCCAAGATATGTACCACCTCCAAGCTTGGTGACATGGCCATGTACTGGATAGCTGAAAGGAATGGTGAGCATCTCAGAAAACTCAGATATCAGTGGGCCCAGTAAAGTCTCAGTGGAGAAAGCCTGCTTTGGGCCTTTTGCTTACCTATTGTTCTGTTTCCCTGGATGTCAGCAAGGTGTTTGCCACAGGACACCCCTTTGTGAAGCCTCAAGAAAACCATTTTCAAATGCAAACGAACAGGCATCACCTGTGGCTCTTTGCTTAATTGCTTTGCAAAGGGATGTGTCTGAATCAGCCTCTTGGCCCTGTGTGAGCCTGTGGCTTAGATTGTCAGCACCTGATGGATCTCAAGAAAGATCTTATATGTGCATCCAAAGCCAATAGAGCAAAAAAGCAGTCATTGTGGATGAAGTCTCTCGCCTTCCTTTGTAAGGTTCCTGATCTCCATCAAGTGAGAATAGGGATCCTTTGGGTCAAATGAGTTCTTCAAAGCCCTGCAGCGGCTAGGCATTATGTGCTTAGATTTTCTCATGACTCCAATTCACACAAAGAATCTATACCCCACCATCAGCAGGCCTCAATGTGAAGAAGCTGAGCAGTATTAAAGGCAGGACTATTTGATCACTCCTGGTTCAAAGGAAGGGTGTACAGGCCACCCTGACATTAGGCTAATGAGGGGCAAGGAAGCTTATTGTAAACACTGTCTTAGGCTGTTCCCCTCCTGGAAACCTCCAGCCAGAGGTTGTGAGGATTGTCTATATTGAAGAAGATGAGGGCCTTGTGGCAGTGTTTCGGTTTGAATTGTGGTCATTTGTGTGGCTGTGGAAGAGATGAGTGGGTCCCCCTGGGCTTGAACTCTGGTGTGATTCCCCTTGGAGACTGAGTTCTGGAACTGACCTCAGAGAAGTATTGCCATGAATTGTGTTGGGATTATTGGAGGTCACGCATGAGAGTCACCCTTGGAAACTGAGATAGAAGCCCAGGGTGACTTTCCACAAAACACTGGGAATATCAGCCAGGATATAACATGATTTTATTCTTAAAGACCTGGCAGCCATAGTTGAGAGTCAAGACACACATGGACCTCACATTGTAGACCTCAGTGGGCCTAGTTTCATGTGACTTTTTGGCCACTCTTTGGGAAGCCTTGTTTGTGAGAGTTCTCCAGAGCTTTCATTGAAATGATCTTCCTCACCATTGAATGGTTCCTGAATGAATGGAAACCCACAGTGCCTCCAACTTCATCCTTTAAAAATGGCTAGATAAATACCATGCAATCTTTGAAATTCCCACCAGGTGGCACTGGAGAACTTTTGGATGTCCTGTTGCTGATCATGAGTGTACCATGCAGGGGCCTTGATTGACTGGGTTGCATGAAAATGGTTTAGAAAAGAGATACCAGTAAGTTGGGGCCTGCTGATTAGTGGGCCTAGAGCAGTGGTGTGCAGGTGTGTGATAAAACATCTGTGGTGGGGCCATGTGGATCTGCCATGGGCTTCCAAATGGCTTGTGACTGACATGGTGCAGCCAGCAGACCCTTGTATGTAAAGGCATCTTGTTATATGGAGAGGTTTCAGGGCAATGTTCAGAATGAGGTTGCTATGGTCAAGAGGGCAAGCTCTGTGGGATAGAAGCCTGGTTGGTGCATACTCCTAGGACCTTGACCCACCACACTTCACAGAATTCCCTCCACCACTGTGTCCCAGTTGAACTCGTTGTATTTCGTGAAGGAAATTTTAAACTCCTAGTGTAGCAGCAAGAAACACCAAGAAAGATGAGGATTACCAAATGGATTCACAGTCCCCACGGGGAGACACTTAGCCCCCAGTGGCCACAGTTTACCTACAAAGAGAGAATTCAGCACTTCTGCCTCATGTTCATTGGAAAATCAGAAACCATGTCCTCCAGGTCACATAGATGCAGACCCAGCTTTGATGGTCTCACTACAAAGGAAGCTAAAGCTCCTGACAACAACATATATTTCAAGAGCCCAACCTCAGAGGCAGTTTCTCAAGAAGTCTTTAGGCCAGCAGAGCTCCATGTTTGTGGAGTGTTTATCCTGTCCCTTACTTATGGAAACTCCTCTACCACCTCCAAAGTTGTGAACTCCTGAGCATTTTTCATTCCACATATGTATTCAAAGATTTTCTAACTCTTCTCCTCCAATTGCATCTTACTTGGGGCGAGGGTAATGTCAAGGCATTGTTCTGGATGAAGGTGGGAAGATTTTTGGGTAGCACATATTTGCATACACATTGGATTCATTTTCCTATTTTCCATTCCAAATACTGAATCCCTGACACTAACCCATACCCTACTAGACTCTGACTATGAATCCTAATATGATGGAGAAAAATAACCCAAACAGAATAGAAATACAAGCACTTCAGAGGAGGCATGGTGTGTAGTTGGACAGGCCTTTTGCATTATAAAGAGTAGGTGTTATGAATCTAGTCCAATGTAATAGTTCTCCATGTGTTTTTAAAGTTAACAAGTATGTGAATTCCTGTCTCCCTTTCTCTGTATCCTATTCAACACATGTATTTTTACATGCACATATAGAATCCTACCTGGTTTCCCAGCTACATTCTTGTGAGGTGGCTGACTTGGCAGATACAAACTGTGAGAAGAGATCACTCCTCCTAAATGCTGTTGGAACTGAAAATCAACCTATGGGTAAGCTTCCTACTTGAACAACATGATACATAAATCCATGTTCAGTAAAATAAATATTTTTGGATCTGTGGATGATATATATTTCATGATGAATTTCAATTGGCATATATATTTCTACTTTTTAATGTGTCTGTGTGTGTGTGTTTTGTGTATATATATATATATATGTATATATACTCACACACACACTCTCCAGATTATTAAAAATATAAAATATATGTGTCTTATTTTACACTCCCTAAATTTATGTACACGTATGTGGATTTATAAGCAACTTTTCACAAGATTAGTCTCAGAAATATTCATCCACCTGAAATACATATTATTTTTCTAGTACAGAAAACTAACTTCAGTGAATGGTGCAAATAAATACTAACATTTCTACAGTAACTGACCCTGTTTAACATCAATGCAAGTAGACTCCTATGGGACATGATGTGTATTTTGACATTCATTTTTATTCAACACTGGTACATTAGTATTTCTTCAGTTGATACACATCATAGGATATATATTTCATCCTCAAGTTCACAAATTTCTAGGCATTTGGTTCACTTTCAATCAAATCCTACTTCGGAACACATGTATCCCTTCATGTTTCTTGACTGGTCTTTTAATGAGACTTCTTTCCAAACACATTATTTTGGATTTCCATAATCACTTTTGAAGCAAAACTCACACACCATTAAGGGTAAACCACAACCCTAATATTACCATTAGATGTATAACTGGTTGGCATGAATGATCCCGTATCAGTATAAGATTTCCTATATATTTTCAGATATCAATTCAATCCAGTATTCAAATTTTAACCATTTATATTCTTCATTCACAGTATGGTCTATTCATGCATTATCTCTATACTCACAGACCCAGGGTACACCTATTTGTACCCCTGAATGCTAATTTATAGGTCTTCAAAATATTGCTCCCAAAAATGGTGAAAGAAATACTCACATCACCTTATCTACATATACATTGTATCACAGTGATATTCTGCACACAAAATGCAAAGGTCACACTTATGATTGTACCAAAGCCTAATTGGAAAGTGAGCATGGATTACTAAAACATCCTTGTCCAGGTTGCCTAATGCTCTCAAATGTCAATTTTATTTGTGACTACACATTTGTTTCTGCCTGAGATTATATATTCAACCTCAACCCTGTTGAAAATGTCTAATCCTATCACTCACTTTATACTTTGCCTGATTTCCTAATGTTGATATTCATTTTTGCTTTCCTACCTATTTTCCCCAGTTCATCATTGTGACTGACTCTTCACATGTGCTGACATTTACATTCACTCTCTAACAGACAGCCTATTGCTAAAGAAATTTTGGTCCAAATTTTATACTCACCCTTCTTCCTAAACCTACTGACTATCTTCCTAATCCTACCTACTATCCCTTTTTGACTGCATGTTCTCTTCTACATTGAATCATTTAAGGTATAAGGTCCTATGCCATTGTATATGGATTTATCAGAGACATCTGTGCAGAATGTATTTCAAAGCTAAGTATCCCAATCAAGGGCCCAATGCCCTTCTGGCCTTCAAATCTTACTTAGATTTCTGTTTTCATACATATATTTCACCTCGGTATTATTATAAATATCACAGGTTCCCAATACCATTCTTCATCCAGCAGAATGTTCCCTAACCCAAATGGAACATGTTCTTAACCCCAAGCATACACTGTTCCCTCAATCTAACTTTACAGAAGAGCAGGGACAGAGTTGGTCTTACAATACAAGAATGTAGGGGATCTTCCACCTGCTGAGAACCTCAAAGGTCCATGGAGAAATGATCCCTGGAGAAGATGTAGGCAGCTAGGAAGGATCTGAGAGAGCAAAAGTCATCTCCGGTGGCAGACAACCTGGTCAGGATGAAGGGATGTGTCTGAATGAGCCTCTCTCTTCTTAATGTAGACAAGATGGACCAAACCAGGCCTGTGTGGAGAGCTTTTCCTGGGTGCCTATGGTTGATATACCATTCTAACTTGTGAAAGTGTCACAGGAAGAAGGGGCAGCCTCCATCTCATGAGACCCTTAGAAGCAACAGTTAGGACAAAGTGGTTTCCAAGGCAGTGACCTCACTCAGTTCCTGAAGGAAGTGACCTCACCACACTTCCTTGGTGATGGAACTCTCTGAACTTGGGATCCAGGAAGCCAGGCACCCAGAGGCAGTCCCAGTGCCAGTCCCAGTGGGCTCACTTGTCTGGATTTACCACGGACAGAGTCAGTCTTTCTTGGTACCTACAGATGTGAGGATGGCCAATTGCCAGGAAAGCTCCGAAGGGGGTCTTTCCTGGGAAAGCAGGTAGTGGCTCACCCCTGGCTCCTGTCAACTTCACAGAAGTGGCCACGGAGGCCAGATCTGAGACAGGACAGGCCATTTCGGGGGAACATAGTATGGCCCACCAGTCAGAGGACACTGCGGGTAGTCACAGACCTCCTTGGGGGAAGGAGGTGGCTTTGTGGGTGTGGGTGTGAATTTGTGGTTTTGTCTAATGTTGTGAGAAGAGGTAGGAAAGGAGGTTTGTTTGGTTCAAAGTGGACTGTTTCTAGCATGTCTTTTGACAAGGCGAGTGTTGCTATGTCTGTGTATCCCACTGTGTCCGTGGTTGTAGACATTAGAAAAGAGAATGCATCAATGGATGTGTCCTGTCTAGTAGAAGGCTTCCAGCATTCATCCTGCTCAATTTATGAATGGACTGCAGCTTGCCTTATCCATGGGCAACACCTCCTATCTTCCTAATGTCCTGTTTTCTTCCTGAATTCTGGCCACTCTTCAGAATAGGCTCATGGTTTTGTGTCCAAGATATGTACCACCTCCAAGCTTGGTGACATGGCCATGTACTGGATAGCTGAAAGGAATGGCGAGCATCTCAGAAAACTCAGATATCAGTGGGCCCAGTAAAGTCTCAGTGGAGAAAGCCTGCTTTGGGCCTTTTGCTTACCTATTGTTCTTTTTCCCTGGATGTCAGCAAGGTGTTTGCCTCAGGACACCCCTTTGTGAAGCCTCAAGAAAACCATTTTCAAATGCAAACGAACAGGCATCACCTGTGGCTCTTTGCTTAATTGCTTTGCAAAGGGATGTGTCTGAATCAGCCTCTTGGCCCTGTGTGAGCCTGTGGCTTAGATTGTCAGCACCTGATGGATCTCAAGAAAGATCTTATATGTGCATCCAAAGCCAATATAGCAAAAAAGCAGTCATTGTGGATGAAGTCTCTCGCCTTCCGTTGTAAGGTTCCTGATCTCCATCAAGTGAGAATAGGGATCCTTTGGGTCAAATGAGTTCTTCAAAGCCCTGCAGCGGCTAGGCATTATGTGCTTAGATTTTCTCATGACTCCAATTCACACAAAGAATCTATACCCCACCATCAGCAGGCCTCAATGTGAAGAAGCTGAGCAGTATTAAAGGCAGGACTATTTGATCACTCCTGGTTCAAAGGAAGGGTGTACAGGCCACCCTGACATTAGGCTAATGAGGGGCAAGGAAGCTTATTGTAAACACTGTCTTAGGCTGTTCCCCTCCTGGAAACCTCCAGCCAGAGGTTGTGAGGATTGTCTATATTGAAGAAGATGAGGGCCTTGTGGCAGTGTTTCGGTTTGAATTGTGGTCATTTGTGTGGCTGTGGAAGAGATGACTGGGTCCCCCTGGGCTTGAACTCTGGTGTGATTCCCCTTGGAGACTGAGTTCTGGAACTGACCTCAGAGAAGTATTGCCATGAATTGTGTTGGGATTATTGGAGGTCACGCATGAGAGTCACCCTTGGAAACTGAGATAGAAGCCCAGGGTGACTTTCCACAAAACACTGGGAATATCAGCCAGGATGTAACATGATTTTATTCTTAAAGACCTGGCAGCCATAGTTGAGAGTCAAGACACACATGGACCTCACATTGTAGACCTCAGTGGGCCTGGTTTCATGTGACTTTTTGGCCACTCTTTGGGAAGCCTTGTTTGTGAGAGTTCTCCAGAGCTTTCATTGAAATGATCTTCCTCACCATTGAATGGTTCCTGAATGAATGGAAACCCACAGTGCCTCCAACTTCATCCTTTAAAAATGGCTAGATAAATACCATGCAATCTTTGAAATTCCCACCAGGTGGCACTGGAGAACTTTTGGATGTCCTGTTGCTGATCATGAGTGTACCATGCAGGGGCCTTGATTGACTGGGTTGCATGAAAATGGTTTAGAAAAGAGATGCCAGTAAGTTGGGGCCTGCTGATTAGTGGGCCTAGAGCAGTGGTGTGCAGGTGTGTGATAAAACATCTGTGGTGGGGCCATGTGGATCTGCCATGGGCTTCCAAATGGCTTGTGACTGACATGGTGCAGCCAGCAGACCCTTGTATGTAAAGGCATCTTGTTATATGGAGAGGTTTCAGGGCAATGTTCAGAATGAGGTTGCTATGGTCAAGAGGGCAAGCTCTGTGGGATAGAAGCCTGGTTGGTGCATACTCCTAGGACCTTGACCCACCACACTTCACAGAATTCCCTCCACCACTGTGTCCCAGTTGAACTCGTTGTATTTCGTGAAGGAAATTTTAAACTCCTAGTGTAGCAGCAAGAAACACCAAGAAAGATGAGGATTACCAAATGGATTCACAGTCCCCACGGGGAGACACTTAGCCCCCAGTGGCCACAGTTTACCTACAAAGAGAGAATTCAGCACTTCTGCCTCATGTTCATTGGAAAATCAGAAACCATGTCCTCCAGGTCACATAGATGCAGACCCAGCTTTGATGGTCTCACTACAAAGGAAGCTAAAGCTCCTGACAACAACATATATTTCAAGAGCCCAACCTCAGAGGCAGTTTCTCAAGAAGTCTTTAGGCCAGCAGAGCTCCATGTTTGTGGAGTGTTTATCCTGTCCCTTACTTATGGAAACTCCTCTACCACCTCCAAAGTTGTGAACTCCTGAGCATTTTTCATTCCACATATGTATTCAAAGATTTTCTAACTCTTCTCCTCCAATTGCATCTTACTTGGGGCGAGGGTAATGTCAAGGCATTGTTCTGGATGAAGGTGGGAAGATTTTTGGGTAGCACATATTTGCATACACATTGGATTCATTTTCCTATTTTCCATTCCAAATACTGAATCCCTGACACTAACCCATACCCTACTAGACTCTGACTACGAATCCTAATATGATGGAGAAAAATAACCCAAACAGAATAGAAATACAAGCACTTCAGAGGAGGCATGGTGTGTAGTTGGACAGGCCTTTTGCATTATAAAGAGTAGGTGTTATGAATCTAGTCCAATGTAATAGTTCTCCATGTGTTTTTAAAGTTAACAAGTATGTGAATTCCTGTCTCCCTTTCTCTGTATCCTATTCAACACATGTATTTTTACATGCACATATAGAATCCTACCTGGTTTCCCAGCTACGTTTTGTGAGGTGGCTGACTTGGCAGATACAAACTGTGAGAAGAGATCACTCCTCCTAAATGCTGTTGGAACTGAAAATCAACCTATGGGTAAGCTTCCTACTTGAACAACATGATACATAAATCCATGTTCAGTAAAATAAATATTTTTGGATCTGTGGATGATATATATTTCATGATGAATTTCAATTGGCATATATATTTCTACTTTTTAATGTGTCTGTGTGTGTGTGTTTTGTGTGTATATATATATATGTATATATACTCACACACACACTCTCCAGATTATTAAAAATATAAAATATATGTGTCTTATTTTACACTCCCTAAATTTATGTACACGTATGTGGATTTATAAGCAACTTTTCACAAGATTAGTCTCAGAAATATTCATCCACCTGAAATACATATTATTTTTCTAGTACAGAAAACTAACTTCAGTGAATGGTGCAAATAAATACTAACATTTCTACAGTAACTGACCCTGTTTAACATCAATGCAAGTAGACTCCTATGGGACATGATGTGTATTTTGACATTCATTTTTATTCAACACTGGTACATTAGTATTTCTTCAGTTGATACACATCATAGGATATATATTTCATCCTCAAGTTCACAAATTTCTAGGCATTTGGTTCACTTTCAATCAAATCCTACTTCGGAACACATGTATCCCTTCATGTTTCTTGACTGGTCTTTTAATGAGACTTCTTTCCAAACACATTATTTTGGATTTCCATAATCACTTTTGAAGCAAAACTCACACACCATTAAGGGTAAACCACAACCCTAATATTACCATTAGATGTATAACTGGTTGGCATGAATGATCCCGTATCAGTATAAGATTTCCTATATATTTTCAGATATCAATTCAATCCAGTATTCAAATTTTAACCATTTATATTCTTCATTCACAGTATGGTCTATTCATGCATTATCTCTATACTCACAGACCCAGGGTACACCTATTTGTACCCCTGAATGCTAATTTATAGGTCTTCAAAATATTGCTCCCAAAAATGGTGAAAGAAATACTCACATCACCTTATCTACATATACATTGTATCACAGTGATATTCTGCACACAAAATGCAAAGGTCACACTTATGATTGTACCAAAGCCTAATTGGAAAGTGAGCATGGATTACTAAAACATCCTTGTCCAGGTTGCCTAATGCTCTCAAATGTCAATTTTATTTGTGACTACACATTTGTTTCTGCCTGAGATTATATATTCAACCTCAACCCTGTTGAAAATGTCTAATCCTATCACTCACTTTATACTTTGCCTGATTTCCTAATGTTGATATTCATTTTTGCTTTCCTACCTATTTTCCCCAGTTCATCATTGTGACTGACTCTTCACATGTGCTGACATTTACATTCACTCTCTAACAGACAGCCTATTGCTAAAGAAATTTTGGTCCAAATTTTATACTCACCCTTCTTCCTAAACCTACTGACTATCTTCCTAATCCTACCTACTATCCCTTTTTGACTGCATGTTCTCTTCTACATTGAATCATTTAAGGTATAAGGTCCTATGCCATTGTATATGGATTTATCAGAGACATCTGTGCAGAATGTATTTCAAAGCTAAGTATCCCAATCAAGGGCCCAATGCCCTTCTGGCCTTCAAATCTTACTTAGATTTCTGTTTTCATACATATATTTCACCTCGGTATTATTATAAATATCACAGGTTCCCAATACCATTCTTCATCCAGCAGAATGTTCCCTAACCCAAATGGAACATGTTCTTAACCCCAAGCATACACTGTTCCCTCAATCTAACTTTACAGAAGAGCAGGGACAGAGTTGGTCTTACAATACAAGAATGTAGGGGATCTTCCACCTGCTGAGAACCTCAAAGGTCCATGGAGAAATGATCCCTGGAGAAGATGTAGGCAGCTAGGAAGGATCTGAGAGAGCAAAAGTCATCTCCGGTGGCAGACAACCTGGTCAGGATGAAGGGATGTGTCTGAATGAGCCTCTCTCTTCTTAATGTAGACAAGATGGACCAAACCAGGCCTGTGTGGAGAGCTTTTCCTGGGTGCCTATGGTTGATATACCATTCTAACTTGTGAAAGTGTCACAGGAAGAAGGGGCAGCCTCCATCTCATGAGACCCTTAGAAGCAACAGTTAGGACAAAGTGGTTTCCAAGGCAGTGACCTCATTCAGTTCCTGAAGGAAGTGACCTCACCACACTTCCTTGGTGATGGAACTCTCTGAACTTGGGATCCAGGAAGCCAGGCACCCAGAGGCAGTCCCAGTGCCAGTCCCAGTGGGCTCACTTGTCTGGATTTACCACGGACAGAGTCAGTCTTTCTTGGTACCTACAGATGTGAGGATGGCCAATTGCCAGGAAAGCTCCGAAGGGGGTCTTTCCTGGGAAAGCAGGTAGTGGCTCACCCCTGGCTCCTGTCAACTTCACAGAAGTGGCCACGGAGGCCAGATCTGAGACAGGACAGGCCATTTCGGGGGAACATAGTATGGCCCACCAGTCAGAGGACACTGCGGGTAGTCACAGACCTCCTTGGGGGAAGGAGGTGGCTTTGTGGGTGTGGGTGTGAATTTGTGGTTTTGTCTAATGTTGTGAGAAGAGGTAGGAAAGGAGGTTTGTTTGGTTCAAAGTGGACTGTTTCTAGCATGTCTTTTGACAAGGCGAGTGTTGCTATGTCTGTGTATCCCACTGTGTCCGTGGTTGTAGACATTAGAAAAGAGAATGCATCAATGGATGTGTCCTGTCTAGTAGAAAGCTTCCAGCATTCATCCTGCTCAATTTATGAATGGACTGCAGCTTGCCTTATCCATGGGCAACACCTCCTATCTTCCTAATGTCCTGTTTTCTTCCTGAATTCTGGCCACTCTTCAGAATAGGCTCATGGTTTTGTGTCCAAGATATGTACCACCTCCAAGCTTGGTGACATGGCCATGTACTGGATAGCTGAAAGGAATGGTGAGCATCTCAGAAAACTCAGATATCAGTGGGCCCAGTAAAGTCTCAGTGGAGAAAGCCTGCTTTGGGCCTTTTGCTTACCTATTGTTCTGTTTCCCTGGATGTCAGCAAGGTGTTTGCCACAGAACACCCCTTTGTGAAGCCTAAAGAAAACCATTTTCAAATGCAAACGAACAGGCATCACCTGTGGCTCTTTGCTTAATTGCTTTGCAAAGGGATGTGTCTGAATCAGCCTCTTGGCCCTGTGTGAGCCTGTGGCTTAGATTGTCAGCACCTGATGGATCTCAAGAAAGATCTTATATGTGCATCCAAAGCCAATAGAGCAAAAAAGCAGTCATTGTGGATGAAGTCTCTCGCCTTCCTTTGTAAGGTTCCTGATCTCCATCAAAAGTGAGAATAGGGATCCTTTGGGTCAAATGAGTTCTTCAAAGCCCTGCAGCGGCTAGGCATTATGTGCTTAGATTTTCTCATGACTCCAATTCACACAAAGAATCTATACCCCACCATCAGCAGGCCTCAATGTGAAGAAGCTGAGCAGTATTAAAGGCAGGACTATTTGATCACTCCTGGTTCAAAGGAAGGGTGTACAGGCCACCCTGACATTAGGCTAATGAGGGGCAAGGAAGCTTATTGTAAACACTGTCTTAGGCTGTTCCCCTCCTGGAAACCTCCAGCCAGAGGTTGTGAGGATTGTCTATATTGAAGAAGATGAGGGCCTTGTGGCAGTGTTTCGGTTTGAATTGTGGTCATTTGTGTGGCTGTGGAAGAGATGACTGGGTCCCCCTGGGCTTGAACTCTGGTGTGATTCCCCTTGGAGACTGAGTTCTGGAACTGACCTCAGAGAAGTATTGCCATGAATTGTGTTGGGATTATTGGAGGTCACGCATGAGAGTCACCCTTGGAAACTGAGATAGAAGCCCAGGGTGACTTTCCACAAAACACTGGGAATATCATCCAGGATGTAACATGATTTTATTCTTAAAGACCTGGCAGCCATAGTTGAGAGTCAAGACACACATGGACCTCACATTGTAGACCTCAGTGGGCCTAGTTTCATGTGACTTTTTGGCCACTCTTTGGGAAGCCTTGTTTGTGAGAGTTCTCCAGAGCTTTCATTGAAATGATCTTCCTCACCATTGAATGGTTCCTGAATGAATGGAAACCCACAGTGCCTCCAACTTCATCCTTTAAAAATGGCTAGATAAATACCATGCAATCTTTGAAATTCCCACCAGGTGGCACTGGAGAACTTTTGGATGTCCTGTTGCTGATCATGAGTGTACCATGCAGGGGCCTTGATTGACTGGGTTGCATGAAAATGGTTTAGAAAAGAGATACCAGTAAGTTGGGGCCTGCTGATTAGTGGGCCTAGAGCAGTGGTGTGCAGGTGTGTGATAAAACATCTGTGGTGGGGCCATGTGGATCTGCCATGGGCTTCCAAATGGCTTGTGACTGACATGGTGCAGCCAGCAGACCCTTGTATGTAAAGGCATCTTGTTATATGGAGAGGTTTCAGGGCAATGTTCAGAATGAGGTTGCTATGGTCAAGAGGGCAAGCTCTGTGGGATAGAAGCCTGGTTGGTGCATACTCCTAGGACCTTGACCCACCACACTTCACAGAATTCCCTCCACCACTGTGTCCCAGTTGAACTCGTTGTATTTCGTGAAGGAAATTTTAAACTCCTAGTGTAGCAGCAAGAAACACCAAGAAAGATGAGGATTACCAAATGGATTCACAGTCCCCACGGGGAGACACTTAGCCCCCAGTGGCCACAGTTTACCTACAAAGAGAGAATTCAGCACTTCTGCCTCATGTTCATTGGAAAATCAGAAACCATGTCCTCCAGGTCACATAGATGCAGACCCAGCTTTGATGGTCTCACTACAAAGGAAGCTAAAGCTCCTGACAACAACATATATTTCAAGAGCCCAACCTCAGAGGCAGTTTCTCAAGAAGTCTTTAGGCCAGCAGAGCTCCATGTTTGTGGAGTGTTTATCCTGTCCCTTACTTATGGAAACTCCTCTACCACCTCCAAAGTTGTGAACTCCTGAGCATTTTTCATTCCACATATGTATTCAAAGATTTTCTAACTCTTCTCCTCCAATTGCATCTTACTTGGGGCGAGGGTAATGTCAAGGCATTGTTCTGGATGAAGGTGGGAAGATTTTTGGGTAGCACATATTTGCATACACATTGGATTCATTTTCCTATTTTCCATTCCAAATACTGAATCCCTGACACTAACCCATACCCTACTAGACTCTGACTATGAATCCTAATATGATGGAGAAAAATAACCCAAACAGAATAGAAATACAAGCACTTCAGAGGAGGCATGGTGTGTAGTTGGACAGGCCTTTTGCATTATAAAGAGTAGGTGTTATGAATCTAGTCCAATGTAATAGTTCTCCATGTGTTTTTAAAGTTAACAAGTATGTGAATTCCTGTCTCCCTTTCTCTGTATCCTATTCAACACATGTATTTTTACATGCACATATAGAATCCTACCTGGTTTCCCAGCTACATTCTTGTGAGGTGGCTGACTTGGCAGATACAAACTGTGAGAAGAGATCACTCCTCCTAAATGCTGTTGGAACTGAAAATCAACCTATGGGTAAGCTTCCTACTTGAACAACATGATACATAAATCCATGTTCAGTAAAATAAATATTTTTGGATCTGTGGATGATATATATTTCATGATGAATTTCAATTGGCATATATATTTCTACTTTTTAATGTGTCTGTGTGTGTGTGTTTTGTGTATATATATATATATATGTATATATACTCACACACACACTCTCCAGATTATTAAAAATATAAAATATATGTGTCTTATTTTACACTCCCTAAATTTATGTACACGTATGTGGATTTATAAGCAACTTTTCACAAGATTAGTCTCAGAAATATTCATCCACCTGAAATACATATTATTTTTCTAGTACAGAAAACTAACTTCAGTGAATGGTGCAAATAAATACTAACATTTCTACAGTAACTGACCCTGTTTAACATCAATGCAAGTAGACTCCTATGGGACATGATGTGTATTTTGACATTCATTTTTATTCAACACTGGTACATTAGTATTTCTTCAGTTGATACACATCATAGGATATATATTTCATCCTCAAGTTCACAAATTTCTAGGCATTTGGTTCACTTTCAATCAAATCCTACTTCGGAACACATGTATCCCTTCATGTTTCTTGACTGGTCTTTTAATGAGACTTCTTTCCAAACACATTATTTTGGATTTCCATAATCACTTTTGAAGCAAAACTCACACACCATTAAGGGTAAACCACAACCCTAATATTACCATTAGATGTATAACTGGTTGGCATGAATGATCCCGTATCAGTATAAGATTTCCTATATATTTTCAGATATCAATTCAATCCAGTATTCAAATTTTAACCATTTATATTCTTCATTCACAGTATGGTCTATTCATGCATTATCTCTATACTCACAGACCCAGGGTACACCTATTTGTACCCCTGAATGCTAATTTATAGGTCTTCAAAATATTGCTCCCAAAAATGGTGAAAGAAATACTCACATCACCTTATCTACATATACATTGTATCACAGTGATATTCTGCACACAAAATGCAAAGGTCACACTTATGATTGTACCAAAGCCTAATTGGAAAGTGAGCATGGATTACTAAAACATCCTTGTCCAGGTTGCCTAATGCTCTCAAATGTCAATTTTATTTGTGACTACACATTTGTTTCTGCCTGAGATTATATATTCAACCTCAACCCTGTTGAAAATGTCTAATCCTATCACTCACTTTATACTTTGCCTGATTTCCTAATGTTGATATTCATTTTTGCTTTCCTACCTATTTTCCCCAGTTCATCATTGTGACTGACTCTTCACATGTGCTGACATTTACATTCACTCTCTAACAGACAGCCTATTGCTAAAGAAATTTTGGTCCAAATTTTATACTCACCCTTCTTCCTAAACCTACTGACTATCTTCCTAATCCTACCTACTATCCCTTTTTGACTGCATGTTCTCTTCTACATTGAATCATTTAAGGTATAAGGTCCTATGCCATTGTATATGGATTTATCAGAGACATCTGTGCAGAATGTATTTCAAAGCTAAGTATCCCAATCAAGGGCCCAATGCCCTTCTGGCCTTCAAATCTTACTTAGATTTCTGTTTTCATACATATATTTCACCTCGGTATTATTATAAATATCACAGGTTCCCAATACCATTCTTCATCCAGCAGAATGTTCCCTAACCCAAATGGAACATGTTCTTAACCCCAAGCATACACTGTTCCCTCAATCTAACTTTACAGAAGAGCAGGGACAGAGTTGGTCTTACAATACAAGAATGTAGGGGATCTTCCACCTGCTGAGAACCTCAAAGGTCCATGGAGAAATGATCCCTGGAGAAGATGTAGGCAGCTAGGAAGGATCTGAGAGAGCAAAAGTCATCTCCGGTGGCAGACAACCTGGTCAGGATGAAGGGATGTGTCTGAATGAGCCTCTCTCTTCTTAATGTAGACAAGATGGACCAAACCAGGCCTGTGTGGAGAGCTTTTCCTGGGTGCCTATGGTTGATATACCATTCTAACTTGTGAAAGTGTCACAGGAAGAAGGGGCAGCCTCCATCTCATGAGACCCTTAGAAGCAACAGTTAGGACAAAGTGGTTTCCAAGGCAGTGACCTCACTCAGTTCCTGAAGGAAGTGACCTCACCACACTTCCTTGGTGATGGAACTCTCTGAACTTGGGATCCAGGAAGCCAGGCACCCAGAGGCAGTCCCAGTGCCAGTCCCAGTGGGCTCACTTGTCTGGATTTACCACGGACAGAGTCAGTCTTTCTTGGTACCTACAGATGTGAGGATGGCCAATTGCCAGGAAAGCTCCGAAGGGGGTCTTTCCTGGGAAAGCAGGTAGTGGCTCACCCCTGGCTCCTGTCAACTTCACAGAAGTGGCCACGGAGGCCAGATCTGAGACAGGACAGGCCATTTCGGGGGAACATAGTATGGCCCACCAGTCAGAGGACACTGCGGGTAGTCACAGACCTCCTTGGGGGAAGGAGGTGGCTTTGTGGGTGTGGGTGTGAATTTGTGGTTTTGTCTAATGTTGTGAGAAGAGGTAGGAAAGGAGGTTTGTTTGGTTCAAAGTGGACTGTTTCTAGCATGTCTTTTGACAAGGCGAGTGTTGCTATGTCTGTGTATCCCACTGTGTCCGTGGTTGTAGACATTAGAAAAGAGAATGCATCAATGGATGTGTCCTGTCTAGTAGAAGGCTTCCAGCATTCATCCTGCTCAATTTATGAATGGACTGCAGCTTGCCTTATCCATGGGCAACACCTCCTATCTTCCTAATGTCCTGTTTTCTTCCTGAATTCTGGCCACTCTTCAGAATAGGCTCATGGTTTTGTGTCCAAGATATGTACCACCTCCAAGCTTGGTGACATGGCCATGTACTGGATAGCTGAAAGGAATGGCGAGCATCTCAGAAAACTCAGATATCAGTGGGCCCAGTAAAGTCTCAGTGGAGAAAGCCTGCTTTGGGCCTTTTGCTTACCTATTGTTCTTTTTCCCTGGATGTCAGCAAGGTGTTTGCCTCAGGACACCCCTTTGTGAAGCCTCAAGAAAACCATTTTCAAATGCAAACGAACAGGCATCACCTGTGGCTCTTTGCTTAATTGCTTTGCAAAGGGATGTGTCTGAATCAGCCTCTTGGCCCTGTGTGAGCCTGTGGCTTAGATTGTCAGCACCTGATGGATCTCAAGAAAGATCTTATATGTGCATCCAAAGCCAATAGAGCAAAAAAGCAGTCATTGTGGATGAAGTCTCTCGCCTTCCTTTGTAAGGTTCCTGATCTCCATCAAAAGTGAGAATAGGGATCCTTTGGGTCAAATGAGTTCTTCAAAGCCCTGCAGCGGCTAGGCATTATGTGCTTAGATTTTCTCATGACTCCAATTCACACAAAGAATCTATACCCCACCATCAGCAGGCCTCAATGTGAAGAAGCTGAGCAGTATTAAAGGCAGGACTATTTGATCACTCCTGGTTCAAAGGAAGGGTGTACAGGCCACCCTGACATTAGGCTAATGAGGGGCAAGGAAGCTTATTGTAAACACTGTCTTAGGCTGTTCCCCTCCTGGAAACCTCCAGCCAGAGGTTGTGAGGATTGTCTATATTGAAGAAGATGAGGGCCTTGTGGCAGTGTTTCGGTTTGAATTGTGGTCATTTGTGTGGCTGTGGAAGAGATGACTGGGTCCCCCTGGGCTTGAACTCTGGTGTGATTCCCCTTGGAGACTGAGTTCTGGAACTGACCTCAGAGAAGTATTGCCATGAATTGTGTTGGGATTATTGGAGGTCACGCATGAGAGTCACCCTTGGAAACTGAGATAGAAGCCCAGGGTGACTTTCCACAAAACACTGGGAATATCAGCCAGGATGTAACATGATTTTATTCTTAAAGACCTGGCAGCCATAGTTGAGAGTCAAGACACACATGGACCTCACATTGTAGACCTCAGTGGGCCTGGTTTCATGTGACTTTTTGGCCACTCTTTGGGAAGCCTTGTTTGTGAGAGTTCTCCAGAGCTTTCATTGAAATGATCTTCCTCACCATTGAATGGTTCCTGAATGAATGGAAACCCACAGTGCCTCCAACTTCATCCTTTAAAAATGGCTAGATAAATACCATGCAATCTTTGAAATTCCCACCAGGTGGCACTGGAGAACTTTTGGATGTCCTGTTGCTGATCATGAGTGTACCATGCAGGGGCCTTGATTGACTGGGTTGCATGAAAATGGTTTAGAAAAGAGATGCCAGTAAGTTGGGGCCTGCTGATTAGTGGGCCTAGAGCAGTGGTGTGCAGGTGTGTGATAAAACATCTGTGGTGGGGCCATGTGGATCTGCCATGGGCTTCCAAATGGCTTGTGACTGACATGGTGCAGCCAGCAGACCCTTGTATGTAAAGGCATCTTGTTATATGGAGAGGTTTCAGGGCAATGTTCAGAATGAGGTTGCTATGGTCAAGAGGGCAAGCTCTGTGGGATAGAAGCCTGGTTGGTGCATACTCCTAGGACCTTGACCCACCACACTTCACAGAATTCCCTCCACCACTGTGTCCCAGTTGAACTCGTTGTATTTCGTGAAGGAAATTTTAAACTCCTAGTGTAGCAGCAAGAAACACCAAGAAAGATGAGGATTACCAAATGGATTCACAGTCCCCACGGGGAGACACTTAGCCCCCAGTGGCCACAGTTTACCTACAAAGAGAGAATTCAGCACTTCTGCCTCATGTTCATTGGAAAATCAGAAACCATGTCCTCCAGGTCACATAGATGCAGACCCAGCTTTGATGGTCTCACTACAAAGGAAGCTAAAGCTCCTGACAACAACATATATTTCAAGAGCCCAACCTCAGAGGCAGTTTCTCAAGAAGTCTTTAGGCCAGCAGAGCTCCATGTTTGTGGAGTGTTTATCCTGTCCCTTACTTATGGAAACTCCTTTACCACCTCCAAAGTTGTGAACTCCTGAGCATTTTTCATTCCACATATGTATTCAAAGATTTTCTAACTCTTCTCCTCCAATTGCATCTTACTTGGGGCGAGGGTAATGTCAAGGCATTGTTCTGGATGAAGGTGGGAAGATTTTTGGGTAGCACATATTTGCATACACATTGGATTCATTTTCCTATTTTCCATTCCAAATACTGAATCCCTGACACTAACCCATACCCTACTAGACTCTGACTACGAATCCTAATATGATGGAGAAAAATAACCCAAACAGAATAGAAATACAAGCACTTCAGAGGAGGCATGGTGTGTAGTTGGACAGGCCTTTTGCATTATAAAGAGTAGGTGTTATGAATCTAGTCCAATGTAATAGTTCTCCATGTGTTTTTAAAGTTAACAAGTATGTGAATTCCTGTCTCCCTTTCTCTGTATCCTATTCAACACATGTATTTTTACATGCACATATAGAATCCTACCTGGTTTCCCAGCTACGTTTTGTGAGGTGGCTGACTTGGCAGATACAAACTGTGAGAAGAGATCACTCCTCCTAAATGCTGTTGGAACTGAAAATCAACCTATGGGTAAGCTTCCTACTTGAACAACATGATACATAAATCCATGTTCAGTAAAATAAATATTTTTGGATCTGTGGATGATATATATTTCATGATGAATTTCAATTGGCATATATATTTCTACTTTTTAATGTGTCTGTGTGTGTGTGTTTTGTGTATATATATATATGTATATATACTCACACACACACTCTCCAGATTATTAAAAATATAAAATATATGTGTCTTATTTTACACTCCCTAAATTTATGTACACGTATGTGGATTTATAAGCAACTTTTCACAAGATTAGTCTCAGAAATATTCATCCACCTGAAATACATATTATTTTTCTAGTACAGAAAACTAACTTCAGTGAATGGTGCAAATAAATACTAACATTTCTACAGTAACTGACCCTGTTTAACATCAATGCAAGTAGACTCCTATGGGACATGATGTGTATTTTGACATTCATTTTTATTCAACACTGGTACATTAGTATTTCTTCAGTTGATACACATCATAGGATATATATTTCATCCTCAAGTTCACAAATTTCTAGGCATTTGGTTCACTTTCAATCAAATCCTACTTCGGAACACATGTATCCCTTCATGTTTCTTGACTGGTCTTTTAATGAGACTTCTTTCCAAACACATTATTTTGGATTTCCATAATCACTTTTGAAGCAAAACTCACACACCATTAAGGGTAAACCACAACCCTAATATTACCATTAGATGTATAACTGGTTGGCATGAATGATCCCGTATCAGTATAAGATTTCCTATATATTTTCAGATATCAATTCAATCCAGTATTCAAATTTTAACCATTTATATTCTTCATTCACAGTATGGTCTATTCATGCATTATCTCTATACTCACAGACCCAGGGTACACCTATTTGTACCCCTGAATGCTAATTTATAGGTCTTCAAAATATTGCTCCCAAAAATGGTGAAAGAAATACTCACATCACCTTATCTACATATACATTGTATCACAGTGATATTCTGCACACAAAATGCAAAGGTCACACTTATGATTGTACCAAAGCCTAATTGGAAAGTGAGCATGGATTACTAAAACATCCTTGTCCAGGTTGCCTAATGCTCTCAAATGTCAATTTTATTTGTGACTACACATTTGTTTCTGCCTGAGATTATATATTCAACCTCAACCCTGTTGAAAATGTCTAATCCTATCACTCACTTTATACTTTGCCTGATTTCCTAATGTTGATATTCATTTTTGCTTTCCTACCTATTTTCCCCAGTTCATCATTGTGACTGACTCTTCACATGTGCTGACATTTACATTCACTCTCTAACAGACAGCCTATTGCTAAAGAAATTTTGGTCCAAATTTTATACTCACCCTTCTTCCTAAACCTACTGACTATCTTCCTAATCCTACCTACTATCCCTTTTTGACTGCATGTTCTCTTCTACATTGAATCATTTAAGGTATAAGGTCCTATGCCATTGTATATGGATTTATCAGAGACATCTGTGCAGAATGTATTTCAAAGCTAAGTATCCCAATCAAGGGCCCAATGCCCTTCTGGCCTTCAAATCTTACTTAGATTTCTGTTTTCATACATATATTTCACCTCGGTATTATTATAAATATCACAGGTTCCCAATACCATTCTTCATCCAGCAGAATGTTCCCTAACCCAAATGGAACATGTTCTTAACCCCAAGCATACACTGTTCCCTCAATCTAACTTTACAGAAGAGCAGGGACAGAGTTGGTCTTACAATACAAGAATGTAGGGGATCTTCCACCTGCTGAGAACCTCAAAGGTCCATGGAGAAATGATCCCTGGAGAAGATGTAGGCAGCTAGGAAGGATCTGAGAGAGCAAAAGTCATCTCCGGTGGCAGACAACCTGGTCAGGATGAAGGGATGTGTCTGAATGAGCCTCTCTCTTCTTAATGTAGACAAGATGGACCAAACCAGGCCTGTGTGGAGAGCTTTTCCTGGGTGCCTATGGTTGATATACCATTCTAACTTGTGAAAGTGTCACAGGAAGAAGGGGCAGCCTCCATCTCATGAGACCCTTAGAAGCAACAGTTAGGACAAAGTGGTTTCCAAGGCAGTGACCTCATTCAGTTCCTGAAGGAAGTGACCTCACCACACTTCCTTGGTGATGGAACTCTCTGAACTTGGGATCCAGGAAGCCAGGCACCCAGAGGCAGTCCCAGTGCCAGTCCCAGTGGGCTCACTTGTCTGGATTTACCACGGACAGAGTCAGTCTTTCTTGGTACCTACAGATGTGAGGATGGCCAATTGCCAGGAAAGCTCCGAAGGGGGTCTTTCCTGGGAAAGCAGGTAGTGGCTCACCCCTGGCTCCTGTCAACTTCACAGAAGTGGCCACGGAGGCCAGATCTGAGACAGGACAGGCCATTTCGGGGGAACATAGTATGGCCCACCAGTCAGAGGACACTGCGGGTAGTCACAGACCTCCTTGGGGGAAGGAGGTGGCTTTGTGGGTGTGGGTGTGAATTTGTGGTTTTGTCTAATGTTGTGAGAAGAGGTAGGAAAGGAGGTTTGTTTGGTTCAAAGTGGACTGTTTCTAGCATGTCTTTTGACAAGGCGAGTGTTGCTATGTCTGTGTATCCCACTGTGTCCGTGGTTGTAGACATTAGAAAAGAGAATGCATCAATGGATGTGTCCTGTCTAGTAGAAGGCTTCCAGCATTCATCCTGCTCAATTTATGAATGGACTGCAGCTTGCCTTATCCATGGGCAACACCTCCTATCTTCCTAATGTCCTGTTTTCTTCCTGAATTCTGGCCACTCTTCAGAATAGGCTCATGGTTTTGTGTCCAAGATATGTACCACCTCCAAGCTTGGTGACATGGCCATGTACTGGATAGCTGAAAGGAATGGCGAGCATCTCAGAAAACTCAGATATCAGTGGGCCCAGTAAAGTCTCAGTGGAGAAAGCCTGCTTTGGGCCTTTTGCTTACCTATTGTTCTTTTTCCCTGGATGTCAGCAAGGTGTTTGCCTCAGGACACCCCTTTGTGAAGCCTCAAGAAAACCATTTTCAAATGCAAACGAACAGGCATCACCTGTGGCTCTTTGCTTAATTGCTTTGCAAAGGGATGTGTCTGAATCAGCCTCTTGGCCCTGTGTGAGCCTGTGGCTTAGATTGTCAGCACCTGATGGATCTCAAGAAAGATCTTATATGTGCATCCAAAGCCAATATAGCAAAAAAGCAGTCATTGTGGATGAAGTCTCTCGCCTTCCTTTGTAAGGTTCCTGATCTCCATCAAGTGAGAATAGGGATCCTTTGGGTCAAATGAGTTCTTCAAAGCCCTGCAGCAGCTAGGCATTATGTGCTTAGATTTTCTCATGACTCCAATTCACACAAAGAATCTATACCCCACCATCAGCAGGCCTCAATGTGAAGAAGCTGAGCAGTATTAAAGGCAGGACTATTTGATCACTCCTGGTTCAAAGGAAGGGTGTACAGGCCACCCTGACATTAGGCTAATGAGGGGCAAGGAAGCTTATTGTAAACACTGTCTTAGGCTGTTCCCCTCCTGGAAACCTCCAGCCAGAGGTTGTGAGGATTGTCTATATTGAAGAAGATGAGGGCCTTGTGGCAGTGTTTCGGTTTGAATTGTGGTCATTTGTGTGGCTGTGGAAGAGATGACTGGGTCCCCCTGGGCTTGAACTCTGGTGTGATTCCCCTTGGAGACTGAGTTCTGGAACTGACCTCAGAGAAGTATTGCCATGAATTGTGTTGGGATTATTGGAGGTCACGCATGAGAGTCACCCTTGGAAACTGAGATAGAAGCCCAGGGTGACTTTCCACAAAACACTGGGAATATCAGCCAGGATGTAACATGATTTTATTCTTAAAGACCTGGCAGCCATAGTTGAGAGTCAAGACACACATGGACCTCACATTGTAGACCTCAGTGGGCCTGGTTTCATGTGACTTTTTGGCCACTCTTTGGGAAGCCTTGTTTGTGAGAGTTCTCCAGAGCTTTCATTGAAATGATCTTCCTCACCATTGAATGGTTCCTGAATGAATGGAAACCCACAGTGCCTCCAACTTCATCCTTTAAAAATGGCTAGATAAATACCATGCAATCTTTGAAATTCCCACCAGGTGGCACTGGAGAACTTTTGGATGTCCTGTTGCTGATCATGAGTGTACCATGCAGGGGCCTTGATTGACTGGGTTGCATGAAAATGGTTTAGAAAAGAGATGCCAGTAAGTTGGGGCCTGCTGATTAGTGGGCCTAGAGCAGTGGTGTGCAGGTGTGTGATAAAACATCTGTGGTGGGGCCATGTGGATCTGCCATGGGCTTCCAAATGGCTTGTGACTGACATGGTGCAGCCAGCAGACCCTTGTATGTAAAGGCATCTTGTTATATGGAGAGGTTTCAGGGCAATGTTCAGAATGAGGTTGCTATGGTCAAGAGGGCAAGCTCTGTGGGATAGAAGCCTGGTTGGTGCATACTCCTAGGACCTTGACCCACCACACTTCACAGAATTCCCTCCACCACTGTGTCCCAGTTGAACTCGTTGTATTTCGTGAAGGAAATTTTAAACTCCTAGTGTAGCAGCAAGAAACACCAAGAAAGATGAGGATTACCAAATGGATTCACAGTCCCCACGGGGAGACACTTAGCCCCCAGTGGCCACAGTTTACCTACAAAGAGAGAATTCAGCACTTCTGCCTCATGTTCATTGGAAAATCAGAAACCATGTCCTCCAGGTCACATAGATGCAGACCCAGCTTTGATGGTCTCACTACAAAGGAAGCTAAAGCTCCTGACAACAACATATATTTCAAGAGCCCAACCTCAGAGGCAGTTTCTCAAGAAGTCTTTAGGCCAGCAGAGCTCCATGTTTGTGGAGTGTTTATCCTGTCCCTTACTTATGGAAACTCCTCTACCACCTCCAAAGTTGTGAACTCCTGAGCATTTTTCATTCCACATATGTATTCAAAGATTTTCTAACTCTTCTCCTCCAATTGCATCTTACTTGGGGCGAGGGTAATGTCAAGGCATTGTTCTGGATGAAGGTGGGAAGATTTTTGGGTAGCACATATTTGCATACACATTGGATTCATTTTCCTATTTTCCATTCCAAATACTGAATCCCTGACACTAACCCATACCCTACTAGACTCTGACTACGAATCCTAATATGATGGAGAAAAATAACCCAAACAGAATAGAAATACAAGCACTTCAGAGGAGGCATGGTGTGTAGTTGGACAGGCCTTTTGCATTATAAAGAGTAGGTGTTATGAATCTAGTCCAATGTAATAGTTCTCCATGTGTTTTTAAAGTTAACAAGTATGTGAATTCCTGTCTCCCTTTCTCTGTATCCTATTCAACACATGTATTTTTACATGCACATATAGAATCCTACCTGGTTTCCCAGCTACGTTTTGTGAGGTGGCTGACTTGGCAGATACAAACTGTGAGAAGAGATCACTCCTCCTAAATGCTGTTGGAACTGAAAATCAACCTATGGGTAAGCTTCCTACTTGAACAACATGATACATAAATCCATGTTCAGTAAAATAAATATTTTTGTATCTGTGGATGATATATATTTCATGATGAATTTCAATTGGCATATATATTTCTACTTTTTAATGTGTCTGTGTGTGTGTGTTTTGTGTGTATATATATATATATGTATATATACTCACACACACACTCTCCAGATTATTAAAAATATAAAATATATGTGTCTTATTTTACACTCCCTAAATTTATGTACACGTATGTGGATTTATAAGCAACTTTTCACAAGATTAGTCTCAGAAATATTCATCCACCTGAAATACATATTATTTTTCTAGTACAGAAAACTAACTTCAGTGAATGGTGCAAATAAATACTAACATTTCTACAGTAACTGACCCTGTTTAACATCAATGCAAGTAGACTCCTATGGGACATGATGTGTATTTTGACATTCATTTTTATTCAACACTGGTACATTAGTATTTCTTCAGTTGATACACATCATAGGATATATATTTCATCCTCAATTTCACAAATTTCTAGGCATTTGGTTCACTTTCAATCAAATCCTACTTCGGAACACATGTATCCCTTCATGTTTCTTGACTGGTCTTTTAATGAGACTTCTTTCCAAACACATTATTTTGGATTTCCATAATCACTTTTGAAGCAAAACTCACACACCATTAAGGGTAAACCACAACCCTAATATTACCATTAGATGTATAACTGGTTGGCATGAATGATCCCGTATCAGTATAAGATTTCCTATATATTTTCAGATATCAATTCAATCCAGTATTCAAATTTTAACCATTTATATTCTTCATTCACAGTATGGTCTATTCATGCATTATCTCTATACTCACAGACCCAGGGTACACCTATTTGTACCCCTGAATGCTAATTTATAGGTCTTCAAAATATTGCTCCCAAAAATGGTGAAAGAAATACTCACATCACCTTATCTACATATACATTGTATCACAGTGATATTCTGCACACAAAATGCAAAGGTCACACTTATGATTGTACCAAAGCCTAATTGGAAAGTGAGCATGGATTACTAAAACATCCTTGTCCAGGTTGCCTAATGCTCTCAAATGTCAATTTTATTTGTGACTACACATTTGTTTCTGCCTGAGATTATATATTCAACCTCAACCCTGTTGAAAATGTCTAATCCTATCACTCACTTTATACTTTGCCTGATTTCCTAATGTTGATATTCATTTTTGCTTTCCTACCTATTTTCCCCAGTTCATCATTGTGACTGACTCTTCACATGTGCTGACATTTACATTCACTCTCTAACAGACAGCCTATTGCTAAAGAAATTTTGGTCCAAATTTTATACTCACCCTTCTTCCTAAACCTACTGACTATCTTCCTAATCCTACCTACTATCCCTTTTTGACTGCATGTTCTCTTCTACATTGAATCATTTAAGGTATAAGGTCCTATGCCATTGTATATGGATTTATCAGAGACATCTGTGCAGAATGTATTTCAAAGCTAAGTATCCCAATCAAGGGCCCAATGCCCTTCTGGCCTTCAAATCTTACTTAGATTTCTGTTTTCATACATATATTTCACCTCGGTATTATTATAAATATCACAGGTTCCCAATACCATTCTTCATCCAGCAGAATGTTCCCTAACCCAAATGGAACATGTTCTTAACCCCAAGCATACACTGTTCCCTCAATCTAACTTTACAGAAGAGCAGGGACAGAGTTGGTCTTACAATACAAGAATGTAGGGGATCTTCCACCTGCTGAGAACCTCAAAGGTCCATGGAGAAATGATCCCTGGAGAAGATGTAGGCAGCTAGGAAGGATCTGAGAGAGCAAAAGTCATCTCCGGTGGCAGACAACCTGGTCAGGATGAAGGGATGTGTCTGAATGAGCCTCTCTCTTCTTAATGTAGACAAGATGGACCAAACCAGGCCTGTGTGGAGAGCTTTTCCTGGGTGCCTATGGTTGATATACCATTCTAACTTGTGAAAGTGTCACAGGAAGAAGGGGCAGCCTCCATCTCATGAGACCCTTAGAAGCAACAGTTAGGACAAAGTGGTTTCCAAGGCAGTGACCTCATTCAGTTCCTGAAGGAAGTGACCTCACCACACTTCCTTGGTGATGGAACTCTCTGAACTTGGGATCCAGGAAGCCAGGCACCCAGAGGCAGTCCCAGTGCCAGTCCCAGTGGGCTCACTTGTCTGGATTTACCACGGACAGAGTCAGTCTTTCTTGGTACCTACAGATGTGAGGATGGCCAATTGCCAGGAAAGCTCCGAAGGGGGTCTTTCCTGGGAAAGCAGGTAGTGGCTCACCCCTGGCTCCTGTCAACTTCACAGAAGTGGCCACGGAGGCCAGATCTGAGACAGGACAGGCCATTTCGGGGGAACATAGTATGGCCCACCAGTCAGAGGACACTGCGGGTAGTCACAGACCTCCTTGGGGGAAGGAGGTGGCTTTGTGGGTGTGGGTGTGAATTTGTGGTTTTGTCTAATGTTGTGAGAAGAGGTAGGAAAGGAGGTTTGTTTGGTTCAAAGTGGACTGTTTCTAGCATGTCTTTTGACAAGGCGAGTGTTGCTATGTCTGTGTATCCCACTGTGTCCGTGGTTGTAGACATTAGAAAAGAGAATGCATCAATGGATGTGTCCTGTCTAGTAGAAAGCTTCCAGCATTCATCCTGCTCAATTTATGAATGGACTGCAGCTTGCCTTATCCATGGGCAACACCTCCTATCTTCCTAATGTCCTGTTTTCTTCCTGAATTCTGGCCACTCTTCAGAATAGGCTCATGGTTTTGTGTCCAAGATATGTACCACCTCCAAGCTTGGTGACATGGCCATGTACTGGATAGCTGAAAGGAATGGTGAGCATCTCAGAAAACTCAGATATCAGTGGGCCCAGTAAAGTCTCAGTGGAGAAAGCCTGCTTTGGGCCTTTTGCTTACCTATTGTTCTGTTTCCCTGGATGTCAGCAAGGTGTTTGCCACAGAACACCCCTTTGTGAAGCCTAAAGAAAACCATTTTCAAATGCAAACGAACAGGCATCACCTGTGGCTCTTTGCTTAATTGCTTTGCAAAGGGATGTGTCTGAATCAGCCTCTTGGCCCTGTGTGAGCCTGTGGCTTAGATTGTCAGCACCTGATGGATCTCAAGAAAGATCTTATATGTGCATCCAAAGCCAATAGAGCAAAAAAGCAGTCATTGTGGATGAAGTCTCTCGCCTTCCTTTGTAAGGTTCCTGATCTCCATCAAAAGTGAGAATAGGGATCCTTTGGGTCAAATGAGTTCTTCAAAGCCCTGCAGCGGCTAGGCATTATGTGCTTAGATTTTCTCATGACTCCAATTCACACAAAGAATCTATACCCCACCATCAGCAGGCCTCAATGTGAAGAAGCTGAGCAGTATTAAAGGCAGGACTATTTGATCACTCCTGGTTCAAAGGAAGGGTGTACAGGCCACCCTGACATTAGGCTAATGAGGGGCAAGGAAGCTTATTGTAAACACTGTCTTAGGCTGTTCCCCTCCTGGAAACCTCCAGCCAGAGGTTGTGAGGATTGTCTATATTGAAGAAGATGAGGGCCTTGTGGCAGTGTTTCGGTTTGAATTGTGGTCATTTGTGTGGCTGTGGAAGAGATGACTGGGTCCCCCTGGGCTTGAACTCTGGTGTGATTCCCCTTGGAGACTGAGTTCTGGAACTGACCTCAGAGAAGTATTGCCATGAATTGTGTTGGGATTATTGGAGGTCACGCATGAGAGTCACCCTTGGAAACTGAGATAGAAGCCCAGGGTGACTTTCCACAAAACACTGGGAATATCAGCCAGGATATAACATGATTTTATTCTTAAAGACCTGGCAGCCATAGTTGAGAGTCAAGACACACATGGACCTCACATTGTAGACCTCAGTGGGCCTGGTTTCATGTGACTTTTTGGCCACTCTTTGGGAAGCCTTGTTTGTGAGAGTTCTCCAGAGCTTTCATTGAAATGATCTTCCTCACCATTGAATGGTTCCTGAATGAATGGAAACCCACAGTGCCTCCGACTTCATCCTTTAAAAATGGCTAGATAAATACCATGCAATCTTTGAAATTCCCACCAGGGGGCACTGGAGAACTTTTGGATGTCCTGTTGCTGATCATGAGTGTACCATGCAGGGGCCTTGATTGACTGGGTTGCATGAAAATGGTTTAGAAAAGAGATGCCAGTAAGTTGGGGCCTGCTGATTAGTGGGCCTAGAGCAGTGGTGTGCAGGTGTGTGATAAAACATCTGTGGTGGGGCCATGTGGATCTGCCATGGGCTTCCAAATGGCTTGTGACTGACATGGTGCAGCCAGCAGACCCTTGTATGTAAAGGCATCTTGTTATATGGAGAGGTTTCAGGGCAATGTTCAGAATGAGGTTGCTATGGTCAAGAGGGCAAGCTCTGTGGGATAGAAGCCTGGTTGGTGCATACTCCTAGGACCTTGACCCACCACACTTCACAGAATTCCCTCCACCACTGTGTCCCAGTTGAACTCGTTGTATTTCGTGAAGGAAATTTTAAACTCCTAGTGTAGCAGCAAGAAACACCAAGAAAGATGAGGATTACCAAATGGATTCACAGTCCCCACGGGGAGACACTTAGCCCCCAGTGGCCACAGTTTACCTACAAAGAGAGAATTCAGCACTTCTGCCTCATGTTCATTGGAAAATCAGAAACCATGTCCTCCAGGTCACATAGATGCAGACCCAGCTTTGATGGTCTCACTACAAAGGAAGCTAAAGCTCCTGACAACAACATATATTTCAAGAGCCCAACCTCAGAGGCAGTTTCTCAAGAAGTCTTTAGGCCAGCAGAGCTCCATGTTTGTGGAGTGTTTATCCTGTCCCTTACTTATGGAAACTCCTCTACCACCTCCAAAGTTGTGAACTCCTGAGCATTTTTCATTCCACATATGTATTCAAAGATTTTCTAACTCTTCTCCTCCAATTGCATCTTACTTGGGGCGAGGGTAATGTCAAGGCATTGTTCTGGATGAAGGTGGGAAGATTTTTGGGTAGCACATATTTGCATACACATTGGATTCATTTTCCTATTTTCCATTCCAAATACTGAATCCCTGACACTAACCCATACCCTACTAGACTCTGACTACGAATCCTAATATGATGGAGAAAAATAACCCAAACAGAATAGAAATACAAGCACTTCAGAGGAGGCATGGTGTGTAGTTGGACAGGCCTTTTGCATTATAAAGAGTAGGTGTTATGAATCTAGTCCAATGTAATAGTTCTCCATGTGTTTTTAAAGTTAACAAGTATGTGAATTCCTGTCTCCCTTTCTCTGTATCCTATTCAACACATGTATTTTTACATGCACATATAGAATCCTACCTGGTTTCCCAGCTACATTCTTGTGAGGTGGCTGACTTGGCAGATACAAACTGTGAGAAGAGATCACTCCTCCTAAATGCTGTTGGAACTGAAAATCAACCTATGGGTAAGCTTCCTACTTGAACAACATGATACATAAATCCATGTTCAGTAAAATAAATATTTTTGGATCTGTGGATGATATATATTTCATGATGAATTTCAATTGGCATATATATTTCTACTTTTTAATGTGTCTGTGTGTGTGTGTTTTGTGTGTATATATATATATGTATATATACTCACACACACACTCTCCAGATTATTAAAAATATAAAATATATGTGTCTTATTTTACACTCCCTAAATTTATGTACACGTATGTGGATTTATAAGCAACTTTTCACAAGATTAGTCTCAGAAATATTCATCCACCTGAAATACATATTATTTTTCTAGTACAGAAAACTAACTTCAGTGAATGGTGCAAATAAATACTAACATTTCTACAGTAACTGACCCTGTTTAACATCAATGCAAGTAGACTCCTATGGGACATGATGTGTATTTTGACATTCATTTTTATTCAACACTGGTACATTAGTATTTCTTCAGTTGATACACATCATAGGATATATATTTCATCCTCAAGTTCACAAATTTCTAGGCATTTGGTTCACTTTCAATCAAATCCTACTTCGGAACACATGTATCCCTTCATGTTTCTTGACTGGTCTTTTAATGAGACTTCTTTCCAAACACATTATTTTGGATTTCCATAATCACTTTTGAAGCAAAACTCACACACCATTAAGGGTAAACCACAACCCTAATATTACCATTAGATGTATAACTGGTTGGCATGAATGATCCCGTATCAGTATAAGATTTCCTATATATTTTCAGATATCAATTCAATCCAGTATTCAAATTTTAACCATTTATATTCTTCATTCACAGTATGGTCTATTCATGCATTATCTCTATACTCACAGACCCAGGGTACACCTATTTGTACCCCTGAATGCTAATTTATAGGTCTTCAAAATATTGCTCCCAAAAATGGTGAAAGAAATACTCACATCACCTTATCTACATATACATTGTATCACAGTGATATTCTGCACACAAAATGCAAAGGTCACACTTATGATTGTACCAAAGCCTAATTGGAAAGTGAGCATGGATTACTAAAACATCCTTGTCCAGGTTGCCTCATGCTCTCAAATGTCAATTTTATTTGTGACTACACATTTGTTTCTGCCTGAGATTATATATTCAACCTCAACCCTGTTGAAAATGTCTAATCCTATCACTCACTTTATACTTTGCCTGATTTCCTAATGTTGATATTCATTTTTGCTTTCCTACCTATTTTCCCCAGTTCATCATTGTGACTGACTCTTCACATGTGCTGACATTTACATTCACTCTCTAACAGACAGCCTATTGCTAAAGAAATTTTGGTCCAAATTTTATACTCACCCTTCTTCCTAAACCTACTGACTATCTTCCTAATCCTACCTACTATCCCTTTTTGACTGCATGTTCTCTTCTACATTGAATCATTTAAGGTATAAGGTCCTATGCCATTGTATATGGATTTATCAGAGACATCTGTGCAGAATGTATTTCAAAGCTAAGTATCCCAATCAAGGGCCCAATGCCCTTCTGGCCTTCAAATCTTACTTAGATTTCTGTTTTCATACATATATTTCACCTCGGTATTATTATAAATATCACAGGTTCCCAATACCATTCTTCATCCAGCAGAATGTTCCCTAACCCAAATGGAACATGTTCTTAACCCCAAGCATACACTGTTCCCTCAATCTAACTTTACAGAAGAGCAGGGACAGAGTTGGTCTTACAATACAAGAATGTAGGGGATCTTCCACCTGCTGAGAACCTCAAAGGTCCATGGAGAAATGATCCCTGGAGAAGATGTAGGCAGCTAGGAAGGATCTGAGAGAGCAAAAGTCATCTCCGGTGGCAGACAACCTGGTCAGGATGAAGGGATGTGTCTGAATGAGCCTCTCTCTTCTTAATGTAGACAAGATGGACCAAACCAGGCCTGTGTGGAGAGCTTTTCCTGGGTGCCTATGGTTGATATACCATTCTAACTTGTGAAAGTGTCACAGGAAGAAGGGGCAGCCTCCATCTCATGAGACCCTTAGAAGCAACAGTTAGGACAAAGTGGTTTCCAAGGCAGTGACCTCATTCAGTTCCTGAAGGAAGTGACCTCACCACACTTCCTTGGTGATGGAACTCTCTGAACTTGGGATCCAGGAAGCCAGGCACCCAGAGGCAGTCCCAGTGCCAGTCCCAGTGGGCTCACTTGTCTGGATTTACCACGGACAGAGTCAGTCTTTCTTGGTACCTACAGATGTGAGGATGGCCAATTGCCAGGAAAGCTCCGAAGGGGGTCTTTCCTGGGAAAGCAGGTAGTGGCTCACCCCTGGCTCCTGTCAACTTCACAGAAGTGGCCACGGAGGCCAGATCTGAGACAGGACAGGCCATTTCGGGGGAACATAGTATGGCCCACCAGTCAGAGGACACTGCGGGTAGTCACAGACCTCCTTGGGGGAAGGAGGTGGCTTTGTGGGTGTGGGTGTGAATTTGTGGTTTTGTCTAATGTTGTGAGAAGAGGTAGGAAAGGAGGTTTGTTTGGTTCAAAGTGGACTGTTTCTAGCATGTCTTTTGACAAGGCGAGTGTTGCTATGTCTGTGTATCCCACTGTGTCTGTGGTTGTAGACATTAGAAAAGAGAATGCATCAATGGATGTGTCCTGTCTAGTAGAAAGCTTCCAGCATTCATCCTGCTCAATTTATGAATGGACTGCAGCTTGCCTTATCCATGGGCAACACCTCCTATCTTCCTAATGTCCTGTTTTCTTCCTGAATTCTGGCCACTCTTCAGAATAGGCTCATGGTTTTGTGTCCAAGATATGTACCACCTCCAAGCTTGGTGACATGGCCATGTACTGGATAGCTGAAAGGAATGGTGAGCATCTCAGAAAACTCAGATATCAGTGGGCCCAGTAAAGTCTCAGTGGAGAAAGCCTGCTTTGGGCCTTTTGCTTACCTATTGTTCTGTTTCCCTGGATGTCAGCAAGGTGTTTGCCACAGAACACCCCTTTGTGAAGCCTAAAGAAAACCATTTTCAAATGCAAACGAACAGGCATCACCTGTGGCTCTTTGCTTAATTGCTTTGCAAAGGGATGTGTCTGAATCAGCCTCTTGGCCCTGTGTGAGCCTGTGGCTTAGATTGTCAGCACCTGATGGATCTCAAGAAAGATCTTATATGTGCATCCAAAGCCAATAGAGCAAAAAAGCAGTCATTGTGGATGAAGTCTCTCGCCTTCCTTTGTAAGGTTCCTGATCTCCATCAAAAGTGAGAATAGGGATCCTTTGGGTCAAATGAGTTCTTCAAAGCCCTGCAGCGGCTAGGCATTATGTGCTTAGATTTTCTCATGACTCCAATTCACACAAAGAATCTATACCCCACCATCAGCAGGCCTCAATGTGAAGAAGCTGAGCAGTATTAAAGGCAGGACTATTTGATCACTCCTGGTTCAAAGGAAGGGTGTACAGGCCACCCTGACATTAGGCTAATGAGGGGCAAGGAAGCTTATTGTAAACACTGTCTTAGGCTGTTCCCCTCCTGGAAACCTCCAGCCAGAGGTTGTGAGGATTGTCTATATTGAAGAAGATGAGGGCCTTGTGGCAGTGTTTCGGTTTGAATTGTGGTCATTTGTGTGGCTGTGGAAGAGATGACTGGGTCCCCCTGGGCTTGAACTCTGGTGTGATTCCCCTTGGAGACTGAGTTCTGGAACTGACCTCAGAGAAGTATTGCCATGAATTGTGTTGGGATTATTGGAGGTCACGCATGAGAGTCACCCTTGGAAACTGAGATAGAAGCCCAGGGTGACTTTCCACAAAACACTGGGAATATCAGCCAGGATGTAACATGATTTTATTCTTAAAGACCTGGCAGCCATAGTTGAGAGTCAAGACACACATGGACCTCACATTGTAGACCTCAGTGGGCCTGGTTTCATGTGACTTTTTGGCCACTCTTTGGGAAGCCTTGTTTGTGAGAGTTCTCCAGAGCTTTCATTGAAATGATCTTCCTCACCATTGAATGGTTCCTGAATGAATGGAAACCCACAGTGCCTCCAACTTCATCCTTTAAAAATGGCTAGATAAATACCATGCAATCTTTGAAATTCCCACCAGGTGGCACTGGAGAACTTTTGGATGTCCTGTTGCTGATCATGAGTGTACCATGCAGGGGCCTTGATTGACTGGGTTGCATGAAAATGGTTTAGAAAAGAGATGCCAGTAAGTTGGGGCCTGCTGATTAGTGGGCCTAGAGCAGTGGTGTGCAGGTGTGTGATAAAACATCTGTGGTGGGGCCATGTGGATCTGCCATGGGCTTCCAAATGGCTTGTGACTGACATGGTGCAGCCAGCAGACCCTTGTATGTAAAGGCATCTTGTTATATGGAGAGGTTTCAGGGCAATGTTCAGAATGAGGTTGCTATGGTCAAGAGGGCAAGCTCTGTGGGATAGAAGCCTGGTTGGTGCATACTCCTAGGACCTTGACCCACCACACTTCACAGAATTCCCTCCACCACTGTGTCCCAGTTGAACTCGTTGTATTTCGTGAAGGAAATTTTAAACTCCTAGTGTAGCAGCAAGAAACACCAAGAAAGATGAGGATTACCAAATGGATTCACAGTCCCCACGGGGAGACACTTAGCCCCCAGTGGCCACAGTTTACCTACAAAGAGAGAATTCAGCACTTCTGCCTCATGTTCATTGGAAAATCAGAAACCATGTCCTCCAGGTCACATAGATGCAGACCCAGCTTTGATGGTCTCACTACAAAGGAAGCTAAAGCTCCTGACAACAACATATATTTCAAGAGCCCAACCTCAGAGGCAGTTTCTCAAGAAGTCTTTAGGCCAGCAGAGCTCCATGTTTGTGGAGTGTTTATCCTGTCCCTTACTTATGGAAACTCCTTTACCACCTCCAAAGTTGTGAACTCCTGAGCATTTTTCATTCCACATATGTATTCAAAGATTTTCTAACTCTTCTCCTCCAATTGCATCTTACTTGGGGCGAGGGTAATGTCAAGGCATTGTTCTGGATGAAGGTGGGAAGATTTTTGGGTAGCACATATTTGCATACACATTGGATTCATTTTCCTATTTTCCATTCCAAATACTGAATCCCTGACACTAACCCATACCCTACTAGACTCTGACTACGAATCCTAATATGATGGAGATAAATAACCCAAACAGAATAGAAATACAAGCACTTCAGAGGAGGCATGGTGTGTAGTTGGACAGGCCTTTTGCATTATAAAGAGTAGGTGTTATGAATCTAGTCCAATGTAATAGTTCTCCATGTGTTTTTAAAGTTAACAAGTATGTGAATTCCTGTCTCCCTTTCTCTGTATCCTATTCAACACATGTATTTTTACATGCACATATAGAATCCTACCTGGTTTCCCAGCTACGTTTTGTGAGGTGGCTGACTTGGCAGATACAAACTGTGAGAAGAGATCACTCCTCCTAAATGCTGTTGGAACTGAAAATCAACCTATGGGTAAGCTTCCTACTTGAACAACATGATACATAAATCCATGTTCAGTAAAATAAATATTTTTGGATCTGTGGATGATATATATTTCATGATGAATTTCAATTGGCATATATATTTCTACTTTTTAATGTGTCTGTGTGTGTGTGTTTTGTGTATATATATATATGTATATATACTCACACACACACTCTCCAGATTATTAAAAATATAAAATATATGTGTCTTATTTTACACTCCCTAAATTTATGTACACGTATGTGGATTTATAAGCAACTTTTCACAAGATTAGTCTCAGAAATATTCATCCACCTGAAATACATATTATTTTTCTAGTACAGAAAACTAACTTCAGTGAATGGTGCAAATAAATACTAACATTTCTACAGTAACTGACCCTGTTTAACATCAATGCAAGTAGACTCCTATGGGACATGATGTGTATTTTGACATTCATTTTTATTCAACACTGGTACATTAGTATTTCTTCAGTTGATACACATCATAGGATATATATTTCATCCTCAAGTTCACAAATTTCTAGGCATTTGGTTCACTTTCAATCAAATCCTACTTCGGAACACATGTATCCCTTCATGTTTCTTGACTGGTCTTTTAATGAGACTTCTTTCCAAACACATTATTTTGGATTTCCATAATCACTTTTGAAGCAAAACTCACACACCATTAAGGGTAAACCACAACCCTAATATTACCATTAGATGTATAACTGGTTGGCATGAATGATCCCGTATCAGTATAAGATTTCCTATATATTTTCAGATATCAATTCAATCCAGTATTCAAATTTTAACCATTTATATTCTTCATTCACAGTATGGTCTATTCATGCATTATCTCTATACTCACAGACCCAGGGTACACCTATTTGTACCCCTGAATGCTAATTTATAGGTCTTCAAAATATTGCTCCCAAAAATGGTGAAAGAAATACTCACATCACCTTATCTACATATACATTGTATCACAGTGATATTCTGCACACAAAATGCAAAGGTCACACTTATGATTGTACCAAAGCCTAATTGGAAAGTGAGCATGGATTACTAAAACATCCTTGTCCAGGTTGCCTAATGCTCTCAAATGTCAATTTTATTTGTGACTACACATTTGTTTCTGCCTGAGATTATATATTCAACCTCAACCCTGTTGAAAATGTCTAATCCTATCACTCACTTTATACTTTGCCTGATTTCCTAATGTTGATATTCATTTTTGCTTTCCTACCTATTTTCCCCAGTTCATCATTGTGACTGACTCTTCACATGTGCTGACATTTACATTCACTCTCTAACAGACAGCCTATTGCTAAAGAAATTTTGGTCCAAATTTTATACTCACCCTTCTTCCTAAACCTACTGACTATCTTCCTAATCCTACCTACTATCCCTTTTTGACTGCATGTTCTCTTCTACATTGAATCATTTAAGGTATAAGGTCCTATGCCATTGTATATGGATTTATCAGAGACATCTGTGCAGAATGTATTTCAAAGCTAAGTATCCCAATCAAGGGCCCAATGCCCTTCTGGCCTTCAAATCTTACTTAGATTTCTGTTTTCATACATATATTTCACCTCGGTATTATTATAAATATCACAGGTTCCCAATACCATTCTTCATCCAGCAGAATGTTCCCTAACCCAAATGGAACATGTTCTTAACCCCAAGCATACACTGTTCCCTCAATCTAACTTTACAGAAGAGCAGGGACAGAGTTGGTCTTACAATACAAGAATGTAGGGGATCTTCCACCTGCTGAGAACCTCAAAGGTCCATGGAGAAATGATCCCTGGAGAAGATGTAGGCAGCTAGGAAGGATCTGAGAGAGCAAAAGTCATCTCCGGTGGCAGACAACCTGGTCAGGATGAAGGGATGTGTCTGAATGAGCCTCTCTCTTCTTAATGTAGACAAGATGGACCAAACCAGGCCTGTGTGGAGAGCTTTTCCTGGGTGCCTATGGTTGATATACCATTCTAACTTGTGAAAGTGTCACAGGAAGAAGGGGCAGCCTCCATCTCATGAGACCCTTAGAAGCAACAGTTAGGACAAAGTGGTTTCCAAGGCAGTGACCTCATTCAGTTCCTGAAGGAAGTGACCTCACCACACTTCCTTGGTGATGGAACTCTCTGAACTTGGGATCCAGGAAGCCAGGCACCCAGAGGCAGTCCCAGTGCCAGTCCCAGTGGGCTCACTTGTCTGGATTTACCACGGACAGAGTCAGTCTTTCTTGGTACCTACAGATGTGAGGATGGCCAATTGCCAGGAAAGCTCCGAAGGGGGTCTTTCCTGGGAAAGCAGGTAGTGGCTCACCCCTGGCTCCTGTCAACTTCACAGAAGTGGCCACGGAGGCCAGATCTGAGACAGGACAGGCCATTTCGGGGGAACATAGTATGGCCCACCAGTCAGAGGACACTGCGGGTAGTCACAGACCTCCTTGGGGGAAGGAGGTGGCTTTGTGGGTGTGGGTGTGAATTTGTGGTTTTGTCTAATGTTGTGAGAAGAGGTAGGAAAGGAGGTTTGTTTGGTTCAAAGTGGACTGTTTCTAGCATGTCTTTTGACAAGGCGAGTGTTGCTATGTCTGTGTATCCCACTGTGTCCGTGGTTGTAGACATTAGAAAAGAGAATGCATCAATGGATGTGTCCTGTCTAGTAGAAGGCTTCCAGCATTCATCCTGCTCAATTTATGAATGGACTGCAGCTTGCCTTATCCATGGGCAACACCTCCTATCTTCCTAATGTCCTGTTTTCTTCCTGAATTCTGGCCACTCTTCAGAATAGGCTCATGGTTTTGTGTCCAAGATATGTACCACCTCCAAGCTTGGTGACATGGCCATGTACTGGATAGCTGAAAGGAATGGCGAGCATCTCAGAAAACTCAGATATCAGTGGGCCCAGTAAAGTCTCAGTGGAGAAAGCCTGCTTTGGGCCTTTTGCTTACCTATTGTTCTTTTTCCCTGGATGTCAGCAAGGTGTTTGCCTCAGGACACCCCTTTGTGAAGCCTCAAGAAAACCATTTTCAAATGCAAACGAACAGGCATCACCTGTGGCTCTTTGCTTAATTGCTTTGCAAAGGGATGTGTCTGAATCAGCCTCTTGGCCCTGTGTGAGCCTGTGGCTTAGATTGTCAGCACCTGATGGATCTCAAGAAAGATCTTATATGTGCATCCAAAGCCAATATAGCAAAAAAGCAGTCATTGTGGATGAAGTCTCTCGCCTTCCTTTGTAAGGTTCCTGATCTCCATCAAGTGAGAATAGGGATCCTTTGGGTCAAATGAGTTCTTCAAAGCCCTGCAGCAGCTAGGCATTATGTGCTTAGATTTTCTCATGACTCCAATTCACACAAAGAATCTATACCCCACCATCAGCAGGCCTCAATGTGAAGAAGCTGAGCAGTATTAAAGGCAGGACTATTTGATCACTCCTGGTTCAAAGGAAGGGTGTACAGGCCACCCTGACATTAGGCTAATGAGGGGCAAGGAAGCTTATTGTAAACACTGTCTTAGGCTGTTCCCCTCCTGGAAACCTCCAGCCAGAGGTTGTGAGGATTGTCTATATTGAAGAAGATGAGGGCCTTGTGGCAGTGTTTCGGTTTGAATTGTGGTCATTTGTGTGGCTGTGGAAGAGATGACTGGGTCCCCCTGGGCTTGAACTCTGGTGTGATTCCCCTTGGAGACTGAGTTCTGGAACTGACCTCAGAGAAGTATTGCCATGAATTGTGTTGGGATTATTGGAGGTCACGCATGAGAGTCACCCTTGGAAACTGAGATAGAAGCCCAGGGTGACTTTCCACAAAACACTGGGAATATCAGCCAGGATGTAACATGATTTTATTCTTAAAGACCTGGCAGCCATAGTTGAGAGTCAAGACACACATGGACCTCACATTGTAGACCTCAGTGGGCCTGGTTTCATGTGACTTTTTGGCCACTCTTTGGGAAGCCTTGTTTGTGAGAGTTCTCCAGAGCTTTCATTGAAATGATCTTCCTCACCATTGAATGGTTCCTGAATGAATGGAAACCCACAGTGCCTCCAACTTCATCCTTTAAAAATGGCTAGATAAATACCATGCAATCTTTGAAATTCCCACCAGGTGGCACTGGAGAACTTTTGGATGTCCTGTTGCTGATCATGAGTGTACCATGCAGGGGCCTTGATTGACTGGGTTGCATGAAAATGGTTTAGAAAAGAGATGCCAGTAAGTTGGGGCCTGCTGATTAGTGGGCCTAGAGCAGTGGTGTGCAGGTGTGTGATAAAACATCTGTGGTGGGGCCATGTGGATCTGCCATGGGCTTCCAAATGGCTTGTGACTGACATGGTGCAGCCAGCAGACCCTTGTATGTAAAGGCATCTTGTTATATGGAGAGGTTTCAGGGCAATGTTCAGAATGAGGTTGCTATGGTCAAGAGGGCAAGCTCTGTGGGATAGAAGCCTGGTTGGTGCATACTCCTAGGACCTTGACCCACCACACTTCACAGAATTCCCTCCACCACTGTGTCCCAGTTGAACTCGTTGTATTTCGTGAAGGAAATTTTAAACTCCTAGTGTAGCAGCAAGAAACACCAAGAAAGATGAGGATTACCAAATGGATTCACAGTCCCCACGGGGAGACACTTAGCCCCCAGTGGCCACAGTTTACCTACAAAGAGAGAATTCAGCACTTCTGCCTCATGTTCATTGGAAAATCAGAAACCATGTCCTCCAGGTCACATAGATGCAGACCCAGCTTTGATGGTCTCACTACAAAGGAAGCTAAAGCTCCTGACAACAACATATATTTCAAGAGCCCAACCTCAGAGGCAGTTTCTCAAGAAGTCTTTAGGCCAGCAGAGCTCCATGTTTGTGGAGTGTTTATCCTGTCCCTTACTTATGGAAACTCCTCTACCACCTCCAAAGTTGTGAACTCCTGAGCATTTTTCATTCCACATATGTATTCAAAGATTTTCTAACTCTTCTCCTCCAATTGCATCTTACTTGGGGCGAGGGTAATGTCAAGGCATTGTTCTGGATGAAGGTGGGAAGATTTTTGGGTAGCACATATTTGCATACACATTGGATTCATTTTCCTATTTTCCATTCCAAATACTGAATCCCTGACACTAACCCATACCCTACTAGACTCTGACTACGAATCCTAATATGATGGAGAAAAATAACCCAAACAGAATAGAAATACAAGCACTTCAGAGGAGGCATGGTGTGTAGTTGGACAGGCCTTTTGCATTATAAAGAGTAGGTGTTATGAATCTAGTCCAATGTAATAGTTCTCCATGTGTTTTTAAAGTTAACAAGTATGTGAATTCCTGTCTCCCTTTCTCTGTATCCTATTCAACACATGTATTTTTACATGCACATATAGAATCCTACCTGGTTTCCCAGCTACGTTTTGTGAGGTGGCTGACTTGGCAGATACAAACTGTGAGAAGAGATCACTCCTCCTAAATGCTGTTGGAACTGAAAATCAACCTATGGGTAAGCTTCCTACTTGAACAACATGATACATAAATCCATGTTCAGTAAAATAAATATTTTTGGATCTGTGGATGATATATATTTCATGATGAATTTCAATTGGCATATATATTTCTACTTTTTAATGTGTCTGTGTGTGTGTGTTTTGTGTGTATATATATATATGTATATATACTCACACACACACTCTCCAGATTATTAAAAATATAAAATATATGTGTCTTATTTTACACTCCCTAAATTTATGTACACGTATGTGGATTTATAAGCAACTTTTCACAAGATTAGTCTCAGAAATATTCATCCACCTGAAATACATATTATTTTTCTAGTACAGAAAACTAACTTCAGTGAATGGTGCAAATAAATACTAACATTTCTACAGTAACTGACCCTGTTTAACATCAATGCAAGTAGACTCCTATGGGACATGATGTGTATTTTGACATTCATTTTTATTCAACACTGGTACATTAGTATTTCTTCAGTTGATACACATCATAGGATATATATTTCATCCTCAAGTTCACAAATTTCTAGGCATTTGGTTCACTTTCAATCAAATCCTACTTCGGAACACATGTATCCCTTCATGTTTCTTGACTGGTCTTTTAATGAGACTTCTTTCCAAACACATTATTTTGGATTTCCATAATCACTTTTGAAGCAAAACTCACACACCATTAAGGGTAAACCACAACCCTAATATTACCATTAGATGTATAACTGGTTGGCATGAATGATCCCGTATCAGTATAAGATTTCCTATATATTTTCAGATATCAATTCAATCCAGTATTCAAATTTTAACCATTTATATTCTTCATTCACAGTATGGTCTATTCATGCATTATCTCTATACTCACAGACCCAGGGTACACCTATTTGTACCCCTGAATGCTAATTTATAGGTCTTCAAAATATTGCTCCCAAAAATGGTGAAAGAAATACTCACATCACCTTATCTACATATACATTGTATCACAGTGATATTCTGCACACAAAATGCAAAGGTCACACTTATGATTGTACCAAAGCCTAATTGGAAAGTGAGCATGGATTACTAAAACATCCTTGTCCAGGTTGCCTAATGCTCTCAAATGTCAATTTTATTTGTGACTACACATTTGTTTCTGCCTGAGATTATATATTCAACCTCAACCCTGTTGAAAATGTCTAATCCTATCACTCACTTTATACTTTGCCTGATTTCCTAATGTTGATATTCATTTTTGCTTTCCTACCTATTTTCCCCAGTTCATCATTGTGACTGACTCTTCACATGTGCTGACATTTACATTCACTCTCTAACAGACAGCCTATTGCTAAAGAAATTTTGGTCCAAATTTTATACTCACCCTTCTTCCTAAACCTACTGACTATCTTCCTAATCCTACCTACTATCCCTTTTTGACTGCATGTTCTCTTCTACATTGAATCATTTAAGGTATAAGGTCCTATGCCATTGTATATGGATTTATCAGAGACATCTGTGCAGAATGTATTTCAAAGCTAAGTATCCCAATCAAGGGCCCAATGCCCTTCTGGCCTTCAAATCTTACTTAGATTTCTGTTTTCATACATATATTTCACCTCGGTATTATTATAAATATCACAGGTTCCCAATACCATTCTTCATCCAGCAGAATGTTCCCTAACCCAAATGGAACATGTTCTTAACCCCAAGCATACACTGTTCCCTCAATCTAACTTTACAGAAGAGCAGGGACAGAGTTGGTCTTACAATACAAGAATGTAGGGGATCTTCCACCTGCTGAGAACCTCAAAGGTCCATGGAGAAATGATCCCTGGAGAAGATGTAGGCAGCTAGGAAGGATCTGAGAGAGCAAAAGTCATCTCCGGTGGCAGACAACCTGGTCAGGATGAAGGGATGTGTCTGAATGAGCCTCTCTCTTCTTAATGTAGACAAGATGGACCAAACCAGGCCTGTGTGGAGAGCTTTTCCTGGGTGCCTATGGTTGATATACCATTCTAACTTGTGAAAGTGTCACAGGAAGAAGGGGCAGCCTCCATCTCATGAGACCCTTAGAAGCAACAGTTAGGACAAAGTGGTTTCCAAGGCAGTGACCTCATTCAGTTCCTGAAGGAAGTGACCTCACCACACTTCCTTGGTGATGGAACTCTCTGAACTTGGGATCCAGGAAGCCAGGCACCCAGAGGCAGTCCCAGTGCCAGTCCCAGTGGGCTCACTTGTCTGGATTTACCACGGACAGAGTCAGTCTTTCTTGGTACCTACAGATGTGAGGATGGCCAATTGCCAGGAAAGCTCCGAAGGGGGTCTTTCCTGGGAAAGCAGGTAGTGGCTCACCCCTGGCTCCTGTCAACTTCACAGAAGTGGCCACGGAGGCCAGATCTGAGACAGGACAGGCCATTTCGGGGGAACATAGTATGGCCCACCAGTCAGAGGACACTGCGGGTAGTCACAGACCTCCTTGGGGGAAGGAGGTGGCTTTGTGGGTGTGGGTGTGAATTTGTGGTTTTGTCTAATGTTGTGAGAAGAGGTAGGAAAGGAGGTTTGTTTGGTTCAAAGTGGACTGTTTCTAGCATGTCTTTTGACAAGGCGAGTGTTGCTATGTCTGTGTATCCCACTGTGTCCGTGGTTGTAGACATTAGAAAAGAGAATGCATCAATGGATGTGTCCTGTCTAGTAGAAAGCTTCCAGCATTCATCCTGCTCAATTTATGAATGGACTGCAGCTTGCCTTATCCATGGGCAACACCTCCTATCTTCCTAATGTCCTGTTTTCTTCCTGAATTCTGGCCACTCTTCAGAATAGGCTCATGGTTTTGTGTCCAAGATATGTACCACCTCCAAGCTTGGTGACATGGCCATGTACTGGATAGCTGAAAGGAATGGTGAGCATCTCAGAAAACTCAGATATCAGTGGGCCCAGTAAAGTCTCAGTGGAGAAAGCCTGCTTTGGGCCTTTTGCTTACCTATTGTTCTGTTTCCCTGGATGTCAGCAAGGTGTTTGCCACAGAACACCCCTTTGTGAAGCCTAAAGAAAACCATTTTCAAATGCAAACGAACAGGCATCACCTGTGGCTCTTTGCTTAATTGCTTTGCAAAGGGATGTGTCTGAATCAGCCTCTTGGCCCTGTGTGAGCCTGTGGCTTAGATTGTCAGCACCTGATGGATCTCAAGAAAGATCTTATATGTGCATCCAAAGCCAATAGAGCAAAAAAGCAGTCATTGTGGATGAAGTCTCTCGCCTTCCTTTGTAAGGTTCCTGATCTCCATCAAAAGTGAGAATAGGGATCCTTTGGGTCAAATGAGTTCTTCAAAGCCCTGCAGCGGCTAGGCATTATGTGCTTAGATTTTCTCATGACTCCAATTCACACAAAGAATCTATACCCCACCATCAGCAGGCCTCAATGTGAAGAAGCTGAGCAGTATTAAAGGCAGGACTATTTGATCACTCCTGGTTCAAAGGAAGGGTGTACAGGCCACCCTGACATTAGGCTAATGAGGGGCAAGGAAGCTTATTGTAAACACTGTCTTAGGCTGTTCCCCTCCTGGAAACCTCCAGCCAGAGGTTGTGAGGATTGTCTATATTGAAGAAGATGAGGGCCTTGTGGCAGTGTTTCGGTTTGAATTGTGGTCATTTGTGTGGCTGTGGAAGAGATGAGTGGGTCCCCCTGGGCTTGAACTCTGGTGTGATTCCCCTTGGAGACTGAGTTCTGGAACTGACCTCAGAGAAGTATTGCCATGAATTGTGTTGGGATTATTGGAGGTCACGCATGAGAGTCACCCTTGGAAACTGAGATAGAAGCCCAGGGTGACTTTCCACAAAACACTGGGAATATCAGCCAGGATATAACATGATTTTATTCTTAAAGACCTGGCAGCCATAGTTGAGAGTCAAGACACACATGGACCTCACATTGTAGACCTCAGTGGGCCTGGTTTCATGTGACTTTTTGGCCACTCTTTGGGAAGCCTTGTTTGTGAGAGTTCTCCAGAGCTTTCATTGAAATGATCTTCCTCACCATTGAATGGTTCCTGAATGAATGGAAACCCACAGTGCCTCCGACTTCATCCTTTAAAAATGGCTAGATAAATACCATGCAATCTTTGAAATTCCCACCAGGGGGCACTGGAGAACTTTTGGATGTCCTGTTGCTGATCATGAGTGTACCATGCAGGGGCCTTGATTGACTGGGTTGCATGAAAATGGTTTAGAAAAGAGATGCCAGTAAGTTGGGGCCTGCTGATTAGTGGGCCTAGAGCAGTGGTGTGCAGGTGTGTGATAAAACATCTGTGGTGGGGCCATGTGGATCTGCCATGGGCTTCCAAATGGCTTGTGACTGACATGGTGCAGCCAGCAGACCCTTGTATGTAAAGGCATCTTGTTATATGGAGAGGTTTCAGGGCAATGTTCAGAATGAGGTTGCTATGGTCAAGAGGGCAAGCTCTGTGGGATAGAAGCCTGGTTGGTGCATACTCCTAGGACCTTGACCCACCACACTTCACAGAATTCCCTCCACCACTGTGTCCCAGTTGAACTCGTTGTATTTCGTGAAGGAAATTTTAAACTCCTAGTGTAGCAGCAAGAAACACCAAGAAAGATGAGGATTACCAAATGGATTCACAGTCCCCACGGGGAGACACTTAGCCCCCAGTGGCCACAGTTTACCTACAAAGAGAGAATTCAGCACTTCTGCCTCATGTTCATTGGAAAATCAGAAACCATGTCCTCCAGGTCACATAGATGCAGACCCAGCTTTGATGGTCTCACTACAAAGGAAGCTAAAGCTCCTGACAACAACATATATTTCAAGAGCCCAACCTCAGAGGCAGTTTCTCAAGAAGTCTTTAGGCCAGCAGAGCTCCATGTTTGTGGAGTGTTTATCCTGTCCCTTACTTATGGAAACTCCTCTACCACCTCCAAAGTTGTGAACTCCTGAGCATTTTTCATTCCACATATGTATTCAAAGATTTTCTAACTCTTCTCCTCCAATTGCATCTTACTTGGGGCGAGGGTAATGTCAAGGCATTGTTCTGGATGAAGGTGGGAAGATTTTTGGGTAGCACATATTTGCATACACATTGGATTCATTTTCCTATTTTCCATTCCAAATACTGAATCCCTGACACTAACCCATACCCTACTAGACTCTGACTACGAATCCTAATATGATGGAGAAAAATAACCCAAACAGAATAGAAATACAAGCACTTCAGAGGAGGCATGGTGTGCAGTTGGACAGACCTTTTGCATTATAAAGAGTAGGTGTTATGAATCTAGTCCAATGTAATAGTTCTCTATGTGTTTTTAAAGTTAACAAGTATGTGAATTCCTGTCTCCCTTTCTCTGTATCCTATTCAACACATGTATTTTTACATGCACATATAGAATCCTACCTGGTTTCCCAGCTACATTTTGTGAGGTGGCTGACTTGGCAGATACAAACTGTGAGAAGGGATCACTCCTCCTAAATGCTGTTGGAACTGAAAATCAACCTATGGGTAAGCTTCCTACTTGAACAACATGATACATAAATCCATGTTCAGTAAAATAAATATTTTTGGATCTGTGGATGATATATATTTCATGATGAATTTCAATTGGCATATATATTTCTACTTTTTAATGTGTCTGTGTGTGTGTTTTGTGTGTATATATATATGTATATATACACACACACACACTCTCCAGATTATTCAAAATATAAAATATATGTGTCTTATTTTACACTCCCTAAATTTACGTACATGTATGTGGATTTTTAATCAACTTTTCACAAGATTAGTCTCAGAAATATTCATCCACTTGTAATACATATTTGTTTTCTAGTACTGAAAACTAACTTCAGTGAATGGTGCAAAGAAATCCTAACATTTCTACAGTAACTGACCCTGTTTAACATCAATGCAAGTAGACTCCTAGGGGACATGATGTTTATTTTGAAATTCATTTTTATTCAACACTGGTACATTAGTATTTCTTCAGTTGATGCACATCATAGGATATATATTTCATCCTCAAGTTCACAAATTTCTAGGCATTTGGTTCACTTTCAATCAAATCCTACTTCGGAACACATGTATCCCTTCATGTTTCTTGACTGGTCTTTTAATGAGACTTCTTTCCAAACACATTATTTTGGATTTCCATAATCACTTTTGAAGCAAAACTCACACCATTAAGGGTAAACCATAACCCCAATATTACTATTAGATGTATAATGGGTTGGCATGAATGATCCTGTGTCGGTATAAGATTTCCTATATATTTTCAGATATCAATTCAATCCATTATTTAAATTTTAACTATTTATATTCTTCATTCACAGTATGGTCTATTCATGCATTATCTGTATACTCACAGACCCAGGGTACACCTATTTGTACCCCTGAATGCTAATTTATAGGTCTTCAACATATTGCTCCCAAAAATGGAGAAAGAAATACTCACATCACCTTATCTACATATACATTGTATCACACTGATATTCTGCACACAAAATGCAAAGGTCACACTTATGATTGTTCCAAAGCCTAATTGGAAAGTGAGCATGGATTACTAAAAACATCCTTGTCCAGGTTGCCTCATGCTCTCAAATTTCAATTTTATTTGTGACTACACATTTGTTTCTGCCTAAGAATATATATTCAACCTCAACCCTCTTAAAAATGTCTAATCCTATCACTCACTTTATACTTTGCCTGATTTCCTAATGTCGATATTCATTTTTGCTTTCCTACCGATTTTCCCCAGTTCATCATTGTGACTGACTCTTCACATGTGCTGACATTTACATTCACTCTCTAACAGACAGCCTATTGCTAAAGAACTTTTGGTCCAAATTTTATACTCACTCTTCTTCCTAAACCTACTGACTATCTTCCTAATCCTACCTATTATCCCTTTTTGACTGGATGTTCTCTTCTACATTGAATCATCCAAGGTACAAGGTCCTGTGCCATTGTATATGGATTTATCAGAGACATCTGTACAGAATGTAATTCAAAGCTAAGTATCCCAATCAAGGGCCCAATGCCCTTCTGGCCTTCAAATCTTACTTAGATTTCTGTTTTCATACATATATTTCACCTCGGTATTATTATAAATATCACAGGTTCCCAATACCATTCTTCATCCAGCAGAATGTTCCCTAACCCAAATGGAACATGTTCTTAACCCCAAGCATACACTGTTCCCTCAATCTAACTTTACAGAAGAGCAGGGACAGAGTTGGTCTTACAATACAAGAATGTAGGGGATCTTCCACCTGCTGAGAACCTCAAATGTCCATGGAGAAATGATCCCTGGAGAAGATGTAGGCAGCTAGGAAGGATCTGAGAGAGCAAACGTCATCTCCGGTGGCAGACAACCTGGTCAGGATGAAGGGATGTGTCTGAATGAGCCTCTCTCTTCTTAATGTAGACAAGATGGACCAAACCAGGCCTGTGTGGAGAGCTTTTCCTGGGTGCCTATGGTTGATATACCATTCTAACTTGTGAAAGTGTCACAGGAAGAAGGGGCAGCCTCCATCTCATGAGACCCTTAGAAGCAACAGTTAGGACAAAGTGGTTTCCAAGGCAGTGACCTCATTCAGTTCCTGAAGGAAGTGACCTCACCACACTTCCTTGGTGATGGAACTCTCTGAACTTGGGATCCAGGAAGCCAGGCACCCAGAGGCAGTCCCAGTGCCAGTCCCAGTGGGCTCACTTGTCTGGATTTACCACGGACAGAGTCAGTCTTTCTTGGTACCTACAGATGTGAGGATGGCCAATTGCCAGGAAAGCTCCGAAGGGGGTCTTTCCTGGGAAAGCAGGTAGTGGCTCACCCCTGGCTTTTGTCAACTTCACAGAAGTGGCCACGGAGGCCAGATCTGAGACAGGACAGGCCATTTCAGGGGAACATAGTATGGCCCACCAGTCAGAGGACACTGCGGGTAGTCACAGACCTCCTTGGGGGAAGGAGGTGGCTTTGTGGGTGTGGGTGTGAATTTGTGGTTTTGTCTAATGTTGTGAGAAGAGGTAGGAAAGGAGGTTTGTTTGGTTCAAAGTGGACTGTTTCTAGCATGTCTTTTGACAAGGCGAGTGTTGCTATGTCTGTGTATCCCACTGTGTCTGTGGTTGTAGACATTAGAAAGGAGAATGCATCAATGGATGTGTCCTGTCTAGTAGAAAGCTTCCAGCATTCATCCTGCTCAATTTATGAATGGACTGCAGCTTGCCTTATCCATGGGCAACACCTCCTATCTTCCTAATGTCCTGTTTTCTTCCTGAATTCTGGCCACTCTTCAGAATAGGCTCATGGTTTTGTGTCCAAGATATGTACCACCTCCAAGCTTGGTGACATGGCCATGTACTGGATAGCTGAAAGGAATGGCGAGCATCTCAGAAAACTCAGATATCAGTGGGCCCAGTAAAGTCTCAGTGGAGAAAGCCTGCTTTGGGCCTTTTGCTTACCTATTGTTCTGTTTCCCTGGATGTCAGCAAGGTGTTTGCCTCAGGACACCCCTTTGTGAAGCCTCAAGAAAACCATTTTCAAATGCAAACGAACAGGCATCACCTGTGGCTCTTTGCTTAATTGCTTTGCAAAGGGATGTGTCTGAATCAGCCTCTTGGCCCTGTGTGAGGCTGTGGCTTAGATTGTCAGCACCTGATGGATCTCAAGAAAGATCTTATATGTGCATCCAAAGCCAATAGAGCAAAAAAGCAGTCATTGTGGATGAAGTCTCTCGCCTTCCTTTGTAAGGTTCCTGATCTCCATCAAGTGAGAATAGGGATCCTTTGGGTCAAATGAGTTCTTCAAAGCCCTGCAGCGGCTAGGCATTATGTGCTTAGATTTTCTCATGACTCCAATTCACACAAAGAATCTATACCCCACCATCAGCAGGCCTCAATGTGAAGAAGCTGAGCAGTATTAAAGGCAGGACTATTTGATCACTCCTGGTTCAAAGGAAGGGTGTACAGGCCACCCTGACATTAGGCTAATGAGGGGCAAGGAAGCTTATTGTAAACACTGTCTTAGGCTGTTCCCCTCCTGGCAAACTCCAGCCAGAGGTTGTGAGGATTGTCTATATTGAAGAAGATGAGGGCCTTGTGGCAGTGTTTCGGTTTGAATTGTGGTCATTTCTGTGGCTGTGGAAGAGATGACTGGGTCCCCCTGGGCTTGAACTCTGGTGTGATTCCCCTTGGAGACTGAGTTCTGGAACTGACCTCAGAGAAGTATTGCCATGAATTGTGTTGGGATTATTGGAGGTCACGCATGAGAGTCACCCTTGGAAACTGAGATAGAAGCCCAGGGTGACTTTCCACAAAACACTGGGAATATCAGCCAGGATGTAACATGATTTTATTCTTAAAGACCTGGCAACCATAGTTGAGAGTCAAGACACACATGGACCTCACATTGTAGACCTCAGTGGGCCTGGTTTCATGTGACTTTTTGGCCACTCTTTGGGAAGCCTTGTTTGTGAGAGTTCTCCAGAGCTTTCATTGAAATGATCTTCCTCACCATTTAATGGTTCCTGAATGAATGGAAACTCACAGTGCCTCCAACTTCATCCTTTAAAAATGGCTAGATAAATACCATGCAATCTTTGAAATTCCCACCAGGGGGCACTGGAGAACTTTTGGATGTCCTGTTGCTGATCATGAGTGTACCATGCAGGGGCCTTGATTGACTGGGTTGCATGAAAATGGTTTAGAAAAGAGATGCCAGTAAGTTGGGGCCTGCTGATTAGTGGGCCTAGAGCAGTGGTGTGCAGGTGTGTGATAAAACATCTGTGGTGGGGCCATGTGGATCTGCCATGGGCTTCCAAATGGCTTGTGACTGACATGGTGCAGCCAGCAGACCCTTGTATGTAAAGGCATCTTGTTATATGGAGAGGTTTCAGGGCAATGTTCAGAATGAGGTTGCTATGGTCAAGAGGGCAAGCTCTGTGGGATAGAAGCCTGGTTGGTGCATACTCCTAGGACCTTGACCCACCACACTTCACAGAATTCCCTCCACCACTGTGTCCCAGTTGAACTCGTTGTATTTCGTGAAGGAAATTTTAAACTCCTAGTGTAGCAGCAAGAAACACCAAGAAAGATGAGGATTACCAAATGGATTCACAGTCCCCACGGGGAGACACTTAGCCCCCAGTGGCCACAGTTTACCTACAAAGAGAGAATTCAGCACTTCTGCCTCATGTTCATTGGAAAATCAGAAACCATGTCCTCCAGGTCACATAGATGCAGACCCAGCTTTGATGGTCTCACTACAAAGGAAGCTAAAGCTCCTGACAACAACATATATTTCAAGAGCCCAACCTCAGAGGCAGTTTCTCAAGAAGTCTTTAGGCCAGCAGAGCTCCATGTTTGTGGAGTGTTTATCCTGTCCCTTACTTATGGAAACTCCTCTACCACCTCCAAAGTTGTGAACTCCTGAGCATTTTTCATTCCACATATGTATTCAAAGATTTTCTAACTCTTCTCCTCCAATTGCATCTTACTTGGGGCGAGGGTAATGTCAAGGCATTGTTCTGGATGAAGGTGGGAAGATTTTTGGGTAGCACATATTTGCATACACATTGGATTCATTTTCCTATTTTCCATTCCAAATACTGAATCCCTGACACTAACCCATACCCTACTAGACTCTGACTACGAGTCCTAATATGATGGAGAAAAATAACCCAAACAGAATAGAAATACAAGCACTTCAGAGGAGGCATGGTGTGCAGTTGGACAGGCCTTTTGCATTATAAAGAGTAGGTGTTATGAATCTAGTCCAATGTAATAGTTCTCCATGTGTTTTTAAAGTTAACAAGTATGTGAATTCCTGTCTCCCTTTCTCTGTATCCTATTCAACACATGTATTTTTACATGCACATATAGAATCCTACCTGGTTTCCCAGCTACATTCTTGTGAGGTGGCTGACTTGGCAGATACAAACTGTGAGAAGAGATCACTCCTCCTAAATGCTGTTGGAACTGAAAATCAACCTATGGGTAAGCTTCCTACTTGAACAACATGATACATAAATCCATGTTCAGTAAAATAAATATTTTTGGATCTGTGGATGATATATATTTCATGATGAATTTCAATTGGCATATATATTTCTACTTTTTAATGTGTCTGTGTGTGTGTGTTTTGTGTGTATATATATATGTATATATACACACACACACACTCTCCAGATTATTCAAAATATAAAATATATGTGTCTTATTTTACACTCCCTAAATTTATGTACATGTATGTGGATTTATAATCAACTTTTCACAAGATTAGTCTCAGAAATATTCATCCACCTGAAATACATATTTGTTTTCTAGTACTGAAAACTAACTTCAGTGAATGGTGCAAAGAAATCCTAACATTTCTACAGTAACTGACCCTGTTTAACATCAATGCAAGTAGACTCCTATGGGACATGATGTTTATTTTGAAATTCATTTTTATTCAACACTGGTACATTAGTATTTCTTAGTTGATGCACATCATAGGATATATATTTCATCCTCAAGTTCACAAATTTCTAGGCATTTGGTTCACTTTCAATCAAATCCTACTTCAGAACACATGTATCCCTTCATGTTTCTTGACTGGTCTTTTAATGAGACTTCTTTCCAAACACATTATTTTGGATTTCCATAATCACTTTTGAAGCAAAACTCACACACCATTAAGGGTAAACCATAACCCTAATATTACTATTAGATGTATAACGGGTTGGCATGAATGATCCTGTGTCGGTATAAGATTTCCTATATATTTTCAGATATCAATTCAATCCATTATTTAAATTTTAACTATTTATATTCTTCATTCACAGTATGGTCTATTCATGCATTATCTCTATACTGACAGACCCAGGGTACACCTATTTGTACCCCTGAATGCTAATTTATAGGTCTTCAACATATTGCTCCCAAAAATGGAGAAAGAAATACTCACATCACCTTATCTACATATACATTGTATCACACTGATATTCTGCACACAAAATGCAAAGGTCACACTTATGATTGTTCCAAAGCCTAATTGGAAAGTGAGCATGGATTACTAAAAACATCCTTGTCCAGGTTGCCTCATGCTCTCAAATGTCAATTTTATTTGTGACTACACATTTGTTTCTGCCTAAGAATATATATTCAACCTCAACCCTCTTAAAAATGTCTAATCCTATCACTCACTTTATACTTTGCCTGATTTCCTAATGTCGATATTCATTTTTGCTTTCCTACCGATTATCCCCAGTTCATCATTGTGACTGACTCTTCACATGTGCTGACATTTACATTCACTCTCTAACAGACAGCCTATTGCTAAAGAACTTTTGGTCCAAATTTTATACTCACTCTTCTTCCTAAACCTACTGACTATCTTCCTAATCCTACCTATTATCCCTTTTTGACTGGATGTTCTCTTCTACATTGAATCATCCAAGGTACAAGGTCCTGTGCCATTGTATATGGATTTATCAGAGACATCTGTACAGAATGTAATTCAAAGCTAAGTATCCCAATCAAGGGCCCAATGCCCTTCTGGCCTTCAAATCTTACTTAGATTTCTGTTTTCATACATATATTTCACCTCGGTATTATTATAAATATCACAGGTTCCCAATACCATTCTTCATCCAGCAGAATGTTCCCTAACCCAAATGGAACATGTTCTTAACCCCAAGCATACACTGTTCCCTCAATCCAACTTTACAGAAGAGCAGGGACAGAGTTGGTCTTACAATACAAGAATGTAGGGGATCTTCCACCTGCTGAGAACCTCAAACGTCCATGGACAAATGATCCCTGGAGAAGATGTAGGCAGCTAGGAAGGATCTGAGAGAGCAAAAGTCATCTCCGGTGGCAGACAACCTGGTCAGGATGAAGGGATGTGTCTGAATGAGCCTCTCTCTTCTTAATGTAGACAAGATGGACCAAACCAGGCCTGTGTGGAGAGCTTTTCCTGGGTGCCTATGGTTGATATACCATTCTAACTTGTGAAAGTGTCACAGGAAGAAGGGGCAGCCTCCATCTCATGAGACCCTTAGAAGCAACAGTTAGGACAAAGTGGTTTCCAAGGCAGTGACCTCATTCAGTTCGTGAAGGAAGTGACCTCACCACACTTCCTTGGTGATGGAACTCTCTGAACTTGGGATCCAGGAAGCCAGGCACCCAGAGGCAGTCCCAGTGCCAGTCCCAGTGGGCTCACTTGTCTGGATTTACCACGGACAGAGTCAGTCTTTCTTGGTACCTACAGATGTGAGGATGGCCAATTGCCAGGAAAGCTCCGAAGGGGGTCTTTCCTGGGAAAGCAGGTAGTGGCTCACCCCTGGCTCCTGTCAACTTCACAGAAGTGGCCACGGAGGCCAGATCTGAGACAGGACAGGCCATTTCGGGGGAACATAGTATGGCCCACCAGTCAGAGGACACTGTGGGTAGTCACAGACCTCCTTGGGGGAAGGAATTGGCTTTGTGGGTGTGGGTGTGAATTTGTGGTTTTGTCTAATGTTGTGAGAAGAGGTAGGAAAGGAGGTTTGTTTGGTTCAAAGTGGACTGTTTCTAGCATGTCTTTTGACAAGGTGAGTGTTGCTATGTCTGTGTATCCCACTGTGTCTGTGGTTGTAGACATTAGAAAAGAGAATGCATCAATGGATGTGTCCTGTCTAGTAGAAGGCTTCCAGCATTCATCCTGCTCAATTTATGAATGGACTGCAGCTTGCCTTATCCATGGGCAACACCTCCTATCTTCCTAATGTCCTGTTTTCTTCCTGAATTCTGGCCACTCTTCAGAATAGGCTCATGGTTTTGTGTCCAAGATATGTACCACCTCCAAGCTTGGTGACATGGCCATGTACTGGATAGCTGAAAGGAATGGCGAGCATCTCAGAAAACTCAGATATCAGTGGGCCCAGTAAAGTCTCAGTGGAGAAAGCCTGCTTTGGGCCTTTTGCTTAGCTATTGTTCTGTTTCCCTGGATGTCAGCAAGGTGTTTGCCTCAGGACACCCCTTTGTGAAGCCTCAAGAAAACCATTTTCAAATGCAAACGAACAGGCATCACCTGTGGCTCTTTGCTTAATTGCTTTGCAAAGGGATGTGTCTGAATCAGCCTCTTGGCACTGTGTCAGGCTGTGGCTTAGATTGTCAGCACCTGATGGATCTCAAGAAAGATCTTATATGTGCATCCAAAGCCAATAGAGCAAAAAAGCAGTCATTGTGGATGAAGTCTCTCGCCTTCCTTTGTAAGGTTCCTGATCTCCATCAAGTGAGAATAGGGATCCTTTGGGTAAATGAGTTCTTCAAAGCCCTGCAGCGGCTAGGCATTATGTGCTTAGATTTTCTCATGACTCCAATTCACACAAAGAATCTATACCCCACCATCAGCAGGCCTCAATGTGAAGAAGCTGAGCAGTATTAAAGGCAGGACTATTTGATCACTCCTGGTTCAAAGGAAGGGTGTACAGGCCACCCTGACATTAGGCTAATGAGGGGCAAGGAAGCTTATTGTAAACACTGTCTTAGTCTGTTCCCCTCCTGGCAAACTCCAGCCACAGGTTGTGAGGATTGTCTATATTGAAGAAGATGAGGGCCTTGTGGCAGTGTTTCGGTTTGAATTGTGGTCATTTGTGTGGCTGTGGAAGAGATGACTGGGTCCCCCTGGACTTGAACTCTGGTGTGATTCCCCTTGGAGACTGAGTTCTGGAACTGACCTCAGAGAAGTATTGCCATGAATTGTGTTGGGATTATTGGAGGTCACGCATGAGAGTCACCCTTGGAAACTGAGATAGAAGCCCAGGGTGACTTTCCACAAAACACTGGGAATATCAGCCAGGATATAACATGATTTTATTCTTAAAGACCTGGCAGCCATAGTTGAGAGTCAAGACACACATGGACCCCACATTGTAGACCTCAGTGGGCCTGGTTTCATGTGACTTTTTGGCCACTCTTTGGGAAGCCTTGTTTGTGAGAGTTCTCCAGAGCTTTCATTGAAATGATCTTCCTCACCATTGAATGGTTCCTGAATGAATGGAAACCCACAGTGCCTCCAACTTCATCCTTTAAAAATGGCTAGATAAATACCATGCAATCTTTGAAATTCCCACCAGGTGGCACTGGAGAACTTTTGTATGTCCTGTTGCTGATCATGAGTGTACCATGCAGGGGCCTTGATTGACTGGGTTGCATGAAAATGGTTTAGAAAAGAGATGCCAGTAAGTTGGGGCCTGCTGATTAGTGGGCCTAGAGCAGTGGTGTGCAGGTGTGTGATAAAACATCTGTGGTGGGGCCATGTGGATCTGCCATGGGCTTCCAAATGGCTTGTGACTGACATGGTGCAGCCAGCAGACCCTTGCATGTAAAGGCATCTTGTTATATGGAGAGGTTTCAGGGCAATGTTCAGAATGAGGTTGCTATGGTCAAGAGGGCAAGCTCTGTGGGATAGAAGCCTGGTTGGTGCATACTCCTAGGACCTTGACCCACCACACTTCACAGAATTCCCTCCACCACTGTGTCCCAGTTGAACTCGTTGTATTTCGTGAAGGAAATTTTAAACTCCTAGTGTAGCAGCAAGAAACACCAAGAAAGATGAGGATTACCAAATGGATTCACAGTCCCCACGGGGAGACACTTAGACCCCAGTGGCCACAGTTTACCTACAAAGAGAGAATTCAGCACTTCTGCCTCATGTTCATTGGAAAATCAGAAACCATGTCCTCCAGGTCACATAGATGCAGACCCAGCTTTGATGGTCTCACTACAAAGGAAGCTAAAGCTCCTGACAACAACATATATTTCAAGAGCCCAACCTCAGAGGCAGTTTCTCAAGAAGTCTTTAGGCCAGCAGAGCTCCATGTTTGTGGAGTGTTTATCCTGTCCCTTACTTATGGAAACTCCTCTACCACCTCCAAAGTTGTGAACTCCTGAGCATTTTTCATTCCACATATGTATTCAAAGATTTTCTAACTCTTCTCCTCCAATTGCATCTTACTTGGGGCGAGGGTAATGTCAAGGCATTGTTCTGGATGAAGGTGGGAAGATTTTTGGGTAGCACATATTTGCATACACATTGGATTCATTTTCCTATTTTCCATTCCAAATACTGAATCCCTGACACTAACCCATACCCTACTAGACTCTGACTACGAATCCTAATATGATGGAGAAAAATAACCCAAACAGAATAGAAATACAAGCACTTCAGAGGAGGCATGGTGTGTAGTTGGACAGGCCTTTTGCATTATAAAGAGTAGGTGTTATGAATCTAGTCCAATGTAATAGTTCTCCATGTGTTTTTAAAGTTAACAAGTATGTGAATTCCTGTCTCCCTTTCTCTGTATCCTATTCAACACATGTATTTTTACATGCACATATAGAATCCTACCTGGTTTCCCAGCTACGTTTTGTGAGGTGGCTGACTTGGCAGATACAAACTGTGAGAAGAGATCACTCCTCCTAAATGCTGTTGGAACTGAAAATCAACCTATGGGTAAGCTTCCTACTTGAACAACATGATACATAAATCCATGTTCAGTAAAATAAATATTTTTGGATCTGTGGATGATATATATTTCATGATGAATTTCAATTGGCATATATATTTCTACTTTTTAATGTGTCTGTGTGTGTGTTTTGTGTGTATATATATATATATATATGTATATATACTCACACACACACTCTCCAGATTATTAAAAATATAAAATATATGTGTCTTATTTTACACTCCCTAAATTTATGTACACGTATGTGGATTTATAAGCAACTTTTCACAAGATTAGTCTCAGAAATATTCATCCACCTGAAATACATATTATTTTTCTAGTACAGAAAACTAACTTCAGTGAATGGTGCAAAGAAATCCTAACATTTCTACAGTAACTGACCCTGTTTAACATCAATGCAAGTAGACTCCTATGGGACATGATGTTTATTTTGACATTCGTTTTTATTCAACACTGGTACATTAGTATTTCTTCAGTTGATACACATCATAGGATATATATTTCATCCTCAAGTTCACAAATTTCTAGGCATTTGGTTCACTTTCAATCAAATCCTACTTCAGAACACATGTATCCCTTCATGTTTCTTGACTGGTCTTTTAATGAGACTTCTTTCCAAACACATTATTTTGGATTTCCATAATCACTTTTGAAGCAAAACTCTCACACCATTAAGGGTAAACCACAACCCTAATATTACCATTAGATGTATAACTGGTTGGCATGAATGATCCCGTATCAGTATAAGTTTTCCTATATATTTTCAGATATCAATTCAATCCAGTATTCAAATTTTAACCATTTATATTCTTCATTCACAGTATGGTCTATTCATGCATTATCTCTATACTGACAGACCCAGGGTACACCTATTTGTACCCCTGAATGCTAATTTATAGGTCTTCAAAATATTGCTCCCAAAAATGGTGAAAGAAATACATCACCTTATCTACATATACATTGTATCACAGTGATATTCTGCACACAAAATGCAAAGGTCACACTTATGATTGTACCAAAGCCTAATTGGAAAGTGAGCATGGATTACTTAAACATCCTTGTCCAGGTTGCCTAATGCTCTCAAATTTCAATTTTATTTGTGACTACACATTTGTTTCTGCCTGACATTATATATTCAACCTCAACCCTGTTGAAAATGTCTAATCCTATCACTCACTTTATACTTTGCCTGATTTCCTAATGTTGATATTCATTTTTACTTTCCTACCTATTTTCCCCAGTTCATCATTGTGACTGACTCTTCACATGTGCTGACATTTACATTCACTCTCTAACAGACAGCCTATTGCTAAAGAAATTTTGGTCCAAATTTTATACTCACCCTTCTTCCTAAACCTACTGACTATCTTCCTAATCCTACCTACTATCCCTTTTTGACTGCATGTTCTCTTCTACATTAAATCATTTAAGGTATAAGGTCCTATGCCATTGTATATGGATTTATCAGAGACATCTGTGCAGAATGTATTTCAAAGCTAAGTATCCCAATCAAGGGCCCAATGCCCTTCTGGCCTTCAAATCTTACTTAGATTTCTGTTTTCATACATATATTTCACCTCGGTATTATTATAAATATCACAGGTTCCCAATACCATTCTTCATCCAGCAGAATGTTCCCTAACCCAAATGGAACATGTTCTTAACCCCAAGCATACACTGTTCCCTCAATCTAACTTTACAGAAGAGCAGGGACAGAGTTGGTCTTACAATACAAGAATGTAGGGGATCTTCCACCTGCTGAGAACCTCAAAGGTCCATGGAGAAATGATCCCTGGAGAAGATGTAGGCAGCTAGGAAGGATCTGAGAGAGCAAAAGTCATCTCCGGTGGCAGACAACCTGGTCAGGATGAAGGGATGTGTCTGAATGAGCCTCTCTCTTCTTAATGTAGACAAGATGGACCAAACCAGGCCTGTGTGGAGAGCTTTTCCTGGGTGCCTATGGTTGATATACCATTCTAACTTGTGAAAGTGTCACAGGAAGAAGGGGCAGCCTCCATCTCATGAGACCCTTAGAAGCAACAGTTAGGACAAAGTGGTTTCCAAGGCAGTGACCTCATTCAGTTCCTGAAGGAAGTGACCTCACCACACTTCCTTGGTGATGGAACTATCTGAACTTGGGATCCAGGAAGCCAGGCACCCAGAGGCAGTCCCAGTGCCAGTCCCAGTGGGCTCACTTGTCTGGATTTACCACGGACAGAGTCAGTCTTTCTTGGTACCTACAGATGTGAGGATGGCCAATTGCCAGGAAAGCTCCGAAGGGGGTCTTTCCTGGGAAAGCAGGTAGTGGCTCACCCCTGGCTCCTGTCAACTTCACAGAAGTGGCCACGGAGGCCAGATCTGAGACAGGACAGGCCATTTCGGGGGAACATAGTATGGCCCACCAGTCAGAGGACACTGCGGGTAGTCACAGACCTCCTTGGGGGAAGGAGGTGGCTTTGTGGGTGTGGGTGTGAATTTGTGGTTTTGTCTAATGTTGTGAGAAGAGGTAGGAAAGGAGGTTTGTTTGGTTCAAAGTGGACTGTTTCTAGCATGTCTTTTGACAAGGCGAGTGTTGCTATGTCTGTGTATCCCACTGTGTCTGTGGTTGTAGACATTAGAAAAGAGAATGCATCAATGGATGTGTCCTGTCTAGTAGAAAGCTTCCAGCATTCATCCTGCTCAATTTATGAATGGACTGCAGCTTGCCTTATCCATGGGCAACACCTCCTATCTTCCTAATGTCCTGTTTTCTTCCTGAATTCTGGCCACTCTTCAGAATAGGCTCATGGTTTTGTGTCCAAGATATGTACCACCTCCAAGCTTGGTGACATGGCCATGTACTGGATAGCTGAAAGGAATGGTGAGCATCTCAGAAAACTCAGATATCAGTGGGCCCAGTAAAGTCTCAGTGGAGAAAGCCTGCTTTGGGCCTTTTGCTTACCTATTGTTCTGTTTCCCTGGATGTCAGCAAGGTGTTTGCCACAGGACACCCCTTTGTGAAGCCTCAAGAAAACCATTTTCAAATGCAAACGAACAGGCATCACCTGTGGCTCTTTGCTTAATTGCTTTGCAAAGGGATGTGTCTGAATCAGCCTCTTGGCCCTGTGTGAGCCTGTGGCTTAGATTGTCAGCACCTGATGGATCTCAAGAAAGATCTTATATGTGCATCCAAAGCCAATAGAGCAAAAAAGCAGTCATTGTGGATGAAGTCTCTCGCCTTCCTTTGTAAGGTTCCTGATCTCCATCAAGTGAGAATAGGGATCCTTTGGGTCAAATGAGTTCTTCAAAGCCCTGCAGCGGCTAGGCATTATGTGCTTAGATTTTCTCATGACTCCAATTCACACAAAGAATCTATACCCCACCATCAGCAGGCCTCAATGTGAAGAAGCTGAGCAGTATTAAAGGCAGGACTATTTGATCACTCCTGGTTCAAAGGAAGGGTGTACAGGCCACCCTGACATTAGGCTAATGAGGGGCAAGGAAGCTTATTGTAAACACTGTCTTAGGCTGTTCCCCTCCTGGAAACCTCCAGCCAGAGGTTGTGAGGATTGTCTATATTGAAGAAGATGAGGGCCTTGTGGCAGTGTTTCGGTTTGAATTGTGGTCATTTGTGTGGCTGTGGAAGAGATGAGTGGGTCCCCCTGGGCTTGAACTCTGGTGTGATTCCCCTTGGAGACTGAGTTCTGGAACTGACCTCAGAGAAGTATTGCCATGAATTGTGTTGGGATTATTGGAGGTCACGCATGAGAGTCACCCTTGGAAACTGAGATAGAAGCCCAGGGTGACTTTCCACAAAACACTGGGAATATCAGCCAGGATATAACATGATTTTATTCTTAAAGACCTGGCAGCCATAGTTGAGAGTCAAGACACACATGGACCTCACATTGTAGACCTCAGTGGGCCTGGTTTCATGTGACTTTTTGGCCACTCTTTGGGAAGCCTTGTTTGTGAGAGTTCTCCAGAGCTTTCATTGAAATGATCTTCCTCACCATTGAATGGTTCCTGAATGAATGGAAACCCACAGTGCCTCCAACTTCATCCTTTAAAAATGGCTAGATAAATACCATGCAATCTTTGAAATTCCCACCAGGTGGCACTGGAGAACTTTTGGATGTCCTGTTGCTGATCATGAGTGTACCATGCAGGGGCCTTGATTGACTGGGTTGCATGAAAATGGTTTAGAAAAGAGATACCAGTAAGTTGGGGCCTGCTGATTAGTGGGCCTAGAGCAGTGGTGTGCAGGTGTGTGATAAAACATCTGTGGTGGGGCCATGTGGATCTGCCATGGGCTTCCAAATGGCTTGTGACTGACATGGTGCAGCCAGCAGACCCTTGTATGTAAAGGCATCTTGTTATATGGAGAGGTTTCAGGGCAATGTTCAGAATGAGGTTGCTATGGTCAAGAGGGCAAGCTCTGTGGGATAGAAGCCTGGTTGGTGCATACTCCTAGGACCTTGACCCACCACACTTCACAGAATTCCCTCCACCACTGTGTCCCAGTTGAACTCGTTGTATTTCGTGAAGGAAATTTTAAACTCCTAGTGTAGCAGCAAGAAACACCAAGAAAGATGAGGATTACCAAATGGATTCACAGTCCCCACGGGGAGACACTTAGCCCCCAGTGGCCACAGTTTACCTACAAAGAGAGAATTCAGCACTTCTGCCTCATGTTCATTGGAAAATCAGAAACCATGTCCTCCAGGTCACATAGATGCAGACCCAGCTTTGATGGTCTCACTACAAAGGAAGCTAAAGCTCCTGACAACAACATATATTTCAAGAGCCCAACCTCAGAGGCAGTTTCTCAAGAAGTCTTTAGGCCAGCAGAGCTCCATGTTTGTGGAGTGTTTATCCTGTCCCTTACTTATGGAAACTCCTCTACCACCTCCAAAGTTGTGAACTCCTGAGCATTTTTCATTCCACATATGTATTCAAAGATTTTCTAACTCTTCTCCTCCAATTGCATCTTACTTGGGGCGAGGGTAATGTCAAGGCATTGTTCTGGATGAAGGTGGGAAGATTTTTGGGTAGCACATATTTGCATACACATTGGATTCATTTTCCTATTTTCCATTCCAAATACTGAATCCCTGACACTAACCCATACCCTACTAGACTCTGACTACGAATCCTAATATGATGGAGAAAAATAACCCAAACAGAATAGAAATACAAGCACTTCAGAGGAGGCATGGTGTGTAGTTGGACAGGCCTTTTGCATTATAAAGAGTAGGTGTTATGAATCTAGTCCAATGTAATAGTTCTCCATGTGTTTTTAAAGTTAACAAGTATGTGAATTCCTGTCTCCCTTTCTCTGTATCCTATTCAACACATGTATTTTTACATGCACATATAGAATCCTACCTGGTTTCCCAGCTACGTTTTGTGAGGTGGCTGACTTGGCAGATACAAACTGTGAGAAGAGATCACTCCTCCTAAATGCTGTTGGAACTGAAAATCAACCTATGGGTAAGCTTCCTACTTGAACAACATGATACATAAATCCATGTTCAGTAAAATAAATATTTTTGGATCTGTGGATGATATATATTTCATGATGAATTTCAATTGGCATATATATTTCTACTTTTTAATGTGTCTGTGTGTGTGTGTTTTGTGTGTATATATATATGTATATATACACACACACACACTCTCCAGATTATTCAAAATATAAAATATATGTGTCTTATTTTACACTCCCTAAATTTATGTACATGTATGTGGATTTATAATCAACTTTTCACAAGATTAGTCTCAGAAATATTCATCCACCTGAAATACATATTTGTTTTCTAGTACTGAAAACTAACTTCAGTGAATGGTGCAAAGAAATCCTAACATTTCTACAGTAACTGACCCTGTTTAACATCAATGCAAGTAGACTCCTATGGGACATGATGTTTATTTTGAAATTCATTTTTATTCAACACTGGTACATTAGTATTTCTTAGTTGATGCACATCATAGGATATATATTTCATCCTCAAGTTCACAAATTTCTAGGCATTTGGTTCACTTTCAATCAAATCCTACTTCAGAACACATGTATCCCTTCATGTTTCTTGACTGGTCTTTTAATGAGACTTCTTTCCAAACACATTATTTTGGATTTCCATAATCACTTTTGAAGCAAAACTCACACACCATTAAGGGTAAACCATAACCCTAATATTACTATTAGATGTATAACGGGTTGGCATGAATGATCCTGTGTCGGTATAAGATTTCCTATATATTTTCAGATATCAATTCAATCCATTATTTAAATTTTAACTATTTATATTCTTCATTCACAGTATGGTCTATTCATGCATTATCTCTATACTCACAGACCCAGGGTACACCTATTTGTACCCCTGAATGCTAATTTATAGGTCTTCAACATATTGCTCCCAAAAATGGAGAAAGAAATACTCACATCACCTTATCTACATATACATTGTATCACACTGATATTCTGCACATAAAATGCAAAGTTCACTTATGATTGTTCCAAATTCTAATTGGAAAGTGAGCATGGATTACTAAAAACATCCTTGTCCAGGTTGCCTCATGCTCTCAAATTTCAATTTTATTTGTGACTACACATTTGTTTCTGCCTAAGAATATATATTCAACCTCAACCCTCTTAAAAATGTCTAATCCTATCACTCACTTTATACTTTGCCTGATTTCCTAATGTCGATATTCATTTTTGCTTTCCTACCGATTTTCCCCAGTTCATCATTGTGACTGACTCTTCACATGTGCTGACATTTACATTCACTCTCTAACAGAAAGCCTATTGCTAAAGAACTTTTGGTCCAAATTTTATACTCATTCTTCTTCCTAAACCTACTGACTATCTTCCTAATCCTACCTATTATCCCTTTTTGACTGGATGTTCTCTTCTACATTGAATCATCCAAGGTACAAGGTCCTGTGCCATTGTATATGGATTTATCAGAGACATCTGTACAGAATGTAATTCAAAGCTAACTATCCCAATCAAGGGCCCAATGCCCTTCTGGCCTTCAAATCTTACTTAGATTTCTGTTTTCATACATATATTTCACCTCGGTATTATTATAAATATCACAGGTTCCCAATACCATTCTTCATCCAGCAGAATGTTCCCTAACCCAAATGGAACATGTTCTTAACCCCAAGCATACACTGTTCCCTCAATCTAACTTTACAGAAGAGCAGGGACAGAGTTGGTCTTACAATACAAGAATGTAGGGGATCTTCCACCTGCTGAGAACCTCAAACGTCCATGGAGAAATGATCCCTGGAGAAGATGTAGGCAGCTAGGAAGGATCTGAGAGAGCAAAAGTCATCTCCGGTGGCAGACAACCTGGTCAGGATGAAGGGATGTGTCTGAATGAGCCTCTCTCTTCTTAATGTAGACAAGATGGACCAAACCAGGCCTGTGTGGAGAGCTTTTCCTGGGTGCCTATGGTTGATATACCATTCTAACTTGTGAAAGTGTCACAGGAAGAAGGGGCAGCCTCCATCTCATGAGACCCTTAGAAGCAACAGTTAGGACAAAGTGGTTTCCAAGGCAGTGACCTCATTCAGTTCCTGAAGGAAGTGACCTCACCACACTTCCTTGGTGATGGAACTCTCTGAACTTGGGATCCAGGAAGCCAGGCACCCAGAGGCAGTCCCAGTGCCAGTCCCAGTGGGCTCACTTGTCTGGATTTACCACGGACAGAGTCAGTCTTTCTTGGTACCTACAGATGTGAGGATGGCCAATTGCCAGGAAAGCTCCGAAGGGGGTCTTTCCTGGGAAAGCAGGTAGTGGCTCACCCCTGGCTCCTGTCAACTTCACAGAAGTGGCCACGGAGGCCAGATCTGAGACAGGACAGGCCATTTCGGGGGAACATAGTATGGCCCACCAGTCAGAGGACACTGCGGGTAGTCACAGACCTCCTTGGGGGAAGGAGGTGGCTTTGTGGGTGTGGGTGTGAATTTGTGGTTTTGTCTAATGTTGTGAGAAGAGGTAGGAAAGGAGGTTTGTTTGGTTCAAAGTGGACTGTTTCTAGCATGTCTTTTGACAAGGCGAGTGTTGCTATGTCTGTGTATCCCACTGTGTCTGTGGTTGTAGACATTAGAAAAGAGAATGCATCAATGGATGTGTCCTGTCTAGTAGAAAGCTTCCAGCATTCATCCTGCTCAATTTATGAATGGACTGCAGCTTGCCTTATCCATGGGCAACACCTCCTATCTTCCTAATGTCCTGTTTTCTTCCTGAATTCTGGCCACTCTTCAGAATAGGCTCATGGTTTTGTGTCCAAGATATGTACCACCTCCAAGCTTGGTGACATGGCCATGTACTGGATAGCTGAAAGGAATGGTGAGCATCTCAGAAAACTCAGATATCAGTGGGCCCAGTAAAGTCTCAGTGGAGAAAGCCTGCTTTGGGCCTTTTGCTTACCTATTGTTCTGTTTCCCTGGATGTCAGCAAGGTGTTTGCCACAGGACACCCCTTTGTGAAGCCTCAAGAAAACCATTTTCAAATGCAAACGAACAGGCATCACCTGTGGCTCTTTGCTTAATTGCTTTGCAAAGGGATGTGTCTGAATCAGCCTCTTGGCCCTGTGTGAGCCTGTGGCTTAGATTGTCAGCACCTGATGGATCTCAAGAAAGATCTTATATGTGCATCCAAAGCCAATAGAGCAAAAAAGCAGTCATTGTGGATGAAGTCTCTCGCCTTCCTTTGTAAGGTTCCTGATCTCCATCAAGTGAGAATAGGGATCCTTTGGGTCAAATGAGTTCTTCAAAGCCCTGCAGCGGCTAGGCATTATGTGCTTAGATTTTCTCATGACTCCAATTCACACAAAGAATCTATACCCCACCATCAGCAGGCCTCAATGTGAAGAAGCTGAGCAGTATTAAAGGCAGGACTATTTGATCACTCCTGGTTCAAAGGAAGGGTGTACAGGCCACCCTGACATTAGGCTAATGAGGGGCAAGGAAGCTTATTGTAAACACTGTCTTAGGCTGTTCCCCTCCTGGAAACCTCCAGCCAGAGGTTGTGAGGATTGTCTATATTGAAGAAGGTGAGGGCCTTGTGGCAGTGTTTCGGTTTGAATTGTGGTCATTTGTGTGGCTGTGGAAGAGATGAGTGGGTCCCCCTGGGCTTGAACTCTGGTGTGATTCCCCTTGGAGACTGAGTTCTGGAACTGACCTCAGAGAAGTATTGCCATGAATTGTGTTGGGATTATTGGAGGTCACGCATGAGAGTCACCCTTGGAAACTGAGATAGAAGCCCAGGGTGACTTTCCACAAAACACTGGGAATATCAGCCAGGATATAACATGATTTTGTTCTTAAAGACCTGGCAGCCATAGTTGAGAGTCAAGACACACATGGACCTCACATTGTAGACCTCAGTGGGCCTGGTTTCATGTGACTTTTTGGCCACTCTTTGGGAAGCCTTGTTTGTGAGAGTTCTCCAGAGCTTTCATTGAAATGATCTTCCTCACCATTGAATGGTTCCTGAATGAATGGAAACCCACAGTGCCTCCAACTTCATCCTTTAAAAATGGCTAGATAAATACCATGCAATCTTTGAAATTCCCACCAGGTGGCACTGGAGAACTTTTGGATGTCCTGTTGCTGATCATGAGTGTACCATGCAGGGGCCTTGATTGACTGGGTTGCATGAAAATGGTTTAGAAAAGAGATACCAGTAAGTTGGGGCCTGCTGATTAGTGGGCCTAGAGCAGTGGTGTGCAGGTGTGTGATAAAACATCTGTGGTGGGGCCATGTGGATCTGCCATGGGCTTCCAAATGGCTTGTGACTGACATGGTGCAGCCAGCAGACCCTTGTATGTAAAGGCATCTTGTTATATGGAGAGGTTTCAGGGCAATGTTCAGAATGAGGTTGCTATGGTCAAGAGGGCAAGCTCTGTGGGATAGAAGCCTGGTTGGTGCATACTCCTAGGACCTTGACCCACCACACTTCACAGAATTCCCTCCACCACTGTGTCCCAGTTGAACTCGTTGTATTTCGTGAAGGAAATTTTAAACTCCTAGTGTAGCAGCAAGAAACACCAAGAAAGATGAGGATTACCAAATGGATTCACAGTCCCCACGGGGAGACACTTAGCCCCCAGTGGCCACAGTTTACCTACAAAGAGAGAATTCAGCACTTCTGCCTCATGTTCATTGGAAAATCAGAAACCATGTCCTCCAGGTCACATAGATGCAGACCCAGCTTTGATGGTCTCACTACAAAGGAAGCTAAAGCTCCTGACAACAACATATATTTCAAGAGCCCAACCTCAGAGGCAGTTTCTCAAGAAGTCTTTAGGCCAGCAGAGCTCCATGTTTGTGGAGTGTTTATCCTGTCCCTTACTTATGGAAACTCCTCTACCACCTCCAAAGTTGTGAACTCCTGAGCATTTTTCATTCCACATATGTATTCAAAGATTTTCTAACTCTTCTCCTCCAATTGCATCTTACTTGGGGCGAGGGTAATGTCAAGGCATTGTTCTGGATGAAGGTGGGAAGATTTTTGGGTAGCACATATTTGCATACACATTGGATTCATTTTCCTATTTTCCATTCCAAATACTGAATCCCTGACACTAACCCATACCCTACTAGACTCTGACTACGAATCCTAATATGATGGAGAAAAATAACCCAAACAGAATAGAAATACAAGCACTTCAGAGGAGGCATGGTGTGTAGTTGGACAGGCCTTTTGCATTATAAAGAGTAGGTGTTATGAATCTAGTCCAATGTAATAGTTCTCCATGTGTTTTTAAAGTTAACAAGTATGTGAATTCCTGTCTCCCTTTCTCTGTATCCTATTCAACACATGTATTTTTACATGCACATATAGAATCCTACCTGGTTTCCCAGCTACGTTTTGTGAGGTGGCTGACTTGGCAGATACAAACTGTGAGAAGAGATCACTCCTCCTAAATGCTGTTGGAACTGAAAATCAACCTATGGGTAAGCTTCCTACTTGAACAACATGATACATAAATCCATGTTCAGTAAAATAAATATTTTTGGATCTGTGGATGATATATATTTCATGATGAATTTCAATTGGCATATATATTTCTACTTTTTAATGTGTCTGTGTGTGTGTGTTTTGTGTGTATATATATATATATATATGTATATATACTCACACACACACTCTCCAGATTATTAAAAATATAAAATATATGTGTCTTATTTTACACTCCCTAAATTTATGTACACGTATGTGGATTTATAAGCAACTTTTCACAAGATTAGTCTCAGAAATATTCATCCACCTGAAATACATATTATTTTTCTAGTACAGAAAACTAACTTCAGTGAATGGTGCAAAGAAATCCTAACATTTCTACAGTAACTGACCCTGTTTAACATCAATGCAAGTAGACTCCTATGGGACATGATGTTTATTTTGACATTCGTTTTTATTCAACACTGGTACATTAGTATTTCTTCAGTTGATACACATCATAGGATATATATTTCATCCTCAAGTTCACAAATTTCTAGGCATTTGGTTCACTTTCAATCAAATCCTACTTCAGAACACATGTATCCCTTCATGTTTCTTGACTGGTCTTTTAATGAGACTTCTTTCCAAACACATTATTTTGGATTTCCATAATCACTTTTGAAGCAAAACTCACACACCATTAAGGGTAAACCACAACCCTAATATTACCATTAGATGTATAACTGGTTGGCATGAATGATCCCGTATCAGTATAAGTTTTCCTATATATTTTCAGATATCAATTCAATCCAGTATTCAAATTTTAACCATTTATATTCTTCATTCACAGTATGGTCTATTCATGCATTATCTCTATACTCACAGACCCAGGGTACACCTATTTGTACCCCTGAATGCTAATTTATAGGTCTTCAAAATATTGCTCCCAAAAATGGTGAAAGAAATACATCACCTTATCTACATATACATTGTATCACAGTGATATTCTGCACACAAAATGCAAAGGTCACACTTATGATTGTACCAAAGCCTAATTGGAAAGTGAGCATGGATTACTTAAACATCCTTGTCCAGGTTGCCTAATGCTCTCAAATTTCAATTTTATTTGTGACTACACATTTGTTTCTGCCTGAGATTATATATTCAACCTCAACCCTGTTGAAAATGTCTAATCCTATCACTCACTTTATACTTTGCCTGATTTCCTAATGTTGATATTCATTTTTGCTTTCCTACCTATTTTCCCCAGTTCATCATTGTGACTGACTCTTCACATGTGCTGACATTTACATTCACTCTCTAACAGACAGCCTATTGCTAAAGAAATTTTGGTCCAAATTTTATACTCACCCTTCTTCCTAAACCTACTGACTATCTTCCTAATCCTACCTACTATCCCTTTTTGACTGCATGTTCTCTTCTACATTGAATCATTTAAGGTATAAGGTCCTATGCCATTGTATATGGATTTATCAGAGACATCTGTGCAGAATGTATTTCAAAGCTAAGTATCCCAATCAAGGGCCCAATGCCCTTCTGGCCTTCAAATCTTACTTAGATTTCTGTTTTCATACATATATTTCACCTCGGTATTATTATAAATATCACAGGTTCCCAATACCATTCTTCATCCAGCAGAATGTTCCCTAACCCAAATGGAACATGTTCTTAACCCCAAGCATACACTGTTCCCTCAATCTAACTTTACAGAAGAGCAGGGACAGAGTTGGTCTTACAATACAAGAATGTAGGGGATCTTCCACCTGCTGAGAACCTCAAAGGTCCATGGAGAAATGATCCCTGGAGAAGATGTAGGCAGCTAGGAAGGATCTGAGAGAGCAAAAGTCATCTCCGGTGGCAGACAACCTGGTCAGGATGAAGGGATGTGTCTGAATGAGCCTCTCTCTTCTTAATGTAGACAAGATGGACCAAACCAGGCCTGTGTGGAGAGCTTTTCCTGGGTGCCTATGGTTGATATACCATTCTAACTTGTGAAAGTGTCACAGGAAGAAGGGGCAGCCTCCATCTCATGAGACCCTTAGAAGCAACAGTTAGGACAAAGTGGTTTCCAAGGCAGTGACCTCATTCAGTTCCTGAAGGAAGTGACCTCACCACACTTCCTTGGTGATGGAACTCTCTGAACTTGGGATCCAGGAAGCCAGGCACCCAGAGGCAGTCCCAGTGCCAGTCCCAGTGGGCTCACTTGTCTGGATTTACCACGGACAGAGTCAGTCTTTCTTGGTACCTACAGATGTGAGGATGGCCAATTGCCAGGAAAGCTCCGAAGGGGGTCTTTCCTGGAAAAGCAGGTATTGGCTCACCCCTGGCTCCTGTCAACTTCACAGAAGTGGCCACGGAGGCCAGATCTGAGACAGGACAGGCCATTTCGGGGGAACATAGTATGGCCCACCAGTCAGAGGACACTGCGGGTAGTCACAGACCTCCTTGGGGGAAGGAGGTGGCTTTGTGGGTGTGGGTGTGAATTTGTGGTTTTGTCTAATGTTGTGAGGAGAGGTAGGAAAGGAGGTTTGTTTGGTTCAAAGTGGACTGTTTCTAGCATGTCTTTTGACAAGGCGAGTGTTGCTATGTCTGTGTATCCCACTGTGTCTGTGGTTGTAGACATTAGAAAAGAGAATGCATCAATGGATGTGTCCTGTCTAGTAGAAAGCTTCCAGCATTCATCCTGCTCAATTTATGAATGGACTGCAGCTTGCCTTATCCATGGGCAACACCTCCTATCTTCCTAATGTCCTGTTTTCTTCCTGAATTCTGGCCACTCTTCAGAATAGGCTCATGGTTTTGTGTCCAAGATATGTACCACCTCCAAGCTTGGTGACATGGCCATGTACTGGATAGCTGAAAGGAATGGTGAGCATCTCAGAAAACTCAGATATCAGTGGGCCCAGTAAAGTCTCAGTGGAGAAAGCCTGCTTTGGGCCTTTTGCTTACCTATTGTTCTGTTTCCCTGGATGTCAGCAAGGTGTTTGCCACAGGACACCCCTTTGTGAAGCCTCAAGAAAACCATTTTCAAATGCAAACGAACAGGCATCACCTGTGGCTCTTTGCTTAATTGCTTTGCAAAGGGATGTGTCTGAATCAGCCTCTTGGCCCTGTGTGAGCCTGTGGCTTAGATTGTCAGCACCTGATGGATCTCAAGAAAGATCTTATATGTGCATCCAAAGCCAATAGAGCAAAAAAGCAGTCATTGTGGATGAAGTCTCTCGCCTTCCTTTGTAAGGTTCCTGATCTCCATCAAGTGAGAATAGGGATCCTTTGGGTCAAATGAGTTCTTCAAAGCCCTGCAGCGGCTAGGCATTATGTGCTTAGATTTTCTCATGACTCCAATTCACACAAAGAATCTATACCCCACCATCAGCAGGCCTCAATGTGAAGAAGCTGAGCAGTATTAAAGGCAGGACTATTTGATCACTCCTGGTTCAAAGGAAGGGTGTACAGGCCACCCTGACATTAGGCTAATGAGGGGCAAGGAAGCTTATTGTAAACACTGTCTTAGGCTGTTCCCCTCCTGGAAACCTCCAGCCAGAGGTTGTGAGGATTGTCTATATTGAAGAAGATGAGGGCCTTGTGGCAGTGTTTCGGTTTGAATTGTGGTCATTTGTGTGGCTGTGGAAGAGATGAGTGGGTCCCCCTGGGCTTGAACTCTGGTGTGATTCCCCTTGGAGACTGAGTTCTGGAACTGACCTCAGAGAAGTATTGCCATGAATTGTGTTGGGATTATTGGAGGTCACGCATGAGAGTCACCCTTGGAAACTGAGATAGAAGCCCAGGGTGACTTTCCACAAAACACTGGGAATATCAGCCAGGATATAACATGATTTTATTCTTAAAGACCTGGCAGCCATAGTTGAGAGTCAAGACACACATGGACCTCACATTGTAGACCTCAGTGGGCCTGGTTTCATGTGACTTTTTGGCCACTCTTTGGGAAGCCTTGTTTGTGAGAGTTCTCCAGAGCTTTCATTGAAATGATCTTCCTCACCATTGAATGGTTCCTGAATGAATGGAAACCCACAGTGCCTCCAACTTCATCCTTTAAAAATGGCTAGATAAATACCATGCAATCTTTGAAATTCCCACCAGGTGGCACTGGAGAACTTTTGGATGTCCTGTTGCTGATCATGAGTGTACCATGCAGGGGCCTTGATTGACTGGGTTGCATGAAAATGGTTTAGAAAAGAGATACCAGTAAGTTGGGGCCTGCTGATTAGTGGGCCTAGAGCAGTGGTGTGCAGGTGTGTGATAAAACATCTGTGGTGGGGCCATGTGGATCTGCCATGGGCTTCCAAATGGCTTGTGACTGACATGGTGCAGCCAGCAGACCCTTGTATGTAAAGGCATCTTGTTATATGGAGAGGTTTCAGGGCAATGTTCAGAATGAGGTTGCTATGGTCAAGAGGGCAAGCTCTGTGGGATAGAAGCCTGGTTGGTGCATACTCCTAGGACCTTGACCCACCACACTTCACAGAATTCCCTCCACCACTGTGTCCCAGTTGAACTCGTTGTATTTCGTGAAGGAAATTTTAAACTCCTAGTGTAGCAGCAAGAAACACCAAGAAAGATGAGGATTACCAAATGGATTCACAGTCCCCACGGGGAGACACTTAGCCCCCAGTGGCCACAGTTTACCTACAAAGAGAGAATTCAGCACTTCTGCCTCATGTTCATTGGAAAATCAGAAACCATGTCCTCCAGGTCACATAGATGCAGACCCAGCTTTGATGGTCTCACTACAAAGGAAGCTAAAGCTCCTGACAACAACATATATTTCAAGAGCCCAACCTCAGAGGCAGTTTCTCAAGAAGTCTTTAGGCCAGCAGAGCTCCATGTTTGTGGAGTGTTTATCCTGTCCCTTACTTATGGAAACTCCTCTACCACCTCCAAAGTTGTGAACTCCTGAGCATTTTTCATTCCACATATGTATTCAAAGATTTTCTAACTCTTCTCCTCCAATTGCATCTTACTTGGGGCGAGGGTAATGTCAAGGCATTGTTCTGGATGAAGGTGGGAAGATTTTTGGGTAGCACATATTTGCATACACATTGGATTCATTTTCCTATTTTCCATTCCAAATACTGAATCCCTGACACTAACCCATACCCTACTAGACTCTGACTACGAATCCTAATATGATGGAGAAAAATAACCCAAACAGAATAGAAATACAAGCACTTCAGAGGAGGCATGGTGTGTAGTTGGACAGGCCTTTTGCATTATAAAGAGTAGGTGTTATGAATCTAGTCCAATGTAATAGTTCTCCATGTGTTTTTAAAGTTAACAAGTATGTGAATTCCTGTCTCCCTTTCTCTGTATCCTATTCAACACATGTATTTTTACATGCACATATAGAATCCTACCTGGTTTCCCAGCTACGTTTTGTGAGGTGGCTGACTTGGCAGATACAAACTGTGAGAAGAGATCACTCCTCCTAAATGCTGTTGGAACTGAAAATCAACCTATGGGTAAGCTTCCTACTTGAACAACATGATACATAAATCCATGTTCAGTAAAATAAATATTTTTGGATCTGTGGATGATATATATTTCATGATGAATTTCAATTGGCATATATATTTCTACTTTTTAATGTGTCTGTGTGTGTGTGTTTTGTGTGTATATATATATATATATATGTATATATACTCACACACACACTCTCCAGATTATTAAAAATATAAAATATATGTGTCTTATTTTACACTCCCTAAATTTATGTACACGTATGTGGATTTATAAGCAACTTTTCACAAGATTAGTCTCAGAAATATTCATCCACCTGAAATACATATTATTTTTCTAGTACAGAAAACTAACTTCAGTGAATGGTGCAAAGAAATCCTAACATTTCTACAGTAACTGACCCTGTTTAACATCAATGCAAGTAGACTCCTATGGGACATGATGTGTATTTTGACATTCATTTTTATTCAACACTGGTACATTAGTATTTCTTCAGTTGATACACATCATAGGATATATATTTCATCCTCAAGTTCACAAATTTCTAGGCATTTGGTTCACTTTCAATCAAATCCTACTTCAGAACACATGTATCCCTTCATGTTTCTTGACTGGTCTTTTAATGAGACTTCTTTCCAAACACATTATTTTGGATTTCCATAATCACTTTTGAAGCAAAACTCACACACCATTAAGGGTAAACCACAACCCTAATATTACCATTAGATGTATAACTGGTTGGCATGAATGATCCCGTATCAGTATAAGTTTTCCTATATATTTTCAGATATCAATTCAATCCAGTATTCAAATTTTAACCATTTATATTCTTCATTCACAGTATGGTCTATTCATGCATTATCTCTATACTCACAGACCCAGGGTACACCTATTTGTACCCCTGAATGCTAATTTATAGGTCTTCAAAATATTGCTCCCAAAAATGGTGAAAGAAATACATCACCTTATCTACATATACATTGTATCACAGTGATATTCTGCAAACAAAATGCAAAGGTCACACTTATGATTGTACCAAAGCCTAATTGGAAAGTGAGCATGGATTACTAAAACATCCTTGTCCAGGTTGCCTAATGCTCTCAAATGTCAATTTTATTTGTGACTACACATTTGTTTCTGCCTGAGATTATATATTCAACCTCAACCCTGTTGAAAATGTCTAATCCTATCACTCACTTTATACTTTGCCTGATTTCCTAATGTTGATATTCATTTTTGCTTTCCTACCTATTTTCCCCAGTTCATCATTGTGACTGACTCTTCACATGTGCTGACATTTACATTCACTCTCTAACAGACAGCCTATTGCTAAAGAAATTTTGGTCCAAATTTTATACTCACCCTTCTTCCTAAACCTACTGACTATCTTCCTAATCCTACCTACTATCCCTTTTTGACTGCATGTTCTCTTCTACATTGAATCATTTAAGGTATAAGGTCCTATGCCATTGTATATGGATTTATCAGAGACATCTGTGCAGAATGTATTTCAAAGCTAAGTATCCCAGTCAAGGGCCCAATGCCCTTCTGGCCTTCAAATCTTACTTAGATTTCTGTTTTCATACATATATTTCACCTCGGTATTATTATAAATATCACAGGTTCCCAATACCATTCTTCATCCAGCAGAATGTTCCCTAACCCAAATGGAACATGTTCTTAACCCCAAGCATACACTGTTCCCTCAATCTAACTTTACAGAAGAGCAGGGACAGAGTTGGTCTTACAATACAAGAATGTAGGGGATCTTCCACCTGCTGAGAACCTCAAAGGTCCATGGAGAAATGATCCCTGGAGAAGATGTAGGCAGCTAGGAAGGATCTGAGAGAGCAAAAGTCATCTCCGGTGGCAGACAACCTGGTCAGGATGAAGGGATGTGTCTGAATGAGCCTCTCTCTTCTTAATGTAGACAAGATGGACCAAACCAGGCCTGTGTGGAGAGCTTTTCCTGGGTGCCTATGGTTGATATACCATTCTAACTTGTGAAAGTGTCACAGGAAGAAGGGGCAGCCTCCATCTCATGAGACCCTTAGAAGCAACAGTTAGGACAAAGTGGTTTCCAAGGCAGTGACCTCATTCAGTTCCTGAAGGAAGTGACCTCACCACACTTCCTTGGTGATGGAACTCTCTGAACTTGGGATCCAGGAAGCCAGGCACCCAGAGGCAGTCCCAGTGCCAGTCCCAGTGGGCTCACTTGTCTGGATTTACCACGGACAGAGTCAGTCTTTCTTGGTACCTACAGATGTGAGGATGGCCAATTGCCAGGAAAGCTCCGAAGGGGGTCTTTCCTGGGAAAGCAGGTAGTGGCTCACCCCTGGCTCCTGTCAACTTCACAGAAGTGGCCACGGAGGCCAGATCTGAGACAGGACAGGCCATTTCGGGGGAACATAGTATGGCCCACCAGTCAGAGGACACTGCGGGTAGTCACAGACCTCCTTGGGGGAAGGAGGTGGCTTTGTGGGTGTGGGTGTGAATTTGTGGTTTTGTCTAATGTTGTGAGAAGAGGTAGGAAAGGAGGTTTGTTTGGTTCAAAGTGGACTGTTTCTAGCATGTCTTTTGACAAGGCGAGTGTTGCTATGTCTGTGTATCCCACTGTGTCTGTGGTTGTAGACATTAGAAAAGAGAATGCATCAATGGATGTGTCCTGTCTAGTAGAAAGCTTCCAGCATTCATCCTGCTCAATTTATGAATGGACTGCAGCTTGCCTTATCCATGGGCAACACCTCCTATCTTCCTAATGTCCTGTTTTCTTCCTGAATTCTGGCCACTCTTCAGAATAGGCTCATGGTTTTGTGTCCAAGATATGTACCACCTCCAAGCTTGGTGACATGGCCATGTACTGGATAGCTGAAAGGAATGGTGAGCATCTCAGAAAACTCAGATATCAGTGGGCCCAGTAAAGTCTCAGTGGAGAAAGCCTGCTTTGGGCCTTTTGCTTACCTATTGTTCTGTTTCCCTGGATGTCAGCAAGGTGTTTGCCACAGGACACCCCTTTGTGAAGCCTCAAGAAAACCATTTTCAAATGCAAACGAACAGGCATCACCTGTGGCTCTTTGCTTAATTGCTTTGCAAAGGGATGTGTCTGAATCAGCCTCTTGGCCCTGTGTGAGCCTGTGGCTTACATTGTCAGCACCTGATGGATCTCAAGAAAGATCTTATATGTGCATCCAAAGCCAATAGAGCAAAAAAGCAGTCATTGTGGATGAAGTCTCTCGCCTTCCTTTGTAAGGTTCCTGATCTCCATCAAGTGAGAATAGGGATCCTTTGGGTCAAATGAGTTCTTCAAAGCCCTGCAGCGGCTAGGCATTATGTGCTTAGATTTTCTCATGACTCCAATTCACACAAAGAATCTATACCCCACCATCAGCAGGCCTCAATGTGAAGAAGCTGAGCAGTATTAAAGGCAGGACTATTTGATCACTCCTGGTTCAAAGGAAGGGTGTACAGGCCACCCTGACATTAGGCTAATGAGGGGCAAGGAAGCTTATTGTAAACACTGTCTTAGGCTGTTCCCCTCCTGGAAACCTCCAGCCAGAGGTTGTGAGGATTGTCTATATTGAAGAAGATGAGGGCCTTGTGGCAGTGTTTCGGTTTGAATTGTGGTCATTTGTGTGGCTGTGGAAGAGATGAGTGGGTCCCCCTGGGCTTGAACTCTGGTGTGATTCCCCTTGGAGACTGAGTTCTGGAACTGACCTCAGAGAAGTATTGCCATGAATTGTGTTGGGATTATTGGAGGTCACGCATGAGAGTCACCCTTGGAAACTGAGATAGAAGCCCAGGGTGACTTTCCACAAAACACTGGGAATATCAGCCAGGATATAACATGATTTTATTCTTAAAGACCTGGCAGCCATAGTTGAGAGTCAAGACACACATGGACCTCACATTGTAGACCTCAGTGGGCCTGGTTTCATGTGACTTTTTGGCCACTCTTTGGGAAGCCTTGTTTGTGAGAGTTCTCCAGAGCTTTCATTGAAATGATCTTCCTCACCATTGAATGGTTCCTGAATGAATGGAAACCCACAGTGCCTCCAACTTCATCCTTTAAAAATGGCTAGATAAATACCATGCAATCTTTGAAATTCCCACCAGGTGGCACTGGAGAACTTTTGGATGTCCTGTTGCTGATCATGAGTGTACCATGCAGGGGCCTTGATTGACTGGGTTGCATGAAAATGGTTTAGAAAAGAGATGCCAGTAAGTTGGGGCCTGCTGATTAGTGGGCCTAGAGCAGTGGTGTGCAGGTGTGTGATAAAACATCTGTGGTGGGGCCATGTGGATCTGCCATGGGCTTCCAAATGGCTTGTGACTGACATGGTGCAGCCAGCAGACCCTTGCATGTAAAGGCATCTTGTTATATGGAGAGGTTTCAGGGCAATGTTCAGAATGAGGTTGCTATGGTCAAGAGGGCAAGCTCTGTGGGATAGAAGCCTGGTTGGTGCATACTCCTAGGACCTTGACCCACCACACTTCACAGAATTCCCTCCACCACTGTGTCCCAGTTGAACTCGTTGTATTTCGTGAAGGAAATTTTAAACTCCTAGTGTAGCAGCAAGAAACACCAAGAAAGATGAGGATTACCAAATGGATTCACAGTCCCCACGGGGAGACACTTAGCCCCCAGTGGCCACAGTTTACCTACAAAGAGAGAATTCAGCACTTCTGCCTCATGTTCATTGGAAAATCAGAAACCATGTCCTCCAGGTCACATAGATGCAGACCCAGCTTTGATGGTCTCACTACAAAGGAAGCTAAAGCTCCTGACAACAACATATATTTCAAGAGCCCAACCTCAGAGGCAGTTTCTCAAGAAGTCTTTAGGCCAGCAGAGCTCCATGTTTGTGGAGTGTTTATCCTGTCCCTTACTTATGGAAACTCCTCTACCACCTCCAAAGTTGTGAACTCCTGAGCATTTTTCATTCCACATATGTATTCAAAGATTTTCTAACTCTTCTCCTCCAATTGCATCTTACTTGGGGCGAGGGTAATGTCAAGGCATTGTTCTGGATGAAGGTGGGAAGATTTTTGGGTAGCACATATTTGCATACACATTGGATTCATTTTCCTATTTTCCATTCCAAATACTGAATCCCTGACACTAACCCATACCCTACTAGACTCTGACTACGAATCCTAATATGATGGAGAAAAATAACCCAAACAGAATAGAAATACAAGCACTTCAGAGGAGGCATGGTGTGTAGTTGGACAGGCCTTTTGCATTATAAAGAGTAGGTGTTATGAATCTAGTCCAATGTAATAGTTCTCCATGTGTTTTTAAAGTTAACAAGTATGTGAATTCCTGTCTCCCTTTCTCTGTATCCTATTCAACACATGTATTTTTACATGCACATATAGAATCCTACCTGGTTTCCCAGCTACATTCTTGTGAGGTGGCTGACTTGGCAGATACAAACTGTGAGAAGAGATCACTCCTCCTAAATGCTGTTGGAACTGAAAATCAACCTAGGGGTAAGCTTCCTACTTGGACAACATGATACATAAATCCATGTTCAGTAAAATAAATATTTTTGGATCTGTGGATGATATATATTTCATGATGAATTTCAATTGGCATATATATTTCTACTTTTTAATGTGTCTGTGTGTGTGTGTTTTGTGTATATATATATATATATATATGTATATATACTCACACACACACTCTCCAGATTATTAAAAATATAAAATATATGTGTCTTATTTTACACTCCCTAAATTTATGTACACGTATGTGGATTTATAAGCAACTTTTCACAAGATTAGTCTCAGAAATATTCATCCACCTGAAATACATATTATTTTTCTAGTACAGAAAACTAACTTCAGTGAATGGTGCAAAGAAATCCTAACATTTCTACAGTAACTGACCCTGTTTAACATCAATGCAAGTAGACTCCTATGGGACATGATGTGTATTTTGACATTCATTTTTATTCAACACTGGTACATTAGTATTTCTTCAGTTGATACACATCATAGGATATATATTTCATCCTCAAGTTCACAAATTTCTAGGCATTTGGTTCACTTTCAATCAAATCCTACTTCAGAACACATGTATCCCTTCATGTTTCTTGAGTGGTCTTTTAATGAGACTTCTTTCCAAACACATTATTTTGGATTTCCATAATCACTTTTGAAGCAAAACTCACACACCATTAAGGGTAAACCACAACCCTAATATTACCATTAGATGTATAACTGGTTGGCATGAATGATCCCGTATCAGTATAAGATTTCCTATATATTTTCAGATATCAATTCAATCCAGTATTCAAATTTTAACCATTTATATTCTTCATTCACAGTATGGTCTATTCATGCATTATCTCTATACTCACAGACCCAGGGTACACCTATTTGTACCCCTGAATGCTAATTTATAGGTCTTCAAAATATTGCTCCCAAAAATGGTGAAAGAAATACTCACATCACCTTATCTACATATACATTGTATCACAGTGATATTCTGCACACAAAATGCAAAGGTCACACTTATGATTGTACCAAAGCCTAATTGGAAAGTGAGCATGGATTACTAAAACATCCTTGTCCAGGTTGCCTAATGCTCTCAAATTTCAATTTTATTTGTGACTACACATTTGTTTCTGCCTGAGATTATATATTCAACCTCAACCCTGTTGAAAATGTCTAATCCTATCACTCACTTTATACTTTGCCTGATTTCCTAATGTTGATATTCATTTTTGCTTTCCTACCTATTTTCCCCAGTTCATCATTGTGACTGACTCTTCACATGTGCTGACATTTACATTCACTCTCTAACAGACAGCCTATTGCTAAAGAAATTTTGGTCCAAATTTTATACTCACCCTTCTTCCTAAACCTACTGACTATCTTCCTAATCCTACCTACTATCCCTTTTTGACTGCATGTTCTCTTCTACATTGAATCATTTAAGGTATAAGGTCCTATGCCATTGTATATGGATTTATCAGAGACATCTGTGCAGAATGTATTTCAAAGCTAAGTATCCCAGTCAAGGGCCCAATGCCCTTCTGGCCTTCAAATCTTACTTAGATTTCTGTTTTCATACATATATTTCACCTCGGTATTATTATAAATATCACAGGTTCCCAATACCATTCTTCATCCAGCAGAATGTTCCCTAACCCAAATGGAACATGTTCTTAACCCCAAGCATACACTGTTCCCTCAATCTAACTTTACAGAAGAGCAGGGACAGAGTTGGTCTTACAATACAAGAATGTAGGGGATCTTCCACCTGCTGAGAACCTCAAAGGTCCATGGAGAAATGATCCCTGGAGAAGATGTAGGCAGCTAGGAAGGATCTGAGAGAGCAAAAGTCATCTCCGGTGGCAGACAACCTGGTCAGGATGAAGGGATGTGTCTGAATGAGCCTCTCTCTTCTTAATGTAGACAAGATGGACCAAACCAGGCCTGTGTGGAGAGCTTTTCCTGGGTGCCTATGGTTGATATACCATTCTAACTTGTGAAAGTGTCACAGGAAGAAGGGGCAGCCTCCATCTCATGAGACCCTTAGAAGCAACAGTTAGGACAAAGTGGTTTCCAAGGCAGTGACCTCATTCAGTTCCTGAAGGAAGTGACCTCACCACACTTCCTTGGTGATGGAACTCTCTGAACTTGGGATCCAGGAAGCCAGGCACCCAGAGGCAGTCCCAGTGCCAGTCCCAGTGGGCTCACTTTTCTGGATTTACCACGGACAGAGTCAGTCTTTCTTGGTACCTACAGATGTGAGGATGGCCAATTGCCAGGAAAGCTCCGAAGGGGGTCTTTCCTGGGAAAGCAGGTAGTGGCTCACCCCTGGCTCCTGTCAACTTCACAGAAGTGGCCACGGAGGCCAGATCTGAGACAGGACAGGCCATTTCGGGGGAACATAGTATGGCCCACCAGTCAGAGGACACTGCGGGTAGTCACAGACCTCCTTGGGGGAAGGAGGTGGCTTTGTGGGTGTGGGTGTGAATTTGTGGTTTTGTCTAATGTTGTGAGAAGAGGTAGGAAAGGAGGTTTGTTTGGTTCAAAGTGGACTGTTTCTAGCATGTCTTTTGACAAGGCGAGTGTTGCTATGTCTGTGTATCCCACTGTGTCTGTGGTTATAGACATTAGAAAAGAGAATGCATCAATGGATGTGTCCTGTCTAGTAGAAAGCTTCCAGCATTCATCCTGCTCAATTTATGAATGGACTGCAGCTTGCCTTATCCATGGGCAACACCTCCTATCTTCCTAATGTCCTGTTTTCTTCCTGAATTCTGGCCACTCTTCAGAATAGGCTCATGGTTTTGTGTCCAAGATATGTACCACCTCCAAGCTTGGTGACATGGCCATGTACTGGATAGCTGAAAGGAATGGCGAGCATCTCAGAAAACTCAGATATCAGTGGGCCCAGTAAAGTCTCAGTGGAGAAAGCCTGCTTTGGGCCTTTTGCTTACCTATTGTTCTGTTTCCCTGGATGTCAGCAAGGTGTTTGCCACAGGACACCCCTTTGTGAAGCCTCAAGAAAACCATTTTCAAATGCAAACGAACAGGCATCACCTGTGGCTCTTTGCTTAATTGCTTTGCAAAGGGATGTGTCTGAATCAGCCTCTTGGCCCTGTGTGAGCCTGTGGCTTAGATTGTCAGCACCTGATGGATCTCAAGAAAGATCTTATATGTGCATCCAAAGCCAATAGAGCAAAAAAGCAGTCATTGTGGATGAAGTCTCTCGCCTTCCTTTGTAAGGTTCCTGATCTCCATCAAGTGAGAATAGGGATCCTTTGGGTCAAATGAGTTCTTCAAAGCCCTGCAGCGGCTAGGCATTATGTGCTTAGATTTTCTCATGACTCCAATTCACACAAAGAATCTATACCCCACCATCAGCAGGCCTCAATGTGAAGAAGCTGAGCAGTATTAAAGGCAGGACTATTTGATCACTCCTGGTTCAAAGGAAGGGTGTACAGGCCACCCTGACATTAGGCTAATGAGGGGCAAGGAAGCTTATTGTAAACACTGTCTTAGGCTGTTCCCCTCCTGGAAACCTCCAGCCAGAGGTTGTGAGGATTGTCTATATTGAAGAAGATGAGGGCCTTGTGGCAGTGTTTCGGTTTGAATTGTGGTCATTTGTGTGGCTGTGGAAGAGATGAGTGGGTCCCCCTGGGCTTGAACTCTGGTGTGATTCCCCTTGGAGACTGAGTTCTGGAACTGACCTCAGAGAAGTATTGCCATGAATTGTGTTGGGATTATTGGAGGTCACGCATGAGAGTCACCCTTGGAAACTGAGATAGAAGCCCAGGGTGACTTTCCACAAAACACTGGGAATATCAGCCAGGATATAACATGATTTTATTCTTAAAGACCTGGCAGCCATAGTTGAGAGTCAAGACACACATGGACCTCACATTGTAGACCTCAGTGGGCCTGGTTTCATGTGACTTTTTGGCCACTCTTTGGGAAGCCTTGTTTGTGAGAGTTCTCCAGAGCTTTCATTGAAATGATCTTCCTCACCATTGAATGGTTCCTGAATGAATGGAAACCCACAGTGCCTCCAACTTCATCCTTTAAAAATGGCTAGATAAATACCATGCAATCTTTGAAATTCCCACCAGGTGGCACTGGAGAACTTTTGTATGTCCTGTTGCTGATCATGAGTGTACCATGCAGGGGCCTTGATTGACTGGGTTGCATGAAAATGGTTTAGAAAAGAGATGCCAGTAAGTTGGGGCCTGCTGATTAGTGGGCCTAGAGCAGTGGTGTGCAGGTGTGTGATAAAACATCTGTGGTGGGGCCATGTGGATCTGCCATGGGCTTCCAAATGGCTTGTGACTGACATGGTGCAGCCAGCAGACCCTTGTATGTAAAGGCATCTTGTTATATGGAGAGGTTTCAGGGCAATGTTCAGAATGAGGTTGCTATGGTCAAGAGGGCAAGCTCTGTGGGATAGAAGCCTGGTTGGTGCATACTCCTAGGACCTTGACCCACCACACTTCACAGAATTCCCTCCACCACTGTGTCCCAGTTGAACTCGTTGTATTTCGTGAAGGAAATTTTAAACTCCTAGTGTAGCAGCAAGAAACACCAAGAAAGATGAGGATTACCAAATGGATTCACAGTCCCCACGGGGAGACACTTAGCCCCCAGTGGCCACAGTTTACCTACAAAGAGAGAATTCAGCACTTCTGCCTCATGTTCATTGGAAAATCAGAAACCATGTCCTCCAGGTCACATAGATGCAGACCCAGCTTTGATGGTCTCACTACAAAGGAAGCTAAAGCTCCTGACAACAACATATATTTCAAGAGCCCAACCTCAGAGGCAGTTTCTCAAGAAGTCTTTAGGCCAGCAGAGCTCCATGTTTGTGGAGTGTTTATCCTGTCCCTTACTTATGGAAACTCCTCTACCACCTCCAAAGTTGTGAACTCCTGAGCATTTTTCATTCCACATATGTATTCAAAGATTTTCTAACTCTTCTCCTCCAATTGCATCTTACTTGGGGCGAGGGTAATGTCAAGGCATTGTTCTGGATGAAGGTGGGAAGATTTTTGGGTAGCACATATTTGCATACACATTGGATTCATTTTCCTATTTTCCATTCCAAATACTGAATCCCTGACACTAACCCATACCCTACTAGACTCTGACTACGAATCCTAATATGATGGAGAAAAATAACCCAAACAGAATAGAAATACAAGCACTTCAGAGGAGGCATGGTGTGTAGTTGGACAGGCCTTTTGCATTATAAAGAGTAGGTGTTATGAATCTAGTCCAATGTAATAGTTCTCCATGTGTTTTTAAAGTTAACAAGTATGTGAATTCCTGTCTCCCTTTCTCTGTATCCTATTCAACACATGTATTTTTACATGCACATATAGAATCCTACCTGGTTTCCCAGCTACATTCTTGTGAGGTGGCTGACTTGGCAGATACAAACTGTGAGAAGAGATCACTCCTCCTAAATGCTGTTGGAACTGAAAATCAACCTATGGGTAAGCTTCCTACTTGAACAACATGATACATAAATCCATGTTCAGTAAAATAAATATTTTTGGATCTGTGGATGATATATATTTCATGATGAATTTCAATTGGCATATATATTTCTACTTTTTAATGTGTCTGTGTGTGTGTTTTGTGTGTATATATATATATATATATATATATGTATATATACTCACACACACACTCTCCAGATTATTAAAAATATAAAATATATGTGTCTTATTTTACACTCCCTAAATTTATGTACACGTATGTGGATTTATAAGCAACTTTTCACAAGATTAATCTCAGAAATATTCATCCACCTGAAATACATATTATTTTTCTAGTACAGAAAACTAACTTCAGTGAATGGTGCAAAGAAATCCTAACATTTCTACAGTAACTGACCCTGTTTAACATCAATGCAAGTAGACTCCTATGGGACATGATGTGTATTTTGACATTCATTTTTATTCAACACTGGTACATTAGTATTTCTTCAGTTGATACACATCATAGGATATATATTTCATCCTCAAGTTCACAAATTTCTAGGCATTTGGTTCACTTTCAATCAAATCCTACTTCAGAACACATGTATCCCTTCATGTTTCTTGACTGGTCTTTTAATGAGACTTCTTTCCAAACACATTATTTTGGATTTCCATAATCACTTTTGAAGCAAAACTCACACACCATTAAGGGTAAACCACAACCCTAATATTACCATTAGATGTATAACTGGTTGGCATGAATGATCCCGTATCAGTATAAGATTTCCTATATATTTTCAGATATCAATTCAATCCAGTATTCAAATTTTAACCATTTATATTCTTCATTCACAGTATGGTCTATTCATGCATTATCTCTATACTCACAGACCCAGGGTACACCTATTTGTACCCCTGAATGCTAATTTATAGGTCTTCAAAATATTGCTCCCAAAAATGGTGAAAGAAATACTCACATCACCTTATCTACATATACATTGTATCACAGTGATATTCTGCACACAAAATGCAAAGGTCACACTTATGATTGTACCAAAGCCTAATTGGAAAGTGAGCATGGATTACTAAAACATCCTTGTCCAGGTTGCCTAATGCTCTCAAATTTCAATTTTATTTGTGACTACACATTTGTTTCTGCCTGAGATTATATATTCAACCTCAACCCTGTTGAAAATGTCTAATCCTATCACTCACTTTATACTTTGCCTGATTTCCTAATGTTGATATTCATTTTTGCTTTCCTACCTATTTTCCCCAGTTCATCATTGTGACTGACTCTTCACATGTGCTGACATTTACATTCACTCTCTAACAGACAGCCTATTGCTAAAGAAATTTTGGTCCAAATTTTATACTCACCCTTCTTCCTAAACCTACTGACTATCTTCCTAATCCTACCTACTATCCCTTTTTGACTGCATGTTCTCTTCTACATTGAATCATTTAAGGTATAAGGTCCTATGCCATTGTATATGGATTTATCAGAGACATCTGTGCAGAATGTATTTCAAAGCTAAGTATCCCAGTCAAGGGCCCAATGCCCTTCTGGCCTTCAAATCTTACTTAGATTTCTGTTTTCATACATATATTTCACCTCGGTATTATTATAAATATCACAGGTTCCCAATACCATTCTTCATCCAGCAGAATGTTCCCTAACCCAAATGGAACATGTTCTTAACCCCAAGCATACACTGTTCCCTCAATCTAACTTTACAGAAGAGCAGGGACAGAGTTGGTCTTACAATACAAGAATGTAGGGGATCTTCCACCTGCTGAGAACCTCAAAGGTCCATGGAGAAATGATCCCTGGAGAAGATGTAGGCAGCTAGGAAGGATCTGAGAGAGCAAAAGTCATCTCCGGTGGCAGACAACCTGGTCAGGATGAAGGGATGTGTCTGAATGAGCCTCTCTCTTCTTAATGTAGACAAGATGGACCAAACCAGGCCTGTGTGGAGAGCTTTTCCTGGGTGCCTATGGTTGATATACCATTCTAACTTGTGAAAGTGTCACAGGAAGAAGGGGCAGCCTCCATCTCATGAGACCCTTAGAAGCAACAGTTAGGACAAAGTGGTTTCCAAGGCAGTGACCTCATTCAGTTCCTGAAGGAAGTGACCTCACCACACTTCCTTGGTGATGGAACTCTCTGAACTTGGGATCCAGGAAGCCAGGCACCCAGAGGCAGTCCCAGTGCCAGTCCCAGTGGGCTCACTTGTCTGGATTTACCACGGACAGAGTCAGTCTTTCTTGGTACCTACAGATGTGAGGATGGCCAATTGCCAGGAAAGCTCCGAAGGGGGTCTTTCCTGGGAAAGCAGGTAGTGGCTCACCCCTGGCTCCTGTCAACTTCACAGAAGTGGCCACGGAGGCCAGATCTGAGACAGGACAGGCCATTTCGGGGGAACATAGTATGGCCCACCAGTCAGAGGACACTGCGGGTAGTCACAGACCTCCTTGGGGGAAGGAGGTGGCTTTGTGGGTGTGGGTGTGAATTTGTGGTTTTGTCTAATGTTGTGAGAAGAGGTAGGAAAGGAGGTTTGTTTGGTTCAAAGTGGACTGTTTCTAGCATGTCTTTTGACAAGGCGAGTGTTGCTATGTCTGTGTATCCCACTGTGTCTGTGGTTGTAGACATTAGAAAAGAGAATGCATCAATGGATGTGTCCTGTCTAGTAGAAGGCTTCCAGCATTCATCCTGCTCAATTTATGAATGGACTGCAGCTTGCCTTATCCATGGGCAACACCTCCTATCTTCCTAATGTCCTGTTTTCTTCCTGAATTCTGGCCACTCTTCAGAATAGGCTCATGGTTTTGTGTCCAAGATATGTACCACCTCCAAGCTTGGTGACATGGCCATGTACTGGATAGCTGAAAGGAATGGTGAGCATCTCAGAAAACTCAGATATCAGTGGGCCCAGTAAAGTCTCAGTGGAGAAAGCCTGCTTTGGGCCTTTTGCTTACCTATTGTTCTGTTTCCCTGGATGTCAGCAAGGTGTTTGCCACAGAACACCCCTTTGTGAAGCCTCAAGAAAACCATTTTCAAATGCAAACGAACAGGCATCACCTGTGGCTCTTTGCTTAATTGCTTTGCAAAGGGATGTGTCTGAATCAGCCTCTTGGCCCTGTGTGAGGCTGTGGCTTAGATTGTCAGCACCTGATGGATCTCAAGAAAGATCTTATATGTGCATCCAAAGCCAATATAGCAAAAAAGCAGTCATTGTGGATGAAGTCTCTCGCCTTCCTTTGTAAGGTTCCTGATCTCCATCAAAAGTGAGAATAGGGATCCTTTGGGTCAAATGAGTTCTTCAAAGCCCTGCAGCGGCTAGGCATTATGTGCTTAGATTTTCTCATGACTCCAATTCACACAAAGAATCTATACCCCACCATCAGCAGGCCTCAATGTGAAGAAGCTGAGCAGTATTAAAGGCAGGACTATTTGATCACTCCTGGTTCAAAGGAAGGGTGTACAGGCCACCCTGACATTAGGCTAATGAGGGGCAAGGAAGCTTATTGTAAACACTGTCTTAGGCTGTTCCCCTCCTGGAAACCTCCAGCCAGAGGTTGTGAGGATTGTCTATATTGAAGAAGATGAGGGCCTTGTGGCAGTGTTTCGGTTTGAATTGTGGTCATTTGTGTGGCTGTGGAAGAGATGACTGGGTCCCCCTGGGCTTGAACTCTGGTGTGATTCCCCTTGGAGACTGAGTTCTGGAACTGACCTCAGAGAAGTATTGCCATGAATTGTGTTGGGATTATTGGAGGTCACGCATGAGAGTCACCCTTGGAAACTGAGATAGAAGCCCAGGGTGACTTTCCACAAAACACTGGGAATATCAGCCAGGATATAACATGATTTTATTCTTAAAGACCTGGCAGCCATAGTTGAGAGTCAAGACACACATGGACCTCACATTGTAGACCTCAGTGGGCCTGGTTTCATGTGACTTTTTGGCCACTCTTTGGGAAGCCTTGTTTGTGAGAGTTCTCCAGAGCTTTCATTGAAATGATCTTCCTCACCATTGAATGGTTCCTGAATGAATGGAAACCCACAGTGCCTCCGACTTCATCCTTTAAAAATGGCTAGATAAATACCATGCAATCTTTGAAATTCCCACCAGGGGGCACTGGAGAACTTTTGGATGTCCTGTTGCTGATCATGAGTGTACCATGCAGGGGCCTTGATTGACTGGGTTGCATGAAAATGGTTTAGAAAAGAGATGCCAGTAAGTTGGGGCCTGCTGATTAGTGGGCCTAGAGCAGTGGTGTGCAGGTGTGTGATAAAACATCTGTGGTGGGGCCATGTGGATCTGCCATGAGCTTCCAAATGGCTTGTGACTGACATGGTGCAGCCAGCAGACCCTTGTATGTAAAGGCATCTTGTTATATGGAGAGGTTTCAGGGCAATGTTCAGAATGAGGTTGCTATGGTCAAGAGGGCAAGCTCTGTGGGATAGAAGCCTGGTTGGTGCATACTCCTAGGACCTTGACCCACCACACTTCACAGAATTCCCTCCACCACTGTGTCCCAGTTGAACTCGTTGTATTTCGTGAAGGAAATTTTAAACTCCTAGTGTAGCAGCAAGAAACACCAAGAAAGATGAGGATTACCAAATGGATTCACAGTCCCCACGGGGAGACACTTAGACCCCAGTGGCCACAGTTTACCTACAAAGAGAGAATTCAGCACTTCTGCCTCATGTTCATTGGAAAATCAGAAACCATGTCCTCCAGGTCACATAGATGCAGACCCAGCTTTGATGGTCTCACTACAAAGGAAGCTAAAGCTCCTGACAACAACATATATTTCAAGAGCCCAACCTCAGAGGCAGTTTCTCAAGAAGTCTTTAGGCCAGCAGAGCTCCATGTTTGTGGAGTGTTTATCCTGTCCCTTACTTATGGAAACTCCTCTACCACCTCCAAAGTTGTGAACTCCTGAGCATTTTTCATTCCACATATGTATTCAAAGATTTTCTAACTCTTCTCCTCCAATTGCATCTTACTTGGGGCGAGGGTAATGTCAAGGCATTGTTCTGGATGAAGGTGGGAAGATTTTTGGGTAGCACATATTTGCATACACATTGGATTCATTTTCCTATTTTCCATTCCAAATACTGAATCCCTGACACTAACCCATACCCTAATAGACTCTGATTACGAATCCTAATATGATGGAGAAAAATAACCCAAACAGAATAGAAATACAAGCACTTCAGAGGAGGCATGGTGTGCAGTTGGACAGACCTTTTGCATTATAAAGAGTAGGTGTTATGAATCCAGTCCAATGTAATAGTTCTCCATGTGTTTTTAAAGTTAACAAGTATGTGAATTCCTGTCTCCCTTTCTCTGTATCCTATTCAACACATGTATTTTTACATGCACATATAGAATCCTACCTGGTTTCCCAGCTACATTTTGTGAGGTGGCTGACTTGGCAGATACAAACTGTGAGAAGGGATCACTCCTCCTAAATGCTGTTGGAACTGAAAATCAACCTATGGGTAAGCTTCCTACTTGAACAACATGATACATAAATCCATGTTCAGTAAAATAAATATTTTTGGATCTGTGGATGATATATATTTCATGATGAATTTCAATTGGCATATATATTTCTACTTTTTAATGTGTCTGTGTGTGTGTTTTGTGTGTATATATATATGTATATATACACACACACACACTCTCCAGATTATTCAAAATATAAAATATATGTGTCTTATTTTACACTCCCTAAATTTACGTACATGTATGTGGATTTTTAATCAACTTTTCACAAGATTAGTCTCAGAAATATTCATCCACTTGTAATACATATTTGTTTTCTAGTACTGAAAACTAACTTCAGTGAATGGTGCAAAGAAATCCTAACATTTCTACAGTAACTGACCCTGTTTAACATCAATGCAAGTAGACTCCTAGGGGACATGATGTTTATTTTGAAATTCATTTTTATTCAACACTGGTACATTAGTATTTCTTCAGTTGATGCACATCATAGGATATATATTTCATCCTCAAGTTCACAAATTTCTAGGCATTTGGTTCACTTTCAATCAAATCCTACTTCAGAACACATGTATCCCTTCATGTTTCTTGACTGGTCTTTTAATGAGACTTCTTTCCAAACACATTATTTTGTATTTCCATAATCACTTTTGAAGCAAAACTCACACCATTAAGGGTAAACCATAACCCCAATATTACTATTAGATGTATAACGGGTTGGCATGAATGATCCTGTGTCGGTATAAGATTTCCTATATATTTTCAGATATCAATTCAATCCATTATTTAAATTTTAACTATTTATATTCTTCATTCACAGTATGGTCTATTCATGCATTATCTGTATACTCACAGACCCAGGGTACACCTATTTGTACCCCTGAATGCTAATTTATAGGTCTTCAACATATTGCTCCCAAAAATGGAGAAAGAAATACTCACATCACCTTATCTACATATACATTGTATCACACTGATATTCTGCACACAAAATGCAAAGGTCACACTTATGATTGTTCCAAAGCCTAATTGGAAAGTGAGCATGGATTACTAAAAACATCCTTGTCCAGGTTGCCTCATGCTCTCAAATTTCAATTTTATTTGTGACTACACATTTGTTTCTGCCTAAGAATATATATTCAACCTCAACCCTCTTAAAAATGTCTAATCCTATCACTCACTTTATACTTTGCCTGATTTCCTAATGTCGATATTCATTTTTGCTTTCCTACCGATTTTCCCCAGTTCATCATTGTGACTGACTCTTCACATGTGCTGACATTTACATTCACTCTCTAACAGACAGCCTATTGCTAAAGAACTTTTGGTCCAAATTTTATACTCACTCTTCTTCCTAAACCTACTGACTATCTTCCTAATCCTACCTATTATCCCTTTTTGACTGGATGTTCTCTTCTACATTGAATCATCCAAGGTACAAGGTCCTGTGCCATTGTATATGGATTTATCAGAGACATCTGTACAGAATGTAATTTAAAGCTAACTATCCCAATCAAGGGCCCAATGCCCTTCTGGCCTTCAAATCTTACTTAGATTTCTGTTTTCATACATATATTTCACCTCGGTATTATTATAAATATCACAGGTTCCCAATACCATTCTTCATCCAGCAGAATGTTCCCTAACCCAAATGGAACATGTTCTTAACCCCAAGCATACACTGTTCCCTCAATCTAACTTTACAGAAGAGCAGGGACAGAGTTGGTCTTACAATACAAGAATGTAGGGGATCTTCCACCTGCTGAGAACCTCAAATGTCCATGGAGAAATGATCCCTGGAGAAGATGTAGGCAGCTAGGAAGGATCTGAGAGAGCAAACGTCATCTCCGGTGGCAGACAACCTGGTCAGGATGAAGGGATGTGTCTGAATGAGCCTCTCTCTTCTTAATGTAGACAAGATGGACCAAACCAGGCCTGTGTGGAGAGCTTTTCCTGGGTGCCTATGGTTGATATACCATTCTAACTTGTGAAAGTGTCACAGGAAGAAGGGGCAGCCTCCATCTCATGAGACCCTTAGAAGCAACAGTTAGGACAAAGTGGTTTCCAAGGCAGTGACCTCATTCAGTTCCTGAAGGAAGTGACCTCACCACACTTCCTTGGTGATGGAACTCTCTGAACTTGGGATCCAGGAAGCCAGGCACCCAGAGGCAGTCCCAGTGCCAGTCCCAGTGGGCTCACTTGTCTGGATTTACCACGGACAGAGTCAGTCTTTCTTGGTACCTACAGATGTGAGGATGGCCAATTGCCAGGAAAGCTCCGAAGGGGGTCTTTCCTGGGAAAGCAGGTAGTGGCTCACCCCTGGCTTTTGTCAACTTCACAGAAGTGGCCACGGAGGCCAGATCTGAGACAGGACAGGCCATTTCAGGGGAACATAGTATGGCCCACCAGTCAGAGGACACTGCGGGTAGTCACAGACCTCCTTGGGGGAAGGAGGTGGCTTTGTGGGTGTGGGTGTGAATTTGTGGTTTTGTCTAATGTTGTGAGAAGAGGTAGGAAAGGAGGTTTGTTTGGTTCAAAGTGGACTGTTTCTAGCATGTCTTTTGACAAGGCGAGTGTTGCTATGTCTGTGTATCCCACTGTGTCTGTGGTTGTAGACATTAGAAAGGAGAATGCATCAATGGATGTGTCCTGTCTAGTAGAAGGCTTCCAGCATTCATCCTGCTCAATTTATGAATGGACTGCAGCTTGCCTTATCCATGGGCAACACCTCCTATCTTCCTAATGTCCTGTTTTCTTCCTGAATTCTGGCCACTCTTCAGAATAGGCTCATGGTTTTGTGTCCAAGATATGTACCACCTCCAAGCTTGGTGACATGGCCATGTACTGGATAGCTGAAAGGAATGGCGAGCATCTCAGAAAACTCAGATATCAGTGGGCCCAGTAAAGTCTCAGTGGAGAAAGCCTGCTTTGGGCCTTTTGCTTACCTATTGTTCTGTTTCCCTGGATGTCAGCAAGGTGTTTGCCTCAGGACACCCCTTTGTGAAGCCTCAAGAAAACCATTTTCAAATGCAAACGAACAGGCATCACCTGTGGCTCTTTGCTTAATTGCTTTGCAAAGGGATGTGTCTGAATCAGCCTCTTGGCCCTGTGTGAGCCTGTGGCTTAGATTGTCAGCACCTGATGGATCTCAAGAAAGATCTTATATGTGCATCCAAAGCCAATAGAGCAAAAAAGCAGTCATTGTGGATGAAGTCTCTCGCCTTCCTTTGTAAGGTTCCTGATCTCCATCAAGTGAGAATAGGGATCCTTTGGGTCAAATGAGTTCTTCAAAGCCCTGCAGCGGCTAGGCATTATGTGCTTAGATTTTCTCATGACTCCAATTCACACAAAGAATCTATACCCCACCATCAGCAGGCCTCAATGTGAAGAAGCTGAGCAGTATTAAAGGCAGGACTATTTGATCACTCCTGGTTCAAAGGAAGGGTGTACAGGCCACCCTGACATTAGGCTAATGAGGGGCAAGGAAGCTTATTGTAAACACTGTCTTAGGCTGTTCCCCTCCTGGCAAACTCCAGCCAGAGGTTGTGAGGATTGTCTATATTGAAGAAGATGAGGGCCTTGTGGCAGTGTTTCGGTTTGAATTGTGGTCATTTCTGTGGCTGTGGAAGAGATGACTGGGTCCCCCTGGGCTTGAACTCTGGTGTGATTCCCCTTGGAGACTGAGTTCTGGAACTGACCTCAGAGAAGTATTGCCATGAATTGTGTTGGGATTATTGGAGGTCACGCATGAGAGTCACCCTTGGAAACTGAGATAGAAGCCCAGGGTGACTTTCCACAAAACACTGGGAATATCAGCCAGGATGTAACATGATTTTATTCTTAAAGACCTGGCAGCCATAGTTGAGAGTCAAGACACACATGGACCTCACATTGTAGACCTCAGTGGGCCTGGTTTCATGTGACTTTTTGGCCACTCTTTGGGAAGCCTTGTTTGTGAGAGTTCTCCAGAGCTTTCATTGAAATGATCTTCCTCACCATTGAATGGTTCCTGAATGAATGGAAACCCACAGTGCCTCCGACTTCATCCTTTAAAAATGGCTAGATAAATACCATGCAATCTTTGAAATTCCCACCAGGGGGCACTGGAGAACTTTTGGATGTCCTGTTGCTGATCATGAGTGTACCATGCAGGGGCATTGATTGACTGGCTTGCATGAAAATGGTTTAGAAAAGAGATGCCAGTAAGTTGGGGCCAGCTGATTAGTGGGCCTAGAGCAGTGGTGTGCAGGTGTGTGATAAAACATCTGTGGTGGGGCCATGTGGATCTGCCATGGGCTTCCAAATGGCTTGTGACTGACATGGTGCAGCCAGCAGACCCTTGCATGTAAAGGCATCTTGTTATATGGAGAGGTTTCAGGGCAATGTTCAGAATGAGGTTGCTATGGTCAAGAGGGCAAGCTCTGTGGGATAGAAGCCTGGTTGGTGCATACTCCTAGGACCTTGACCCACCACACTTCACAGAATTCCCTCCACCACTGTGTCCCAGTTGAACTCGTTGTATTTCGTGAAGGAAATTTTAAACTCCTAGTGTAGCAGCAAGAAACACCAAGAAAGATGAGGACTACCAAATGGATTCACAGTCCCCACGGGGAGACACTTAGCCCCCAGTGGCCACAGTTTACCTACAAAGAGAGAATTCAGCACTTCTGCCTCATGTTCATTGGAAAATCAGAAACCATGTCCTCCAGGTCACATAGATGCAGACCCAGCTTTGATGGTCTCACTACAAAGGAAGCTAAAGCTCCTGACAACAACATATATTTCAAGAGCCCAACCTCAGAGGCAGTTTCTCAAGAAGTCTTTAGGCCAGCAGAGCTCCATGTTTGTGGAGTGTTTATCCTGTCCCTTACTTATGGAAACTCCTCTACCACCTCCAAAGTTGTGAACTCCTGAGCATTTTTCATTCCACATATGTATTCAAAGATTTTCTAACTCTTCTCCTCCAATTGCATCTTACTTGGGGCGAGGGTAATGTCAAGGCATTGTTCTGGATGAAGGTGGGAAGATTTTTGGGTAGCACATATTTGCATACACATTGGATTCATTTTCCTATTTTCCATTCCAAATACTGAATCCCTGACACTAACCCATACCCTACTAGACTCTGACTACGAATCCTAATATGATGGAGAAAAATAACCCAAACAGAATAGAAATACAAGCACTTCAGAGGAGGCATGGTGTGTAGTTGGACAGGCCTTTTGCATTATAAAGAGTAGGTGTTATGAATCTAGTCCAATGTAATAGTTCTCCATGTGTTTTTAAAGTTAACAAGTATGTGAATTCCTGTCTCCCTTTCTCTGTATCCTATTCAACACATGTATTTTTACATGCACATATAGAATCCTACCTGGTTTCCCAGCTACGTTTTGTGAGGTGGCTGACTTGGCAGATACAAACTGTGAGAAGAGATCACTCCTCCTAAATGCTGTTGGAACTGAAAATCAACCTATGGGTAAGCTTCCTACTTGAACAACATGATACATAAATCCATGTTCAGTAAAATAAATATTTTTGGATCTGTGGATGATATATATTTCATGATGAATTTCAATTGGCATATATATTTCTACTTTTTAATGTGTCTGTGTGTGTGTGTTTTGTGTGTATATATATATGTATATATACACACACACACACTCTCCAGATTATTCAAAATATAAAATATATGTGTCTTATTTTACACTCCCTAAATTTATGTACATGTATGTGGATTTATAATCAACTTTTCACAAGATTAGTCTCAGAAATATTCATCCACCTGAAATACATATTTGTTTTCTAGTACTGAAAACTAACTTCAGTGAATGGTGCAAAGAAATCCTAACATTTCTACAGTAACTGACCCTGTTTAACATCAATGCAAGTAGACTCCTATGGGACATGATGTTTATTTTGAAATTCATTTTTATTCAACACTGGTACATTAGTATTTCTTAGTTGATGCACATCATAGGATATATATTTCATCCTCAAGTTCACAAATTTCTAGGCATTTGGTTCACTTTCAATCAAATCCTACTTCAGAACACATGTATCCCTTCATGTTTCTTGACTGGTCTTTTAATGAGACTTCTTTCCAAACACATTATTTTGGATTTCCATAATCACTTTTGAAGCAAAACTCACACACCATTAAGGTAAACCATAACCCCAATATTACTATTAGATGTATAACGGGTTGGCATGAATGATCCTGTGTCGGTATAAGATTTCCTATATATTTTCAGATATCAATTCAATCCATTATTTAAATTTTAACTATTTATATTCTTCATTCACAGTATGGTCTATTCATGCATTATCTCTATACTCACAGACCCAGGGTACACCTATTTGTACCCCTGAATGCTAATTTATAGGTCTTCAACATATTGCTCCCAAAAATGGAGAAAGAAATACTCACATCACCTTATCTACATATACATTGTATCACACTGATATTCTGCACACAAAATGCAAAGGTCACACTTATGATTGTTCCAAAGCCTAATTGGAAAGTGAGCATGGATTACTAAAAACATCCTTGTCCAGGTTGCCTCATGCTCTCAAATGTCAATTTTATTTGTGACTACACATTTGTTTCTGCCTAAGAATATATATTCAACCTCAACCCTGTTGAAAATGTCTAATCCTATCACTCACTTTATACTTTGCCTGATTTCCTAATGTCGATATTCATTTTTGCTTTCCTACCGATTTTCCCCAGTTCATCATTGTGACTGACTCTTCACATGTGCTGACATTTACATTCACTCTCTAACAGACAGCCTATTGCTAAAGAACTTTTGGTCCAAATTTTATACTCATTCTTCTTCCTAAACCTACTGACTATCTTCCTAATCCTACCTATTATCCCTTTTTGACTGGATGTTCTCTTCTACATTGAGTCATCCAAGGTACAAGGTCCTGTGCCATTGTATATGGATTTATCAGAGACATCTGTACAGAATGTAATTCAAAGCTAAGTATCCCAATCAAGGGCCCAATGCCCTTCTGGCCTTCAAATCTTACTTAGATTTCTGTTTTCATACATATATTTCACCTCGGTATTATTATAAATATCACAGGTTCCCAATACCATTCTTCATCCAGCAGAATGTTTCCTAACCCAAATGGAACATGTTCTTAACCCCAAGCATACACTGTTCCCTCAATCCAACTTTACAGAAGAGCAGGGACAGAGTTGGTCTTACAATACAAGAATGTAGGGGATCTTCCACCTGCTGAGAACCTCAAAGGTCCATGGAGAAATGATCCCTGGAGAAGATGTAGGCAGCTAGGAAGGATCTGAGAGAGCAAAAGTCATCTCCGGTGGCAGACAACCTGGTCAGGATGAAGGGATGTGTCTGAATGAGCCTCTCTCTTCTTAATGTAGACAAGATGGACCAAACCAGGCCTGTGTGGAGAGCTTTTCCTGGGTGCCTATGGTTGATATACCATTCTAACTTGTGAAAGTGTCACAGGAAGAAGGGGCAGCCTCCATCTCATGAGACCCTTAGAAGCAACAGTTAGGACAAAGTGGTTTCCAAGGCAGTGACCTCATTCAGTTCCTGAAGGAAGTGACCTCACCACACTTCCTTGGTGATGGAACTCTCTGAACTTGGGATCCAGGAAGCCAGGCACCCAGAGGCAGTCCCAGTGCCAGTCCCAGTGGGCTCACTTGTCTGGATTTACCACGGACAGAGTCAGTCTTTCTTGGTACCTACAGATGTGAGGATGGCCAATTGCCAGGAAAGCTCCGAAGGGGGTCTTTCCTGGGAAAGCAGGTAGTGGCTCACCCCTGGCTCCTGTCAACTTCACAGAAGTGGCCACGGAGGCCAGATCTGAGACAGGACAGGCCATTTCGGGGGAACATAGTATGGCCCACCAGTCAGAGGACACTGCGGGTAGTCACAGACCTCCTTGGGGGAAGGAGGTGGCTTTGTGGGTGTGGGTGTGAATTTGTGGTTTTGTCTAATGTTGTGAGAAGAGGTAGGAAAGGAGGTTTGTTTGGTTCAAAGTGGACTGTTTCTAGCATGTCTTTTGACAAGGCGAGTGTTGCTATGTCTGTGTATCCCACTGTGTCCGTGGTTGTAGACATTAGAAAAGAGAATGCATCAATGGATGTGTCCTGTCTAGTAGAAGGCTTCCAGCATTCATCCTGCTCAATTTATGAATGGACTGTAGCTTGCCTTATCCATGGGCAACACCTCCTATCTTCCTAATGTCCTGTTTTCTTCCTGAATTCTGGCCACTCTTCAGAATAGGCTCATGGTTTTGTGTCCAAGATATGTACCACCTCCAAGCTTGGTGACATGGCCATGTACTGGATAGCTGAAAGGAATGGCGAGCATCTCAGAAAACTCAGATATCAGTGGGCCCAGTAAAGTCTCAGTGGAGAAAGCCTGCTTTGGGCCTTTTGCTTACCTATTGTTCTGTTTCCCTGGATGTCAGCAAGGTGTTTGCCTCAGGACACCCCTTTGTGAAGCCTCAAGAAAACCATTTTCAAATGCAAACGAACAGGCATCACCTGTGGCTCTTTGCTTAATTGCTTTGCAAAGGGATGTGTCTGAATCAGCCTCTTGGCCCTGTGTGAGCCTGTGGCTTAGATTGTCAGCACCTGATGGATCTCAAGAAAGATCTTATATGTGCATCCAAAGCCAATAGAGCAAAAAAGCAGTCATTGTGGATGAAGTCTCTCGCCTTCCTTTGTAAGGTTCCTGATCTCCATCAAAAGTGAGAATAGGGATCCTTTGGGTCAAATGAGTTCTTCAAAGCCCTGCAGCGGCTAGGCATTATGTGCTTAGATTTTCTCATGACTCCAATTCACACAAAGAATCTATACCCCACCATCAGCAGGCCTCAATGTGAAGAAGCTGAGCAGTATTAAAGGCAGGACTATTTGATCACTCCTGGTTCAAAGGAAGGGTGTACAGGCCACCCTGACATTAGGCTAATGAGGGGCAAGGAAGCTTATTGTAAACACTGTCTTAGGCTGTTCCCCTCCTGGCAAACTCCAGCCAGAGGTTGTGAGGATTGTCTATATTGAAGAAGATGAGGGCCTTGTGGCAGTGTTTCGGTTTGAATTGTGGTCATTTCTGTGGCTGTGGAAGAGATGACTGGGTCCCCCTGGGCTTGAACTCTGGTGTGATTCCCCTTGGAGACTGAGTTCTGGAACTGACCTCAGAGAAGTATTGCCATGAATTGTGTTGGGATTATTGGAGGTCACGCATGAGAGTCACCCTTGGAAACTGAGATAGAAGCCCAGGGTGACTTTCCACAAAACACTGGGAATATCAGCCAGGATGTAACATGATTTTATTCTTAAAGACCTGGCAGCCATAGTTGAGAGTCAAGACACACATGGACCTCACATTGTAGACCTCAGTGGGCCTGGTTTCATGTGACTTTTTGGCCACTCTTTGGGAAGCCTTGTTTGTGAGAGTTCTCCAGAGCTTTCATTGAAATGATCTTCCTCACCATTGAATGGTTCCTGAATGAATGGAAACCCACAGTGCCTCCAACTTCATCCTTTAAAAATGGCTAGATAAATACCATGCAATCTTTGAAATTCCCACCAGGGGGCACTGGAGAACTTTTGGATGTCCTGTTGCTGATCATGAGTGTACCATGCAGGGGCCTTGATTGACTGGGTTGCATGAAAATGGTTTAGAAAAGAGATGCCAGTAAGTTGGGCCCTGCTGATTAGTGGGCCTAGAGCAGTGGTGTGCAGGTGTGTGATAAAACATCTGTGGTGGGGCCATGTGGATCTGCCATGGGCTTCCAAATGGCTTGTGACTGACATGGTGCAGCCAGCAGACCCTTGCATGTAAAGGCATCTTGTTATATGGAGAGGTTTCAGGGCAATGTTCAGAATGAGGTTGCTATGGTCAAGAGGGCAAGCTCTGTGGGATAGAAGCCTGGTTGGTGCATACTCCTAGGACCTTGACCCACCACACTTCACAGAATTCCCTCCACCACTGTGTCCCAGTTGAACTCGTTGTATTTCGTGAAGGAAATTTTAAACTCCTAGTGTAGCAGCAAGAAACACCAAGAAAGATGAGGATTACCAAATGGATTCACAGTCCCCACGGGGAGACACTTAGCCCCCAGTGGCCACAGTTTACCTACAAAGAGAGAATTCAGCACTTCTGCCTCATGTTCATTGGAAAATCAGAAACCATGTCCTCCAGGTCACATAGATGCAGACCCAGCTTTGATGGTCTCACTACAAAGGAAGCTAAAGCTCCTGACAACAACATATATTTCAAGAGCCCAACCTCAGAGGCAGTTTCTCAAGAAGTCTTTAGGCCAGCAGAGCTCCATGTTTGTGGAGTGTTTATCCTGTCCCTTACTTATGGAAACTCCTCTACCACCTCCAAAGTTGTGAACTCCTGAGCATTTTTCATTCCACATATGTATTCAAAGATTTTCTAACTCTTCTCCTCCAATTGCATCTTACTTGGGGCGAGGGTAATGTCAAGGCATTGTTCTGGATGAAGGTGGGAAGATTTTTGGGTAGCACATATTTGCATACACATTGGATTCATTTTCCTATTTTCCATTCCAAATACTGAATCCCTGACACTAACCCATACCCTACTAGACTCTGACTACGAGTCCTAATATGATGGAGAAAAATAACCCAAACAGAATAGAAATACAAGCACTTCAGAGGAGGCATGGTGTGCAGTTGGACAGGCCTTTTGCATTATAAAGAGTAGGTGTTATGAATCTAGTCCAATGTAATAGTTCTCCATGTGTTTTTAAAGTTAACAAGTATGTGAATTCCTGTCTCCCTTTCTCTGTATCCTATTCAACACATGTATTTTTACATGCACATATAGAATCCTACCTGGTTTCCCAGCTACATTCTTGTGAGGTGGCTGACTTGGCAGATACAAACTGTGAGAAGAGATCACTCCTCCTAAATGCTGTTGGAACTGAAAATCAACCTATGGGTAAGCTTCCTACTTGAACAACATGATACATAAATCCATGTTCAGTAAAATAAATATTTTTGGATCTGTGGATGATATATATTTCATGATGAATTTCAATTGGCATATATATTTCTACTTTTTAATGTGTCTGTGTGTGTGTGTTTTGTGTGTATATATATATGTATATATACACACACACACACTCTCCAGATTATTCAAAATATAAAATATATGTGTCTTATTTTACACTCCCTAAATTTATGTACATGTATGTGGATTTATAATCAACTTTTCACAAGATTAGTCTCAGAAATATTCATCCACCTGAAATACATATTTGTTTTCTAGTACTGAAAACTAACTTCAGTGAATGGTGCAAAGAAATCCTAACATTTCTACAGTAACTGACCCTGTTTAACATCAATGCAAGTAGACTCCTATGGGACATGATGTTTATTTTGAAATTCATTTTTATTCAACACTGGTACATTAGTATTTCTTAGTTGATGCACATCATAGGATATATATTTCATCCTCAAGTTCACAAATTTCTAGGCATTTGGTTCACTTTCAATCAAATCCTACTTCAGAACACATGTATCCCTTCATGTTTCTTGACTGGTCTTTTAATGAGACTTCTTTCCAAACACATTATTTTGGATTTCCATAATCACTTTTGAAGCAAAACTCACACACCATTAAGGGTAAACCATAACCCTAATATTACTATTAGATGTATAACAGGTTGGCATGAATGATCCTGTGTCGGTATAAGATTTCCTATATATTTTCAGATATCAATTCAATCCATTATTTAAATTTTAACTATTTATATTCTTCATTCACAGTATGGTCTATTCATGCATTATCTCTATACTCACAGACCCAGGGTACACCTATTTGTACCCCTGAATGCTAATTTATAGGTCTTCAACATATTGCTCCCAAAAATGGAGAAAGAAATACTCACATCACCTTATCTACATATACATTGTATCACACTGATATTCTGCACACAAAATGCAAAGTTCACACTTATGATTGTTCCAAATTCTAATTGGAAAGTGAGCATGGATTACTAAAAACATCCTTGTCCAGGTTGCCTCATGCTCTCAAATTTCAATTTTATTTGTGACTACACATTTGTTTCTGCCTAAGAATATATATTCAACCTCAACCCTCTTAAAAATGTCTAATCCTATCACTCACTTTATACTTTGCCTGATTTCCTAATGTCGATATTCATTTTTGCTTTCCTACCGATTTTCCCCAGTTCATCATTGTGACTGACTCTTCACATGTGCTGACATTTACATTCACTCTCTAACAGACAGCCTATTGCTAAAGAACTTTTGGTCCAAATTTTATACTCACTCTTCTTCCTAAACCTACTGACTATCTTCCTAATCCTACCTATTATCCCTTTTTGACTGGATGTTCTCTTCTACATTGAATCATCCAAGGTACAAGGTCCTGTGCCATTGTATATGGATTTATCAGAGACATCTGTACAGAATGTAATTCAAAGCTAAGTATCCCAATCAAGGGCCCAATGCCCTTCTGGCCTTCAAATCTTACTTAGATTTCTGTTTTCATACATATATTTCACCTCGGTATTATTATAAATATCACAGGTTCCCAATACCATTCTTCATCCAGCAGAATGTTTCCTAACCCAAATGGAACATGTTCTTAACCCCAAGCATACACTGTTCCCTCAATCCAACTTTACAGAAGAGCAGGGACAGAGTTGGTCTTACAATACAAGAATGTAGGGGATCTTCCACCTGCTGAGAACCTCAAAGGTCCATGGAGAAATGATCCCTGGAGAAGATGTAGGCAGCTAGGAAGGATCTGAGAGAGCAAAAGTCATCTCCGGTGGCAGACAACCTGGTCAGGATGAAGGGATGTGTCTGAATGAGCCTCTCTCTTCTTAATGTAGACAAGATGGACCAAACCAGGCCTGTGTGGAGAGCTTTTCCTGGGTGCCTATGGTTGATATACCATTCTAACTTGTGAAAGTGTCACAGGAAGAAGGGGCAGCCTCCATCTCATGAGACCCTTAGAAGCAACAGTTAGGACAAAGTGGTTTCCAAGGCAGTGACCTCATTCAGTTCCTGAAGGAAGTGACCTCACCACACTTCCTTGGTGATGGAACTCTCTGAACTTGGGATCCAGGAAGCCAGGCACCCAGAGGCAGTCCCAGTGCCAGTCCCAGTGGGCTCACTTGTCTGGATTTACCACGGACAGAGTCAGTCTTTCTTGGTACCTACAGATGTGAGGATGGCCAATTGCCAGGAAAGCTCCGAAGGGGGTCTTTCCTGGGAAAGCAGGTAGTGGCTCACCCCTGGTTCCTGTCAACTTCACAGAAGTGGCCACGGAGGCCAGATCTGAGACAGGACAGGCCATTTCGGGGGAACATAGTATGGCCCACCATTCAGAGGACACTGCGGGTAGTCACAGACCTCCTTGGGGGAAGGAGGTGGCTTTGTGGGTGTGGGTGTGAATTTGTGGTTTTGTCTAATGTTGTGAGAAGAGGTAGGAAAGGAGGTTTGTTTGGTTCAAAGTGGACTGTTTCTAGCATGTCTTTTGACAAGGCGAGTGTTGCTATGTCTGTGTATCCCACTGTGTCTGTGGTTGTAGACATTAGAAAAGAGAATGCATCAATGGATGTGTCCTGTCTAGTAGAAAGCTTCCAGCATTCATCCTGCTCAGTTTATGAATGGACTGCAGCTTGCCTTATCCATGGGCAACACCTCCTATCTTCCTAATGTCCTGTTTTCTTCCTGAATTCTGGCCACTCTTCAGAATAGGCTCATGGTTTTGTGTCCAAGATATGTACCACCTCCAAGCTTGGTGACATGGCCATGTACTGGATAGCTGAAAGGAATGGTGAGCATCTCAGAAAACTCAGATATCAGTGGGCCCAGTAAAGTCTCAGTGGAGAAAGCCTGCTTTGGGCCTTTTGCTTACCTATTGTTCTGTTTCCCTGGATGTCAGCAAGGTGTTTGCCACAGGACACCCCTTTGTGAAGCCTCAAGAAAACCATTTTCAAATGCAAACGAACAGGCATCACCTGTGGCTCTTTGCTTAATTGCTTTGCAAAGGGATGTGTCTGAATCAGCCTCTTGGCCCTGTGTGAGCCTGTGGCTTAGATTGTCAGCACCTGATGGATCTCAAGAAAGATCTTATATGTGCATCCAAAGCCAATATAGCAAAAAAGCAGTCATTGTGGATGAAGTCTCTCGCCTTCCTTTGTAAGGTTCCTGATCTCCATCAAGTGAGAATAGGGATCCTTTGGGTCAAATGAGTTCTTCAAAGCCCTGCAGCGGCTAGGCATTATGTGCTTAGATTTTCTCATGACTCCAATTCACACAAAGAATCTATACCCCACCATCAGCAGGCCTCAATGTGAAGAAGCTGAGCAGTATTAAAGGCAGGACTATTTGATCACTCCTGGTTCAAAGGAAGGGTGTACAGGCCACCCTGACATTAGGCTAATGAGGGGCAAGGAAGCTTATTGTAAACACTGTCTTAGGCTGTTCCCCTCCTGGCAAACTCCAGCCAGAGGTTGTGAGGATTGTCTATATTGAAGAAGATGAGGGCCTTGTGGCAGTGTTTCGGTTTGAATTGTGGTCATTTGTGTGGCTGTGGAAGAGATGACTGGGTCCCCCTGGGCTTGAACTCTGGTGTGATTCCCCTTGGAGACTGAGTTCTGGAACTGACCTCAGAGAAGTATTGCCATGAATTTTGTTGGGATTATTGGAGGTCACGCATGAGAGTCACCCTTGGAAACTGAGATAGAAGCCCAGGGTGACTTTCCACAAAACACTGGGAATATCAGCCAGGATGTAACATGATTTTATTCTTAAAGACCTGGCAGCCATAGTTGAGAGTCAAGACACACATGGACCTCACATTGTAGACCTCAGTGGGCCTGGTTTCATGTGACTTTTTGGCCACTCTTTGGGAAGCCTTGTTTGTGAGAGTTCTCCAGAGCTTTCATTGAAATGATCTTCCTCACCATTTAATGGTTCCTGAATGAATGGAAACCCACAGTGCCTCCAACTTCATCTTTTAAATATGGCTAGATAAATACCATGCAATCTTTGAAATTCCCACCAGGGGGCACTGGAGAACTTTTGGATGTCCTGTTGCTGATCATGAGTGTACCATGCAGGGGCCTTGATTGATTGGGTTGCATGAAAATGGTTTAGAAAAGAGATGCCAGTAAGTTGGGGCCTGCTGATTAGTGGGCCTAGAGCAGTGGTGTGCAGGTGTGTGATAAAACATCTGTGGTGGGGCCATGTGGATCTGCCATGGGCTTCCAAATGGCTTGTGACTGACATGGTGCAGCCAGCAGACCCTTGCATGTAAAGGCATCTTGTTATATGGAGAGGTTTCAGGGCAATGTTCAGAATGAGGTTGCTATGGTCAAGAGGGCAAGCTCTGTGGGATAGAAGCCTGGTTGGTGCATACTCCTAGGACCTTGACCCACCACACTTCACAGAATTCCCTCCACCACTGTGTCCCAGTTGAACTCGTTGTATTTCGTGAAGGAAATTTTAAACTCCTAGTGTAGCAGCAAGAAACACCAAGAAAGATGAGGATTACCAAATGGATTCACAGTCCCCACGGGGAGACACTTAGCCCCCAGTGGCCACAGTTTACCTACAAAGAGAGAATTCAGCACTTCTGCCTCATGTTCATTGGAAAATCAGAAACCATGTCCTCCAGGTCACATAGATGCAGACCCAGCTTTGATGGTCTCACTACAAAGGAAGCTAAAGCTCCTGACAACAACATATATTTCAAGAGCCCAACCTCAGAGGCAGTTTCTCAAGAAGTCTTTAGGCCAGCAGAGCTCCATGTTTGTGGAGTGTTTATCCTGTCCCTTACTTATGGAAACTCCTCTACCACCTCCAAAGTTGTGAACTCCTGAGCATTTTTCATTCCACATATGTATTCAAAGATTTTCTAACTCTTCTCCTCCAATTGCATCTTACTTGGGGCGAGGGTAATGTCAAGGCATTGTTCTGGATGAAGGTGGGAAGATTTTTGGGTAGCACATATTTGCATACACATTGGATTCATTTTCCTATTTTCCATTCCAAATACTGAATCCCTGACACTAACCCATACCCTACTAGACTCTGACTACGAATCCTAATATGATGGAGAAAAATAACCCAAACAGAATAGAAATACAAGCACTTCAGAGGAGGCATGGTGTGTAGTTGGACAGGCCTTTTGCATTATAAAGAGTAGGTGTTATGAATCTAGTCCAATGTAATAGTTCTCCATGTGTTTTTAAAGTTAACAAGTATGTGAATTCCTGTCTCCCTTTCTCTGTATCCTATTCAACACATGTATTTTTACATGCACATATAGAATCCTACCTGGTTTCCCAGCTACGTTTTGTGAGGTGGCTGACTTGGCAGATACAAACTGTGAGAAGAGATCACTCCTCCTAAATGCTGTTGGAACTGAAAATCAACCTATGGGTAAGCTTCCTACTTGAACAACATGATACATAAATCCATGTTCAGTAAAATAAATATTTTTGGATCTGTGGATGATATATATTTCATGATGAATTTCAATTGGCATATATATTTCTACTTTTTAATGTGTCTGTGTGTGTGTGTTTTGTGTGTATATATATATGTATATATACACACACACACACTCTCCAGATTATTCAAAATATAAAATATATGTGTCTTATTTTACACTCCCTAAATTTATGTACATGTATGTGGATTTATAATCAACTTTTCACAAGATTAGTCTCAGAAATATTCATCCACCTGAAATACATATTTGTTTTCTAGTACTGAAAACTAACTTCAGTGAATGGTGCAAAGAAATCCTAACATTTCTACAGTAACTGACCCTGTTTAACATCAATGCAAGTAGACTCCTATGGGACATGATGTTTATTTTGAAATTCATTTTTATTCAACACTGGTACATTAGTATTTCTTAGTTGATGCACATCATAGGATATATATTTCATCCTCAAGTTCACAAATTTCTAGGCATTTGGTTCACTTTCAATCAAATCCTACTTCAGAACACATGTATCCCTTCATGTTTCTTGACTGGTCTTTTAATGAGACTTCTTTCCAAACACATTATTTTGGATTTCCATAATCACTTTTGAAGCAAAACTCACACACCATTAAGGGTAAACCATAACCCTAATATTACTATTAGATGTATAACGGGTTGGCATGAATGATCCTGTGTCGGTATAAGATTTCCTATATATTTTCAGATATCAATTCAATCCATTATTTAAATTTTAACTATTTATATTCTTCATTCACAGTATGGTCTATTCATGCATTATCTCTATACTCACAGACCCAGGGTACACCTATTTGTACCCCTGAATGCTAATTTATAGGTCTTCAACATATTGCTCCCAAAAATGGAGAAAGAAATACTCACATCACCTTATCTACATATACATTGTATCACACTGATATTCTGCACATAAAATGCAAAGTTCACTTATGATTGTTCCAAAGCCTAATTGGAAAGTGAGCATGGATTACTAAAAACATCCTTGTCCAGGTTGCCTCATGCTCTCAAATTTCAATTTTATTTGTGACTACACATTTGTTTCTGCCTAAGAATATATATTCAACCTCAACCCTCTTAAAAATGTCTAATCCTATCACTCACTTTATACTTTGCCTGATTTCCTAATGTCGATATTCATTTTTGCTTTCCTACCGATTTTCCCCAGTTCATCATTGTGACTGACTCTTCACATGTGCTGACATTTACATTCACTCTCTAACAGACAGCCTATTGCTAAAGAACTTTTGGTCCAAATTTTATACTCATTCTTCTTCCTAAACCTACTGACTATCTTCCTAATCCTACCTATTATCCCTTTTTGACTGGATGTTCTCTTCTACATTGAATCATCCAAGGTACAAGGTCCTGTGCCATTGTATATGGATTTATCAGAGACATCTGTACAGAATGTAATTCAAAGCTAAGTATCCCAATCAAGGGCCCAATGCCCTTCTGGCCTTCAAATCTTACTTAGATTTCTGTTTTCATACATATATTTCACCTCGGTATTATTATAAATATCACAGGTTCCCAATACCATTCTTCATCCAGCAGAATGTTCCCTAACCCAAATGGAACATGTTCTTAACCCCAAGCATACACTTTTCCCTCAATCTAACTTTACAGAAGAGCAGGGACAGAGTTGGTCTTACAATACAAGAATGTAGGGGATCTTCCACCTGCTGAGAACCTCAAACGTCCATGGAGAAATGATCCCTGGAGAAGATGTAGGCAGCTAGGAAGGATCTGAGAGAGCAAAAGTCATCTCCGGTGGCAGACAACCTGGTCAGGATGAAGGGATGTGTCTGAATGAGCCTCTCTCTTCTTAATGTAGACAAGATGGACCAAACCAGGCCTGTGTGGAGAGCTTTTCCTGGGTGCCTATGGTTGATATACCATTCTAACTTGTGAAAGTGTCACAGGAAGAAGGGGCAGCCTCCATCTCATGAGACCCTTAGAAGCAACAGTTAGGACAAAGTGGTTTCCAAGGCAGTGACCTCATTCAGTTCCTGAAGGAAGTGACCTCACCACACTTCCTTGGTGATGGAACTCTCTGAACTTGGGATCCAGGAAGCCAGGCACCCAGAGGCAGTCCCAGTGCC